>NC_133658.1:753265113-753978776 GCF_037893015.1 Macrotis lagotis
GAGTTTATAATTAGTTCTAAGCAAAAACATTTACTCAAATGATATATTAAGAACAGAAGCAAAATGTCCTACAAGCCTGTGCCACAGAATTATATACAGATTATAGTTCAAAAAGTAGATTCAATAGAATTTATAAGTAGAGACACATAGATGTAGGGAACACATGTAGTCAACAGTGGTAACAAAGGGCTTCCTAATGCCTTCTTTTGAGGTCTTTGTGGACCTGTTTGCAGGTCATGAATTCTTTGCTATGTGAGTCACTTTTTGGTCTGCTCCTTAGCTATATAGTTGAGTATGTAGCTATCATGCCTAGCTATGCTCTCCTCCAATACCAACTTAAGGCTTAAGTGAAATATTGGCCTAGAATTTTGTCAAATTCTTTCAGAAAGAACTTAAAGCAATATCTCAATACAAGCCTCTACACACTTCATTACACTTATGGATTACTCCTAACATTTTCTTATATTGCAAGATGCCATTGTGTCTGGGGTAAGAGAGAAAATCTACTTCCTCCTTTCATAAATCCCCAAGAGACAAAAATTTAAAGCTATAGAATGACCACAAAATTCAACTTGTTTTTTTTTATCTAGACCACAATGGGCATGGCTGACATACTAGTCAATCATACAAAGTTGCCTTTATTTATCAGTTTCTTATATCCAATGTCCTAAAATACCAACAGATTATTTAAGGAATTTCACACTTTGTTATTAGACAGGTTGGCATAGGAACTCTATCATTGGAATGTTTAGGAAAATTCAAATCAGTCCTTTACAATAGAAAAAGGAGAGACAAGTTAAGAGTTATTAGGCTCCCTGATAATATTGAAAAGAAAAAAAAGACTGGACATAATATTACTGACATCATGGAACCAAAGGGCAAAATTGTTCTTGAAAGAATACATGGTTCCCTCCGTAAAGGGATCCCCAAAATGAAAACATCAAGGCATCTTCTGGCCAAATTCTAGAACTATCAAATAAAATAAAAAATCTTGCAAGCAGACCAGAAACAAAAAAAAATAGATACCAAGTAACCAAAGCAAGGATTACACAGGACCTTCCTGCATTGACATTAAGTGATCAAAGAGCCTGGAATGAGACATTCTGAAGAGCAAGGGAGCTTGGAATGCAGCCAAAAATTCACTATCTGGCAAAACTGACAATTTTCTTCCAGTGGAAAAGATGAACATTTAATGATAAAGGAAACTTCCAACTTTTCCTAATGAAAAGATCAGACCTTAACAGAAAACTTGGAATTCAAACAGGAGGCTCAAGAGACACATGAAAAGGTAAAAAAAAGGGTGTAAAGAAAAAAAAACTGCTATCCAAAAAGATGAAACTGGCTATATCCCTATCTGGTAGAAAGAGTCTCATAACTTGAGAATTGTACCTCTTCTACAGAGAATGTAGTTAGCCAGAAGTGATGAACAGTCATGACTTTTCTGTGACTCAGATGGAGGGATTTAAAAACAATACCTCCTTACAAAGGGGAACAGTAAAGAGATGGGAGGATGCAGGAGAATGAATGGGGTAAATCACATTACATTAAGAAGTACAAAGCACCTATTGCAACAGAAGGGAAGAAAGGAAGGGGTAAGAACTGCCTGAATCTCATTCTCATCAGATTTGGTTTGAAGTTAATATGCATACACTAAGTTAAGTTAAGAAACTTATCTTACCTTTTAAGCATTAAAAAGGGAAAAGGGGAAGAGGGAAGAAAGGTGGGACTAGCAAAAGGAAGGGAAGGATGAAGAGGCAAAGGCAAAGGGCAAAGAAATGAGAGGGAATTATATATAGGGGAGCAAGCACATTGAAGGTGGTGGTATTCAGAAACAAAATAGTGGGGAATATGAATAGAGTTGAAAAAGGGGGAAATTCAAACAGAGGGAAGATAGCCTGGAGGGCAATAAAGAGTTAGTAATTATAACTTTGAATGTGAATAGGATGAAATCATCTATAAAACACAAAGCAAATAGCAGAGTGGATTAAAAAACAGAATACTACAATATGCTGCTTACAAGGAACACATTTGAAGCAAAGAGATACATATAGAGAAAGGGAAAAAGGTTGGAGCAAAATATATTTTTCTTCAACTGAAGTGAAAAATCAGGGGTAGCAATCATAATTTCAGACAAAGCAGCTGCAAAAATAGATATCATTAAAAGAGATAGGGAAGGAAATTATATCCTACTAAAAGGTATCACAGACAATAAAGTAATTTTAATCCTAAATATGCATGCATCAAATGAAATAGAATCCAAATTCTTGGAGGAGAAATTGAAGGAGTTATAGGAACACAAAGATAGCAAAACTCTACTGTTGGGAGACTTCAACCTCCCACTCTCAGATTTATATAAATATAACCATAAAATAGACAAGAAAGAAGTTAAAGAGGTAAATAGACTGTTAGAAAACTAGACATGATAGACCTAAGGAAGAAATTGAATGGGGATAGAAAGGAATATACTTTTTTTCTGCAGTACATAGCACTTCCACAAAAACTAACCATGTACTAGGGCATAAAAACCTAATAAGCAATTGCTGAAAGGCAGAACTAGTAAGCATATTTTTCTCAGATCATGATGCAAGAAAAATCACATGCAATAATGGGCCAGGGAAATTTAGACCCCAAAATAATGGGAAACTAAATAACCTCATTTTAAAAAATGAGTGTGAATGGATTAAACAGCAAATTATAGGAAGAATTAATGACTTTATCCTAGATAAGGAAAATAATGAAAGACATATCAAAACTTATGATATATGGTCAAGGCAGCTGTCAGGGTATGTATTATATCTTTAAATACTTATATGAATAAACTAGAGAAAGAGGAAATCAATGAATTAAACATGCAACTAAAAACATCAGAAAAAGAACAAATTAAAAACCCCCAATTAAATATCAAATTAGAAATTCAAAAAAAGTAAAGTAGAAATTAATAAAAATCAAAAGCAAGAAAACTATTGAACTAATAAATCAAACCAAGAGTTGGTTTTATGAAAAAAACAATAAAATTGATAAACCTCTGGTTTATTTGATTTAAAAAAAGGAAAGAACAAAACCAAATTGCTAGAATCATAAGTGGAAAAGGTGAACTAACCACCAGTGAGGAGGAAATAAAAGTAATAATTCAGAATTATTTTGCCCAACTCTATGCTAATAAATTTGGCAATCTAAGTGAAATGGATGAATATTCACAAAAATATAAGTTGCCCATGTTAAATGAAGAGGAGATTAAATACCTAAACAACCTCATCTCAGAAACAGAAATTCAACAAGCCATCATTGAACTCCCTAAGAAAAAGTCTCCAAGGTCAGATGGATTCACAAGTGAATTCTATCAAACATTTAAGGAACAATTGGGTCAATTCTATATAAACTCTTTGGAAAAATAGATAAAGATGGCACTCTACCTAAGTCTTTCTATGACATAATGTATGGTGCTGATATTTAAAACAGGAAGAGTCAAAATAGAGAAAGAAAATTATGACCTATAGTCCTAATGTATATAGATGTGAAATTCTTAAATAAAATCTTAGCAAAGTGATTATTGCAAGTTACCCCTAGGACAATACATTGTGACCAAGTGAGATTTATTCCAGGAATGCAGGGTTGGTTCAATATTAGGAAATCTGTTAGTATAATTAATTATATTAATAACACACCTATCAGAAATCATATGACTATATCAATAGATGCTGAAAAAGAATTTTTACAAAATATGACACCCATTCCTATTAAAAACACTAGGGAGCTTAGGAATAAATGGGTTGTTTCTTAGATTAATAATCGGTATCTATCTGAAACCATCAACAAGCATTATATGCAATGGGGATAGGCTAGAGGCAATGCCAATAAGATCAGGGGTGAAACAAACATGTCTACTATCACCTCTGCTATTCAAAATTTTATTAGAAATGTTAGCTTCAGCAATAAGAGAAGAAAAAGAAATTCAATGAATTAGAATTGGGAAGGAAGAGACAAAACTCTCACTCTTTGCAGACGGCATGATGGTATACCTAGAGAATCACAAAAAATCATCTAAAAAACTACTACAAATAATTATCAACTTTAGCAAAGTAGCAAAACAAAAAATAAATCCTCATAAATTCTCAAAATTTCTATATATGACTGGCAAGATACAGCAGAAAGAGTTAGAAAGAGAAATCTCATTCAAAGTAGCTTCAGACAATATAAAATACTTGGGAATCTACCTGCCAAGGCAGACTCAGAACCATTTTGAAAATAATTGCAAACATTTCTCACGCAAATAGAATCAGATTTAAATAACTGGGCAAATATCATGGATATGCTCATTGATAGGCTGGATTAATATAATAAAAATGGTAATTCTACCTAAATTAAACTACTTATTTAGTATTTTACAAATCAAAATTCCAAAAAATTACTTTAATGAGGTAGAAAAAATTGTATGTAAATTCATATGGTGAAAAGTGGAAAATTTCCAGTGATTCAATGAAAAAAAAGTGCAAAAGAAGGTATTTTAACTGTACCAGATCTAAAATTATATTACAAATCATTAGTCATTAAAACTGTCTGGTATTGGCTAAGAAGTAGATTGGTGGAGCAGTGGAATAGACTAGGTGCAATAGCAGGAAATGATTATAGTAATCTGCTGTTTAATAAACATAGTCCAATTATTAGGATAAAAACCCTTTCTTTGATAAAAACCTGTTGGGATAATTGGAAGTTAGTATTGCAAAAACTTGGATTAGACCAACACCTTACACCCTATACCAAGATAAGATCAAAATGGAAACAGGATTTAGACATAAAAAGCAATAAGCAAACTGGGAGATCAAGAAAGAGTTTACCTGTCAGATCTATGGAAAGGGAAGCAGTTTGACTAAGAAAGGGGAGCAGTTTATGACCAAGGAAGAGGAGAACATCACTAAGAACAAACTAGATTATTTTGATTGTATTAAATTAAAAAGCTTTTGCACAGACAAAATGACTATAACCAAGATCAAAGGAAATGTAATAAATTGGGAAACAATTTTTATAACTAGTTTTTTCTGACAAAGTATTTCTAAAATATACAGAGAACAGAGTCAAATTTTCAAAAAACCAAGCCATTCCCCAATTGACAAATGCCCAAAGGATATGCAAATGCAATTTACAGATAAGGAAATCAAAGCTATCCACAGGAAAAATTGAAAAATTGCTCTAAATAGCTACTTATTAGAGAAATGCAAATTAAACCATCTCTAAGGCACAATTCTCAGACTGGCAAGTATGACTAGAAAAAAGAATAATTATGTTGGAAGGGATGAGGGAAATCTAGGACACTAATATATTGTTGGTGGAATTGTGAACTTATCCAACATTTTTGGAGAGCAATTTGGAATTATGCCCAAGAACAACAAAATTGCGTATACCCTTTGATCTAGCAATACCACTACTGAGTCTATACCTTGAAGAGATGATGAGAAAGGGTAAAAACATCACTTGTACAAAATTATTATTCATAGCAGCCCTGTTTGTGGTGGAAAAGAATTGGAAATTGAGTGAATGTCCATCATCTGGGGAATGGCTGAAGAAATTGTGGTACATATACATGTACATATATATATATATATATATATATATATATATATGTGTATATATATATATATATATGTGTATATATATATATATATACATATACATTATGGAGCACTATTGGGGTTGCAACTTGGGGTTGATGGGGTTGATGATCAGACTTAATGAACTTTCTCATTCCATTAGTGTAACAATCAGGCACAATTTTGGGGTAACTATGATGGAGAATACCATCTTTATCCAGTGAAAGAATTGTGGAGTTTGAACAAAAACCAAAGTCTATTATAACCTTTAATTTAAAAAAAAATTATCTCACTATGTAATTTTGCTGTCTCTTATACTTTATTTTTTTTCCCTTAAGGATATGATTTCTCTCTCATCACATTCAGCTTAGATCAATATATACCATAGAAACAATGTAAAGTCTAACAGACTGGCTTCTCCTGGGGGTTGGGAGAGGGAAGTAAAATCAGGGGAAAAATTGTAAAATTCAAAATAAAGAAATAACTTAAAAAATCATATGAATCATAAATAAAGAAAAAATTATTTAGCTACATACTTGATTAATTGAGAGTAGTAAATTATGCGACTGTTTCAACAGCTCTGAAAATAAAATGTGGTAAGGGCTTGAACTAGGGTAGTGATTATATGAGGGAAGTAAAGAGAAATTTATAAGGAATGCCGTGGAGGAAAAATTAACATTACCTGATAAAATGATTGAATATGGCACATGAAACTGAGAGAATGTTATGATGACTCTGAAATTAACTTGCAAAATTGGAAGAATAATAGTGTCCTCAAAATAAATAGAAAGTTTAGAAAGCAGAAAAGTCTGAAAAAGAAAGGCTAATTTTGATTATGCTGAATGTAAGAAATCCTAAATGATGATGTGCAGTATCAGTGATTCCAAATTGGAGTTCTGAAGAAAGTAAGGCTAGAAAATAAATCAGGGTGCATTATTAGTCATGAAGTAATTGACTTTACTAAAATCATTGAGATCACCCTGAATGAAGGTAACAATAGAGAAGTTCTAGAAAGTTCTTTGGAGAATATCCAAGTTTAGGGGATGAGACATGGATGCTGATGGAGCAGAATTGTCCAAAAAAATAATAGGTAGAAAGATTAGTGGAGAACCAAGACAAAGTAATGTCATGAAAACTCAGAGAGGAAAGAATATCAAGGAGGAGAAGAGAGACAATTATTGTTTCTGAAAATGTTAAAAAATAATGGATGAGAGAGGCCATTTGATTTAGTCAGAGAACTTATTGGTAATCCTGAATCTGACAATTTCAGACTGAGAAGTGAGTGAGAAAAAAAGTCAGTGGAGACAAGAAGTGGAAATAACATTTTTTTCCTCTTCTCTTCTCTTTTCTCCCAAGATACACATCAGGGCCTGAAAGTTGGATGACATATATAATTATGGCTTCAGTAGGTCTTATAGTCAGGGAAAGTTTTGAAATATGGGGGATACATGTTTGTAGATATCAGAGAAGGTGTCAGTAGATAGGTACATATTGATGATTACAAAGGGAGTGAAGATAAGGGGATGCTTACTTAGGTAAAGTACTAAAACCTATATAAAGGAGTGGTATCAAAGACAAATGTGAAGAATTTGAACTTTGCAAGATGCAGGGTCATCATAAACTTGAATAATGGATAAAAGATTGGCAGATAGTATCAATGTTATTTGAATTCTAATAGGGAAAAGGCTGAAGTTCAGTGGGGGAAAGGTCATTTTTTCCCCAATAAAGTATTAGGCAAAATAATCTGCTGACTGGGAAAGAGGCAGTGAGGCATTCTGGGTGTTTCAAGGAATTAAAAGAAAGTTTGGAATAACTATAAAGAGCTATAGAGAATGAAATATTATGTTTATTATGGAAGAACAAAATAATTTTTTCATCATAGTGAGAATTTAGCTGGGTTTAAAAAGTTGAGGTACAAGTCATATGATGTGTTTTTAAAATATTTCTACTAATATATGAACATAGTTGTTTCTAGCTTTCTGAGGGATTGAAAATACTGTTAGTACTCTATAAATTTCAAGAAACTAGGTCAAAGTCCTAGATGGCTTATCATCTTTTCAATCCTAATATTAAATATGCCTCTTAATCATCCTTTGAAACAATTATCATTTCATGTGTTTTCTTCATTGTGAAACATTGATTCTATCACTTGAAGAGTTGAAGACTTTTCCATGGCAGTGGAGGAAGAAAGTAACGTATGAGACTGAAAATAGCTAAAAAACAGAAAATAAAACAAGAAAAGTGAAGGAATGAAAGCAATTAGGAAGTTGGACTCCCAACAATATGTCTTTAAAGTGGGTCACCATTAAATCTATTTCAAAACTAAGAAATATACATTGGGGGGGGGTAACCAAGTGGTTCAGTGGATAGAGCACTAACCCTGGAGTCTACAGTAGGACCTGAGTTCAAAACTATTGCCTTAAATAAATAAGATTTTTAAAAAAGAGAAATATACTTTTTTTCTAGATTCCAAAGAAGGATGATGGCCAAACTGAGAGGAGAATTCTGGGTTTCTAACTTCCCATTCTTGGTGCATTTGGTCCAATAGGTCAGGCATTCTCTTTTGTCTGGATGCAACACTATCCCTTCTATTTCATCTCACCTCCATATTGCCTTATTTTGTTTGTTTGTTTGTTTTATTATTTTTGCAAGGCAATGTGTTTAAGTGACTTACCCAAGGTCTTACAGCTAGGCAAGTATTAAGTGTCTAAGTTTGGATTTAAACTTAGATCCTGCTGACTCCAAAGCGGGTACTCTATCCACTGCATCACCACCTAGCTGCTCCCATTTTGCCTATTTTTGAAGTTGTTTTCTTTTTCCATTTGCCCAATTCTATTTTTAAAGTTATTTTCTTTGTCCATTTGCCCAGTTGTATTTTTAAAGGACTTGTTTTCTTCAGTCAATTTTTGTGTTTCCTTTTTAAAGCTGTCGATTCTGTCTCTTACCTCTCATTTCTTTTCCCACTTATACTTGAATTTTAAAATCCTTTTCCATCTCTTCCAAGAGGGATTTTGGGGGCTTGTGACTAAGTTATCTTCCTCTCTGTGGCATCACATATAGGCCTTTTCCAATATCCTCTTCTCAGATGGTGTTATGATCTTCCTTATAACCATAGTAGTTTTCTGTGGTTAGGACTTTCTTCTATTTCTTACTCATGTTTAGCCTAGTTCATGGTTTTTAAAGTTGAGTTATTTTCCTGAGTCACAGTGGGGCACTATCCCAGTTTCTAGGACTTGGGGGTCATAAGCCTGTCCACTAAATTTCCATGTACTGGAACCTAAAATGTTAATGATTTCTCCAAAGCATTGGGGTTACCCAATCTTGTCACATCCAGTGCTCTGGGGTTCTGAGGCTTACAATTTGCCTTCTATGCTGGGTTCAAAGATTCTCATTTGACCTGTTGGATCACTGACCTAATGAATCAGGACCTAGGGGCCTCAGTTGTTGATATGTGCTTTGCCTGAGAGCCTCCTACTGCCTTTGTGCCCCTGCCTGCCCTGCTTTCCCTACACTCAAGTGAGTAAGATCTTAAGTTGGAAAATGGTCCATTCTTTTTTTTTTGTATGTTCTGTCACTCCAGAATTCATTTAAAGGTTTGATTAACATTATTTCTGAGGGAAGCTGTGGAGAACTCACAAAAGTTTCTGGCTTTTCTCCACCATCTTGACTCCATTCCTCCATTTTGCCTATTTTCTTTTATATAGTTTTTGCAAGGCAAATGGGGTTAAGTGGCTTTCCCAAGGCCACACAGCTAGGTAATTATTAAGTGTCTGAGGCTGGATCTGAACGCAGGGACTCCTGGGCCAGTGCTCTATCCACTACACCACCTAGCCACCCTTCATTTTGCCTATTTTTAAAGCCATTTGGAAAGAGCTTCCTCACATCCAAGACTTGAATGCAGTAAGATTTCCTTGAAATAGTAAGGATAACCTTTCTTTATTCTTCCATTCCAGAAAGTCTCATGTCTGATGAGGACAAAAGCTACTTTATAATTTTACAAGAGAAAAACAAACAGCATGCCCTTCTACCTAGTCATTAACTGTCTGACTACTGGGCTTTCTCTGGCTATTAAAGTCCACCCCTCAATCACCTTTTTAGAAATGTTGCTATGGGAATCATTGTTCATTTCTATTTTTTATTAAAAAATTTAATGCATTACTATTTCACCCTCTTGCTGGCAATGATTGCATAAGGAACTGAACAGCAGCTGAGATGAGTCCTAAGTAATCTCTGGAGAAATAAGAGAAGTCGTATTTGAATAATCTGCAACCAACACTTATTATCTAGGTTACGGTCTTTCAGTGAATACCTCCATGCCAGCGCATCTTGGTATAAATAGACATATACCCTGGGAATAAGAAGAATGGGATAGGAAGATGGAAGAGAGAAGACAAAGTAAAAAGCATTTTGTGAGGAAAAAAAGTCAGAGTTTTAAAAAAAAATTAAAGCTGTTATATCCTAGTGATCACTTCTTGAATTGAAAGGGAGACACTCTCTGCTCCCATATTCAGTCTGGGTTTGTTGGCCTGAGTGAACTTTTTGACTTCAGAATTACTGTGCCTGAGGAAAGCAATTAAGTTTAAATAGCATTTCATAGAGATTGACAAGATTTCTGAGGACAAAGAAAAGATAGCAATGCATATAACCCTGACAATAATAATAATAATAATAATAATAATAATAATAATGATGATGATGATGAGACTGAATAGTTCAAACACATGTAACAAGTACAAAATGAGTAGCGGTCCTGTTTATACATTCTATAATCATCTCAGCCTTCTGAATCTCGTAACTCTAGGCATCTGATCCCTGAAATGGGCAGCCTATTGGAGTTGAAGAAGTCAGCAAGGACCAAAAATGGCAAATGTGAACAGAGTGGGTCATCCTAGCCTGAGATCCTAGAATATGACTCTGCTATGATACTAGTTTGGAAGAAGCATAGATGGAGATCCTCAAAATTCAAAACATATGGTTGGCAGCCTTAACTGGATCTGAGGTAGAAAGAGAAGTAGCAGTGAGATAAACAACAGAACCAATTAGTATTCAGGGTTCAAAATCTTTGAGTCAGTCTGTGGGACCCTAGAATACCACTTAATTCTTAATAGACGAGCATGTCCTAGAGAAGCCATACCTGAATAACTCCCAGAAGGTGCCTACAAGGTTCCTGACTGAGAGGATATGGATGAGGAAGAGGAGAATTAGGGGCATTGATGATCAAGGGAAAGTCCAAGAGAAGTCCCTCCAAATATCAGATTATCAGGAGTCTATGAACAACAACATGTAGAGAGCCTCCAGGGCCAAAGTAAGCAAGAAAAGTTATGGGTCAGTTTAGAACTAGAGATATGGCTCTCATGGACTAAAGTAGAGACACAAAGGCTGAAATAACAGTGAAACCCCTTGGGTACTCACCCCAATTATCAGGTGCAGATACTGGAAACTGAAATGGAGCTTTTGAAAAACTGGAGAAGCAGCAACATCAGTGGGAGTATGAAATGTGAGCCTGAGAGGGCAACAACCCTAGGAGAATGTGAGCAACTGGAAGATCCTTTCATAACATTTTTCCAGGAACCAAGGTAGAAGATCAGATACCTTTCAGCAAATACAGTGGATTGGGAAAAGTACAAGGTATCTGTTCTCTTTGTCAGAAGGTGGAATGGGGGGGTAGCTAGGTGGTGCAGTGGATAAAGCACTGGCCCTGGAGTCAGGAGTACCTAGGTTCAAATCTGGTCTCAGACACTTAATAATTACCTAGCCTTGGGCAAGCCACTTAACCCCATTTGCCTTGCAAAAAAAAAAAAAAACCTTAAAAAAAAGGTGGGTAACATTTTTCAGTCTTCTGAAATCATTTCTGATCACTGCATTAATCAGAGTTCTTAAATGTTTCAAAGTTTTTTTTTCTTTACAGTCTTATTATTGCATAAAGTGTTCCCCTGGTTTTGCTTACTTTACCATGTATCAGTACATTCAAGTCATCCCAAATTTTTCTGAAATTATCCTTTGCATCATGTCCTACAGTACAAATGTATTCCATTTCATCCATATGCCACAATTTGTTCAGTTATTCCCAATGGACATACCCTTAGTTTCCCAGTTCTTTGCTTCTGACAAAAGAACCATTATAAATATTTGTCATCATATGGGTCCTTTTCCTCTTTGCAAAGCTGGCATATGAATGGGACAGCTGTCAATTTAGAGAGATATAAATGAGCATCTCCGATACTCAGGTGTCAGGCTAATCAAATCCTAGCTTTATCAATAAATGCCTCACAACTGGCAATCAGTTTCCTTAAAGCTCTAGGCAATATTTCAATTTCTTCTGTGGAGTCTAAGAATTGTGCCTTTGATGGTTGGAGCCTCATTAAAAGTCTGTCCCTGAACAAGCTGACTAAGGACAGTCTAATGAGCATCTCATGGCTTTGCCACTAGGTTGTGATTTGCAAATCCCTTCCATGTCCAAAGTTTTTGGCTGAAGAAGAGACAATTTCTAGTCTCCCCTTTAACAATTTGAATATTGGGAGGTTTTCATGCCTTAGATAGTCAAGGAGTCTATGCCATGACTATTAATTTTAAGTGTAAGGCTGATTTGGTGTGAGACTTTCAGAAATTAATGTCAACATTTTATTGTCATATACCATATTTCTGATTGTAAGTATATACATGAATATGTTTATATTTTGACATAAGTAGATAGATATATAGATGGGTTGAGAACTATATTTTGAGATAATCAGATTCCTGAATTAGGAGCAGGTGTTGTGATCACTGACTAGTTTTCCTCTGCAAAGGGCAAATTCTAAGTCAGAGCAAAATGCTCTCAGTGCACTCTGACACAACACTTGTAGCACCATGTAAACAAAATATAGGCACCTAATAAATGTTTATTGACTTTAAGACTTGATTGACTTGCATTATTCACAGCATATGAAAATTTTTTAGACTGAGTTAAAATGAGTATACAAGGAAGCTTAAAGGTTCCTAGAGAAAGATTGTGACAGATGAAATGGGTACTATACAAGTGATATATAACCATATACTTGTATAATCATATACCAAAACAGTCATGAGTCCCAGGAATTACAATCACTTCCTGTAGCAAGTAAAATCTCCTGGGCATATGGCAAATATCTAGGAGGTCTTCTCTGTGAAATTACCTGGTAATAAGTCTCCAGTTAAGTATCATTGTATATTATTAGATTTGAAAAAAATGAGGTCCTTAAGATAATCATATTCTAACTTACATGTTGTCAACTCTTCTCACAGATTCTCATTCATTCCTTTGTTACATAGGTAGAAAGACTTCTATTGCTCTACTCTGTGGTTATAGATGGGCATGGTGAGATACACTTGCAAGTCCTGAGAATGGATCCCTTAAGCTCAGGAGTTCTGAACCAGAGTGAGTTAAGTAGATTGAGTGCCCAGTCCCAATATGAGGAATCCTGAAGGACAGGAGGGGCACAAGATTGTTCTAGGAAAGACCAAAACATAAGGGTCAGCACAGCAAGTGAAGGTTCTTGCAGCATTTAGGAGTGACTATGACCATTGCACATCACACAATCTAGGTGGGGAGAGTGAGAGAGAGACAGATAGACAGACAGACAGACAGAGACAGAAAGAGAGACAAGACAGAGAAATAGAGATAGAAGAACAGAGAGACAGAGATAGAGAGCCAGAGACAGACACAGAGAGACAGAGAGACAAAAACAGAAACAGGGAAGAAAAACAGACAGACAGACAGACAGACACACATACACACAAAAGATGATTGTGGGGAGCTCTCTAAATATTACCATAGTGCTTTTGGGGGAGATTTAAGTGAACTGTTTTCATAGCACATTCTTTGGCTAAGTATCCTTTGGAACTCATTTTCCAAGTCTCCTGATCCTTGAAATTCAACTTTCCCCATTTTATAGGTAAGAAGACTGATGAATACTAATTTTAAGTTGAATAGTTTGTGTTTATTGATATGAGGAGACTATAAAATCAGAACTCATTTTCCATGTCTTAATTCAGGCCAATCAGTGATATATCATTGGATGAAACCTGGATTCAAATTCACATTAGCTGCTTGTTCCTTGTGTTGCCTTGGGCTAATAGAAAACTACGCTGAACCTCAGTTTCCTTGTCTGTAAAATAATAAGATTAGACTGGAGTAGATATAAGGTTTCTTTGAGCACCAAATCCTCTGTGTTTAACTGTCTTTTTTAAAGAAATCGAATGAAATGCTTCAAGAACATTTTTTAGTCAGAACAAAAATTTGATTGTTTGGTTTTCTCCTTTTGTTGGCTGTGGCAGATGTAGTCAGGAGTAGAATCTGATTTATATTAACCAGAGTTTTTCAGAAAAATAAGTTTGTCTGCTATAGAGAAAGGGAATCAGAAATGTCCATGCTAATGAACTTCCACTCTACTGGACTGACTACATCAATCTCCGTATTTTGTAGGAGACGATGATGAATTTCCTCCCAATTGCTCTGAAGAGCAAAGGCTCCTGGAATAGCAACACAGCTGATTTGAAGTTTGGGTTTGGGAAAGTAAACAGATAAAGTGATGCATGGAGGAGAGTATGGTTGGAGACAGAGAATAGAAGACTGGGAGTTCCAACTCTTGGATTTATCTAAGATTCCTCAATTCTCTTTTGATCAAATACAAGTATAATCTCAGAGCTATATGCACCCCCTCAGAGATAAATTAATACAATTTGCTGTCATTTATCTTCTCTGCCTTTCAACATTTGCAGATATAGGTCACAGAATCATAGATTTGGAATGGAAGGGTCCTCAGAAGTGATCTAATCCAAGCTCATTTCATAGATGAGTAAACTGAGGCCAGGAGACATTACATGACTTGTCCAAGGGCATGGAAGTAAAAAGTGGCCCAACCAGGATTCAAACCCCATGTTCACAAGATACAGCAATTGTCCTTTCCACTGTATCACACTATCTCCCAGATGCAATAACAGACCTGCAGGTATATTCACAGACCTGCAAGTATGAATCCAGTATGGTAGCTGTGGTGTTTCTAGGCCCCCAAATATTTTGCCAGACTATTCATTCCTAAATGTTTCATAAGATCCCAGCAATAAGAGCTGGAATGGTCTACAAGATATCATCTGATTTAATCTATAAATCTGACAAATGACCTGGAACTATGTACACATATATAGAGTAGAGTCAGAATTTGAACTCAGATTCTCTAACTCAAAAACCTCTTCTTTTCACTGTGCCTACCACCTTTGTCTTTTAATTTCTAATACATTGTACAGATATGGAGTATTCATGATAGTATTTCATACTTTGTCCTGGAGACATTTATCAGTTGCCTTTGATCTTTTGGGTTATATAATCAACTACTACTATAGATGCTGGTTGGGTTGCCTCATTCAGACCATCAGCCATCACTATCAGCAGTGAACCTTGATCAATACAACAGACTACAGGATACAAGTATTTAAAGTTGGAAGAGATCTTAAGATCCTGGGATCTAAACATCAGCAAAATTGCGTCCTACCTAGTCTAGAGAGAGAGTTAAGAAGGAGGTGCTATCTGTTCTCTGACTGTCCACTTGTGCTGCCTTGTCCCTTTGTTATTTTTGTTGTTTAATAATTTCAGTTATGTCTAACATTTGTTACCCTGTTATTAGTTCATTTTACAGATGATGAAATAGTGGCAAAGTGGGTTAAGTGACTTGCCCAGGGTCACACAACTCTTAAGTATCTGAAGCCAGGAGGATGAATATTCCTGATTTCAGGTCAGACACACTATCATTATCCCCTAAGCCTGGATCTATTCTCTGCTAATAGAGAAACATTATCAAAGGCCTTATTCACACCCTATTCTGTCCTTAGATGTCAGAGCCTACTTAGGTTAAGACTGGCTATATACCACCCACAGCAGAGATTCATAAAGTCTTGATGGAGTCATTTTGATCATGACCTAGAAAATTTGGGAGATATTGGGAAAGCTCTTTTCTACCAGAAACTGAATATGGTTAAGTGAGTAATCTGACATGAACTTCACATTGAAATATGATGCAATGAACTCATCTAAATCTGGTCTTTGTCTTTCTAGTGGGATGATGGTTGTGCTTACTTAGACACTATCCCATTGAGCCCTCATTGCACCCTAAATTTGGATGAATGACTTGCAGTCAGAGATCATAGAGTGAAATACATATAACTCATATTGAACCTGGGATGTTGCCTTCACTGGCAAAGTGAGGAAAAGACTAATTTGGAGAAAGAGACTAGCTTTGAAAAAGTATTTTTCCAAAAATATTTTGCTACCCTTAGGTTACAGTTTTTGCATGTCTGCATGTAGACTAATTCGTAACTAATCCTTTATTAGTGTATAGGCTTCTGAAAATGGAAGACTCCATATTATGTGTCTTTGTAGTAAAAATTTTCCTTAGTAGAAACTTTGAATAATAAAAACTTTATTAAAAACTTGAATTAAACGTGTTTATCATGGAAAGCAAAATATCTGATTATATTCTTTGCTCCTTTTATATCTGGTGGATTATGTGATTTCTCATTTGCATTTCTTACTGTTTCCATATCTGCATGGAGAACTATTTGCTGACAGTTTGAATGTCTGCCATTGTATCTGGCCACACAAGTTTTGAGTTATAATCTATTCTCATTGGGAAAAATCACATGGAAAATTACTGTGACCATAGAAGATTGAATCTGTCAGGATTCAGGGTTTGCATGGTAAAATATAACTTTCAGACCCCAAACTCAGATTACCAGCTAGAAACTTTGAGATGTGAGAGCTGTCATTTGATCTTCCACAAGGGACCAATACAGGAAAAGAATAGGTAAGAGAGAGACTCATGTATCTGCATTGCGTATCATCAGAAATCGTCTACATCAGTGTTGAAAGCATGAGCATCTTGCAACAGATGGGCAGGGTAATGTAAACTCAGTCATGCCAATCTCAGAAGGAGGAGAAACTCATTTCTGACAGCCTTAAAGAACCCAGCAGACATACCTCCCCTTCCCATGGCTATGCCATTCTCATGCAAGGGCTCCCACCAAGGATCTAGCTGGAGCTTCACACATCTGGGTAGGCTGAGTTGTTGTGGTATCACTGAAAAAGTGATGGGAATCATCAAAGCTTTGAAGTCCCACAACAAGACCACAGGGTGAGCTGATATCAGGTCTGTTTGCTCTATACAACCCTACAGAGTAATTTCATGGGATTTTATGGCTTTAAAGATGGTGCAGTGAAATTTTCTCTCAAAAATATACTGTCTTCATTTCAATGACAGTTCTGACTTTGGTGGTCCCTCTGGGAGGAATTCCAGGTTTGAATGTACCTTATTATCTACATTTATGTTTTTGTTTTTGATTTACTTCTTTTTAAACTACCATCTTATATATGGAATGAAATTAACCACATGATCTATCTGCATAATGTGGAGCCATACCAGCTATGAATCTAATTCTAAAGGGAAGCCCTAACATTCCCAGTCCCTGAGCCCTCTCAAACTCTTCCATGTTAAACACTAAAGCTGGTGGAGGCCAATAGAACATGAGCAGAACCCTTGAAAACTTCCTCATGAAAAACAGAGGAATGAGTAATCTTAGGAATAAGTCTCAGGAACATTGGAAGTCAAATAGAAGTTTTTCTTTTTTTTTTTCTTTTCTCAGAGGGAGCTCAGCTTCTCCTACTCACAAGTCAATCTCTTAATATAATTTTTCTGAAATGGTTAAGACGTCCTGTTTGAAATTTGAAAGAAGGCATTGCATGATATTCATCTTATAATAACAAGAATAACTGGTGGGAAGGAAACAGATTTATTAAGTCTAACATGTGCCAGGACTGTTCTAAGTACTTTTAAAAACATTATCTCCTTTGATAGTCACAACAACTTGAAATGGTAGGCATTATTACTATTGCCTTTTTTTTTACAATTGTGGAAATTGAGACAGGCAAAGGTTTAGTTAATCCTCAAGTTCACAGATCTAGAAAATGTCTGAGACTGAATTTGAACTAAAATATTCCTGACTTTAGAATTAGTACATTACCCACTGTACCACTTACTTGCTTCTAGTATATTAATGAGAGCTCATATTTTTACAAAACTTTGAGATTTGCAAAACACTTTAGAACTATTATTTCATCCAATCCCTTCGACATCCCTGGAAGTAGATATTACCTTTACTATATTTTTTTTACCATTATTCAGATGAGGAAGCTGAGATTGTCATTAAGTAACATAACCAAAGATCATAGAGAATATTGAGTGTTCAAGGCTAGATTTGAATTTCAATCTTTTTTGACTTTAGGTCTGCTACACTATCTGTTGAGTCATCTATTTGTTTATCTTCTTTCCTAGAATAATCTGATGCATGTTCAGCTCTATGTATCTAAGGCTCCTTTTGGATTTATTGGAGGAATGGGAAAGACTGAATTTTTTACATTTATATGACTTACTTCCTTTGAATTTCAGGGGAAATCCTCAGAAGAGCAGTGCTTAGAATGAACAGTAAATGTGTAGGAAAGTTAGTAGTCTTAGTAGTAAGAGAGAAAAGATTCTTCTTTAAATCTGGCACATAAATTATAAAACCACCTAAGCATGCACGTGCGCGCGCACACACACACACACACACACACACACACACACACACACACGGAGTCCATCAATAAGTAATCTTTTGTATTCCAAGATCAAACACTATGCTGTGTGCTTACCTTCTCAGAAACATGTTTCTGCATTATCCTAACAAAAGGTTTGACATAGATAATATGTAATGCGCCTATCAACTCTAATAATCTATGATTTTTTGTATGAACTCTCAAATGGAATATACATTAAGTATACATGTAATCTCAGAAATGAGATTACAGGAGATAAGATGATTCTTGTTGTCTTATTGTCTGATTCATTGGTCAAAGTAGAAACATTATCAGAAAAGAATAGGGGTTGGACTGTGATTTCATTGACATAAGAGGAATTTCCAAGTGAGGAAAATTCTTGCACCAATGAGGAAAGTTACCTATAGAACTGAGAGGTTAAATATTGCCCAAGATCAAACAACTGAAATGAGGCAAAGACAAGATGTTAATCATGATATTCTTGGCTCTGTGTTGTCTATATAAACCACTATGTCACACTATCTCTCATATTATCACATTTCCTGGCAATTATTAGTTACCAGACTAATCTTTAACAAATACTATTTTCATCATATTGCCATCCATCTCAAAAGCTTTCATTAACTCATTTTTGTTACTAAAAAGTAAATCTAAACTTCACTGCCTGGTAGTCAAGGATATACCTCATCTAGCTTTTTCTGTTTCATTCACCTTTATTTTCTTTGACCCTTTAAAAGGCACCATTTTCTAAGAATCAAAATATCTTTACCTTTGCTACATACTGGGTTTCTAGGATTGGGCATGTCATATTATACATAAGATTTATTATCTATGTCTGTAAAGTATATGGATCTTCCATCCCACAAAGGTGTCAAGAGGAACGTGCTCGTGAATGTTATAAAAGCATAACAGAATTTAGACATGGAAAGAGGTTCAGAAATATTTATGAACAATTTCATCCTCAATATATATGGAAGCTATAGTTCAAAAAATGAAGACATCATCATTATCATTGTCTTCATTGTCATTGTTGTGGTTTTGGTTATGGTTGTGGTTGTGATTACTCACAGTGATATATTACAAATGACTCTGTCCTCTACTGTCATATTAATTCCCATCTTCATATATTTTCTTCTAATCATCTCAAATTGGAATGTTTTCTTCTTCTGTAACAATTCGAATTCATGCCATTCTTTTTTTAAGAAAGATTTTTATTTATTTTGAGTTTTACAATTTTTCCCCTATTCTTGCTTCCCTCCCCCCACCCCCCACAGATGGCAGTTTATTAGTGTTTACATTGTTTCCATGGTATACATTGATCTCAATTGAATGTGATGAGAGAAAAATTATATCCTTAAGGAAGAAAAATAAAAATAAAGTATAAGAGATAGCAAAATTATATAATAAGAAAATGTGTTTTTTTCCATAATTGAGGCTAATAGTTTTCGGTCTTTGTTCAAACTCCAAGATTGTCCCTGATTGTTGCACAGATAGAATGAGAAAATCTATCAAGGTTGATTATCACCCCCATGTTACTGTTAAGGTATACAATGATTTTCTGACTGTTCTCTCGCTCAGCATGAGTTCATGCAAATCCCTCCAGACTTCCCTGAATTCCCAACCCTCCTGGTTTCTAATATAACAATAGTATTCAGGTGGCTAGGTGGTCCAGTGGATAGAGCACTGGCCCTGGAGTCAGGAGTACCTGAGTTCAAATCTGGCCTCCGACACTTAATAATTACCTAGCTGTGTGGCCTTGAGCAAGCCACTTAACCCCATTGCCTTGTAAAAAACAAAACAAAAACAAAACATAAAAGAACAATAGTATTCCATGACATACATATACAATTTGTTAATCCATTCCCCAATTGAAGGACATTCACTTAATTTCTAATTCTTTGATACCAAAAACAGGGTTACTATGAATATGTTTATACAATGTTTTTGCCCTTTGTCATCATCTCTTCAGGGTATAGAACCAGTAGTGCTATTACTGGATCAAAGGGTATGCACATTTTTTTTGCCCTTTGGGCATAATTCCAAATTGTTCTTCAGAAAGGTTGGATGAGTTTACACATCCACCACCAATGTATTAGTGTCCCAGATTTCCCACATCTCTTCCAACATTTATTATTGTCCTTTCTGGTCATAATGGCCAGTCTGAGAGGTGTGAGGTGGTACCTCAGAGATGCTTTAATTGTCATTTTTTATAATAAATAATGATTTAGAACAATTTTTCACATGACTATATATCTCTTTGATTTTTCTCATATTTAAATTGCCTTTGCATATCCTTTGACCACTTGTCAAATGGGGAATGGCTTGTATTCTTTTTGAAAATTGACTCAGTTCTGTTTTAGAAATGAGTTCTTTGCCAGAAATACTAGTTGTAAAAATTATTTCCCAATTTACTATATTTCTTTTGAGCTTGGTTACAATGATTTTTGTCTGTGCAAAAGCTTTTTAATTTAATGTAATCAAAATTATCTAGTTTGTTTTTAATGATGTTCTCCATCTCTTCCTTGGTCATAAATTGGTTCCCTTTCCATAGATCTGACAGTTACACTACTACTTAATCTTCTAGTTTGCTTTAAATATTGTGTTTTATGTCTAAATGCTTTATCCATTTTGTTCTTATCTTCTCATAGGCTGTGAGGTGTTGGTCTAATCCAAGGTTCTTCCATACTAACTTCCAATTTTCCCAACAGTTTTTATTGGAGAGAGTGTTTATCCCAATAACTGAACTCTTTGGGTTTTTCGAACAAGAGATTACTATAATCATTTCCTGCTATTGTACCTAGTCTATTCCACTGATCCACCATTCTATTTCTTAGGCAATACCAGAAAGTTTTGAGGACTGATGTTTTAAAATGTAATTTTTGATCATGCAGGGCCAGGCCACCTTCCTTTCACATTTGTTTTTCATTGAATCCTTGGAAATTCGTGACTTTTTATTTCTGCATATGAATTTACTTAGAATTTTTTCTAACTAACTCATTAAAGTAAATTTTTGCAATTTTGATTGGTAGGGCACTAAACAGTTAGTTTAGTTTGTCAGAATTGTCGTTTTTGTTATATTAACTCAACCTATCCATGAGCAATTGATGTTTGCCCAGTTATTTAAATCTGATTTTATTTGTGTGAGAAGTGCTTTTTAATTATTTTCAAAATGTTTTTGAGTCTGACTTGGCAGGTAGATTCCCAGGTATTTTATATTGTCTGGGGTTACCTTGAATGGGATGTCACTTTCTAGCTCTTTCTGCTGTATCTTGCCAGTCATAGATAGAAATGTTGAGGATGAGGATTTCAATAACGACTTGTTGACTTTCTTTTTCTGAGATAGGGTTATTTAGGTATTTAATTTCTTCTTCATTTAATATGGGCAACTTATATTTTTGTAAATATTCATCTATTTCACTTAGATTGTCAAATTTATTGACATAGAGTTGGACAAAGTAATTCCAAATTATAACTTTAATTTCCCCCTCACTGGTGGTTAGTTCACCTTTTTCACTTATGATTCTAGCAATTTGGTTTTGTTCTTTCTTTTTGTTAAATCAAATTAACTATAGGTTTATCAATTTTTTGGTTCTTTCATAAAACCAACTCTTGGTTTCATTTATTAGTTCAATAGTTTTCTTGTTTTTGATTTTATTAATTTCTCCTTTAACTTTTAGAAAGTCTAATTTGGTATTTAATTGGGGGTTTTTAATCTGTTCTTTCTCTAATCTTTATAGTTGCATATTTAATTCATTTATTTCTCCTTTCTCTAATTTATTCATGTAAGCATTTAAAGATATAATATATCCCCTGCACTGAGTGTATCCCATAGGGTTTGGTATGTTGTTTCATTCTTGTCATTATCTAGGATGAAATAATTAATTCTTTCTATATTTTGTTGCTTTACCCACTCATTCATTAAAATGAGGTTATTTAGTTTCCCATTATTTTGGGTCTATAGCTCCTTGACCCAATATTGCATATGATTTTTATTGCATTATGATCTCAAAAATATGTATGTACTATTTTTTCCTTTATGCAATTGATCATTAGATTTTTATGCCCTAGTGCATGGTTAATTTTTGTATAATTGCCATTTACTTCAGAAAAAAGTATATTCCTATCTATCCCCATTCAATTTCCTCCATAAGTCTATCATATTTAGGTTTTCTAACAGTCTATTTACCTCCTTAACTTCCTTCTTGTTTATTTTATGATTATATTTATCTAAATTTGAGAGCAGGAGGTTGTCTCCCATTAGTAGAGTTTTGCTGTCTATGTCTTCATATAGGTTTTTAAATTTCTCCTCTAAGAATTTGGATGCTATACCATTGGGTGCATACATATTTAGTATTGAAATTATGTTATTGTCTTTCATACCTTTAAGGAGTATGTAGTTTTCTTCTTTATCTTTTTTAATGATATATAGTTTTGAAGATGCTATATGTGAGATAAGGATTGCTACCCCTGTTTTTTTTCATTTCAGCAGAAGCAAAGTATGTTTTGCTCCAACCTTTTACTTTTACTCTATATGTATCTATCTGCTTCACATGAGTTTCTTGTAAGCTACATATTGTAGGATTTTGGTTTTGAATCCAGTGTGCTATTCACTTTCTTTTTGAGGAAGAGTTCATCCCATTCATATTCAAAGTTATAATTACTAACTGTTTATTGCCCTTCATGCTATCTTCCCTTTGTTTGCATTTCCCACTTTTTCCCCTTTATCTACAGTCTCCAGTATTTTGTTTCTGAGTACTACCACTTTCAGTATGTTTGTCTCCTACATCAACTCCCCTCCCCTTTCTTTCCCCTTTTCCTTTCCCTTTCTTTCTTCCCTTCCTTCTGGTAGTTTCCTTTTTTCCCTTCCCTTCCCATCCCCCCTCTCCTTTTTCCCTTTTAGTACTTGAAAGGTAAGATAAGTTTCTTAACTTATCTAAGTGTGTGTAAGTTAACAAGTCTGATGAGAAGAAGGTTCAGGTGGTTCTAACCTCTTCCTTTCTTCCCTTCTATTGAAATAGGTCTTTTGTACCTCTTAATGTAATGTGATTTACCCCATTCAATCTCCCCCATCCTCCCATCTCTTTGCTGTCCCCCTTTTAAAGGAGGTATTGTTTTTAAATCATTCTATGTTAGTCACAGAAAAGTCATGAGTGTCCATCACTTCTGACTAATTATATTCTCTCTCATACAGTTACAATTCTCAAGAGTTATTAGTCTTGGGGCAGCTAGGTGGTTCAGTGGATTGGAATCAGGAGTACCTGAGTTCAAATCTGGCCTCACACACTTAATAATTACCCAGCTGTGTGGTCTTGGGCAAGTCACTTAACCCCATTGCCTTGCAAAAAAAAAGTTATTAGTCTTTCTCCCAGGTAGGGATATAGCCAGTTTCATCTTATTGGATAACAATCTCATGGATAAGTCATGAGTGTCTATCACTTCTGGCTCAGTATAATCTCTCTAATAGAGTTACAATTCTCAAGAATTATGAGACTCTTTCTCCAAGTGGGTATATAGTCAGTTTCAACTTATTGGATAGCAGGGTTTTTTTACCTTTTTATGTGTCTCTTTTTTTTGTTATTTTGCAAGGCAAACAGGGTTAAGTGGCTTGCCCAAGGCCACACAGCTGGGTAATTATTAAATGTCTGAGACCAGATTTGAACCCAGGTACTCCTGACTCCAAGGCCAGTGCTTTATCCACTATGCCACCTAGCAGCCCCCTTTTTATGTGTCTCTTGATCCTCCTGTTTGATATCCAGATTTTCTATTTAGCTTTGGTCTTTTCATTAGGAAATGTTGAAATTCTCCCATTTCATTAAATGTCCATCTTTTCCCCTGAAAGGGAAAGCTCAGCTTAGTGGGATAGTGATTGTTGGCTGCATTCCAATCTCCCTTACTCTTTGGAATATCTCATTTCAGACACTTTGATCCCTTAATGTTGATGCAACCAGGTCCTTTGTAATCCTTACTGTGTTTCTATGGAATTTAAATTGCTTCTTTATGGCTGCTTGCATAATTTTCTCTTTTATCTGATAGTTCTGGAATTTGGTCACAACAATTCTTGGTGTTTTCATTTTAGGATCTTTTTCAAGAGGGGATCAATGTAGTCTTTCAACAACTATTTTGTCCTCTGCTTACATGATATCAGGGTAGTTTTCCATCACTAAATCCTGTAATATAAAATCCAGGTTTTTTTATCTTCAGTATTTTCAGAAAGTCCTATAATTCTCAGATTGTCCCCTTCTCTATTGGTTCTTGAGGTCAATTGTTTTGCTAATGAGGTATTTTACATTTTCTTTTTTTTTGTTCTTTTGGTTTTGTTTAACAGATCTTGTTGTCTAATGAAGTCATTAGTTTCCACAGATTCCATTCTTTTATTTTAGAGATTTTTCTCCATTTCCCTTTTTTAACTCCTTTTCCAATTGGTTAATTCTATTTTTGAAGGGGTTTTCCATTTGCCCATGTGAAACTTTGAGAGAATTACTTTCATTTTGCATTTTCCCAATTGTGAATCTGAGTGAATTATTCTCATTTTGTATTTGTCCAATTGTATTTTCCAAAAATTTTTTTTTCTTGTTGAGAGCTGTTAATTTTCTCTTGCAATGTGCTACTTTTCTGTTGTGTTTCTTTTCTCAATTTTTTTAAATTGATTTTTAAATTCCTTCCTGATTTCCTCAAAGGAATCTTTCTGGATTATGTTCTCTTCAGAATTGCTAGATCTCTTTTGGTTAGAATCTGATTTCCTTTAAGTATTTCTCTATGGGTCCCCCTATTCATTGACTTTTCTTCATTTTCCTAGGATCTTGTGTTGGGGGAGGGTCTGGCTCTCAGAGGTTTGCTTTTGTTAACCTTAGAGTCTTTGTTCACTTGGTTTATTAGTTCCAAGCACCAGCCAGTATGGAGTACTGGTTGCTTTCTCTGGAGTGATTGAAGCCCTCTCCCAATCCTAGAAGGAGTGAGGAAGGGGTGAGGAAGGAGTGAGAAGGTGCAGCAGGGTTGGAGTTGACCTTGAACAATGGGCTGGACCAATCTCCCATTCAGCTCAGTGCACTCTGTAGTCCACATCTGAGCCTGTGGGGATAGGGGGATTGGCTATGGTATGTTACTGGAAGAATCCTTTTTTTAAATGTATGGAGTTCAAGTCCTGCACCCAGCTGAATGATTTTCAGGGGTGCAGACCTTCCCTCTTCCTGGCCAAAAACTCCTTGGCTAAAGTTGGTTCTTGGACCCACCACTCACCAATGCCTCTGGCCAGTCTTCTGTCTTCCCTCCACCGCTGTCCCTGTGCTTGTCCTCTGCTCTGCACTGACCCTCTTATCTTCTTTTCCAGTACACCCATGGTCCCCTGAGACATTCCTTGTTAGCAGATGTTCTTCTCCTAGTTTGTTTTTCTGGGTTTTGTCACTTGACTTTCTTTTAAGATGTTTCTTTCACATTACTTTTGAGGGGACACCAGGAGCACTTAGCACAGTGCCTATCTTCTCTCTGACATCATTCCATGCCTTTCTTCAAGGCTCATTTCAAATCCCTCATCCTCTACGAAGACTTCCTCTAAGTCAAAAGTTGGAGGAAATTAAGAGGGAAGTCAAGAAGAGTGGCACAGGTTTGAGGTTCAGATAGTAGCATCACTGCATGACAGAAACACATATTCTCAGAGTTAGAAAGGTCTTCAGAAGTGATCCACTCCAGTTCCTCCCTGAAGCACAAGTCTATCCCACCCTTATTAATCCCTCTCTTTCATCTCTCTTAGTTCTTCAAGACTTTCTTGAAAACTTAAGCTCTTAATTTATACAAAGCCATATTGTACATTTTTTAAAAAGCTAGATCTAGACCTGGAAATGGGAAAAAAACATTTTTTAAGTTTCTACCATGTGCCAGGCACCTTTACAAATATCTCATTTGAAGAGATCTTAAAAAACATCTAATCCACCCCCCCCTTTTTAGAGGAGGAAACTGAGACCTAGAGAAGTAAAAGGAATTGATTCAGAATATAGGTAATCAATATCAGAGGCAGGATTTGGACCCACTTCATCTGATTTCCAAAGATATGCCTGGTTCTATTGTACAAAACTACTGTGATGTTTCTCAGTGTTTAGTTTGCATTGCTTATATATATGCAGCTTGACAATAAGCTTGTTGAGGATAGGGACCCTTGTTTACTTTTTAGTTGTACTGCTTTGCTTAATAGATGGCTTGCATCAAGTTGAGCATCAGTGAATGCTTGATGACCTTCAGTGCTCTTATCTCCACCAGAATTCCTGCCCTCATCATTTGCAAAATAGCATACATTTAAGTTTTAATAACTTTAGAAGAAAGAACTTAGAAAAAAATTCATTTGAAAACTCAACAATTATATTTCTTTTATACTTATTTAGATTTTTTATTTGTTTGGGTGAAACCAAGATGACTGAGTAAAGGGAGGGATTTTTCTGAACTCTCCCTCAAACTATTCCAAATATCTTTAATAATGAATCTAAGCCAAATTATGGAGTGACAAAAGCTACGAAAAGACTGAGTGAAACAGTTTTTCAGGTCAAGACAACTTTGAAATCTATGGGAAGGGTCTATAACACCAGACTTAGGAAGGATTCACAGTGCAACTTGGGCTGTTCCAGAGAGAACTTGCTCCACCCTCCAGAGACAGACCACAGAGTTCCTGAATCAATGGCAGTGGTGATGGTTTCCAGACTTCCCAACCCAGGGATTGCCAAAGAGACCTTGGAACCAACTGCACTGGGAATGAAAGTGTAATACAGTCCAGCTCAGATCTCAGCAGTACAGACCAGACCTGGGTCTCCAGATCCACTTCTGGAGAGCTCAGCACAGGTGGTATGGGGGTCAGGAATGATAACAGAGATCTCTTTGCTATCCCTGAGGCAAATCTCTGTTGTTTTTTTCATATTCCATTCTTGGTTCCAGTCTGGTGTCTCAGTCTCAGGAAAAGGTGCAGAATCACACACAAAAAACCCCCTTACTATGGCAGTGGAGCAGGGATCCTTCTCACAGTCACAGGGCAGAAAGGAATGCTTGTGGTCACCCATAGACTGGAGTATAATCCAGGAGAGGAGTCACAGCCACTCATAAGCCTTTGTAATAATACAAAACTTGTAGGTCCTTAGTTTTATCTCTGAAAATAGTTGTGAAAACCCTCAAAAGTTTGGTACTATGTATCCTCTAACTTGGAAGCAGAGTCCAACCTTAACAGAGAATTAAAATCAAATTATAGTCAGGGCAAATGAAAAGACAAAAGAAGAAAAATCCAACCATAAACAATTAATTTGGTCCTATGGAGGATCCAAATACACACTCAGAAGAATTTAACAAAGTCAAATCTTCTACATACAAATATGAATTGGTCTCAGGTTGTGGAAGAATTCAAAAAAGATTTTGAAAATCAAATAAGGAAGGCAGAGGAAAAATGGGAAGAGAAATGAGAGTGAGGCAGGAAAATCATGAAAACTGAGACAGCAACTGAGTTAACTATTAAAAATACTGAAGAAAACAATATCTTAAAAACCAACATGACCAAATGGAAAAAGTCAACCAAAACGTCAATGAGGAGAAGAATGTCCTAAAAAATTGAGTTGACCAAATGGAAAAAGAGATACAAAAGTTCTCTAAAGAAGACAATTCCTTAAAATAGAGAGTAGAGCTAAAAGTAACTGATAACTTTGTGAGAAATCAAGAAATGATATTGCAAAATCAGAAGAATGAAACATTAGAAGAAAATGTGACATATCCTATTGGAAAAATAACTGACCTGGAAAACAGAAGAAATTGTTTAAAAATTATTGGACTACTGGAAAGTCAAGATCAAAAATAAAAGATCCTAGATGATAGTTTTCAAGAAATTATTAAGGAAAACTGCCCTGATATTCCAGAAGCAGAGAGTAAAATAGAAATTTAAGTATCTACCAATCAGTTCCTGAAAGAGATCCCAAAATGAAAATTGCCAGTAATATTATATGAAATTTTAAAACTTCCAAGTCAAGGAGAAAATATTTCAAGCAATCAGAAAGAAACAATTCAAATAGTGTAGAGTCAAGATAACAAAAGATTAACAGCTTCTACATTTGGAGATCATAGGTCTTAGAATATAATATTCCAGAAGGCAAAAGAGCTTGCTTTACAACCAAGAGTCAACTTCCCAGCAAAACTCCCAAGACAGACCCAGAAACTATATTAGCACAATTATAAACCACTTTTCGCCCAAATAATGTCAGCTCTAAATAGGTGGGAAAATATCATTTATTTGCTCATGGTTAGGTTGAGCTAATAAAATGAAAATGATAATTCTGCCCAAATTAAATTACTTATTCAGTGCCATACCAATCAAGCTACCAAATAGCCATTTATTGTGCTAGAAAGAGTAGTAACAAAATACATCTGAAGCAACAAAAGGGCAAGAATAGCAAGGAAGTTGATGAAAAAAAATGTAAAGGAAAGTGATCTAGCTCTACTAGATCTAAAACTATACTATAAAACAACAGTCATCAAAACTGCCTGGTACAGATTAAGAAATAGAGTAATGGATCAGGGGATTGGGATAGGTTTAAAAGAAACCACAGTAAATGACTACTGCAAACTACAGTTTGACAAACTCAAAGACATCAACTTCTCGGATAAGAACTCAATATCTGACAAAAATTGTTGTAAAAAAATGGAAAATAGTATGGCAAAAACTAGGCATGGACCCACATGTCACACCCTATATCAAAATAAGGTCCAAATGGGTATAGATTTAAGACATAAAGGGTACCACCATAGATAAATTAATCAACCAAGAAACAATATATCAGAAATATGGAAAGGGGACAAACGTATTACCAAACACAAATTATAAACTTCAAAATGAATGATTTTGACTACATTAACTTAAAACATTTTTATACTAATAAAATCAATGCTGCCAAAATTAGAAGGAAAGCCGAAAGCTGGAGTTCTGATAATGGTCTCATTTCTAAAATACATAGAGAATTGTATCAAATGTATTACATCATAAGTCATACTCCAATTGATTAATGGTCACAGGATATTAATAGTTTTCAAATGAAAATATAAAAGCTATATACAATCATAAGAAAAATGCTTTAAATCATTATTTATTAGAGAAATGCTAATTAAAACAACTATGAGATATCACCTCACACATGCATACACACACACAGACACACACACACACACACACACACATATATATATATATATGTATATATATGAGAGAGAGAGAGAGAGAGAGAGAGAGAGAGAGAGAGAGAGAGAGAGAATAGAATAAATGGGGAAAGGGGAATAAGATGGATATAAGATGGATACAGTTAGTGATAGTACCTGGAAAAAATACTGAAAGAAGTTTCTCTGATAAAGACCTCATTTCTCAAGCATAGAAAATTGAGTCAAATTTATAAAAAATAACATCCATTGAGCAAATGATAAATGATCAATAGACATGGACAGTGTTCAGATGAGATTATTAATGCAATATCTAAATCATGTTTTAAAAATATCCTAAATCACTATTGATAGCAGAAAAAGGGGGATTGTAACAATTCTGAGGTACTACCTCATACCTATTGGATTGACTAATAGGACAGAAGGAAAAAAAATGACAAATTTTGATGGGATGCTGGAAAATTGAAATACTGATGCATGGTTGGAAGAGTTGTGAAATGATTCAACAATTCTGTAAATTAATTTGGAAGTATAACCAAAGGTATAGTTGAGGTAGGTATTTGACCTATCAGAACCACTGTATTGCAGAATATATGAAATATGGGAAGATAAGAACCTATATGTATAGGGATACTTATATCAGTTCTTTTTTTGCTGTCAGGAGATGGAGATTAAGGGGATAAACAGGAGTTGGAAAATGGCTGAACAAATTGTGGGATGTGATTGAGATGTAATGCTATTCTGTTATAGGCAATGATGAACAGGATACTCTCAATAAAAAACTTACATAAGTAGATGCAATGGGAAATGTACTGTATACAAAGTAACAACAATATTACAGGATCATCAACTGTGAATGACCTACTTGTTTTCAGCAATGCTGTGACTCAAGGGAAGTCTGAAGGACTTATGATAAAGAATACTATCCATCTCAAAGACAGAGTTGATGGTGTCTGAATATAGAATAGAATATTTTTTAATTTATTTTTCTTGAGGTTTCTCTTTATTTGGGGAGGAGTTATGTTAACTTTTACAACATGACTATTGTAGTAATGTTTTTCATTATTAAGTATTTTTATGCTATATCAAGTAACTTGCTTTCTCAATGAGAGGAAGGGGTGGGAAGGGGAAGAATTTGGAATGCAACATTTTGGAAGTGAATGTTGAAACTTGTTTTTTGCTTGTAACTAGGAAAAAATAAAAGAAAAAAATATTTGCTATCTTTGGAAGATGAATACATTTTTAAAATTTATTCAGACAGAGTACCCTGCCTATGCATTGAGTGTAGTACAATTTTCTTGATGACATTGGAGCAATAGAGAAAATGTTCTAGCTTGGTCATTTCAGTCACCATCCTCTATTAGACTTTATCTTGTGAATTTCTTTTAAAGTTGCTGTGTATAATTAACAATAACATTGTGTGATTATAACAAGGATAAAATTATCTCTCCTCAGCAGTATAATAATCAAAGATAGTTTTAAAGACTTATAATGGAAAATACCATCCACATTAAGAGCAAGAATTATGGAGTCTAATGAAAACCAAAGCATATGATTTTCCATTTTCAAAATTCGTTTATGCTTCATTGTTTTCCACCTCTCATGTTTTTTCACTTTTGTTCTTATTCTTCTTTCACAACATGACCAATACAGAAATATACATGTATAGCCTATATCAGATTGCTCGCTTTCAAAGGAAGGGGGGGAGGGAATTGAGGGGAGAAAAATGATAAATTCAAAATCTTACAAAAGTTAATGCTGAAAGCTATGTTTTGCATGTAGTTAAAAATTAAATGAATAAATTTATATAAAAATAAATGAAGCTGTTGTGTATGCATCAAAACCCCATTTTTTAGGTGATCCCACAGCTAAGACTAAAATTTCACAAACTGGGGAGCAATTGATGCAAGTTTTTACAAAATTCAAAAATTGACTAGAATAGTATATAACACAAACATTATGTTGAATTTTGATAAGATAGAGTAATATTTTAAAAATTAATATAACTAACTTTTCAAATAGTTTTTAAAAGTATATAATATTTATATTTCTGAAATTATCTGAGCTTAAAAATGCATAAGATTTTTGGATCACACTTTCTTCATGCTCCTTCAAGTACTTTATACTTCCAGTTTCTCTATCTACTTTGCTGTCATAACATATTTTTCTACTCCATCTCAGTTATACACATGTTCATGTTATAGATATTGCCATCATTCTCTGGTATTCCATATCTGTGTTCATGAACTCTTAAAATCCTTTATCATAATCTTATATCAATCCCCTCAATACTTCAAACACCCACTATCTCACTTTATTTCACATCACTCTGATATCTTCCTCCACCATCTATCTTATCATTGACTCATATAGAGAGGTAGCCTTTTTCAAACTCCCTAACATGAATACTTGATTCCCTCTCCTTCTTGCTTTCTCCAATAGATTGTCCCATCAACCCCACTCACTTTCTCTGTCTTCATTCTATATTTTCTGATTCTTTCTCTTTTTATGAATATGATACCCATATTTTAAAAATCATCACTTCATGAGGTAATCTCTGCAGTCTAAAATCTTATGACTTTCCATCTTTTCTTGGGAAAACTCCTTGAGAATACTATATATAGCTATCTCTATCTATCTCTATCTCTATCTATCTGTCTATCTGTCTATCTATCTATCTATCTATCTATCTATCTATCTATCTATCTATCTAATGAATCAGGTTCCAACACTTCTCTCATTCACTTAAAAACTCTCTGTAGCTTGGATTTTAATCTCATCTTTTACCTAAAATCTCTTCCTTCATAGTTATTATCTCTTAATTGTCATATTTCTCTTTCCTCATTTTTTTCTTTTCAAATATCTTTCTTTTTTCATTCTTCAGACATATTCATCTCTTTATAGTTTTTGATGCTATCAATTACTTTGTCCTTCGAGATACTGAATTTCCCCATGTATAAGACACTCCCATGCATGAAACACACCTTAATTTGGGGGCCCAAAATTTGAAAAAAAAATTATTACATAAAGTTATTGAATTAAAGTTTTATTCATCTTAAAATTTAAGGACCTTCTGGTCATAGCTTTCAGGCATCTTTTGGGCAAGTCTGGTATGTGCACAGGCTTGATCCATTCCATTTCATGAACCTGAAGCACCAGTTGTGTCCTTCTTTGAAATTAGTAACTTCTTTTTCAACAATTCTTCTCGCCTCATGCTGAATCATCCTTGTAGACACAAGAATTCAAATGGCCCTTTGCTCTTCAATTGATATCTTCAATTCCCTAACTAACTCAGGCCATTTTGCTGACTTGCCTCTCATGGCCTTCTTTTGCTGTGGTGGTTTCAGTAGGGTTTCTTCTTCCTATAGCCAGTAGAGGATTGTTTTCTCAGTTGGAGGAGGACCAAATTGAATTTCATCAGCATGATTTCCAATCACTTTTGCAAACCAGATAGCTTTGAACTTGAATTCAGCACTGTATGAAAACCTTTTCTTAGTCATTTTTCTGCAGAATGTGGCAAAAAAAATAATCTAATATACTGGTAATAAATGTGAAACAATGAGTGTAACAACAAGCTCAAAAAATGAGAAATACCAGTAAAAAATCTACAACCACTGTGTAAGACTTTCCCAGTTTTTAAACTCCAAATTTTTGGGAAAAGGGTATGTCTTATCAATGGGGAAATATGGTCCCTGTTCCTCTCCAGGAAATGAGAACTATACTATGGAACTGTTCTCTTCGGTTTTTCTCCTACTGCAAAAAAAGGAAAAAGCATTTATTGAGCACTTACTATGCTGCCTTCTTATCTTCACAGAAACTCTGAGAGGTGGGTGTCATCATTATTATTGGTTTCTTTAGGTTCAATAATCATTTCTATGCAAATTATTCTAAGATCTATTTATTCAGATTTAACTTCACCCTTGATCTCCAGTCTCATCTCACCAACTGCTTTTTGGACATCTCAAATTAAATGTCTCAGAGATATTTCCAGTTCAACCTTTAATCATCGTCATAATCATAATAGCTACCATTTATATAGCACTCTAAGATTTGCCCATCATTTGACCTGTCCAAAGGAGAATTAATTATCTTTTCCTCCAAACTGTCCCCTCCTTGCAACTTCCTTATTTACTATTGAAGTCATTATTATTCTCCTAGTAAGCCAGATTTGTGACCTTTGTGTAATCCAAGAATTCTCACCACATATAACCAATATGTTATCAAATCTTGTTGTGTATTCCTTACATTTCTTATGCAAATTTCCTTCTTTTCCCAGATCCAAACAACATTATGGTTAGATTCCTCACTGCCACTTTGATGAATAATTACAATAGCTTTCTGGTTGGTCTGTTTAGCTCAACTTCATCCTCATTCAATCTATTCTCCATTTAACTAGCAAAGTGATTTTCCTTAGGCATAAATTTGACCATGTCAGTCACCTACTCAGCAAACTCTAATGGTTTCTTGTTTCTTCTAGATTCCAATATTTAAAAGATTCTCTTTGATCTTTAAAGTTCTTTATATAATTTGGTCTTTTATTACCTTTTCTTTTTATTAAATTTTAATTCCTTCCTCTGAATTTTCTGATTCATTTGAAGAGATCTACTTAACAGTTTCTTCTATAGAATACTGCATCTGCTGATTCTATCAATTTTTAGTGCCTACCCAGAATGTTCTTCCTTGTCACTCAACCCTCTGCCTTAACTGGTCTCCTTGATCCCTGAAATTTTACCTTCTTCAAGATTCCTTTCCTAGTTCTCCACCCCATCTTGACCCATTGCCCCATCTCTCCTCTATAAGATTAGCTTCCATTAAAACTATTCACAATTATGCAAAAATATAGCTAAAATTCTCATAAAATTCTCATATCTTTTAGTTCACAGATTTCTCTACTAGACATAGACCTTATGGAAATCATCAATATTAATCAAGACCATGTACACATTCAAATGTTTATGTTTTTATTCATTGTTTCAATTTTATCTAAATCTTTCTAATCCCATTTGGGGTTTTCTTGGGAAAAATACTACAGTAGTTTGACATTTCCTTCTCCAGCTCATTTTACAGATGAAGAAACTGAGATAGACAGGATTAAATGACTTTCCAAGGTCACACAGCTAAATGTTTGAGACCAGATTTGAAATCAGGAAGATGAAACTTCCTGATTCTAAGCCCAGCACTGTGGTACTCTATCTACTGTGCCACCTAACTTTCCAAAAATATTAATGGCATTGATTTTAGTAACATAAAAGAATTAGAAACAACTGTAGATGTTTCTGAAATGAAGAGTGACTAAAAAAAGTTTGTACATGCATATACTTTAAGATGATCTATACTGATCAGTTGGGTGCCATTTGGTATTTTACTACTCTAAAGTTATTTACCCCAAGTCAGAAAAAAGTCTTTGAATGACCTTTAGAGATTTAGATTTTTGCAACATTATATAATACTTCCTTCATCCTGGAGAGGCCCCCATGAGATTTGTCTGGCTTCATTCAAACCATAAAACTGCAAAGATTTGAGCTAATTGAATTTCATCTTCTGTTGACTACCAGTTCCCCCACTAAGTTTTCTGAAAAGTGTATTATGTATCTTAGGAACAATTCTGAGGACACCACCTTCTAATCTACTATGCCTAATAAAGATTGAAATTAAAGTGTCTGAAATATTTGCATTCACAAAATATGACACAATTGCCTTGTATTCCTGCAGGATTATTATTTTTTGTCATTTTTGCTATTCTGCATAAATGAATGAAGCATTAAGGTTACCAGGACAGGATGACCTGAGTAAAGATTACTTGGATAGCAAGATGGAAGATAACCTTTGGGAAGGTGGGAAAATGTCTTAGTCAAATACATTCTGAACCCTAGTGAGAGAGCTGTCTCATTAAACCACACCCCTGGAGTTATCTTGCTGCCTACATACAACTTTATTCAGGAATAGAAAAAAGAATATCATTTCTGTTTGGGGAAGGAGATGAGGATGACAGCTGAGGTGTCTGGCACTAACTGGTTTATCTTTGGAAAAGAAAAATATGATTTGGTATTTTTCTCTAGAAAAAATTCCATGCTGGAAAAGTCTTTAGAATAAAAGTAAAAGTGAGGGCTCTCGAGTAGGAAAAGAAAGTGGCATCTGAGTAGGACTTTGAAGGGGAGAGAGATTTCTAGTATACATCCATTACTCCTTCAGCAGAGCCAAAAGCCCCCTTATCAGTGGAAAACATGTACCCCGAACCAGCATCAATACTATTATGAATTCTCAATAGTGGGAAAGAGAATACACATTCATATAATGCTTACTATGTGTCAGATAATGCTAAAAATTTTACAAATATTATCTTATTTGATCCTCACAACAATCCTATGAAAAAGAGGTTATTATTATCCTCATTTTATAGCCAAGTAAAAAAGCGAGATCAAGTGACTTGGGAAGGATCACACAGCTAGCAAGTGTCTGAGGCTTTCTTTGAACTCAGGTTTTCTCTTTAGCTTCAGTAGTCCATCCACTGTGCTCCAAATGCCTCTGTTAGAATTTGTGGTATAGGTTGTAGTATAAGCTCCTTTGAATTGTCTCAAGTGCTCCCATTAAAGTTTCTTGATAATAGGAGTGGCTTGAACATTAAAAATAATAATTTAAGTCATTGCCCAATTGATAAATGGCCAAAGAATATGAACAGAAGGTTTTCAATTGAAGAAATTAAAGCTATATGTAATCATATGAAAAGTGTTCCAAATTGTTATTGATAAGAGAGATGCAAATTAAAATAAAAATGTTATCATCTCATACCTATCAGATTGCACAAGATGAGAAAACAGGGAAAATGATCAATGTTGGAGAGATTTTAGCAGGATTGGGACATTGATACATTATTGGTGGAGTTGTGAATGGATCCAATCTTTCTGAAGAAAAATATGGAACTATTCCCAAAGAGAAATAAAACTGTTCATACCCTTTCACCCAGCAATTCTAATTCTAGGTCTATATCCAGAAGAAATTTTAAAAAAAGAGAAAAGTCCTATATGTTCCAAAATATTCATAGCAGCTCTTTTTGTAGTGGCAAAGAATTGGAAATTGAGAGGATGCCATCAATTGGGGAATGGTTAAACAAGTTATGGCACATGAATACTATAGAATACTATTGCTCTATAAGAAACCATAAATGGTCCGACTCTAGAGAAGCATGGAATGATTTACAGGATTTGATGCTGAGCCAAAGGAGTAGAACCAAGAGAACAATGTTGCACAACAACAACAACAACATTGTGAGTTGAACAGTTCAGAGAGCTAGGACAATTGTGTTAGATTGGCTTCAGACTATGTTATCCCCATACAGAGGAAGAAAAACAAAACAAAAGACAAAAGAACAACCCTTCAGAATCTGATGAACACTTTATAAAAATTATCTCTTATATATCTCTTTCCCTTAATCCTAATTCCTTGTACTGACAAGAACTAATCTGTAAACATGTTTTATCAAAATATGTATGTGCAATGTTATCCTGACTGTTTGCCACTGAGGGGAGGGAGATGGGAAGGGAGGGTGGAAGGAAATTTTGTAACAAAAATATACATGTGCATATGGATGAAAATAAATTTAAAAAAATTTTAAAAATAGTAATCATTTGGGCAGTTAGGTGGTACAGTGGATAGAACAACGGCTCTGGGGTCAAGAGGACCTGAGTTAAAATCTGGCCTCAGACACTTAATAATTACCTAGCTGTGTGGCCTTGGGCAAGCCACTTAACCCCATTGCCTTGCAAAAAAACTAAAAAAAGAAAAAAAGAAAAAATAATAATCATTTAAGAACTATGGGAATGGATCCAAGAAAAGAGATAAGGGATCTAAGGATCTTAACTAAAAGGGAAGTAAGGTAAGGAAGAAGGAAACAAAAATTTACTAAACACTTACTAAGTGTTTAGGAGGGGAGGCAATGAACGCTTCAATATGGATGATTATGATTAAGTACAGGGAAGATGACAGAAAGATGTCAAAGATATTGAGAAGATGGAATCAAAAACACTTGGCAACTACTTAGATACAGAAGGTGAAAGAGAGAAGAATGAAGGATAACTATTAGGTTGAAAACCTGAATAACTAGAATAGTAATGATTCCTTAAATCTAAATAGGGGCCATGAGAGGAGGTTGGATTTGGAGGAATAGACTATGAATTTTGTTTTAGATATGTTAAGTTTGTGATGCTTATGGAACGTTCAGTTAGAAATGTCTAATAGTCAAATGGAGATAGAGGACTTTAGTTCAGGAGAGAAATTAGAGCTGAAGATGTAGATTTAGGTGTTAATGTTATAGAAATAGAAATTGAATATTTGAATCTATGAAAATTATGAGAGAGGGAGAGACAGGGACAAAACAGAGATAAAGATAGAGAGAGAGGAGAGGGAGGGGGAGAGAAATACATAGGGGCAGAGACAGTGGGAGAGAGAGAGAGAGAGAAAGAAAGAGAGAGATACAGAGAGAGGCAGAGACAGCTACAGAGACAAAGACAGGGACAGAGAAATAGAGACAGAAAAATAGAATCAAGGGGAGAGGGACAGCAACAGAAAAAGAGAGAGAAAGGGACAGAGAGACAGAGAAAGAGACAGACAGAGGCAGAGACAGAAATAGAGATAAAGGCAAAGAGAAAGAGAGACAGAGATAGAGAGATAAGTCCTTTTTCCTTCTTCTCTTTCATCCATCTTTGTTTTTCTTTTTTTTTTTTACCCTTTCTGTCTTTCTGTCTACAGACCCTTAAATTAGGAGTCTGAATGTGACCTTTTTTCATAGGCATACCACCTTCTTTCTACTCCTCTCTTATTGGCACAGTTATGAGCCCCATGTAAAATACTGGGAACCTTGGAACAAAATATTTTATAAAAATGAAAAATTCCAATCAATGCCTAAGTGATTACATGAATAGAATACTAAGCCAGGAGATAGAAAGATCAAATTTGACCTCAAACATGAACTAGCTGTATGACTTTAGACAAATCACTTTATATCTTTCTGCCTCAATTTCCTCAATTAAAAAATGGACTTAGGAGTCTCACCTACCTTCCATGATTGATATGATATTCAAATAAGATAATATTTTTAAAGTATTTAGTATAGTGCCAAATTCATAGTTGGTGCTTAGTAAATACTTGTTTTCTTCCTTCCTCCCTTCCCCCCTTCCTTTGTACCTTTCTTTCTTTCTATACTAGTTCTACTTAGGCCTTCACAATTGGAGAAAAAGTCAATGGAAACAATACTAAAATGTAAAACATAAAATGTAAAATATAAAAATCTGTATTTGGGAACTTTTATATCTCAGTGGGCTCATGATCTCATTAATGTGGGCACTTCCTCCAGGAAGACTGAAACAGATTTTTAGCTTCTCAGGAACTTCTATGTATCAAAACCAAAACAAACAAAAAAAATAACACTTTGGACAACAATTTTTCAGAAGCAGACCAGGCTTAATTAGTTTCATTTTGTTTTTATGTCTCCCCGAAGTCCTCCTTAACTTGAAGAAATTTCATGATCCTAGAATCACTATACTAGAGTTTAAAGGTTCTGTTACCAGAGAGATTTGTACTGCCATTTAAGACTGAGTGTTTTTTTAAGTGAAAGAATTCACATCTAGTCCTGGAGTTGAAATAGCTCAGGATTTGTTTCATAAGCCTGTCAAGTTTACAGATTAAAACCTTTTTCTGAAGAGAGGAAAGAGAGAGAGAGAGAGAGAGAGAGAGAGAGAGAGAGAGAGAGAGAGAGAGAGAGAGAGAGAGAGACAGAGAGAGACAGAGAGAGACAGAGAGAGACAGAGAGACAGAGAGACAGAGAGACAGAGAGGAAGAGAGAGATCCATAGGAGTTGGCTTAGACTCAAGTGAGTAGGGCCACATGGAACAGAAGCTCGAAGTTCTCTGGTGGTCTATGCTAGAAGTACGTGGCTGTAGCTTAAAGAGAAAGACAGCATATCCATTTCAGAAAAGGAAGGAAGGAAAGTACTTCTCTCTTGGGTTCCCACACTTAAATTTATTTTTATAGTGGCTTGGACAAGGGTGGTGCTTGTGGAATGAGTGGTTTAGGACTTGACTGGAGATATTTTGCTATATGCAAACCATTGTGGGGGAGGTCCTCCAAGGAGGGTCCAAGGCAACACTCATTGCTCATGAGCAATGCAAGGAGACACTGGTCCTTCCTGTCCCAAGATGCATGACCTTTAAGTTCAATATGTCATATCTCAGGGCTCAAGACAACTGTTGAGCCTGCATAAGCTTGGCCAAGATCAGAGTAAAAGTCAGGAAGAATTCTCTGCCTCATGATTATGAATTACTAATTAATATATGGGACAAGAAGGACTGGTGCTTCCTTGAATTGCCCAAGCATAATGAATGTTGCCTTGGCCCCTTCTTGGAAGACTTCCCCCACTGCGGCTTGCATAATAGAGAATACCTGGAGCCAGGTGATCAACTACTCACCAAGTGTCACCCTTGTCCAACCGACTATGGAAATGCATTTAAGAGACCCAGAAGAGAATTTCTTTCCTTCCTTCCCTTTCTAAGGTGGACGTGCTATATTTCTCTCTAAGCTAGAGCCATGTGTTCCCAGTCTAAGGCTGCTTATTCTCCCTATCCTCACATTGCTGATAGGCAGATAGCTGTCTCCTCAGAAAAAAATTTTAATCTGTAAACCTGGCAGGTTTATGAAATAAATCCTGAGTTTTTTCAACTCCATTTTTTTGAGTAAGCATTTAATATGTGTTGTGTTGAATTATAAAAACACTGTATAGTTGTAGGGATAGGGGAAAAGGTACCTTTAATTTCAAAATTTAATTATTTTTTAATATTGGTTATACCCGTCTTTTTTGGGGGGGTTTTTTGCAAGGCAAGTGGGGTTAAGTGGCTTGCCCAAGGCCACACAGCTAGGTAACTATTAAGTATCTGAGACCCGATTTGAACCCAGGTACTGCTGACTCCAGGGCTGGTGCTTTATCCACTATGCCACCTAGCTGCCATGGTTATACCTGTCTTGAAAGATAGTTTGGAAGTGAAGATTATCTTAGCAGATAGACTTTCCAGACTGAAAATACAGGAGCTACACTCTTAACCTGAAACTATTTTCCATATAGGAACTTTGACCTATTCTATTTTCTATGATGGTGGCAGTGTAGGGGGTGGGGTGGGAAAATAGTATTCTGTTATCTCTAGGCAAACTGATAATCCTTTCCCTTTGGGGGATCATTGCATTAAAGGCAAATTTAGTTCAAACATCTAATTAGTTCAGTCCACTGTGACGCAAAACTCAGGGGATCATCAGATGCACAAGCTTTAAGCCCTCCTGTAAAATAGAATTACAGACATTTGTCAACATTCCTGACAAGAAAATTTAACTGGACTTTATATAATAATTTTAGGTTCATAAAATATTTTCTTCTCAATAACCCTGTGTAGTAGGTAGTATAAATATGATTCTCTGTGATTTAAAAAGAAAGAAATTGAAACTTAGGTAAATAATTTAACTAAGGTCTCCTGGAACTTACTAATGGCAAGTAGGATTGAAATTCAGGTTCTATTATAATCAAGAGATTGATCCAATATATTATGATTCCCCTTTATGAAGAGGAATCAACAACTGTGGAATAATAAAATATGAACTTAACATCCTTTTTAAACAATTTATTTATTTTGAGATTTACAATTTTTCCCTTAATTTTGCATCCCTCCCCCCACCCCCCACAGAAGGCAGACTGTTAGTGTTTACATTGTTCCCATGGTATATACACTGATATCAGTTGAAAGTGATGAGAGAGAAATCATATCCTCAATGAAGAAACATAAAGTATAAGAGATATCAAAATTACGTAAGATAACAGTTTTTTTTTTCTAAATTGAAGGTAATAGTCTTTTGTCTTTGTTCAAATTCCACAATTCTTTCTTTGGAAACAGATGATATTCTCTATCACAGATAGCACAAGATTGTCCCTGACTGTTGCACTGATGCAATGAGCAAGTCCATTAAGGTTGATCATCACCCCTATGTTGCTGTTAGGGTGTAAACTGCTCTTCACATTCTGCTCATCTCTATCAGCATCAGTTCATGCAAGTCCTTTCAGGCTTCACTGAATTCCCACCCCACATGGTTTCTAATAGAACAATAGTGTTCCATGACATACATATACCACAGTTTGTTAATCCATTCCCCAAATGAAGGACACTCACTTGATTTGCAATTCTTTGCTACCACAAACAGGGCTGCTATGAATATTTTTTGTACAAGTGATGTTTTTACTCCTTTTCATCATCTCTTACAGGTATTGAACCAGTAGTGGTATTGCTGGACAAAAGGGCACACACATTTTTGTTGTGCTTAAGGCATAATTCCAAATTGCTCTCCAGAAAGGTTGGATGAGTTCACAGCTCCATCTACAATGTATTAGTGAAACAGATTTCCCACATCTCTTCCAACATTTATCATTGTCCTTTCTGGTCATAATGGCCAGTCTGAAAGGTATGAGGTAGTACCTCAGAGATGCTTAAATTTTCATTTGTCTAAAAAGTAATGATTTAGAACAATTTTATATGACCATGGATTTCTTTGATTTACATCTTTAAATCACTTTTACATATCTTTAACCATCTGTCAGATGGGGAATGGCTTGTTATTTTCTGAAAATTTAACTCAGTTATCTTTATATTTTAGAAATGAGACCTTTGTCAGAAATACTAGTTGAAAAAATTGTTTCTCAGTTTACTAAATTTCTTTTGATCTTGGTTACAGTGGTTTTGGCTGTACAAAAGCTTCTTAATTTAATGTAATCAAAATTATCTAGTTTGTTTTTAGTGAAGTTCTCCATCTCTTCCTTGGTTCATAAACTGCTTCCCTTTCCATAGATCTAACAGTTACACTATTCCTTGATTTTCTAGTTTGCTCATAATATTGTTTTTTATGTTTAAATCCTGTATCCATTTTGATCTTATCTTGGTATAGGGTGTGAGGTGTTGGTCTAATCCAAGGTTATTCCATACTAGCTTCCAATTTTCCCAACAGTATTTATCAAAGATAAATTTTTTATCCCAATACCTGAACTCTTTGGGTTTATCAAACAGAAGATTTAATCATTTCTTGCTATTGCACCTGGTGTACTCCACTGATCTACCACAGTATTTCTTAGCAAATTCCATATAGTTTTGAGGACTAATGCTTTACAATATAATTTTTTATCTGGCAGGGCTAGGCACCTACTTTTGCATCCTTTTTCATTGAATCCCTCGAAATTCATGACATTTTATTTATCCATATGAATTTACTTAGAATTTTTTCTAATTCATTAAAGTATTTTTTTGGAATTTTGATTGGTAGGGAACCAAACAGGTAGTCAAATTTAGGTATAATTGTCATTTTTAATATATTAACTCGACCTATCCATGAGTAGTTGATGTTTGCCCGGTTATTTAAATCTGATTTTATTTGTATGAGAAGTGTTTTGTAATTGTATTCAAAAAGTTTTTATGTCTGCCTTGGAAGGTAGATTCCTAGGTATTTTACAGTGTCTGACTTTACTGTGAATGGGATTTCTCTTTCTAGGACTTTCTGCTATATCTTGCCATTCATTCCTGGAAATATTGAGGGTTTATAGGGGTTTATTTTATATCCTGTGACTTTGCTAAAGTTCCTAATTATTTCTAGCAGTTTTCAGATGATTTGGGGGATTCTCTAGATATACCATCATGTCATCTGCAAAGAGTGAAAGTTTTGTCTCTTCCTTCCCAATTCTAATTAATTCAATTTCTTTTTCTTCTCTTATTGCTGAAGTTAACATTTCTAATACAATATTGAATCATAGTGGAAATAACAGGCATCCTTGTTTCACCCCTGATCTTATTGGGAATGCCTCTGGCCTATCCCCATTGCATATAATGCTTGTTGATGATTTCAGATGTATAATGCTTATTATTCTAAGAAACAATTTATTACTATGCTCTATAGTGTTTTTAGTAGGAATGGGAGCTGTATTTTGTAAATAGCTTTGTCAGAATCTATTGATATAATATGATTTCTGATAGGTTTGCTATTGTTTGTTATAGGCTTTCATAATATTGAACCAACCCTGCATTCCTGGGATAAATCCTACTTTGTCATAATATATTATCCTAATGATAACTTCTTGTAATCATTTTACTAAAATTTTATTAAGATTTTTGCATCTATATTCATCAGGGAGATAGGTCTATAATTTCCTTTCTCTATTTTGGCTCTTTCTCATTTAAGTATCAGCATCATATTGGTATCATAGAAAGAATTAGGCAGAGGGCCATCTTCACCTATTTTTACAAAGAGTTTATATAGAATTGGAACCAATTGTACCTTAAATGATTGATAAAATTCACTTGTGAATCTATCTGGCCCAGGAGATTTTTTCTGAGGGAGTTCAATAATGGTTTGTTGAATTTCTTTTTCTTAGACTGCTATTTAATTTACTTTTCATTTAACCTGGGAAACTTATATTTTTGTAAAAATTCATCCATTTCACTTAGAATGTCAAATTTATTGGCATAGAGTTGAGCAAAATGATTCCAAATTATTATTTTAATTTCCTCCTCATTAGTAATGAGTTCACATTTTTATTTATGATGCTAGGAACTTGGTTTTATTCTTTCTTTTTTTAATCAAATTGACCAGAGGTTTATCAATTTTGATGTTTTTCCATAAAACCAACTCTTCATTTGATTTATTAGTTCAATAGTTTTCTTGCTTTTGATTTTATTAATTTCTACTTTAATTTTTTGAATTTCTAATTTGGTATTTAATTGGGACTTTTTAATTTGTTCCTTCTCTAATTTTTTTTAGTTGAATATTTAGTTCATTAATTTTTTTCTCTAATTTATTCATGCAAGCATTAAAAGATATACTATATCCACTGACAGCCATCTTGAGTGAATTCCATAAATTTTGGTATGTTGTTTCATTAGTGTCATTAATGAGAATGAAATAATTAATTCTGTTTATAATTTGTTGTTTGATTCACTCATTCTTTAAAATGAGGTTATTTAGTATCCCATTAGTTTTGAGTCTGTATCTCTCTGGCCCAATATTGCATGTGATTTTTATTTCATTATAATCTGAGAAAGATGTATTCACTATTTTTGCTTTTCTTCAATTGATCAATAGGTTTTTATGCCCTGGTATATGGTCACTTTTTGTGTAAGTTCCATGTACTACAGAAAAAAAGTATATTCCCTTCTACCCCCATTCAATTTCCTCCATAGATCTGTCATGTCTAAGTTTTCTAAAAATCTATTTACTTCATTAACTTAATTCTTATTTATTTTATAATTAGATTTATCTAAAATCTCAGAGAGGGAGATTGAGGTCTTCCACTAATTGAGTTTTGCTGTCTATGTCTTCCTGTAGTTCTTTCAACTTCTCCTCTAAGAATTTGGATGCTGTACCATTGGGTGCATATATAGTTAGTATTGAAATTACTTTATTGTTTATGGTACCATTTAGCAGGATATAGTTTCCTTCCTTATCTCTTTTAATGCCATCTCTTTTTGCAGCTGCTTTGTCTGAGATAAGAATTGCTATGCCTGCTTTATTCACTTCAGCTCAGGCAAAATATGTTTTGCTCCAAACTTTTACCTTTACTTTATACATATCTCTCTCTGCTTCAAATTAGTATCTTGTAAGTAAAGTATTGTAGGATTATGGTTTTTGATCTACTCTGCTATTCACTTCTGTTTTAAGGGAGAGTTCATTCCATTGACATTCAAAATTATAATTACTAACTCATTAATGTCATCCATTCTATCTTCCCACTGTTCATATTTTCCCCTTTTTTACTCTATCCATATTCTCCAGTAATCTGTTTCTGAATACTGCCACCTTCAGTGTGTTTGTCCTCCTATATCAACCCCCTCCACTTTCTTCCCCCTTTCCCTTTTCCTCTTCCTCCTTCCTTTCCTTCTGTTAGTTCGACTTTTTCTCCCTTTTTCCATATGATAAGTTAGTTAACTCAATTGAGTGTGTGTAAATTGACTTTAAGCCAAGTCTGATGTGAGGAAGATTCATGTGGTTCTCATCTACTCCCTTCTTCCCCTCTATTGCAATAGGTCTTCTGAACCTCTTAATCTAATGAGATTTTTCCCCATTCAATCTCCTCCATCCTCCTGTCTCTTTAATGTACCCCCTTTTAAGGAGTTATTATTTTTAACTCATTTTATCTGAGTCACAGTAAAGTCATGAGTGTCCATCACTTCTGGCTAAGTATATTCTCTTTAATAATGTTATAATTTTTGAGAGTTATTAGAGTATTTCTCCCAGGTAGGGATATAGCCAGTTTCATCTTGTTGGCTAGCAGTCTCATGGATAAGTCATAAGTGACCATCACTTCCGGCTAAGTATATTCTCTTTAATAGAGTTACAATTCTCAAGAGTTATGAGAATCTTTCTCCTGAATGGGTATATAGCCAGTTTCATCTTGCTGAATTGCAATTTATTTTCTTTTCCCTTTTGTTTTTTTAACCTTTCTGTGAGTCTCTTGAGCCTCCTGTTTGGTGTCCAAATTTTCTATTTAGCTCTGGTATTTTCATCAGGAAATGTGTGAAATCTCCCATTTTGTTAAATGTCCATATTTTCCCCTGGAAGAGAAGGTTCAGCTTTGCTGGATAGTGAATTCTTGGTTGCATTCCAAGCTCCCTTGTTCTTCAGAACATCTCATTCCAGGCCTTTTGATATCTTAATGTTGATGCAGTCATGTCCTGTATAATCCTTACTGTGACTCCTTGGTATTTAAATTATTTCTTTCTGGCAGCTTTCAAGATTTTCTCTTTTATCTGATAGTACTAGAATTTGACCACATCATTCCTTGGTGTTTACATTTTAGGATCTCTTTCAGGAGAGGATCAATGCATTCTTTCGACAACTATTTTGCCCTCAGATTCCATGATATCACAGCAGTTTTCCATCACTAAATCCTGTAACATTAAGTCCAGGTTTTTTTTCTCCAGTGTTTTCAGGAAGATCTATAATTCTCACATTGTCCCTTCTTGATCTCTTCTTGAGGTCTGTGGTTTTGATGATGAGATAGTTTACATTTTCTTCTATTTTTTCGATCTTTTGGTTTTGTTTAACAGTTTTGTCTTAGGAATTCATTATTTTCCACAGATTCCACTTTTTAAGAGAAGAATTTTCTTCATTTACATTTAACAACACCTTTTCCAATTGGTCAATTCTAATTTTGTTTTAGTTTTTGCTAGGCAATGGGGTTAAGTGGTTTGGCCAAGGCCACACAACTAGGTAATTATTAAGTGTCTGTGGCTGGATTTGAACTCAGGTATTCATGATCCAGGTTTGGTGCTCTATCCACTGTGCCACCTAGCCATCCCTAGTCAATTTTATTTTTGAATGGGTTTTCCATTTGCCCAAGTGTAGTTTTGAGAGAATTTTCTTTTTGTATTTATCCGATTGTATTTTCTAAGGATTTGTTTTCTTGTTGTGAGATGTTAATTTTCTCTTTCAAAGTGTTGATTTTCTCTTGATTTCCTTTTCCCAATTTTTCCAATTGATTTTTACACTTCTTCCTGATTTCTTCCAGGAAGTCTTTCTGGGCTGGAAACCACTTTATATTCTCCTCAAAAGTGCTAGATCTCTCTGGGTTAGAATTTGTTTCCTCTAATAATTTCTCCATGGATTCCCTTTGTATGGTCTTTCTTCATTTTCTTAGTATCTTGTGTTGGGGGGAGGTGCTGGCTCTCAGAGTTTTGCTTTTGAAAACCCTAGAGGCTTTGTTCACTTGGCTTAGTAATTCTTAAGCTTGACCAGTAGGAGGTTCTGTTTGCTTTCTCTTGAGTGTTTGAACCCCTCTTCCTAATCCTGGAGAGAGTAAGAATGGAGAGAGGGAGGTAGCAGGATCTGAATTGTTCTTAAACAATGGACTGGGCCCTGGGAGAGGGATTAATTTCCCTTTCAGCTGAGTGAATTCTGTTGCCCACATCTGAGCCTAAGGAGGTTGGGTGAGGGTTCTGTTAATGTTTGTTCTGGGAAGAGGGCTCTGCCAAAAGTATGGAGCTCAATTCCTGTGCCCACCTTGTCATTTTCAAGGAGTACTTAGCAAATATCTGTGCTGGAATTCACCCTCCTGACTACAAGACTTTGCCCGAGTTGCTCTCCCGTAGGCCAAAGATTCTGCAGCTAAAGTTGGTCCTTGGACCCACCACTCACCAAAGCCTCTGCAGCTAAGGCCAGTCCTCTGACTTCACCCTGTTACTATTCCTGCACTTGTCCTCTGCTCTCCATTCCTGGTTCAACTATGGTCCCTTGAGACAGACCTTGTTGGTATGTGTTCCTCTCCTAGCTTTTTCTTCTGGGTTTTGTCTATGGAATTTCTGTTAAGAGGTTTCTTTCATGTTATTTTTGAGGGAACTAAGAGAACTTAACACAGTGCCTATCTTCTCTCCACCATCTTAGCCAGAAGGCTCAACTTAATATCTTAAGTTAGACTTTTAGTCTAACATTAGGGAGAATACATTAATTAAATCATCCTGGAACCACAAATTGGTGCCATGTATTTCTTTATGTTTCTATTACACCATTGGGCAAATTCAATTTTGGATATAGAATTTTTTTCTCAATAATATATTTTTGAGGGGTTTGTTTACATGATGAAAACTGATTTGTAACCATAACTATCTCTCCTCCCCCTCCTAGACTCTCATTATTTTTTTATCTTCCTTTGTCCAGCTGTGCCTGATGCCACTCATCACACCCAAAGACAAAGAAAAAAGTTCTGTATTTGTAATCCCAAGATCAATGTCACAGTATCATCACTTTCACTTCTTAAATATGTGACCTTAGGCTGTATAAATTCCCATGAACCTCAATTTTCTGACTTATATAATAATGGTGATAACTAAGATATTCATCTCATAGATTTCTCTTTAGTAAAGAAGTCATGTTTAGTATTATCATGGCAGTCTCCTGCTCATGAATCATCACTGACTCCCTATTGCCTATAGAGTAAAATACAAATTTCTTTCTATATTACTTAAAGACCTTAATAGTTTGGTTTTGGTCTCATTTTGTAGTCATATCATATGATCAAATTTCCAAACTATATTCCAGCAAAACTGGTTTCCTTGCCCACCCAAATTTTATATTCCTTTTCTATTCTCTATAACTTTTTCCTAAACTATATGAAATGTCTGGGATTAACTCTATTGTTCTCTAATTTATGGAATCTTCACCTTCTCTCCATGATTAATTCATGTGTCATCTCCCATGAAAAGACACTTGTAAACCCCTTAGGTATTAGTTCTCTTTTTCTTCTCAAATTACATTGTATGTATCTATTTCTTAATACCAAATTTTAAAAGACTGCCCCCTCTTATTATATATGTTTACATTGTATACATTCCTGTAGGCTTTGAATGTAAGAGCATTGAATTTCATATGTTCTTCTGAAGATATGTGCATATATAAACATATATATACATTTGTACAGATACACATGTGTGTATATGTATACATACATATTTTTTTCATAAAAAGATAGAAAAGTAAAAGCTCCTACAACAAAGCCAAAAGGGAAAGTAGGAATTGCCATGGAAGAACTGAAAAAGAGGAAAAAGAAGAAGAAAAATTGGTAGGATAAATACAAGTTATCAAGAAAATCACGAAAAACAAGTCAATACCCTGATAAAGGACACACACACTCACTCACACACACACACACACACACACACACACACACACACACACAAATACAGAATAAAATGATACATTAAAAATCAGACTAGATCAAATGGTAAAAGGTTAAAAAAGTCAATAAGGAGAAAAATCCCTTCAAAAGCAGAATTGAACAAATGGAAAGGGAGATACAAAAACTCACTGAAGAAAATAATTCCTTAAAAATTAGTATTGAGCATATGGAAGCAAATGACTTAATGATAAATCAAGAAACAATAAAACAAAACCAAAAATGAAAAAAACAGAACACAATATGAAACATCTCATTGGAAAAAAGAACTGATCTGGAAAACAGATTCAGGAGAGATCATTTCAAATTAATCAACTACCTGAAAGCCATGATTTAAAAGAAAATCTAGATATCATTCAAGAAATTATAAGGGAAATTTGCACTGATATTCTAGAACCAGAGGATTAAATTAATTGAAAGAATTCACTGAACACTTCCTGGAAGAGATTCCAAAATAAAAAAAAATCCAGGAATATTATAGTCAAATTTTGGAGCTCCCAGGTGATGGAGAACATATTGCAAGCAGTCAGAAAGAAACATTTTAAATCTTTTAAAAAATTATTCAATTTTTTTCCATTAACAAATAAAGATAGTTTTCAGCATTCACTTCCTGTAAGTTTGAGGTCTATATTCATCTACTTTGCTCTTTTTCCTCCCCAGCCCATGACAGAGAGTAATCTGACATAGGTTATACATATAAAATCATGTTGAACATATATCCATATTAGGTATATTGTGAAATAATGATCAGAACAGAAAAATAGGAATGAAAAAACATAAAAGTAGTTTTAAAAATGAATATAGTATGCTTTGCTCTGCATTCAGACTCCATAGCTTTTTCCTCTAGATGAGAATGACATTTTCCATAACACATCTTTCAGGATTGTTCCTGATCACTGAATTGCTGAGAGAAGCTGAGGTCACTATATTTGCTCATCTCACTATGTTATGTTAATATGTATAATATTCCCCTCATCTTGCTCATTTCACTCAGCAGCAGTTCATGCAAGTGTTTCCATGCTTTTCTGGCTGCTCATGATTTCTGAGTAGAACAACAGTATTGCAGCACAATCATATACCTTAACTGGTTTATGATACCATAATATTACCTCACTTGTTTGGCACTCCCTTAATTTCTGATTCTTTGACACTACAAAAAGAGTTACCATGCATTTTTTGTACATGTGTGTCTCTCCCCATTTTTATGATCTCTTTAGATATTGACCTAGTAGTGGGATTTCTGGATCAAAAAATATACCCAGTTTGACCATAGTTTCAAGTTGCTCTCCTGAATTGTGGAATCAGTTCACAACTTCATCAATAGTACATTAGCAACTCAGTTTTCCCTTATCCTCTCCAACACTGATCATTTTCCTTTTTGATCATCTCAACCAATATGATAGGTTTAAGGTGGCACCTCAGAATTTTAAATTGCATTTCTATAATCAATAATGATTTAGAGCACAGAAAGAAACAATTCAATCATGTGGTACCACAATTAATATAACACAAAATTTAACAGATTCTAGCTTAAAGGATCATAGCACTTGGAATATGATATTCTAGAAGGCAAAAGGGCTTGGATTACAACCAAGAATCAACTACCTAGTAAAAATGAACATATTCTTTTAAAAATTTTTTAAAGATAATTTCCTCTTTTTTTAGGTGTTTTACAAGGCAATGGGGTGAAGTGGCTTAGCCAAGGCCAAACAGCTAGATAATTATTAAGTGTCTGAGGCCGGATTTGAACTCAGGTACTCCTGACCGCAGGGCCAGTGCTCTATCGACTGTGCCAACTAGCTGCCCCTAAAGATAATTTTCAATACACATTTTTGTAAAGGTTTCCTCATCCAATTCTCTCCACAAACCCCAGGATAGCAAGCAATCTAATATAGATTATAAATATACAATCATGCTACACATATTCCCATACCTTGAGTAAAAGAAATCACCCTGTGAAAGAAAAATCAGAACAAAAAGGACAAAAATATATAAAGGATAAAACAAAAAAAATTCTCAAAAAGTGAAAATTGTATGCTTTGGTTTGCATTCAGATTTCATAGTTCTTTCTCTGGATGTAGATGATGTTTTACATTGCAATTCTTTTAGAACTTTTTCTTCACCATATTGCTGAGAAGAGCTAAAGCTTTCATAATGCATCATTGCAGAATGTTGTTGTTAAAATGGATAATGTCCTGGTTCTGCTCACTGAACCCAGCATTGGTTTTTTTAAGTCATTTCATATTTTTCTCAAATCTACTCAAGAACTCTTTCAGGAGAAAAGATGGGCATTCAATGGAATAATGGACTTTCAAAGTTTCCTGATGAAAAGACACAGCTGAACAGAAAATTTTACTTTCAGATACAAATACTCAAAATAATCATAAAAAAATAAACAAGAAATGGAAATCATAAGAAACTTAATAAGATAAATTATTTGCATACCCACATGGATGATAAAATTATACTGGTTACTCATAAGAACTTTCTCTTTATTGGAAAAGTTAGTAATACATACATACATATATACGTACACATATATATGGATATATATGTATAGGCATATATATTTATGTATATGTGAATATGCATAAAGACACACATATATATACACACATGTATGTCCATGTATACCTATATATCTATGTGTATTTCTCTATATAAATTTCCATGTATACATATTTTATATATCTATACAGAGAGAGAGAGAGATACAAACACAGACAGATAGAGAGAAGCAGAGAAAGTGAGGACGGGGGCATGGGTGTGAATTGAATATGAGAGGATATTAAAATTAATGGGTGAGCTTACTTACTGGCAGAAAGGGGAAGAGAGAGAGAGAGAGAGTGAGAGCGAGAGAGAGAGAGAGAGAGAGAGAGAGAGAGAGGTAGAAGTAGAATTGGGTAAATTATCTCCCATAAAAGAAACAAGAAAAAGCTTTTTTTAGTAAAGGGGAAGGGGGAAGGTGAAAGGGAGTGAGTGAACCTTGATTTCACTAGATACTTAAAGATTTAATAACATACACACTCAAATGGATATAGGAATCTAAATTACTCTACAGGATAAGAGAAGGGATATAATGAAAAAGCAGATTGAGATGAGGATAGAAGCAAAACATGAGGAGGGACAAGGAGAAAAGAACAAGAAAAGAGAACAAATTGGAAATTTTATGAATGGAAATGCAGTTAGTAATGCTAACTGTGAAGAAAATTTGAAGCAACAATATATAAAACTGAGTCAAATTTGTAGAAAATAATAACCATTCCCTAATCAACAAATTAACAAAATATATTGGTAGTTTTTCATTTAAAGTAATCAAAGTCATTCATATGCAAATGAAAACTGCTCTCATTCTTGGTCAGAGAAATGTAAAATACTGTGGTATTATCTCATACCTATGAGATTTGGTAATTGGAAAGAAAAGGAAATGACAAATATTCGAGAGGATCTGGGAAAAAATGAGACATTAATGCACTGTCAGTGAAGTTTGGAATTGATTCAACCATTCTGTAAAGCAATTTGGAACTATGCCATAAGACCTATATAACTATGCCTTCCCTATGCCCTAGAAATACCACTACTAGGTTTATATTCCAAAAGAGATAAAAAATAAAATAGGAAAAGGTTCTATTATATGTACCAAGACATTTTATTGAAGCTCTTTTCTTTTGGCAAAGACTTAGAAATTGAGAGGATGCACATCAATCGGAGAAAGACAGTAAATTTGATTATCAGGAAATATTATTCTGCTATAAGAAATGATGAGCAGTGGGCAGGAGATAGAGTACTGACCCTGGAATCAGGAGGACCTGAGGTCAAATTTAGCCTCAGACACTTAATAATTACCTAGCTGTATAACCTGGGGTAAGTCACTTAATGCCATTGCCAAAGAACAAAAAAAAAAATTATGAGCAAGATGTTCTCAGAAAAACCTAGAAAGACGTACATGAACTGATGTGCAGTGAAATGTGCTTTGTACAAAACAACAGCAATAATGTAAGATGATCAATATGAATTATTTAACTATTCTCAACAATGGTCCAAGAATATCCTGAAGGACTTATGATGAAAAATGCTATCCATCCTCAGAGAAAGAACTAATAGTGTCTGAATACAGATTGAAGCATATTTTTAAAAATTTTATTTTTCTTGAGGATTTTTAATCTGTATATTTTTCCACAATCTCATTGTTCTGAAAATGTTTTATATGACTATATATGTATAATTTATATCAAATTATTTACCTCCATAATGGTGTGAGAAGGAAGGGAGAGAATTTGGAATTTATTATTTTAAAAAATTAATGTTAAAATATTTTATAAGTAATTTGGTGACAAATGAAATAATAAACTATAAAAATAAAATAAATTTTAAAATAAATAAATGCAAATGGAGGAGATGGAATTAAGATGACATATGACAGAGTACAAGAAGCAACCCATTTGAACTCTTCCATATTCCCTTCCAAGAAACTTTAAAATAACTCCCTAAATCCAACTTTCTAGAATCATAACCAAGAAAATCCAGAATAGGACATTTTTCCAGTCTAAGATAATTTAGGAATTAGTAGGAGAGTTATTTGACCCCAGGTTGACAGTCTGTCCTGATCTCAGCAGCAGCACAATCAAGGGCTTGTGAAGGGACCTTGAAATTAGTAGCTATAAGAGTTCTCAGTCCAGAGAGAGTAAGGGGGTAGAGAAATTCATCAGAAAGAGATTGCAGGAGACCTCTATTACAGTGGATGCAGTTGATGCTGAATGGTAACAATTTTACACATAAGCAATTCTGGGTCATAGTTCCAGGGTAGAGAGGAGGACATCACAAGGGAACAGTGCCCTAGTTACAGCTCAAAGGCAGAGCAGATCACTAAGATTTTGGACTACAGGAGAGCAGGAGGTCCTTGCTAGGTAAAGACAAAGTGCACATTAGGAGAGGCAGTGACCACTCTCTCCAGATTACAACAACTTGAAAGCACCAATACCTTGCAGACCCCCAAACTAAGTCTGAAAACAGCAGCAAGAAAAAGTATGAAGACTGGAACAATACCTCCCTAAGATCATGTTGAATAGAGTTCAACTTTCACATAAAATTCAATGTCAAGAAACAGAATGGAAATATAACAAAACAACAATAACAACAACAATCAAAGAACTTCATCAAAAAAGCTACTACTTTATCAGCGAAGATTAAAACATAAACTCAGAAGAAGATAGCAATGTGAAAACAGCAATAGGCAAAATCTATAGAAAAATACTAATTAAACTCAAGTGCATCAAGAACTGCTAGTAGAGTTAAGAACAGATGAATGTTGGAGGGAAAAATTGGGTAAAGAAATGAAAGTGATTCAAGAAAATTATTCTTTTTATTTTTTTTTTTAGGTTTTTGCAAGGCAAATGGGGTTAAGTGGCTTGCCCAAGGCCACATAGCTAGGTAATTATTAAGTGTCTGAGACTGGATATGAACCCAGGCCTGGGATATGAACCCTGACTCCAAGGCCGGTGCTTTATCCAATGTGCCGCCTAGCCGCCCCCCCCAAGAAAATTATTGAAAGATAATTAACAACTTCTTTTTAATATCATTTTATTTTTTCTCCAATTAGATATAAAGAAAAATTTTAGCATTCAATTTTACGAAATTTTGAATTCTCATTCTTTCTCCCTCCTCTAAAAATGGTAGGCAGACTTTATACCTTATAAATGTGTTATGTCAGACATATTTCCATTTATGTCTCAGTGGCAGAGGAAGAAATAGGTCGAAAGAAAGAAAACATAAGTAAAAATAAAATAATTGAAAAATATGCTTCAATCTGCATTCAGAGTCCATCAGTTCTTCATCTGAATATGAATAGTATTTTCCTATATAAATCATTTGTAATTGTCTGATAATTGTTTAACTGTGGAAAGTTAGGTCAGTCATAGCTGATCATATCACAATGTTTCAGAGACTGTATAAATTATTTTCCTGATTGTGCTCATTTCACTTTGCTTTAATTAGTACAGGTCTTTGCAACTTTTTCTGAAATTTTCCTGTTAATTTATTTCTGGACAATAGAGTTCATTACATTCAAAAACCACAGGCTCAAGAATTACTCAATTGATGGGTACTCCTCAATTTTCAATATTTTGACACCAGAAAAAAGAATTGCTATAAATATATTTTCACATTTTTTCCTTTTTTTACTTCTCTTTTTTTTTAGTTTTATAAGGCAATGGGGTTGTGACTTGTCCAAGGTCACACAGCTAGGCAATTGTTTATGTCTATTTGAACTCAATTTGAATTCAGGTCCTCCTGACTCCAGAGCCAGCACTCTATCCACTGAGGCAGCTAGCTGCCCCACCCCTTTTGTAGATTTCTATGGGTTGCAGACCTAGTAGTGTTATTGTTTGATCAAATGGTATACTCAGGCCTTTTGCATATAATTTCATGTTTCCTTATTGTCAATTCTAATTTATTTGATTTATAAATTAACAGCTTTTTTTAAAAAGGCACAAAAATTACTAAAGAAAATAATACCTTGAAAACAGAACTGACCAAATGATAAAAGAGGCATAAAAATTATTTGAAAAAAAAATAACGTTTTAGGGGTGGCTAGGTGGCACAGTGGATAAGAGCACCGGCCCTGGAGTCAGGAGTACCTGAGTTCAAATATGAACTCAGACACTTAATAATTACCTAGCTGTGTGGCTTTGGGTAAGCCACTGAACCCTATTTGCAGTGCAAAAAAAAAAAAAAAAAACCTAAAGAAAAAAAAGAAAAAAATAACTTTAAAAGTCAGAATAGACCAAATATAAAGAGAGATGCAAAAGTAAACTGAAGAAAACAATTCCATAAAATTCAGAATAGGAAAATTTGAAGCTAGTGACTCCATTTGATAACACAAGAGAAACAAAAGGAGTCACCAGAAAACAGCTGACTTAGAAAATAGATCTAGGGTGCGGGCGCGGCAGCTCCGGCTCGCAGTCCCTGCTGGCTAATCATGGTGGCTGACAGTCGGCCCTATGAGGTGGTGGTCTTCGGGGCCTCGGGCTTCACCGGGCAGTTCGTGGCCCTGGAGGTGGACCGGCAACAGCCGAGCCCAGAGCCGCGAGGCCCCGCGCTGCGCTGGGCCGTGGCCAGCCGCAGCCGCATGAAGCTAATGGAGGTGCTGGAGAAGGTGGCCGAGAAGCTGGAAAGACCAACACTCCCTGCTGAAGTTGGTATAATAATCTGTGATGTCATTAATCCAGCTTCTCTTGATGAAATGGCCACACAAGTAGCTGTTGTTCTCAATTGTGTAGGACCCTATCGATTTTATGGAGAACCTGTGGTCAAAGCATGTATTGAAAATGGAGCTAGCTGTATTGACATCTCTGGGGAACCACAGTTTCTGGAAGAAATGTATTGGAAGTATAATGAAAGAGCTGCAGAAAAAGGGGTATATATCATTGGAAGCAGTGGTTTTGATTCCATTCCAGCTTATATGGGAGTATTATATACCAGAAATAAATTGAAAGGTACTCTGACTGCTGTTGAAAGTTTCCTGACAATAAATTCAGGACCTAAGGGATTGCGTATTCATGATGGCACTTGGAAGTCAGCTGTTTATGGTTTTGGTGACCAGCAACGTTTAAGAACCCTGAGAAAACAATCACATTTGAAACCTGTTCCAGTTGTTGGTGCAAATTGAAAAGAAGATGGCCTATTTCTTACTGTAATGAACTGTGTGAATATTCTTTTCCATTCATGGGAGCTGATGCCTCTGTTGTGAAAAGGACACAGCGGTACTTGTATGAAAACTTGGAGGAAACACCAGTGCAGTATGCTGCTTATGTGACAGTCAGAAGCCTCGCTTCTGTTATCAAGCTGATGTTTGCAGGACTATTCTTTTTACTCTTTGTGAAGTTTAGCATTGGAAGACAACTTCTGGTCAAATTCCCATGGTTGTTCTCCTTTGGATACTTCTCAAGCAAAGGACCAACGCAGAAACAGATGGATGATGCTTCATTTATATTTACATTTTTTGGTCAAGGATATAGCCAGCACCATACTACAAAATATAACAAACCTAATATGAAAATTTGCACCCAAGTGAAAGGACCAGAGGCTGGTTATGTGGCTACACCCATAGCAATGGTTTAGGCAGCTGTAACTCTTTTAAAAGACACCACCGAGCTTCCCAAGGGAGGTGGTGTCTTTACACCTGGAGCTGCTTTCTCCAAAACCAGGCTGATTGAAAGACTCAACCAAAATGGCATTGAATTTAGTGTCATTAGCATCTCTGAAGTATAAAAATTAGAAATATTTACAAAATTGATAAAATTTCATGAATTAACAGCTTCCTCATTTGATACTTGAAATTCTTAAGTTAATTTCATGTGACCAGGGTAAAAAGGCTTTCATAACAAGCAGTTTGTGCTAGGCATTCATGCACTAAGTTGCTTTTGCTGTGTGAGACAGGGATCTAAAAAGTGCTTCACATATTTCCTTTAGAGAGATGTGAAGTGGTTGGTCAGATGGGAGGAGAGAGCTCTGAAACATGAAGAGTACCTTCCCAGTGGGTTTCCTGATGCTTTATGTGCTTTTGCTAGCACGAGCTTGATTCTTACTACCCTCTAACTAGCTTTGGTTATTAATGAGATGAAAAATATAAGTACAAGTCTCATTGAAATGATTGCTTATATTTATTGGCCTGCCTCATATTTACTCAGTGATTCCTTTTTCTTCTGGCATTTATTGTAAAGGCTATACTTGGGGATGCTGATTAAGATTTTTTTTCTTTATTTTCAGTACCCAAAGTAAATTTTTTCCTCACGAAAGATATGATGGGTTCTTTAAAGCACAAACATGTCATATAGTTTTACAGATTGTTCTAAAAATAAGAAAGAACTTTGTGTCTGTGATGTTTGACCTTGGGAAAGCACCTCTCTGACACACTACTTATTTAATTGAAGGATGGGCCAAGTTTTTCAAAGTCTGTTCCTGTTTGTGCTTCTCTTTTAAACCCAAACACTTATCATGCTAATTCAGAGTTAAAATCTGAGTACACTTAAAATAGTAAAACCTTTTAAAATGTCCTTGGTTTGGTCACTGGAAATAGCTTTTGCTTTTATGAGTTTCTTTAGCTAATTATTAAATACATAAATAAGTTATTGGTTTAAATGACAGCATATCATTAAAAAATTTAGGGTTTCAAGCCATTTATTATTTGTCCTCTGTACCTATAGGTTTCATTTTCAAACAGAAATTTTTTTATCAATAACTAATTCATTCATCCACTCTTATAAAATATAAGTATTAAATCAGCATTAATATTATCCAAGCTAATCAAAGTGAATCTTAAATGTTTTATGGGAAGCTGGAGCCTCGATATTTGGAGTGCACTAAATTCTCTCTCTTCTTCTTAACTATAAGAGCAACATCATTTTTCAGTTTCCACAGACTGGCTTCAAGTAGTTCATTTATGTCCTTTAAGAGATGTGATTGTCTTTGTGTAAAAGGACATAACATTTGATCATCCTCCTGAAAAATAAATGAACCAAATTGAGTAAGAAAAATAAAAAGAAAATAGATCTAGAAGAGATAATTTAAGAATTATTATATTACTGAAAGCCAAGATTTAAAAAAAGAGCCTAGATATTATATTTCAATAAATTATCAAGGAAAATAGCCCCAAAACATTCATGGGGGGGGGGCGGGAATTGAAAAGCCTACTGATCACCGGCTGAAAGAGATTCCAAAATGGAAACTGCCAGGAATAGTATAACCAAATTCTAATGTTCCCAGGCCAAGGGGAAATTATTGCAAACTGCTGGTAAGAAATAGTTCAGATATTATGGAGGTGAAATCAGGATTACACAGGATTTAACATTATCCATGTTAAAGGTGTTGACACTATAATATTATATAGTTCAAAGAACTAGGATTACAATAAAGAATAATCTGCACATCAAAACTGAGTAAAATCATTTGGGATAAAATATATATTTAATGAAAAAGAAGGGACATCCAGCTAAGATAACACAGAGAAGATAGACACTGTGCTAAGGGCTCCTGATCTTCCCTCATATGCAATATTAAACAAACCTCTTAACAGGAATTCAATCAATAAAACCCAGAAAAAGAAGCTAGAGAAGAAGATCTACTTTAAGTATTGTCTTCAGGGATTGCAGGTGAGCCGGACAGAGAGTAGAGAGCCTGTTGGGAGGGGGAGAGAGGCAGACAGTGTAGGATGGTCCAAGAGCCAACTGAGGCATGGAAGATTTGGCTGTGGACTGACTGACAGCCTGGGGCACTGTGGCAGGGCTGGAGGCTGAGTTCCAGTATGAAGTGTTGCAGACAACAATTTGATGGGCAACTCTGGTTTGGAGGACTTCAGGCTCCATACTTTCATTTCAGTGGAGTCCTCTTCCCAGAATAAACACATTAATAGCCCCCCCCACCCCAGGCTCTGGGGTGGGCAACAGAACTCCCTCAATTATGAATAGGGAGAGTAATTATCTTGCCCAAGGGCATAGAAGACATTTTTCAAGGATAAAAGTATGTAGCAGCATTTCCCACACCCTCTAGGCCAAGGGAAAGGGCCTTAAATCAAGGTCATAGACACTCTAAAAAAAGTAATCCGCATACCCTGCTGGACAGCCCATGTGGAGTTACTAAGCGCAGTGAGCAAAGTCTCTAGGGATCTCAACATCAAACTCTGTGAATCACCTTTAACCCCAACCCAAGATCTTAGAAAAATGAAGAAAGACCAGTGAAAACGTTGGCCCATAGAAAATTCCTAGAAGTTAAAGACCCTAATTCAGAGATAGATAGAATGTCAGAGGAGAACATGATTTTGTCTCCAGCATAGAAAGAGTTCCTTGAAGAAATCAGGAAGGAGTTTAAAAATCAACTGGAAATTTTCAGAGAAAAAATTAACACCATACAACAAGAAAACAAATTCTTGGAAAATAAAATTGGACAAATGCAAAAAGAAAACAGTTCTGCCAAAACCTCAATTGGTCAAATGGAAAGCTCTTTCAAAAATAGAATTGACCAATTGGAAAAGGAGTTACAAAAGGTAAATGAAGAAAATTCTTCTCTAAAAAATAGAATGGAATCTGTGGGAAAAAATGACTTCATGAGACAATAAAATTCCATTAAACAAAAACATAAGATTGAAAAAATAGAAGAAAATGTAAAATACCTCATCAGCAAAATCACTGACCTAGAAAATAGATCAAGAAGGGACAACCTGAGAATTATAAGTCTTCCTAAAAACATTGAAAAGAACAATAGCCTGGACTTGATATTATAGGATTTAGTGATGAAAAAATGCTGTGATTTAATGGAATCAGAGTTCAAAATAGTAATAGAAAGAATACATCAATCCCGTCCTGAAAGAGATCCTAAAATGTAAACACCAAAGAATGTTGTAGCCAAATTGTAGAACTATCAGATAATACAGAAAATCTTGCAAGCCACCAGAAAGAAACAATTTAAATACCAAGGAACCACTTAAGGATTGCACATGACCTGGTTGAATCAACATTAAGGGATTGAAGGGCCTGGAATGCAATATTCCAAAAAGCAAGGGAGCTTGGAATGCAGCCAAGACTTCACTATCTGGGAAAACTGAGCCTTTTTGTCCTAGGGAAAAGATGAATATTTAATGAAATGGGAAACTTCCAACTTTTCCTGATGAAAAGACAAGAGATTACAGAAAATTCGTACTTCAAACAAGAGAGTCAAGATAAACATGGAAAGGATAAAAAAAGAGTTTAGAAAAAAAGTGCTGTCCAATATGATGAAACTGTCTATATCCCCACCTGGGAGAAAGACTTTAATAACTCTCTAAAATTCAAACTATATTAGAGATAATATACTTAGCCAGAAGTGATGGACACTCGTGACTTTCCTGTGACTCAGATAGAATGATTTATAAACAATATCTCCATAAAAGGGGGGACAGTAAAGATATGGGAGGATGGAGCAGATGGAATGGGGTAAATCTCATTCAATTATGAGGTACAAAGGACCTATTGCCATAGAGGGGAAGAAGGGAGGAGGTGAGAATTGCCCGAATCTTACTCTCTGCATACACACAGTTAAGAAATTTATCTTACCTTTCAAATATTAAAAGGGGAAATGAGAGGGGGGAGTTAAAGGGGAACTAACAGAAGAATGGGAAGGGAAAAGGGGCAAAGGGAAAGGGGAAAGAGAAGGGAGGGGGGCTTGTTTATAGGAGGACAAACACACTGAAGGTGCTACTATTCAGAACAAAATACTCGGGAATATGAATAAAGTGAAAAAAGGGGAAAATACAAACAGAGGGTAGAAAAATGTGGAGGGCAATAAAGAGTTAGTAATTGTAACTTTGAATGGGAAAGGGATGAACTCTCTCTTAATACAGAAGCAAATAGCAGAATGGATTAAAAACCAGAATCCTACAATATGCTGCTTACAAGAAATTCACTTGAAACAGAGAGAGATGCAAATAGAGTAAAGGTAAAAGGTTGGAGCAAAAGATATTTTGCATCTGCTGAAATGAAAAAAGCAGGGATAGCAATCCTTATCTCAGACAAAGCATCTGCAAAAATAGATATCGTTAAAAGAGATCAGGAAGGAAACTATATACTCCTAAAAGATACTACAGACAATAAAGTAATTTCAATGCCTAATATGTATGCACCCAGACAAAACCACTGTAACCAGGGTCAAAAGAAATGTAGTAAATTGCAAAACAATTTTTACAATTAGTATTTTTGACAAAGGAATCATTTCTAAAGTATAAAGAGATCTGAGTCAAATTTTCAAAAAAAAAGCCATTCTGCAATTGACAAATGGTCAAAGAATATCCAAAGGCCTATCTCCCTAATGAATATAGATGCAAAAATCTTAAATAAAATCTTAACAAAGTGATTACAGGTAGTTATCACTAGGATAAAACACTATGACCAAGCTGGACTTTTTTTTCCCTGAAATTCAAGGTTGTTTCAATATTAGGAAAATTGTTAGTATAATTAATTATAGCTATAATAAACCTATCAGAAATTATATGATTGCATCAATTAGATGCTGAAAAAGCTTTGGACAAAACACTCCACCCATTCCTACTAAAAACACTAGAGAGCATAGGAATAAATGGATTGTTCCTTAGAATAAAAGGCTTTATCTATTTGAATTCACCAACAAGCATTATATGCAATGTGGATAGGCTTGAGGCATTCCCCATAAGATCAGGGGTGAAACAAGGATGCCCATTATCACCACTACTGTTCAATATTGTATTGGAAATTTTAGCTTCAACAATAAGAGAAGAAAAAGAAATTGAAGGAATTAGAATTGGGAAGGAAGAGACAAAACTTGTACTCTTTGCAGATAGCATGATGGTATACCTAGAGAATCCCAAGAAATGATCTAAAAAAAGCTATTAGAAATAATTAGCAACTTTAGCAAAGTTGCAGGATATAAAATAAACTCTCATAAATCCTCAAAATTTCTATATATGACTAGCAAGATGCAACAAAAAAGAGTTAGGAAGGGAAATCCCATTCCAAGTAGCTTCAGACAATTTAAAATACTTTGGCATCTACCTGCCAAGGCACACTCAGAAACTTTTTGAAAACAATTACAAAACACTTCTCACACAAATAAAATCAGGTTTAAATAACTGGGCAAACAACAACTGATCATGGATAGGTCGAGCTAATATAATAAAAATGACAATTCTACCTAAATTAAACTACTTATTTAGTGCCCTACAAATCAAAATTCCAAATAATTACTTTAATGAGTTAGAAAAAAATGAAAGTAAATTCATATGGAGAAATAAAAATTGAGAATTTACCGTGATTCAATGAAAAAAAGTGCAAAAGACAGTGGCTTAGCCCTACCAGATCCAAAATTATATTACAAAGGATCAATCATCAAAGCTGTCTGGTATTAGCTAAGAAATAGAGTAGTGGATAGGTGCAATAGCAGGAAATGATTATAGTAATCTGCTGTTTGATAAACCCAAGAGTCGAGCTATTGGGATAAAACTCTCTCTTTGATAAAAACTGTTGGGAAAATTAGAAGTTTGTATGGAATAAACTTGGATCAAACCAACACCTCACACTGTATACCAAGATAAGATCAAAATGGATACAGGATTTTGACATAAAAAACAATACTATAAGCCAATTAGGAGATCAAGGAAAGTTTTCCTGTAAGATCTGTTGAAAGTGAAGCAGTTTATGAAGGATGAAGAAATGGAGAACATCATTAAAAACAAGCTTGATGATGTTGATTACATTAAATTAGAAAAGATTTGTAGACAAGACCACTGTAACAATCAAGATCAAACAAAATGTAGTAAATTGTAATTTTTTACAACTAGTATTTCTGACAAAGGACTCATTTCTAAAATATACAGAGAACTAAGTCAATTTAAAAAAAAAACAAGCCATTCCCCAACTGACTAATGATCAAAGAACATGCAAAGGAAAATTACAGATGATGAAATCAAAGAGATCCACAGTCATATGAAAAAATGCTCTAAATCTCTACTTAGAGAAATGCAAATGAAAACATTTCTGAGGTACCACCTTTTACCTATCAGACTGGCCAATATGACCAGAAAGGACAATGAGCAATATTTTGAATGGATGTAGGAAACCTGGGATACTAATACATTCCTTCAAAATATTGCTCATTCTCCTTTCTGTCAGTGGAGTTGTGAACTCATCCAACCTTTCTGGAGAGCAATTTGCTATTTGCCCAAAGGGCAACCAAAACGTGCATACCCTTTGATCCACCAATACCACTAGTGAGTCTATACCCTGAAGAGATGATGAAAAAGGGCAAAAAAATATTCACAGCAGCCCTGTTTGTGGTGGCAACGAATTGGATATCAACTGAATGTCCATCAATTGGAGATTGGCTTAATAACCAGTGGTATATGCATGTTATGGAACACTTTTGTTTTATTAGAGACCAGGAAGGATGGGAATTCAGGGAAACCTGGAAGGACCTGATGCTGAGCTAGATGAACAGAACCAGAAAAACATTGTATACTTAGCAACATGGGGGTAATGATCAATCTTAATGGATTTGCTCATTCCATTAGCATAGCAATCAGGCAAAATTTTGGGGTATATGCAATAAAGATCTGTTTCCAGAGAAAGAATTGTGGCATTTGAACAAAGACCAAAGACCTTTAATTTTAAGAAAAGTTATCTTATGTAATTTTGCTATCTTATATTGTATTTTTCTTCCTTACGGATATGATTTCTCTCTCATCACATTCAACCCTAGATCAATGTATATCATGGAAAAAATGTAAAGACTAACAGACTGCCTCATGCGGTGGGCAATGGGAGTGAAGCAAGATTTGGGGAAAAATTGCAAAATTCAAAATAGATAAATAAAGGAATTTAAAAAAAGAAAAAGAAGACTTTCAAGCATTCTTGATTTTAAAAAAGAGCAAAAATGAGGAGAAAATTTGATATTCATACACAAGACATAGAAGAAACATAAAAAAGTTAAACATGAAAGAGTAATCATAAGCAACTCAATAAAATTACAATTTACTTTCTTATTTAGGAAGATGAGATATGTAACTACTCAGAACTTTAGCTTCATTAGGGAAGAGAGAGGAAATTCTATGAAAAGATTATTTTGGGATAATAATAATAATAATGATAATAAAAATAAAATAATAATAATAATAAATAATAAATAAATATAAATAAATAATAAAATAACATAAATACAATAACATAAATAAATATCAATCAATCAATAAAAATATAAATGAAAAATTAAAATTAAAAATATAAAAATATAAGTAAATAAAAATAAATAATAGTAAAATAATAATAATAAAAATGAAGAGTTTAGAAAGAGGGATATACTGGAAGACAGAAGAAGGAGAAGCAGAATAGGGAAAACTTTCACATAAAGGAGGAGTGCAAAGAAAAGCATTGGTAATGGAGGGGGAAATGAAGCAATGGCAAATAATGTTTGAACTTCACTCTAATCAGAATTAGTTCAAAAAGGGAAGAATACACAGACTCAAACATACATACACACACATACATACACACTCACATTGGTTGCATTTAGAAATCTATCTTATTCAATAGAAAAATTAGGGAAAGGGGATAAGGAATATAGAGAGTTAAAAGGGAGAGCAATTTAAGGGAGGAAATAATCAGAAACAAAACATTTTTGAAGAGGCACAGGTTGAAAAATATAAAGAAAATGATAAGTTGAAGAAAATAGGATCTGGGAGAAAACACAGTAGTAATATCAGTGAATGTGATTGAGATGTGGTTGTCCATAAAATGAAAGCAGATGGCATAATGAATTAGATATCAGAATCCAACAATATGCTATTCATAAGATACACTAGAAATAGAAAACATACATAGAGTTAAAATAAATGGTGGGAAAAGAATCTATTTTGCTCCAGTTGAAGTTAAAGAAAAAGACAGTGGTAGAAATCATTATCTCAGATGAAGCAAAAATAAAATTAGATCTTATTAAAAGAGATAATCAGGAAAACTATATTTTGCTAAAAAGTGTCATAGACAATGAAGGAGTATGATAAGAATTGCAATAAGTTTCTTCAACAAAGACCTCAAATTTTCAAATAGAAAACTGAATACAATTTATAAAAATAAGAGCCATTCTCCATCTGATAACTGGCCAAAGAACAGGAACAGGCTGTTTTCAGAAGAAGAAATAAAAGTTATCTATAGTAATATTAAAAATATTCTAAATCACTCTTGATAAGTAAAATGTAAATTAAAACAACTCAGGTATTAACTCACAACTATCAGAAATGACAAGTTCTGGAGTAGAAGACTAAAAGTAGGTATTTTAATAAACCTTTTGGAGTTGTGAACTGGTTCAATTATTCTGGAGAAAAACTTTGCACTCTGTCTAAAAGTTTATAAAACTGAACCTACCCTTTGACCTTGAAATATCACTACTAGATTTGTGAGTAAAAGAAATCACAGAAAAAGCAAAATAATTTTTAAGTACAAGAATAATTATTGCAGTTCTTTTTATGCTGACAAAATATTGGAAATGGAAGGGAATGCCCATCTGCTAGGATATGATAGAACAAGTTGTGGTATAGGATTATAACGCAATACCATTGTTATAAGAAATGATGAGGGGATAGTTTAAAAAAATGATATGACCTACATAAATTGGTATGAAGTGATATGCAAACTTCATGATCAGCAAAACGCAGTTAACATAGTTACAGCATTGTTGTAATGGTGATCAACTGTGGCTATTCAATTCAATAAAATGATCCAAGAATATTCCATAGGAATCATATTGAAAAATCACTGTTCACCTCAGAAAGGGAGTTGAAAAATTTCTAAGTACAAATTGAAGCATTATCATGCCTTTTTTTTGACTTTTTGTGTTATATAGCTAATATAGAAACGAGTTTTGCATGATATCGCAGGTATTGTTGATATAATTCTGCTTGCCTTCTCATTGAGTAGGAAAGGTATGGGTGGAAGGGGAAAATTTTTAAATTCAAAATTTGAAAAGAAAAGAATGTTTAAAATAAATAAATTTAAAATGTGTATGATATTGAATTATGTCACTTCAGAAAATTTAAAGTTCCCTCTAGATATAAGATACTATTGTTATTTGTTAAAATGTTGCTCAATTCAATATCTCCAAAAGAGATGCCTACTTATTTGACTAAAATTCAGAGGAATTCTTTGTTCCCAAATCACACTGTACTTTGTTGAATGATTCAAAGAGGAAAAATAACTCTTTATTTATAAGCATTTTTCAAACAGACTGCCTAAACACTGTTCTCATTGATGAAAATCCTCTCACCTGAATTTTGCTACCAGTCTGTTAAAAGGCACCATGACCCTTCCTCATGGCTTGTCAGAATTAATAAAGGACATAGCAGGTATCAAATTGGCAGTTCTGCTTTGGTCTCCCTGCCAGAGCTTGCAAGACCCAGGCTCTGTCTGCCAGTTGAGATGAATGGAACATGGGTGGCAAACTCATCAGACTGCACAATAAAGAAGCAATAAGCTCTCTGAGCCCAATGCCCCAAAGCCTTTCAACACCTCTTACAACTAACAAATGATGGCATTTGCCACCACCTTTGCAAATAGTAGAACAAACTTAGAAAAAGGGGTTTTCATCCCTTCATCTAAAACCACAGAACAGCATATACACAAAGAATTCTGAAGTAAGCTGGCTGAAAGGGACTTTCTTCTTGCAACTTCCTCATTTTAAAGATGAAGTGAGTAAGCTCCATGAAGGAGATATAGTCTGCCCAAGATCATATAGCTTATTAGTGCAAAGAACTTAATCTTCTAATTATATCAACTGGGAATTCACTAAGTTTCCCTTTACGTCTTTAACTGCAACTCTTCTGCCCAATAGTTAGCAAATTCTCACCTTCTGTTCCTTTAATTCCTGTGACTCAGATTTTCCATCCAATGATATTTTAAAAAATCCCTTTTCTCATCTGTCAGCTCTCTCTTCTGTATCTTGTTCAACCTGGTCCTCCAGTAATCTTTACCTTCTTTTTACCTCCCCTTTAAGCATGCCCTCTGGAAATCCAACTATTTATTTTAACACTCTGTGTCATGCTGAATCTTTTTACTCTTACATCCTTTCCATGTCAGAAATAGAATTATTCATTGCTTCTATCCCAAACTGTTTTTTAATGTTTTCATGATCTCAAAACATTTCAAGATGGCCACTCTTCCACCACCACCATCACTTAGTATTCTGTAATGTTTTGAAGTGAACACATTTATATTTCATCTTGCCCAGATTCTTGTCATCTACTGACTGAAAGGTTACTCTTCCTTTCTTTTTTAATGAATTATGTACTTGACTCCCTAAAGGTCCACTTTACCCCTTCTTCCAAGAACCTATCCTGCCTTTATTTGAGGAGTTCATAACATCTGTTGGTTCCCTTTTTAATACTCCCAATATTCAGTTTATCAACTTATTCATCTTCTATTATTGCTTACTCATCCATAATAGGTAGTCAATTAATTATATATAAGACCTGAAAGAGGCTTTGATAATCCCCCTCCCCATTTCACAGATGAGATCTAAAAATGTTAAGTCATTTCTCCAAAGTTTCAAAGTAGTAAGAGTCAGAGTTGGAATTTATACCCAAGTCCTCAGATTCCAAATACAGAACTTTTTTTACTATACCATTCTTGCTCCCTTAACTTGTTTCACAGTCACCACACACAGTTACATTTCAATTACATATTTCTGTAATTCTACAGTTATCACTATCTTCCATTTGTCATCATCTTTTGCTTTCATCCTATTAAATCTAACTTTTCCCATGATCTCCAGTTCTCCATTCCTATATGTTTACTAGTTAATCACCCATTTCCCACAAGGATTACCCAACCCCATTAACAAACTTGAAGTTGTTTTCAAAATAAAGTGCAAGATTCATTATTTATCTTCTGCTGCAGTAGAAGCTGATGACTGAGGAGAGCTGGTGCTCTCCTTCTGCATTGACCTCTGATCTCTAGTCCCTGAGGGACTATAATGACAACCTCAGAGACCTGTAGTTTCAGCCTACTCAATTTTTCTGACACTTAGGTCATCCTAGCCCTGTCCCTTGAAATAGTGGAGAGGTCAGGACAGATTCAATAGCTGCCTGAGGCAGCAGAGGGGTATAGACTATGAAATCTGCTATAATTTATTAAAATATTTATGTATTTCTTGATTTTTTAATATATATGAAATTATACTATCATTTTTATGAGTCATTGATGAAGTTTTAGAACATTGGTCCCTTAACCCCATTCTCCCCATAAAACCTATGGTTTTTATTACACAATTTTGTGTAGTATGTGCTTATATTAAAATATTTTAATGAATAATTTAATGACTCAATCCTGTTCTTTTAAATTTCTTGCTACCTTTATCTTCTGTTATTCACACCCTCCCATTTATCTCTGAGTAATGGCTACTACACTCTTCCACTTCATATTCCATAGTGTGTCAAGAGAGTCATATAACCTCAATAACAGACTCAGCTCTTCCAGATTGTAATGACAAATAGGAACTTTGTCCTATACAGAAAACATTTGATTCATCTTTGGTTGATTTCCTTTAATATCCTTTCATCATAGAACCTGTTTTAAAGATCCTATTTGCTCAAATTTAAATTCCTTCCTTCCTCCCTCTCTCATGGAAAGAAAATTGTCCATATGAATCTTTAGCCATGATGAAGAGGACGATGGCTTTTTTTCTCTTGAGAGAGCTCAATGGTTCCAGGTTGTTTGGTCTCCACCATAGTACCTTCAGGAAGTAAAGAAACATTCTTTCATAGGTTTCTGGACAAAGTCAATCTGAGACTATTTCAAACACTTTCTAATACTCTGCTTATTTTCTGAATTTATAAAGAATTTCTGATTAAGGAAGAGTGACTCAATTTTGAATCACAAACACATTAATAATATTCTTGGCACTGAATTGATCTTATATATACTTGGCCTAAAGCCACCATTATCCTGCCCTCCTGATGGATCTTCATGAATGTTTAATTTTTTAATTTAAGAGCATATGTCAAACTACTATTTTCTATTATGTACCTGCATCTGTGCCACTACAAACACCAGCAATTGTAGTTGATTATAGGTTTAAGAACCACTAAATACTCCCTGAGAGGATTGACATATAACTTTGTTGCCTTATTTGACATCAAAAGAACTTGTTTAGGTTCAAGGAATACAATTTTACTGATTATATTATTTGGATAAGTAAATAAATTTTAACAAAAAGCAATTTCCCCCTTGAACTAAAATTACCATCATCCTCATCCTCATCGTCCTCCTCCTCATCATCATCAATTTGCTGTAGAAAAAACTGAGGAACTTTATAATGACTTCCATTTGTATAGTGATATGCTCTATACCTACACAAATTTCTTTGCCTCTCAGAGTCTGAGTTTTCTCCTCTGTAACAAGCATCTATGTGACTCAGTGAAAAATACCTTTAGTTGTATAGTCAGGAAGATTTGAATTCAAATCCAAATTCAGACATCATTGGTAATATAATCTTGGGCAAGTTACTTGTCTATCTCTGTTTACCCATCTATAAAATGGGAATGATAATAATAGCATTGCTGTAAATATTAAAAGATAATTTTTGAACACTTAGTAAACTATTTGCCATATAGAGCTTAATAAATACTTGTCACTCCAGTTACATTATCTCTAGAATCCTATCCTATCCTAACAGAACTTTTTCAAGAAAGTTAAATGACTTAAAGGAGAAAATAGATGATGTAATTATTTTAGTGGGGATTTCAATTTACCATGCTCATACCTAGTTACAGATACTTTGTCAAAAAATAAATTAAAAACAAGTTAAAGAAATGAATAGTATTTTAGAAAAATTTATATGATAGACTTCTGAAGAGGAATAGAAAACAGTATTTCTTTATTCTAAGATGTATATGACACTTTCACAAAAATTAATCAATGCAACAAAAACTTTAAAAAGGAGAAATATTAAATCCATCATTCTTGGTCCATGATACAATATAACTAATAAAAAGCCTTTTGAGCATCAATTTAAATTAAATGGAAATTAAATAGCATAATCCTAAAGAATGAATGGTTCAAAGGCTAAAGTATAAAAACATTCAATAATTTAGCTAAAAGTAATGATAACAATGGGACAGCATTACAAAATTTGTGGAGTACAATTAAAGCAGTACTTAGTGGATATTTATATCTCTAAGCATAAATCAAAAAAGAGGAAGAGAATAGATAAGGTAGTCATGAAACTAAAAAATTAGAAAAATGAAAAAATTCAAGATCCTTAATTAAATAGCAAATGCTGAAAATCAAAGGAGAGATTAAGAAGATTATAAGTAAAAGAGAACAAAACTGGACTAATAAATAAGACCAGTAATATCTTTTGGAAATATAAAAAACAATTTACCAGTATCAAAAATGAAAGGGGCATATGTCTAACCAATGAAGATGAGATTAAAGTAATTATTAGGAATTATTTTGAACTGCTCTGTATCAATATAACTGTCCACCTAAATGAATAGATACGTGTTTATAAAAATCTAAATTGCCTAGATTAATAGAAGAGGAAATATAAAACTTAAATAATTCAATCTCAAGGAAAAATATATTATAAATGATTTCCTCAAGAAAGAAATTAAAGAAGGCCAATGGATTTAAAGTGAATGTCATAAAACATTTTTAAATGAATTAATTCCTACAATCTCTCAACTATTTAAAAACGGGTAAAGAAATATTCTTACTAAATTCATTTCATTATACAAATATAGTTTTGATACCTATACCAGAGAGAGGTAAAAACATGGAAAGAAGGAGCAGCTAGGTGGTACAGTGGATAGAACACTGGCCCTGGAGTCAGGAGGGCCTGAGTTCAAATCTGACCTCAGACACTTAATAATTACCTATCTGTGTCACCTTTGGCAAGTCACTTAACCACATTGCCTTAAATAAAATTTTTAAAAACATGGAAAGAAAACTAAAAACCAAATTTCCTAAACAACCTCAATGCACAAATTTTAAATGAAGTACTAGAAAGGAGATTAGTGTAATAGTGTACTTACCCATGTATAATATGTACCCTTTACAAAAAATATGGGGTCTAAAAATTGAGAGCATCTTAATCTGTGGTTTTAGATTTTTTACTTGCATTTCACACTTTTTCACTCATTTTTGCATTCATTATTATATATTTTTACTTGCATTTCCCACTTTTTCATGTTGTTGTCTTTGCACTCTTGTTTCACATTTTTAATGGATATAATAAGCTACCTTTTGCCATGTTCTGTGCATAAATGGCTCAGAAAAGATTTTCATACAGTACTGAATTCAAATTCAAAGTAAATCAGTTTGCCAAAGTGAATGGAAATCATGTTGCTGAATGTAAATTTGTTCCTCCTTCAAATGAGAAAACAATTAGATATTGGCTACAAGAAGAAGAGACCCTACTGAGAACCCCATGGCAGAAGAAGGCAAGTCAGCTAAATAACCTGCTTTAGAGAGGCAATTGAAGGTATGATTGAAGAGCAAAGGGCAATTGGAACCACAAAGATGGTTCAGCATGAGGCAAGAATTGCTGATAAAAAAGAAGCTACTGATTTTAAAGAAGGGCAAAACTGGTACTTCAGGTTGATGAAATAGAATGGACTAAGCTTACATCCATACATCATACTTGCCCAAAAGATGCTTGAAAGGTATGAGCAGAAGATCCTTGAATTTCATGATGAATAAAACTTGAGTTCAATATCTTTATATGATACATTTTTTTTCAAATTTCAGACCTGAAAATTAAGGTGTGCCTTATATGTGGGGATATACGGTATGTCACAAAGATCATATACTCTTACCAATGTGGATTCAGATCAGGAATGCAGAATAGGTTCAATCTTAGAAAAAAGCAATAAGAATAAATAACCATATCCATAACAAAAATTATCTGTGTAGGTCAATAAATGCAGGAAGTATCTTTTTGCCAAAATGTAACACACATTTCTATTCAAAATACTAGAAAACACAGGAATAAATAGAGCCTTTCTTAAAATGAAAAGTAGTATGTATCTAATAAAAAGATCAAGTATCTTTTTTAATGGATATAATCTAGAAGTCTTCCAATAAGATCAAAGATGGAGCATCATGATGATGATGTTGATATTTGTCCTTTATTCTTGAAGACCATGACATCAGAGAGGTATTGCTGTGACAAGCACTTGAATTGGATTTGAGTGAGAGAATGCTGTGCTAAGTCATTGGCCTTAATTTCTCCTTCAGAATCATCTGGATCCAGTGGCCAAATATGAATCAGGATAACTGGAGCTCGCCCTGGATATGAATAATTGGGTTTAAGTGACTTGCCAAAGGTCACACTGAGCAAGTGTGAAGCACCTGAGGACAGATTTGAATTCCTGTCCTCCTAACTCCAAGGTCAGTGCTCTATCCACTATGCCACCTGGCTAGACCTAGCTATACACACACACACACACACACACATACATACACACACATGTGTGTGTTTGTGTGTGTACATATATATATTAACAACATTATTCAATATTATATGACTTGTTAGCTACAGCAATATGATGAAAAAGAAATTAAAAGAATAAATATAATGAGGAAATAAAACTTATTTTGTAGTTGATATGCTTTTAGAATTAGAGAATACTACAGAATGTGCTAAAAACTAATTGAAATAATTAACAATTTTATAAATTGCAGGACATAAATTAAACCCATGCAAAACATTTTTATATTACCAAAATAAAAACAAAAACAAGGATAGAAAAATTCCATTTAAAATGCGTGCAGACAAGGATAAAATACATGGAAGTCTACCAGTAAAGTTACATATAGGATATCATATAGGCAGAATTATCAAAGTACTCTTTATTTAAATAAAGACAAATCTAAACCATTGTAGAAATATTCTTTATACGTAGGATGAGCCAATATCATAAATAACAATAAGTCTTTAAACAATTTATTTAGTCTTTGCCATAAGAATCACACTAGCAAAGAATTACATTAAAGAGCTAGAAAACATAAAATAGAATTAACTTAGATTAATAACAGGTAAAACATATCAAGGGAATCAATGAAAAAGAATTAAGGGGAATTAGCAGTACCAAATCTCAAACTATTTCAAACTGATGTGTTTGAAATTACATTACATTACATACCTTTTGCTAAGATGACAAAAAGGAAAAATGCTAAATTCTGGAAGGAATATAGGAAAATGGGCATATTATTAGAGGAATTGTGAACTAGTCTTTCCATTCTGAAAAACAATTGAAGACCTATGAGCTACATAATTATGCTTAAATTTTGACCCAACAGCATTATTACATCAAAGAAAAATATTTATAGGAACCTTTTTTCATGGTAATGAATTGGAAGTGAGGGATTGTCCAAAAGTGGAGGCACGGTTGAACACGTTTTGTTATGTGAGTATGTCGAACTTCCTTTGTACTTTATGAAATGATAATCATAAACATATATAGAACGCTTCAGAAATACCTAGGAAGACTTAAATGAATTGATGTAAAGCAAAATGATAAGACTTAGGGGAACATTGTACACAGTAACAGAAATATTGAATAATAATACTTGACTGATAAACATTCAGTAACTAAGATCAAACCATGATACATTACAATTCCAAAAGAGTTATGATAAATGCTATGTATTTCCAGAAAGGGAACTGATGGTTTCTTTTGCTAAATTTAATTATTTGTTTTCATCCATATGCACATGTAATTTTTAATTTACAAAATTTCCTTCTACCCTCCCTTCCCACTCCCTTCTCCTCAGTGACAAGCATTCAGGTAGTATCATAGATTCATATTTTGATGGAACTGATGGATTCCACGTGCAAATTGAAGCATGTTTTTTTCTTTGTTTTTCTTGTTTCTTTTTTCTCAACATAGAAATACATTTTTCATGACTTTATGTGTAGAATGAGCATCATATTTCTTGACTTCTTAATGAGTAGGGGAGGAATTGGTATGAGGGAGAGAATTTTGAACTGAAAACATTTTTAGATGTAATTAAAAATGTAATTTGTTCCATAAGAAACCATAAATGGTCAGACTCTAGAGAAGTATGGAATGACTTATGGGATCCAATGCTGAGCAAAGGCAATAGAACCAAGAGCACAACCTTGATGGGAGCAGCTCTTCTCAGCAGTCCAAAGAACTATAACAACTGTATTAGACTGGCTATGGACTATATTATTCCCATCCAGAAGAAGTAAAACAAAACAAAAGAAAGCAAAACACCCCCCCCAAACAAACAACCCTTCTGAATCTGATGAACACTTCATAAAAATTATCTCTTTTGTATCTTTCCCTGTATCCTAATTCCTCATACTAAAAATGACTAATCTGTAAACATGTTTGCCAAAATATATATGTACAATGCTAATCTGACTTTTCATCACTGAAGGGAGGGGGATAGGAAGGGAGTGTGAAAGGAAATTTTGTAACTTAAAAATATACATGTGCATATGGATGAAAATAAATATTTTTTTAAAAAAGAAAAATGTAATTGGGAATTGTTTAATTAAATAAAGATACAATAAAACAATGCTAAATACATATACAATAAATATAAAATTCATATAAACAAAAGAGAAAGGAACCAGTAAACATACAATGTGTGTGTGGATGAGCTAGCATTTCAGGTGACACTTAAAGGAAACTAGAATTTCTTAAACGTGAAAGTATCATGAAGGTCAAGCACCAAAGTATCCAAGCAAAAGCAAAGGTATTGGATCAAGAGTTTGATTGTTACATGTAGAATATACTTACTTTTGTATAGATGCAATTTTAGTCAGAAAAAAAGAGTGCCAGGATGAAATTAATGTGTGATAGTACATTCTCTAGGTGATCTAGAACCAGATTGAGGAGTTTATCTCAAAAGAGGAAGAGTTAATAGCTTCATAACATGCATTTATAATAATGTCCTCCTTTAAAATTTGAAGGAATCAACAAGAAGAATTCTTGATCTGAACTTGAAAACTCTTCTAGATCTAAATCTCAATAATGAGGAAGAACTAACTATTTAGGTGGAAATGATGTGAGCCTTAAAGGAATTTAAACAATCCAACTAGAATTTTTTAACAGAGAGGAAGGTCATAGGTCAGAGAAGAATGCAAGATGAGAAGAAAACAAATTTTAAAAGACTTCTAAGAATAGGAAGCAAGTATGTTTAGAATGAAATCTTTTAAAGGCAAATCAGTGGGAATAGATTATTCTTAATAAAAAAAGAAATACGTAAGAAAGAAAAACAGGAATTATCTGAAAAAAATAGATGTGAATTCATAGGATATTCACCAACTAACTGAGGTCTCAAAAGTTTTCCATAAAAGATGAGGACCAGGACAAGTAATAGATCATAAATATAAAGAAACTCCTATAAAATAAAGTAAGTTCAGAATGTAAAGCAATGAGAATGGAAAAGGTAAGGACTACAAAATGTTGTGGTTTTATCTTAAATTATACTGAGGAAAAGTAAATGATAGAAAACATGGGAGTATAATTGAAGTTTATGGGAAGAAGATTACTGACAACATAGAGAATAGGCAATTTCTATTTTCCTTTTTTCTATTTCCCCAAGGGAATTATTTTGCATTAAAATTGAGAGAATAAAAATGTTATTAAGGAATTGAAACTCAATATAAGGTAGGTGATAATAAATCATCAACTGTTTATTACTTCTTATGCACTAGGTACTCTGTAGAAGAGCACCCTTTAATTTTTTAGAATTTATTTTGAATTTATGAATTAAAACAAACATTTCCTTAACATGGCATAATAAAAGATAAGATGATATGAAGTTGCAAATCTATTATGTTCAACTTAGTATTCCTTTTAGATATATAATAAAGTTTATGTAAATTAATTTTTTTCTTTTTTTAAAATTTCCTCCTCCTCTGCCACCCTAGAGATGGATGCCACTAGATACACACACACACACACACACACATATATATATATATATATATATATATATATATATATATATATGTATATATGTCCATATGTGTTTAAAATCATTGTATAGATATTTCTATTTTTCACTTCTTTCTCTGAATGCAGATAGCATCTTCCTTCATATGTCCTTTGTAGCTAATTCAAATATTTGCAATAGTCAACATGACTTATTTGGTGTGACCAAGATGTCAGAAGCTTCTCTGAGCTCATCCCAGTTTCACTCAGAAACAACATTAAACAAGCTCCTAAACAGATTTTGGAGGGGCAGAATCCACAAAAAAGACAGAGTGGGGCAATTTTCTAGTTTGGGATATTTTGAAGGAACTCCAGGAATGGTCTGTCTCACTTGGTGTAGCAGGAGCATGATCAGGGCAGGAAGGTGGGGGAAGTCAGTGGGAGACTTTCAATCCCAGGCCAGAACAGCAAGTAAGAACCCTGGGTCCCAGTTTGGTAGTCAGCGTATAGCAGATCAACTGAGAGGTCTTTAGGCCAGAATCCCAATATAGTTTGAACAACTAGGTTTGACAACTGCATCACAATGGGGAAGCCATTAGTATCTGAGATGCCCGTTTGTAAAAAGACAGTGAGCTAGGCTCTGACCTCCAATGCACGAAGCTTAGGACAGGTGACCCTTTTTGGCCCAGGGACAGAGTTCTAAATTAAAAACCATGAAGTCAACTAAAAATGGGTAAAAAAAAAATGAAACAAAAAAGCCCTAATCATAGAAGACTGCTATGATAATAGGAAAGCTCAAAATACCATCTCAGAAAAGGACATCAGAAAACAGACTACATTTGAAGTCCCAGAGGAGAATATGAGTTGTTCTCAAGCCCGAAAAAGTCCTCTTGGAAGAGCTCAAAATGTATTTGATAGAACAATTTGGAAAAGATGCAAGTGAGATACAAGAAAGGGCCAACAGCTTGGAAAAGGAAAAAACAAAAATTGACTAAAAAAAGTAATTTCTCCAAAAACTTGATGTATTACAGACAGAAAACCACTCTTTAAAAATAGAATTGGGCAAATAGAAAAAGAAAACAATTCCTTCAAAAATGTGGAAAAGAAAATGCAAAAGTTGACTTTTGAAAATAATCATTTAGGGCGACTAGGTGGCACAGTGGACACTTAATAATTATCTAGCTGTGTGGCCTTGGGCAAGCCACTTAGCCCCATTGCCTTTCAATAAACAAACAAACAAATAAATAAATAAACAAAATAAAAAAAGAAAATAATTATTTAAAAATTAGAAGTGGACAAGATGTAGATAGTATCTTCCTTCATATTTCCTTTATAAACCATTAAGAGTTAGTCAAGAAAAAAATTTAAAAGAATGAAAAAATAGAAGAAATACATCATTGGTAAAACAACTGACTTTGCAAAGTAGATCCAGAAGAATTATTGAATTACTTGAAAGTCATGATTTAAAAAGAACCTTCTCAACATCTTTCAAAAAGTTATCTAGGAAAATTGCCCTTGTATTCTAGAACTAGAATGTGAAACAGTCACTGAAAGAACTCATTAACCAACTACTGAAATGGAACCCAAAATGAATGCACTGGTCACATTCCAGAATCATCAGGTTAAAGAGAAAATACTGCAGTTAGTCAAGAAGAAATAATTCAAATACCAAGGAGCCACAATCAGGATTATGCAAGACAGCAGTTTCAACATTAAAGAATCAGAAGACCTGGAGGGCAAAGGAACTTGGATTTCAACCAAGAAGCAACTACCCTGCAAAACAGGTGGAAAAGATGGACTTTGCATGAAATTGGGAACTTTCAAACTTTTCTAATGAAAAATAGAATGAACAGAACATAAGATTTGATCTTCAAATACAAGATTTAAGAGACACATGAAAAAGTAAACAGGAAAGAAAAAAATTATACAATAAGATTGAATTATACATCTCTAACCAGTAAGATGATATTTGTCATTCTTGAGAACTGTATCTCCATTACAAGGTATATACTTAGAGTATATGGACATAAGTTTATTTATATGTGATGATATAAAAACATTTAAGAATAAAAAAGTAGTTGTATTTGAAAAAAAGAGGAAAAGGGAAGGCAAAATAAGGTAAATTAAATCATAGGAAGAAGCACAAAAGACCTATTGCAGTAGAAGGCAAAAAGAAAGTGTTTGAGAATTGTTTAAATTTTATTATCATAAACTTTAGTTCAAAGAGGCAATAATACATAAAGTCAGTTGGATTTAAAAATTTATGGAAAATTATAGACTGATTTCCCTAATGAATATTGATTTCAAAAATATAAATAAAGTTTTAGTAAAGTTATTACAGCAATTTCACTAGGATTATACATTATAATGAGGTAAGATTTATAACAGGAATGCAGGAATGATTCAATATTAGTGAAATTATCAATATAACTGACCATATCAATAACAAAACTAAGAGTCATATGACTATCTGAATAGATGCTGAAAAAGCTTTTGACAAAATATAATACCTATTCCCAAATTCCCAAATGGTTTTTGAAAAATACAGTACCCAAACACTAGAGAAAATAGAAATAAAATCATCAGCAATTCTTATTTGTAATAGGGATAAACTAGATGCATTCCCAATAGGATCAAGGAATACTTATCAACTACTAATATTCAGTATTATTTTAGAAATGTTAGCTTTAGCAACAAGAGAAGAAAAATAAATTGAAGAAATTAGAATAGGCAAGTAAGAAATACAACTCCCACTTTTTCCAGATGATATGATGGTTTATTTAGAGAATCCTAGAAAATCAACTAAAAACTACTTGAAACAATTAACAGTTTTAGCAAAGTTGCAGGATATAAAATAAATCCACATAAAGCACAAACATTTCTTTCTATGACAATAAAGTTTAATAGCAAGAGATAGAGAAATTCCATTTAAAGAACTATAGGCAACAGAATACTTGGGAATCTATAGGACAAGACAAATCTAGAAACTATATGAACACAATTACATAAATTTTTAAACAAAATCAAATCTAAACCATCAGAAAACATATCAATTGCTCACAGGGAGGCAGAGGAAAAAATAGAGTGTGGAATCAGTGGATAGATTAGGTACACAAAAAACAGTAGTAAATGAATATAGTTATCAATTGTTTGATTAATGCAAAGATTCTAGCTTCTGGGGAAAGAATGCTCTATTTAGCATAATTGCTGGGGAAACTGGAAAATAGTATGGTAGAAACTAGGCACTGACCAATATCTCATACCCTATACCAGAAATGGGGACATAATTTAATTATTAAGTCAATTAAGAGAACAAGGAATGGTTTATCTGTAAGAGCTATGGAAAGGATTAGAGTTTAGGACAGAAAAGAGAGAATATTATAAAATGCAAAATGAGTAATTTTGATTTCATCAAATTAAAAAGGTTTAGCACAAATAATCAATGCAAACAAGTTTAGAAGGAACACTCAAAGTTGGGAAACAATTTTCACAGTTACTGTATGTGATAAAGGACTTATTTCTAAACTATATAGAAATCTCAGTCTAATTTATGAGAATACAAGTCATTCTCTTATTAATAAGTGATCAAAGAATATGAACAGTTTGCAGATGAAGAAATTTTTTTTAATTTAATTTTTGCAAGGCATTGGGATTAAGTGGCTTTTCAAAGGTCACAGAGCTGGGTAATTATCAAGTGTCAGAGACTGGATTTGAACTCAGGTCCTCCTGACCCAGGCCACTGCTCTATTCATTGTGCCACTTACAGGCTCCCTCAGATGAAGAAATGAAAGCTATCTATAGTCATATGAAAAACTACCATAACCAATATTGATTAGAGAAATGCAATTTCTGAGGTAACACCTCATCTATAAGAATGATTAAAATGAAAAAAAAATGAAGAATATGTAGGAAAGCTAGGATACCTATCTACTGTTGGTGTAGTTGTGAACTGATCCAAACATTCTAGAGAACAATTAGAAATTATGCCCAAAAGTCAAGAAAACTTTGATCCAAAAATTCCATTACTAGGTCTGTATCCAAAGAGATCATAAAAATAGAGAAAAGACACACGGGCAAAAATATTTATAATGGCTCTTTGTGCAGTGACTAAGAATTGGAAATTAAGGAGATACTTATTATTTGAACAATGACTTAACAAATTGTGATATATGAATGTAATGGAATAATATTGTTGTGGATGAAATCATAAGCAGGTATTATTTCAGAAAATTCTGGAAAAAATTTATGAAAAAATAATGCTGAGTGAAATGAGGAGAACCAGTTGAACATTGTGCACATTATTAGCAACGTTGCTTGATGGTCAAATATGATAGACAGAACTCTTCTCAGCAGTTCATGGATCAAAGAAAATTCTAAAAGACTTGTGATGAAAAATGCCATCCACATCTGGAGGAAAAACCTATGGAGTCTGACAGCAGAAAAAAAAACTATTTTCACTCTTTAAAATGTTTTCTGTTTTTTTCTCATGTTATTTTTTCTTTTCATTCTGCTTCTTCTTTCATAAGGAAATTAATATGGAAATATGTTAAACATGATAGCACAATTATACCCCAAATTGGATTATTTGCTGCCAGTGGAGGGAGGGGGAAAGGGAGGGCTTAGAAAATGTGAAACTCAAAATCTTTCAAAAAAATGAGTGTTGAAAATATCTTTATGTATAAACGGAAAAAGGATTAATTGTAAAAAATGATGTTTCTTTTTTATTGATATTTTATTTTTACAAATACATGTTATGAAAGTTTTTCAACATTCATCCATATGCATACGTATATTTTTAAATTACAAAATTTTCTTCCTCTTTCCCTTGCCACCAAACTCCTTTCAGAAGCAAATAGTTTAAAATTGTACATACTTAATTGTGATAAATATGTCATTTTCAGGGGGCAGCTAGGTGGCACAGTGGATAGAGCACTGGCCCTGGAGTCAGGAGTACCTGAGTTCAAATCCCACCTGAGACACTTAATAATTACCTAGCTCTGTGGCCTTGGGCAAGCCACTTAACCCCATTTCCCTTCAAAAAAAAACCTAAAAAGAAAAGCCATGTCGTTTTCAGTATGAGGAATTGGGATTAAGAAAAAGATACACATAAGATATTTTTTTTAAAGTGTTCACTAGATTATGAAAGGCTTTTTTATTATTTTTTGTCCTAACTCTGGATGGTGATATTGTCGATAGCTGATTTAATAAGGTTGTTCAAGCACTCTGAATTGCTGAAAGGAACTGCTTCCATCAAGGTTAATCATCTCACAATGTTATTGTTAATGCCTACATTATTCCTTTGGTTCTGCTCCTTTCACTCAGAATCAGATCCTATAGCTCATTCAATTCTTCTCTAGAATCCAACCATTTATGGTTTCTTATAGAACAATAGTATTCCATGGTATTCAAGTACCATAAATTGTTTAGCCATTATGCAATTGACAGACATCCCCTCAATTTCCAATTCTTTTTGCTACTACAAAAAGCGCTATATTGAATATTTTGGAAATGTGGGACTTTTCCCATTTTAATTATTTATGCGAGAATTAGAATTGCTGGTTCAAAGGGAATGAACAGCTTTATAACTCTTTGGAAATTCCATATTGCTGTCCAGACTGATTGGATCATTTCACAACTCCACCAGTAATGCATTAATGTTCCAATCTTCCTTCAATCTCTCCAACATTGATCATTTTCCCTTTTTATCATCTTATCCAATCTGATATGTGTGGAGTGATAGCACAGAGGTACTTTAATTTGCATTTCTCTAAATTTGTAATGATTTGAAGCATTTTTTCACAGGATTGTATTTAGCTTTAATTTTCATTTGAAAACTGTCTATTCATATCCTATGACCATTTATCATTTGGGAAATGACTTGTAACCCTATATATTTGATAGAAATCTCTATATATTTTAGAAATGGGACCTTTATTAGAACTCCTAGATATGAGGATTGTTTCTCAGCTTTTTGCATCCTTTTGATTTGGTAGCATTGGTTTTATTAGTGCAAAAGCTTTTTTAAATTTAATATAGTCAAATTATTCATTTTGTGGTAAATAATATACTCTATTTCTTGTTTGGTCATAAATTTGTCCCCTTTCCATAAATCTGATGGAAAGAGTATTTCTTGGTCTATTAATTTATCTGGGGTGTCTCCCTTTATGCCTAAATCCTATAGCCATTTTGATCTTATTTTGGAATAGGGTGTAAAATGTGGGTCTATGCCTAATTTTTGTCTTACTACTTTCCAGTTTTCCCAACAATGTTTTGTCAAATAGTGAGTTATTATCTCAGAAGTTGATATCTTTGGCTTTGTCAAACTGCAGAATTCTATAGTCATTTTCTGTGATTTCTTGTGAATCTATCCTAATCCCCTGATCCATTACTATATTTCTTTTTTTTTTTAGATTTTTCAAGGTAATGGGTTTAAGTGGCTTATCCAAGGCCACATGGCTAGGTAATTATTAAGTGCCTGAGGTTGGATTTGAACCCAGGTACTCCTGACTCCAAAACTGCTGCTCTATTCATTGCACCACCTAGCCACCCCCATTAGTATATTTCTTAACCAGTACTAGGCAGTTTTGATGATTACCACTTTATGGTATAGTTTTAGATCCGGTACAGCTAGGTCACCTTCCTTTACATTTTTTTCATCAACTCCCTTGCTACTTTGACCTTTGATTGTTCCAAATGAATTCTGTTAATATTTTTTCTAGCCCATAAAATAGTTATTTGGTAGTTTGATTGGTATGGCACTAAATAACTAATTTAAGTAGAACTGTCATTTTTATTATTTTAACTCTACCTAACAATTGAAATTTTTCCAATTATTTAAATGATTTTATTTGGGTGAGAAGTACTTCATAATTATCTCCATACAGTATCTGGGTTTGTCTTGAGAGGTAGATTCCCAAGTATTTAATGTTGTCCACAGTTACTTTAAATGGAATTTCTCTTTCTATGACTTACTCTTGGAATTTGTTATTCATATTTAGAAATGCTGACGATTTATGTGGGTCTATTTTTTATACTGCTACTTTGCTGAATTTGTAAATTATTTCAAGGAGTTTTTTAGATGATTGGGTTCTCTAAGTATACCATCATACCATCTACACAGAGTGAAAATTTTGTTTCCTCATTGTCATTTCTGATTCTTTCAATTTCTTTTTTACTCTTACTGATGCTGTTAGCATTTCTAATACTATATTGAATAGTAATTGTGATAATGGGCACCCTTGTTTCACCCCCTGATTTTATAGGAAATGGCTCTGAGTTTATTCCCATTACAGACAATATTTTTTGATGATTTTTAGATAGATATATTTATTATTTTAAGGAAAACTTCATTTTATTCTTAAACTTTCTGGTGTTTGCATTATAAATGTATGTTGTACTTTATCAAAGGCTTTTTCAGATCTTTTGAGATAATCATATGATTTCTGTTGGCTTTGCAATTGATATATTTAATTATATTGAATGTTTTCCTAAGATTGAACCCTCCCTGTCTACCTAGTATAAATCTACCTGATCATGGTGTATTATCCTAGGAATAAGTTGCTGTAGTCTCATTGTTAAAATTTTATTTAAGATTTTTGCATCGATATTTTTAGGGAGATTGTTCTATAATTTTCTGGTTTAGGTATCAGTACCATGTTGGTGTCATAAAAGAAGATTTGCAGAGCTCTTTCTTCCGCTATTTTTTAAAATAGTTTGTGTAGAGTAGGAATTAAATGTTCCTCAAATGTTTGGTAGAATTAACTTGTAAATCCATCTGAACCTGAAGACATTTGCTTAGGGAGTTTATCGATGGTTTCTTCAATTTTGTTTTCTGAAATGGGATTTGGTGAGTCTATAGACCAACTTTAGCCATGGAATCTTTGGTTGGGGAGAGGAGCGACATAAGGGTGTGTTCCAGGACAGAGAGTTTCAGAGCACTCCTGGAAAGTGACCAGCTGAAAAAGGGACCTGAGCTCCATGCTTTTTGAGGAGCACTCTTGCCAGAATGAACAGTAAATGCCCTGCCAGCACCTCAGGCTCAGGGGTGGGCAAAAGAATTCACTCAGACAAAAGTAAGATTAACTGCCTCCCCCAAGGCACAGCCTATTGTTTAAGGTAAACTCAGACCCTGCTGCTCAGGGCCTTAAACACTACAGAGCAAGAAACCAGGACCCCCTACTAATCATCCCTCGAAATAACTAAGTCAAGTAAAGAAAACCTCAAAGGTTTTCAAAAGCAAACCTCTGAGAGCCAGCCCCTCTACCAACACAAGATCCTAAGAAAATGAAGAAAGGGCAGCTAAAGGGGTGGCCCATGGAAGAAAAACTTAGAAGAAATAGATTATAACCCATAGAGATCTAGCACTTCTGGGGAGACTATGAAATGGTCTCCAGTCCAGAAAGACTTCTTTGAAGAAATCAGGAAGGGGTAAAAAAATTAATAGGAAAAACTAGGGAAAAGAAACTTAAAGGAAAATTAATATGTTGCAAGAGAAAATTGACATCTCACAACAAGAAAACAAATCCTTGGACAATACAATAAGACAAATACAAAATGAAAATAATTCTCTCACATCCTCAATTGGGCAAATGCAAAAAGAAAATAATTCACTCAAAACTAAACTTGGGGAAATGGAAAGCTCCTTCAAAAATATAATTGAACAATTGGAAAAGGAGTTACAAAAGGTAAATGAAGAAAATTCTTCTCTAAAAATACAATGGAATCTGTGGAAACTAATAACTTCATGAGACAACAAGATTCTGTTAAACAAAATGAAATGATCAAAGAAAAAAATAAAAGAAAATGCAAAATACCTCATCAGCAAAACAATTGACCTTGAGAACTGATCAAGAAGGGACCTAAGAATTATAGGCCTTAGTGAAAACATTGAAGAGAAAAAATGCCTGGACTTAATATTACAGGATTTAGTGATTGAAAATTGCTGTGATATCATGGAATCAGAAGGCAAAAATAGTTAATTGAAAAAAATACATCCATCTCCTCCTGAAAGAGATCCTAAAATGAAAACACCAAAGAATGCTGTGGCCAAATTCCAGGACTATCAGATAAAAGAGAAAGTCCTTCAAGCAGCCAGAAAGAAACAATTTAGATACCAAGGAGCCACAGTAAGGATAAGGATTACCTAGGACCTGGCTGCATCAACATTAAGGAATTCAAGGGCCTGGAATGAGATATTCCAAGGAGCAAGGGAGCTTGAAATGCAGGCAAGAATCCATTATCCGGCAAAGCTGAGCCTTCTTTTCCAGGGGAAAAGATGGACACTTAATGAAATGGGAGACATTCAACATTTCCTGATGAAAAGACCAGAGCTAAATAGAAAATTTGGACATCAAACAGGAGGCTCAAGAGACACATGAAAAGGTTTAAAAAAGGCAAAGAAAGAAAACTGTTATTCAATAAGATGCATCTGGCCATATCCCTACCTGGGAGAGAGATTCTCATAACTCTTGAGAAATGAAACTCTATTAGAGAGAATATACTTAGGCAGAAGTGATCATCATTCATAACTTATCTGTGAGATTGCTATCAAATAAGATGAAATTGGCTAAATCCCTACCTGGGAGAAAGACTAATAACTCTAGAGAATTGTAACGCTATGAGAGGGTATACTTCAAAAGAAATGATGGACACTCATAACTTTTCTGTGACAGATAGAATTATTTAAAAACAATAGCTCCTTAAAAAGGGGGACAATAAGGAGATCTGAGGATGGAGAAGATTGATTAGGGTAAATCTCATGACATTAAGTGGTAGAAAAGATCTATTGTAGTAGAGGGAAAGAAGGGAGGAGGTCAGAGCTACCTGAATCTTCATCTCAACAGACTTGGCTTAAAGTTAATTTACACATACTCAGTTACATTAAGAAACTTATCTCACCTTTCAAATATTAAAAGGGGTAAAGAGGATGGGGAGGGGGATAAAAAATGGAAGTAATGAAAGAAAGGGAAAGAAGAAGGGGAAAAGATAAAGGGGAAAGAAAGCAGAGGGAGGTTGATATAGAAGGGCAAACACACTGAAGGTGGTGGTATTCAGAAACAAAATACTAGGGAATATAGATAAAGGGGGAAAAGGGGAAAAATGCGAACAGAGGGAAGATAGCATGGAGGGCAATAAAGAGTTAGTAATTATAGCTTTTAATATGAATGGGATGAACTCTCCCTCAAAAAGTAAGTGAATTAAAAACTAGAATCCTACAATATGTTCCTTACAAGTAACCCCATTTGAAGCAGAAATATAAATATAGAGTAAAGGTAAAAGGTTAGAACAAAACATATTTTGCATGAGCTGAAGTGAAAAAATCAGGGTTTGCAATCCTTATCTCAGACAAAGCAGCTTCAAAAATATATCATTAAAAGAGATAAGGAAAGAAACTATATCCTCCTAAAATACACAATAGACAATAAAGTAATTTCAATATTAAATATGTGTGAACCCAATGGTATAGCATCCAAATTCTTAGAGAAATTGAAAGAGCTACAGGAAGACATAGACAGCAAAACTCAACTAGTGGGAGAATTCCCGCTCTCAGATTTAGATAAATCTAATCAAAAAATAAACCAGAAGGAAGTTAAGGAGTTAAATAGATTAGTAGAAACCCTAGACATAATAGACCTATGGAGAAAATTGAATGCAGATAGAAATGAATATACTTTTTTTCTGTAGTACATGGCACTTACACAAAAATTGCCCAGGTACTAGGGCATAAAAACCTAATGATCAATTGCAGAAGGGCAGAAATAGAGAATACATCTTTCTCAGATCATAATCCAATGAAAATCATATACAATACTGGACCAGGGAGATACAGACCCAAAACTAATTGGAAACTCAATAACCTTATTATAAAGAATGAGTGGATCAAACAACAAATTATAGTAAGAATTAATTATTTCATCCTAGATAATGATAATAATGAAAGAACATACCAAAACCTAAGGCATACACTCAAGGCAAGTGTCAGAAGATATATTATACCTTTAAATGCTTACATGAATAAATTAGAGAAAGAAGAAATCAATGAACTAAATAAAAATTAAAATTTTAGAGAAAGAACAAATTAAAAACCCCCAATTAAATATCAAATTAAATGTTCTAAAAATTAAAGGAGAAATTAATAAAATTGAAAGCAATAAAATTATTGAACTAATAAATGAAGCCAAGAGTTTGTTTTATGAAAAAAACCAATAAAATTGATAAACCTCTAGTCAATTCTATTAAACAAAAAAGAAAGAAGAAACCTACATTTCTAGTATTGTAAATGAAAAAGGTGAACTTACCACCAATGAGGAGGAAATTAAAGTTCAGAATTATTTTGCCCAACTCTATATCAATAAATTTGAATGTCTATGTGAAATGGACAAATATTTACAAAATATAAGTTGCCCATATTAAATGAAAAGGAAATTAAATTTGAAATAACCCTATCTCAAAAAAAAAAGAAATTCAACAAGCCATTATTGAACCCCCTAAGAAAAAAATCTCCAGAGCAAGATGGATTCACAAGTGAATCCCATCAAACATTTAAGGAACAATTGGTTTCAAGTCTATATAAACTCTTTGGAAAAATAAGTGAAGTTGGAACTCCCCTAATTCTTTCTATGACACCTATTATGGCATTGATACCTAAACCAGGAACAGTTTTAAGAAAGAAAGAAAATTATCAACCTATCTCCCTGATGAATATAGTTGCAAAAATCTTAAATAAAATCTTAGCAAAATGATTACAAGTTATCACTAGGATAATACATTTTGATCAAGTAGGATTTATCCCAGGAATGCAGTGTTGGCTTAATATTAGGAAAATTCTTAGTATAATTAATTATATCAATAACAAACCTATCAGAAATCACATGATTACATCAATAGTCGCTGAAAATGCTTTTGACAAAATACAGCACCCATTTCTATGAAAAACACTAGAGTATAGGAATAAATGGATTGTTCCTTAGAATAATGTGCTGCATCTATCTGAAACCTGATGGCATTGCATTATATGCCATGCATATAGGCTAGATCCCAATAAGATCAGAGGTGAAACAAGAATGTTCATTATTACCACTAATATTAAATATTATATTGTAAATGTTAACTTCTGCAGCAACAGAAGAAAAAGAAATTGAAGGAATTAGAATTGGGAAGGAAGAGACAAAACGCTCGCTCTTTGCAGACCATATAATGGTATACCTAGAGAGTCCCAAAAAATTATCTAAAAAACTACTAGAAACAATTAGAAACTTTAGCAATGTTGCAGGATATAAAATAAACCCTTATAAAGCCTTAAAATTTTTATATATGACTAGCAAGATGCAGCAGAAAGAGCTAGAAAGAGAAATCCCATTCAAAGTATTCTTAGAAAATTTAAAATACCTGGGAGGCTACCTGCCAAGGCAGACTCAAAAACCTTTAGAAAACAATTACAAAACACTTTTCAGACAAATTAGATCAGATTTAAAGAACTGGCAAAAGGGGCAGCTAGGTGGTGTTGTGGCTAAAGCACTGGCCCTGGAGTCAGAAGTACCTGGGTTCAAATCCAGTCTCAGACACTTAATAATTACCTAGCTGTGTCACCTTGGGCAAGCCACTTAATACTGTTTGCCTTGCAAAAAATAAAAAAAATAAAGAACTGGGCAAACATCATCTGCTCATGGATATATCCAGCTAATATAATAAAAATGAGAATTCTACCAAAACTAACTACTTGTTTAGTGCCCTACCAATCAAAATTCCAAAAAATTACTTTAGTGAGTTAGAAAAAAATTGTAAATAATTTCATATGGAGAAATAAAGAGTCAAGAATTTCCAGGGAGTTAATGAAAAAAGTACAAAAGAAGATGCCTTAGCCTTACCAGATGTAAAATTATATTATAAAGTATCAATCTTCAAAACTGTCTGGTATTGACTAAGAAACAGAGTGATGGAACAATGGAATAGACTAGGTGCAATAGCAGTATATGATTATGGAAATCTGCTGTTTGATAAACCCAAAGAGACCAGCTTTGGGAATAAAAACTCTCTCTTCAATAAAAACAGTTAGGAGGATTGGAAATTAATATGAAAGAAATTTGGATTATACCAACATCTCACACACTATAACAAGATAAGATCAAAATGGATACAGGATTTAGACATAAAAACAATATTTTAAGCAACCTAGAAGATCAAGGAATAGTATACCTGTCAGATCTATGGAAAGGGAAGCAGTTTATGACCAAGGAAGATATGGAGAGCATCATTAAAAATAAACTAGACAATTTTGGCTACATTAAATTAAAAAGTTTTTACACAGACAAAACCACTGTAACCAAGATCAAAAGAAATGGAGTAAATTGGGAAAAAAATTTTGCAACTAGTATTTATTATTGAAATGTACAGAGAACTGAGTCAAATATTCAAAAATCAAGCCAATCCCCAATTGACAAATGGTCAGAGGATCTGCAAAGAAAATTTGCAGAAGAGGAAATCAAAGTGATCCCACCATATTCATATGAAAAATTGCTATAAATCTCTACTTACTAGAGAAATGCAAATTAAAGCATCTCTGAGGTACCACCTCACACCTGTCAGACTGGCCAATATGACCAGAAAGGACAATGATCTATGTTGGAAAGGATGTGTGAAATTTGGGACACTAATGCATTGCTGGTGGAGCTATGAACTAATCCAACCTTTTTGGAATTATACCCAAAAGGCAACAAAAATGAGCATCCCCTTTGATCCAGCAATACCACTCCTGGGTCTATACCCTGAAGAGATGATGAAAAAGGGTAAAAACACTTGTACAAAAATATTCATAGTAGCTTTGTTTGTGGTAGCAAATAATTGGTAATTAAGGGAATGTCCTTCAGTTGGAGAATGTGTTATGTAGGTCATGGAAGACTATTTTTTATAAGAAACCAGGAGGGATGAGAATTCAGGACAGCATGAAAGGATTTGCATCAACTGATATTGGTTGAGATGAGCAGAACCAGAAAAACATTGTATACTTTAACAGAAACATGGGGGTGATGATGAACCTTGATGTACTTTTTCATTCCATCAGTGCAACAATCAGGGACGATCTTGGGCTATCTACGATGGAGAATACCATCTGTAACCAGAAAAAGAAATGAGTAGTTTGAACAAAGACAAAAGATTATTACCTTCAATTTAAGGGAAAAAATTTATCTTGTTTTGTAATTTTGCTATCTCTTATACTTTATTTTTCTTCCTTAAGGATATGATTTCTCTTTCATCACATTCAACTTTGATCAGTGTATACCATGGAAACAATGTAAAGACTAACAGACTGCCTTCGGTGATGGGGGGAGGGAAGCAATAAGGTGGAAATATTGTAAAACTCAAAATAAATAAATTCTTTCTTTAAAAAAAAGCAAGAAAAATTGGAACCAATAACAAAAAATACTGTCTTAACTGCATCACAGCCAAGTATGCTATGATGTCTCATTAGTATAATTTTTTGTATATAATTATTTATTATTCATTTTATTTGCTCTTTAATGTGCACATTATTTATAATTAAGTAACTTAGTTTCCAATTAGCTTTTGGTTTATCTTTCAATACCTTTATTACATGTAATTTTTATTACAGTGTCATCTGAAAGTTTATATTTATTATTTCTATTTTTCTGGACTTAATTATATGGCTTTTATGCTCTAGTACATGGTCAATATTGGTATAGATGCCATGTACTTTCAGGAAAATTTTATATCTTCTCTATTCCCATCAAGTTTTCTCCAGAGGTCTATCATATCTAAGCTTTCTAAGATTTCATTCACCTTCTTAACTTCCTTCTTATTTATTCTGTGGTTGGATTTATCTAGTTCTGAGAGAGGAAGGTTGAGGTCCTCCATTGTAAAAGTTTTGCTATCTATGTGTCCTTGTAATTCACTCAGGTTTTCCTCTAGGAATTTGGATTCTATGCCACTAGGTTCATACATGTTTAGTGTAGATATAGATTCATTACCAATGGTGTATTTCAGGAAGATGTATTTTCCTTCCTTATTATTTTTAGTGAGATCAATTTTTGCTTTTACTTTATCTGAGATCAGGGTGGCTAGCCCTGATTTTTTTTTTACTTCAGCTGAAGCATGATATATTTTACTCAATCTTTTTACCTTTACTCTATGTGTATCTCTCTCCTTCAATTGTGTTTCTTCTGAACAAATTATTGTAGGATTCTGATTTTTTATTCACTCTGCTCTCTACTTCTGTTTTATGGGACAATTCATCACATTCTTTTTTACATTTAAGATTACTAATTCTGTATTTCCCTCCATGCTATCTTTCTCCATTTATTTTTTTCTCTTTCCTTTCCTCTTATTCCTCCTCACCAAAGTTTTTTCACTTTTTCCTTTAGCTTTTCTTTTAAATTTTAACTTTCAGTTTATTTTCACCTTTTTTAAGTTCTTCTATGAGCTTTTGGATTTGAGTCCAATTGATAGACTCTTTTGAGACTTCTCCTGTGAGTAATTTTTCAATGATTGTTTTCATCCAACATGGCATTGTTATCTTTATCTGCAATCTGGTTTTCTATAGTGAGTGATCTTTTAGCTTTTTGCTCATCTTTGTTGTTATTTCTGCCCCTGGGATATTGGCAATACAAATCCAAATTTTTTGGCTAGATCTGGAGTTTGATCCCTGGCTTGTCATGAGGCAAGATGTTGCTTGTGCAGTCCAGGTTCTTACCTTTGTAGAGGTTTATTTCCTCCTTTGTTTCCACATTCTGGCTTAATGGTTTGTTCTCAACCAGTCCTGTCTTTTGCCCCAGTGTTCCCAGAGTTCAGATTTGGGGGGGGGGGGGACCCTCTCTGATGGCTAGCTACCTAGGTGCTGGAACTTTAACTGTTGTCAAGCTGTTGGGACTTGGACTGCACTGTGGCTAAATACCTTCCACTGATTTTCACTCCCTCCCACCTCCTGGACTGTACTCCCCCCTTACCCCCAAAGAAACAGACCTTCACTGAAGATCTTCCATTACATTTACCATTGAAAAATTCTGTACATCTTCTCTTTTTCTTGATGGAATTTTTAGCTTGAATACCAATGCAGAGGTTTCATTTATCTTTGATAGGGAAAAAGTTATGGGAGCATGTTAGTTTCACACCACCATCCTGGCTCAGAAATGACTTATTTACATTGAAGTTCTTCTTAAAATAATATTGCTTTTGCTATGTACAGTTGTTCTCTTGCTTGAGCTCATTTCACTTTTCTTTGTCCTATGGAAGTCTATCCATGGGGGGTTTTTTAGGTTTTATTTGCAAGGCAAATGGGGTTAAGTGGCTTGCCCAAGACCATACAGCTGGTAATTATTAAGTGTCTGAGACCAGATTTGAACTCAGGTATTCCTGACTCCAAGGCTGGTGCTTTATTCACTATGCCACCTAGCTGCCCCAATCCATGGTTTTTTAAAAGATATTTTTAATTCATCACCAGCACATTAGCGTTTTATCAAAATCTTATTCTATAGTTTCTTCAGCTATTTTCTAATTCATGGGAATCTCTGTAATTTCTAGTTCTTTTCCATGACAAAGAGAGATATAAATATGTTAGAAAGTATAGTTTCTTTTCTTTTCCCTTACATCACCTTTGAAAATAGACTTACTAATATATTGCTGGGTCAAGAAAATTAATAACTCTTGAACTATAATTCAAAATTGTTTGACAAATGGTTGAATAAGTACATAATTCCACCATTAATAACTCTTGAACTATAATTCAAGATTATTCTTCAAATAGTTGGATAAATATATAATTCCACCAACAATGAATTATGTCTCAATTTTTCCACATCCCCTCCAACATTTGTCACTTTCCCCCCCTCAAATATTTTAACCAATCTGGTAGGTGAAAAATGATAATTTATGTTTAATTTGCATTTCTCAAATCAATAATGATTCAGAGCATTTTATCATATGACTATAAAGTGCTATAATTTCTTTATCTAATTATTGCCTACTCATTTACTTTGGTCACTTATCAATTGAGGAATGATTCATATTCTTATAGATTATACAAAGTTTTTGTTTATTTGAGACCTTTAACTAAGAAACTATTTATAATTATTTCCCATTTTTTTTGCTCTCTGACCTTGACTGCTTTTGCTTTATTTGTACAAAACCTTTTTAATTTAATTCAATCAAAATGATCCATTTTATGCCTCTCTGTGTTCTTGATCTGTTGTTTATTTATAAATTGTTTATGTAACTTTAGCTTGATATGTAATATGTTCCATGTTCTTCAGATTTTCTTAGAATATTTCTATTTATATCAAGATCATGTATCCATTTTTGCTTCATCTTTGTAAATGGTGCAAGATATTAATCTTTATTTTATTTCTGTCATACTTCTTTCTAATTTCCCCCACCAATTTTTCACGAATTATAACTTTTTAATTCTAAAATCTTGTCTTTTTACCTTTCTAATACAAGGTTGTTATATTTATTTTCTTTTTTAAAAATGTTTTTATTTATTTATTTTAGTCAATGAGGTTAAGTGACTTGCCCAAGGACACACAGCTAGTCAATTATTAAGTGTCTGAGGCAGGATTTGAACTCAGGTCCTCCTGACTCCAGGGCCCATGGCCCAGTGCCACCTAGCTGTGCTTACTATATTTATTTTCTGCAGTCAGTTGTATGTCTACTCTATTCAATGGACCTATCTTCCTATTTCTTAACCAGTAACCAAAACTTTTGATAATTACTGCCTTATAATACAGTTTAAGATCTAGTACCTATAAACCTCATTTCTTTACATTTTCCCTTTTTCCTCGAGAATATAATTGATGGGCTACTATCAGTGATATTTGAAATTTCATAGAGAACAGAAGAAATACTTTAGAACTGAAGAGTATAAATACTCCCTTTTTTAATGAAGAAAATAGCATCTTAATAATGAATAAGGATTTAGCTAGATGGCATAGTGGATAGAACACTTGCCCTGGTGTCAGGAGGATTGGAGGTCAAATCCAGAATCAGACTTTTGACACTTACTAGCTATGTGCCTTTGGGGAAATCATTTAACCTCATTGCTTTGTATAAAAAGGCAAACAGATAGATAGATAGATAGATAGATAGATAGATAGATAGATAGATAGATAGACAGATAGATAAAATGAATCAATGAAGCTGGACAAGATGATATATATATATATACATATATATATATGTATATATATATATATTATCACTCCTATTGTAATCTGAATCAAATGAATCATTTTTGCTCAGCACTTCTGAGCCTCATTGAGCCAAATCTGTAAGATGTCCATATTAAGATCTGAACCCTGAGGAAGGGGATGGAATGGAGTATCAGGCTGCCTAAAATGATGCAAAACAGCTCAGTTCAGAAATAGATAAAATCAAAGTTCCCATTCCAATCAATAGAGGAATGGTTTCTTTAGTGTACACTGCACTTCTAATTTGGGTAACACAAGGAGCCCTAGACTCAAAAAATCAAAACCATTGACAATATCTAACCAGAGACATTATCAAGAAGAGATGATACTAGACTAATCTAACCTCATTTCTATTTTTTGATAGGGTGGCCAAAGTAATAGATTATGCAGATCCTACATAGTTTGCCTAGGTTTTGCCAGAACAGGAAAAGTGTCTTATATTATCTATATTAAAATATTGGAAAGATATGGGATATATGTTAATGCAATAAGGATTTAGAACTAACTCAATAATGGGCTCATTAATGGTTCCCTCGTCATTATAGAATGTCTCTGACAGAATGTCCAGAATTCTGTGTTGGGCCCTATGCTACCTATATTTTTTTGTCAATTGGAAATTATGCTTTTTTTTAAATTGTCAGTTTGGGCTTGGGAAAAAGACATAAGTGTCAGTGTTACCAAATTTGCAGATGTTATAAATCTGGGAGGGAAAGATAACACTGGATGACAGAATCAGGATCTAAAAAGATGTTGACAGGATGGAACATTTGACTAAATTGAATGAGATAAATTTCAATAGGACTGGATATAAATAAAATCTTACACTGACATTCAAAAGTAAACATGAGAGTACAAACTATGGGCAATCTAGTTGACAAGAAATTGTTGAGAAATTATCTGGAGTACAAGATCAATATGAGTCAGAAGTATGATGTGGAATCTCCAAAATATCTACTTGGACAGCATTAAGAGAGATGTAGCTTAAAGAATAAAAAAGTGAGAGTTTCTCTGTATGCATGCCTGGTCAAATCATATCTGGAGTATTATGATCATTCTGAGAAATACATACTGGAATTAGTGATAACTAGAACATAAGACTTAGTATATAGTTCCCAGTTCATAGTAGGCATGTAATTAATATCTGTTAACTTGATATGACTTGACTAGAAAGTATTCAGAGAAGATAAAGTGATAGGGCAAAGGCCCCTACCTAGTCTATGACATGATGAAGATGTTGAAAAGAAGATTCAGTGGATACATGATAGTTTTGTTGGTGTTTGAAGTCTTTTTAGATAAGATTTTGGGTGACCACAGATAAAAATAGAAGAGTAGATATTTTATCTGAGAGGCAATAGGGAGTCACTAATATGTAGTCACATCTGTGCATTAGGAATATTATCTTGATAGCTGTATGTGAGATTTATTGGAGGAGGTAAAAATGGAGAGAGATGTCAATGTAGAAGCTATTGCCATAGTCCTAAGAAAGATAAGGAGGGCCTAAACTAAGGTGGTGGTGGTGGAAGTAAATAAAGGCAGATATTTAGAATAGATGTAACCCTTTACTAACTTTCCAGTCTTCTTTCATCTTTTTTTTTCCTGGTGACATTGGTTTCCTTGCTACTCTTTGCGAGACACTCCATCCCCAGACATTTTCACTCCTTCTCTGCCATGCCTAGAATTCTGTCCTTCCTCCTCACCACTTCCTAGTTCTTTTGAGTCTCAGTTAAATTTCCAATTTCCACAAAACATCTTTATCCCTCTTAATTTCAGTACTTCACATGAGATTATTTCCAATTTGTCCTGTATATTGTTTATTGTTTGTACTTAATTGTTTAAGTATTGAATCCTCAATTATACTGTGAGATCTTTGAGAGCAAAAATTATTTTTGTCTTTCTAACTCTTGGCATATCCTCTAGCTCTTGGCATAACAACTGGAACATATTACGTGTTTAATAAATCCTTAATAAAATTGCCTTTTAATTTCACTTCCCATTTGACTGAAGAGGTGGAGGTTGGAACAATGACCTCCTTTCCCAAGTCTTCCTTTATAAAGACCTCATACCTTCCTTTTCCATCAACTGCTCTACTTGGTTTTGATTTCACAAACATAATTTCCTCACTCGGAGGACCATCCTTATATTACAAAACTTTCTACCTTCCTTTGTATATTGTTGTCCCCCATTCATTTATAAGCTTTTTGGGAGAAAAAGCATCTTTCACTTTGCTATTTATATCCACAAAGTGTAGCACAGTACCTGGCACTTTTAAGACACTTAATAAATGTTTATTGAACTGAATGATGGACATCATATATTATCCTAAGATAATTTTAAATCATCTTTTTTATTTACATTTTCATTTATTTACACATACTAAAATAGTCTTGTTGTAAGAGTAAGCATAATCCCCCTACCCCCACAAAAATAAAAAACTTCACAAGAAATGAAATGAAAGAAAGAGAAAAAAATGTGCTTCAGTCTGCATTCAGATACCATCAGCTCTGTCTCTGGGGTGGATCACATTCTTTATCATAAGTCTATCAGAGAAGTTATTTCCATGTTTTTTCCACAGATGCTGTTGCTTATTGTAATTCCTTCCAACTGTTCCTCCCCACTCCCATTTATTATATTTTCTCTCTCACTCTGTTCCTCTTCAAAAGTGTGCTATGGGGTAGCCTAGTTGCACAGTGTACCCAGTACCAGCCCTGGAACCAGGAAGCCCCAAGCCTACATCCCTGCTGTGTGGTCAGACAGGATACCCAAGCCCACCACCTTGCACAAAAATAATAACAAACAAACAAATAAATGAATGAATAAATAAATAGAAAAATAGATAAATAAATAAGTAAATAAATAAATGAATAAATAAATAAACTGATTAAAGAATTAAATAAGGTTTTAAAAATGTGTTTTATGTCTACCTCTCTTACTTTTCCTTTATCACCTACAACCCCTTCTCCTCCCCTCTCCCCTTTCTCCAATTCCCTTCCCTTTTCCCTCTAGATTTCTATATCCTATTAAATATGTATGTTGTTTTCTTTCTGAGCTATTTCTGATTAGAATAAAGGCACGCTAACTTCTCCTCACTTTCCTTCCTTCCATTCCATTGCAAAAGTTTTTTCTTGACTCTTTTACATGCGATATCTTATTCCATTCTGCCTGTCCTGTCCCTTTCTCCCAGTACATTCAATTTTCACCAGGGACTCCATTTTTGCAATATATTATACCTCCAAATTCAGCTCTCTCCTGTGCCTTGTCTATATATGTTCCTTGTAACTGCTCTATTAAATGAGAAGGTTCATTTCAGTATTATCATTATCATCTTCCCATGCAGGAATACACACAGTTCAACAATAATTTACCCTTCCTGTCCACCCACTCTATTCTTCACATAAGTCCTGTACTTGATAATAAAACTTTCTGTTCAGCTATTGCCATTTCAACAGAAACATTTGAAATTCTCCTATTTTGGTGAAATCCCATATTTTTTCCTGAAAGAGGATCTTCAGTTTTGCTGGGTAGTTGATTCTCAGTTGCATTCCAAATTCTTTTGCCTTCTGGAATATTATATTCCAAGCTCTATGAGTCCTTAATGTGGATGCTGCTAAGTCCTGTGTAATCCTGGCTGTAGTTCCACAATATTTGAATTGTTTCATTCTGGCTGCTTGTAGTATTTTCTCTTTGACTTCAGAGTTTTGGAATTTGGCTATAATAATTCTGGGGGTTATTGTTTTGGATCTCTTCCAGGAGGAGATGGGTGGATTCTCTCAATTTCTATTTTACCCTCTGCTTCTAGGATATTAGGACAATTTCCTGTAGAATTCTTTAAATATGAAGTGCAGTCGCTTTTCCTGATCACAACTTTCAGGTAGCCCAATAATTTTTTAATTGTCTCTTCCAGAGCTGTTTTCCAGGTTAATTTTTTTTCCAAGAGATATTTCATATTTTCTTCTAGTTTTTTCATTCTTTTGCTATTGTTTTATTTTCTTGATTCCTTGCAAAATCATCAGCTTCCTTTAACTCCCTTCTATATTTGAAAGAGTTGTTTTCTTCAGTCAGTTTTCTTATCTCCTTTGCCATCTGGCCAATTCTTCTTTTTAAGGTATTCTTCTCCTCATTAACATTTTTGGATTGCTTTTCCCATTTGATTTAAACTGGTTTTTAACAAGTTTTCTTCAGAATTTTTTGGATGTCCTTGACTAAGCTGCTGATTGGTTATCATGTTTTTCCTGCATCTCTTTTTTCTCTTCCCAATTTTTTTCTCTACCTCGCTTACTTGATTTTCAACATCTTTTTTTTTTTGAGATCGACCATAGCCTGAGCTCAATTCCTATTTTTCTTAGACATTTTGGAAAGAGAAGTTTGCATTTTGTAATCTTGTGAGTGTGTGTTTTGATCCATCATAGGACCAAAGTAATTGTTCATGGTCAGTTTCCTTTTTTTCTTTTTTACTCATTTCCTCAGTCTGTGCCCTGGCTTTGAGGTGCTTCCTCAGTTTTTGAGATGTGGGATGCCCCTGAAAGGATCTCAGTTCCTCTCCTATGGTAGTTATGTGGGCCCAGACTGTGACTAGCATCTGAATTTGGAAAAAGCACAACATTCCTGCCCCAGAGACAGAGGAGAGACATTGACAGTCTCCCCCCACTCCCTTACCTTCTTTGGGATGAATGTTCTGGGAGCAGCTGCTGGGTGGCAACTTGATGGGTGGCTCTGTGGACCTGCTTCTGTTTCCTGGGATTTGGTCTGCTCTGAGGGCTGTGGCGGCACGCCACACTGGCCCAGGCTCCATGCTAAGTGTAGCAGAAGTTTCCCAGTTGTACTTGGTGTTCCCTGGTTTGGAATGTCAGGAAAATATTTGTGCTGCCATGAGCCAGTGCTTCCAGGGACCCAGGCACCCTATGGACTGTTCTTGAAAGGCTGGAACTCCTTCACTCTGACTGGTGATACTGGCTGTGCTGCAGCCCACTCCAAATCCATGGAACAGAGCCTTCCTACAATCTTTCAGGATACATTGGACTGGAGAATTGCTGCAATGGATCTTTCTGTGCTGTCTCTCAAAAGTTTAGTTAGAGTCATAATTTTAAGGTTTCTGGAATACTTTGGAAGAGAGTTCCTGAGAAATTCTGTCCTCATGCTGCCATCTTGGCTCTGCCTCACAGTTTTAAGTCATCTTGTTGCACAAACACTGCTTTCTTCCTCAAATCCTGTTTCCTGTGCAAACCAGTTGTTGGTCTCTTCATCATGCAAGTACTATGTGTTCAGAGAAGACCAGAACCTCTGGTGTGAGGGCTTGCTGAGCCCCCTTTTTTTCCTTTTTTAAAATAATGTATTTATTTATTTTTTTTAACTATATGCAAGGGTATTTTTCAGCAATAATTTTTGTAAGGTTTGAGTTCCACATTTTTCTTCTCTCTATTTCCTCCCTCCTCCCTTTATCAACAAATAATCTAATATAGTTTAAATGTCTAGCTATGTTGAATATATTTCCATATTAATCATGTTGTGAAAGAAGAATCTAAACAAAATGGAGGAAAAATTAAAAGAGGGGGAAAAAGCCATAATATAAAAAACAAATTTTAACAATTGCAAATAGTATACTTTGGTCAGCAATCAAACTCAATTACTCTTTCTCTGGATGTGGATTGCATTTTTCATCACAACTCTTTTAGAACTGTCTTTGATCATTATATTGCTGAGAAGAGCATGCCCATCATAGCTGATCACCATAAAATATTGCTGTTAAAATGTATAATGTTCTTCTGATTCTGCTCACTTCATTCAATATCAATTCATGTATGTCTTTCCAGGCTTTTCTGGTGTCCTCCAATTCATGATTTCTTACTGAACAAAACAATTCTCCATAACAATCATATACTATAATTTGCTCAATTGATGGAATTCCCTCAATTGTGAATCTTTGCCACTGAATTTTTACACTTTGTTATATTCTCTTTTGACTATAGACTAGTAGTGGTATTGATGGATCAAAGGGTATACTAGTTTTATTGCCCTTTGTGTGTAGCTCCAAATTGCTCTCCAGAAACATTTAATCAGCTCACAACTCCACCAAAAATACATTAGTCCCAGAATTCTATTTCCTCCAACACTGATTATTTTTCTTTTTTGTCTTATTAGCCAATATGATTGATGTGAGGTAGCACCTCTGAATTATTTTAATTTGCATTTCTCTAATCAATAATAATTGAGAGCATTTTATATGACTATAAATAGCATTGATTTCTTCATCTGAGAACTGCCTATTAATACCTTTTGACCATTTATCAACTGAGAACTGACTTGTGTTCTTTTAAATTTGACTCAGTTATCTCTATATTTTAGAGATCAGCCTTTAATTAGAAACACTAACTTTAAAAATTGGTTTACAATTTTCTGCATTTCTTTTAATCTTGATTGCATTGGCTTTATTTGTGTAAAATCTTTTTAACTTAGTTTAATCATAATCTTCCAGTTTTCATTTTATAATCTTCTCTATATCTCTTCTTTGGTCATAAAATCCTCCCTCTTTCCATAGATCTGACAAATAAATTTTGCTGAGTTCTTTTCAAAGCTTCTCATTGACCTTTGCTGTCAATCTATCACCCAATTCTTACTTTTGATTCCACGAGGTTGAGGGGAACTGGTGGTTCTCAAACCATTAGTGAGTTAGTAGGGTGTTTACCCGAAGAATACAAAGCCTTCCTCTGGGCAAATAAGCAGGTGAGAACAATTTATTCAATTGACCATGAAATTTCCTGATGCTGGCATTATGTAGCACCTAGACCTTGGTCAGATGTCAAAGATGACAAGGTTATCCACTGAATCCCAGTCCATTGCCAGTCATCATGACTTTTATCTTTCTACTGGATGTTGAATACAAGATTCTAGAAGAGTGAGGCTGAAGACTGTATAAGTCTACCTCATTTAAACCCAATTTACAGGCAAGTCAAAGTATCATCCTGTAATGTCATTGGTATTCTTTGTAATCTAAGGACAAACAACAACCACAGCTCTCTCAGTTATTAGTGGTAATTGTATTTGAAAATATCTTTTCTTAAGTATTAATACAAGGGATTGTAAATGAATTGAACCATGGTCAGTTCCCTCTCTGTGACATCTGAATGAGTTTCTCTAATGTGAGAATGAAGGTTGGAAGATTAAAATTTCTTCTTTATCATACTAGAATGTACTAGAGTTGGATCCCATTTGCATAGTCCACTCCTGGGACAGTCATCCACAGAACCATCACTGAATCTTACTTTATCCACTTCCTGTGACTTGAAAATTATTTAATCCCAAGATGGTATAGAGACCTTACTCCCCAGTAACTAGGATATGAAGTAGCATTTTCCCCCTGGTTCTTTCTCCCCCTGTTCTTAGTTATGAATGAATGTTTCATTCAGTTACTCTGTGTGTCTCATTAGAACTTGAGCTTTTCTTTGTGTGAGTTAACATTTTTCAAATTTAAAAAAAAAAACTATTGCCTCATGTCTGACTACACTAGCTGATTCTTTTGAGAAACATCTTTAAAAACCAAATCTATTGAAACAGGCTAGGCCATTGCCTCTCCTCACACAGATCACAGGTCAAGCAAGACTAGAAAATCCTGAGCAGAGATCAAGAGGTAAGGACTAGATATTTCTTAGGTCAGATATCATTTTTGTTTTGGCAAAGCGATGGTGTTCCCATGACAATGAAGATGCAATCAACTTGACTGGCACCTAAATGATTATGGCCCCCTTTCTGACAACAAGAGAAGATTGAATGAGAGATAACAGCTTTGTGTTGTTCAAACACAGATAACTTCAATGATTAGCTGTGCTCACAAGCCAGCACCAACCTCTAAATGGAAGTCAAACAGATTGCTTAATATTCTCATCACAGCTGTCAAAGAGCCTCTTGATAGCAACAAGGCTTCTTTTCTATCATGCTCCTCCAAGGGCCTGGCCCTGGATAAGTAGCTGGTAACTGGCAAACATTACAGGGATGCTAACGTAAGGCATTTGTGAGCCTGAAATGCCTTTACTCTGAATTAAACCAAATTAAACAAGTACTGAGCAGTCTGTCTATAGCTTGCCTTTTACAGAGGCCTGGAAAATAGGAAAATGCACTCCTTTGACACAAAGTGTTCCTTTCCAACATTCATCTAAATTGACCCTTCCCCAGGGAAAATCCAAACCCATCAATGTAAATAGCAAGTCTTTCCATTGCAAACATAGCATCTTCCTGTACCTGCTAGGGCAATGGAAGTACCAGTCTATGAGACACAGGCATTAACTTTCCAAACTCATCACAAGCTATATGGAACATGAAGTACAAAGGAAAAAATAAGTTCTTTGTACTTAGAAAATATCAATCAGAGTATTGTTTTTCAAGCTCCCAATAGTTTGGGAACTGGTTTTAGTATTTGATTGATCCTCCAAATATTCTCTGATCTTGGGACAAGGAAAGATTGAACAAAAAAATGGGGGCAGCTAGGTGGTACAGGGGATAGAGCATGGGCCCTGGGGTCAGGAGGATCTGAGTTCAAAGCTGACATTAGACACTTAATAATTAATGAGCCATGTGACCTTGGGCAAGTAACTTAACCCCATTGTCTTTCAAAAACCAAAAGAAAAAAAGTAACTATGGAACTGATGTTAGAGATAAGAAGAAAGACTATAAAATAATCTAGCTTCCTCTGAAGAGTTTAAACCTCAGCCTCATATATAGTGCATTCAAGGCTAATGAAATTGGTGGGTATCATTTTGTTGAGCCACTGTCAGTCAGTGATATTTGTAAGATTCTAAAGAATCCATAATAATAATAATAATAATAATAATAATAAATCCAGCATTTCATATGATGTTAATGTTTATAAATTACTTATATCATTTCATTTTATCATCACAACAATTTAAGTAAGTCCAATATTAAAGAAATCTGTTTCCATTTTTATTCCCAGAGGTTAACACATTCCCTAGAACATAGTAAGGAGATTACAAAATGCTGATTTTCTGACTAAGAGTAAAGCCTTTTGGCTTTTAAGTTAAGGACCAGGATCAAAAAGAATATTGAAAAGGGACAGGCAGAAAGGGATAAATGAAGCAAAAGTGAACAGTATCATGAAAACTCAGTAAGAATATCTAGGAAGAGAGGATGGTGAACATGATCATTTTCTGCAAAACATCAAGAAAAATGAACATTAAGAAGAGATTATTGGATTTGATAATTAGGGATCACTGGTAACTTATAGAGAAAAGTTTCATTTAAGAGATGTTTGTCGGATGCAAATATTATTCATGACATTGGCTAACAGAAGGAGGAAGAATATATGAGAGCTCAAGTTTGCATCTTTGAAGGATGGGTGAAACTAGACAGAGTCCAGGCACATGTGGATTAGATAGCCTTTCAGATCTTTTCCAACTCTGAGATTTTGTGATTCTATAATGAGAAAGAATGTGTTTTAAAAGAAAGTATTCATAGAATGATGTTAAGGCCAAGCAGAAAAGCAGGGCTATTCACTTTCTTAATTTCATCCCTTTCTCTAATTGCCCTGTCATTAGTGTTAAACAGAATATTATTCACATTAGTGAAGTATCTCCACTCTGCCATCTCTGGAGGTATCTCTGATTGGGTATGTTGTAAAGAAAAATCATTCATCATAAATGGTATTGGAATTAAAAAAAAATTAGATTGGACCAGAAGACATCTTCCAAGATTAGGATTGTATTACATTGATACAGAAAGTTGGTATCATTAGGGCCTGGGACTGATCATGTTGACTTTAGTTACATGACTAGACTTAATCCTTAACCAGTACCACAGATAATGCTTTAGACAAGTAAAGAGCAGAAAATGGAGGCATAGTTTTCCACCCTTTAGTTTGCCCCAAGACTCTAGGACTTGTTGTTTATGTCAGGATGATTAATAATATTTGGTGCAATTAGATTCTAAACCCACTCAGAAGGGACTATTCCCACCTATATTTTCTGTACCATGTTTAATAAATATTTAATGAAATTATAATACTACTTGAGACTTGTATGGTTCCTTTCATTTGGTAGTCTGCAAGTGCTTTATAGATATTAGCTCATTAATTCTCTCAATATCCTTGGGAGGTAAGAACTAGGCAAATATTAAAATCATCACTGCAGGTTGATTTAACTACCACTTCTTCCCACATGTTCATAAAGCCCTTGGTGGCTGTCCACTGCCTGCTATGTCCAAGATTAGTTTCTCCTTCTCCTTACCGGCTTTAAGTTCTTATATCAGTTCAAATGAAAAAAAGAGGTTCATATGGCATTTACTCCTTACCTCATCCTTGATTTTTGCAGAGTCGTTCTCCCTATACTTTTTTCTCATCCTCATCTCCTCCTTTCACCCCTTGTAGGTTTCTCCTCCATTTTTTGCCTTTAATATCATCAAAAGAGAATTATCCCATCAAATCCACTTCATACTGTTTTTGCTGATGCTTTGATTTAAATACTTTTATGATCATTAAAGACAAGAGTTGCAAGAGAACATTTAATTTTTCTTCCATATTATAATGTAAGCACAACTCTTACTATATGCTCTAGTTTATTTCTAGCTATTCTTGACTAATTTCACATTTCAAGATTTTGCTCAGTAGTTGCTTTTTTTAAGTCAAGAATTTTTTAATCATGAAGGAAGCTATTGAACACTTTCTGTTATCGTATTTTTTAAAATCTGGAGCTCTGACTTTTCTCTACATTTTTTCATTTTAGAGGTTTTTTCTCAGTAGCTGAAGTGTATTCTTTCTCTCTTCATTTTGCCATCTCAGTCCAATAGTTCTGGTAATTCATTTCTGATATCTTCAAATATGGTATACTTAGCAATGTAGCAGGATACAAAATAAACCTTTATAAATTCTCAGGATTATTATATATTATTTTAGTATAATTTTCATGTTGAAAAAATAAACATAATCTTCTCTCCAATAAAAAGAAAGAGTAACACCAAGAAAAATAAAGGGAGAGAAAAAATGTGCTTCAGTCTGTATTCAGATACTATCAGTTCTGCCTTTGGGATGGATATCAGTCATTATTGTTAATCCATCAGAAAAATTGTTTCAATATTTTTTCCCACAGTTGCTCTTGCTTATATTTTTTCCTTCCAACCTCTTCACCCTACCCCATTTATTCCATTCACTCTCTCCTTTCACCCTGTCCCTCAATAAAAGTGTGTTATATCTGACTACCCTTTTCATGATCTTCCCTCTCTTCTATCACCTACACTTTCTCCCCTCCCCCTCCCTTTCCCTGCTCCACTTTCTCCCAACTCCTTTCTCTCCTATTTTACTCTCAGGTAAGATAAATTCCTATACCACTTGAGTGTGTCTATTACTTCTTCTCTGAGTCACTTCCTATGAAAGTAAAAGTTCACTAACTCCTTCATCACCTTTACCCTCTTCCACTCCATTGTAAAAGCATTTTCTTGCCTCTTCTATATGAAATAATTTCACCCATTCTACCTCTTCTTTTCTTTACTCCCAGTATATTCCTTTATGCCCCTATCTCTATCTTCAAATTCAACTCCCTCCTGTGCCTTGTATTTATATGCTCCTTCTAACTGCCCTAATAAAGTAGAAAATTCATAAGAGTTGTCGGTATTACTTTCCCATGCAAGAACACAGACAGTTCAATATTATTAAATCCCTCATGATTTGTTCTTCCTGTACACCCTCTCTATAGATCACCTGAGTCCTGTACTTCAAGATCAAACTTTCTTTTCAGCTCTAGTCATTTCATCTGGAAAGTTTGAAATTCCCTTATTTCATTGAATGTTCATCTTTTCTCCTGGAAAAGTATTTTTAGTTTTGCTAAGCAGTTGATTCTCAATTGTAATCCAAGCTCCTTTGCCTTCTGAAAAAGCATATTCTAAGTTCTATGATCCCCTAATGTAGACACTGCTAAATCCTGTCTTATCCTGACTGTAGTTCTGCAATATTTGAATTGAAATAAAAAGGCTGAAAAAATTGAAGAAATGTAAAGTACCTTTTAGGGAAAACAATTGACTTGGAGGATAGATCCAGAAGAGACAACCTACAAATCATTGGACTACTAGAAAGCCTAGATTAAAGAATGAACCTGGAAAATAGCATGTAGGAACTTACAAGGTAAAACTATCCAAATCTACTAGAATAAGAAAATAATATAACCATTGACAGAATTCACAGAACCCTTCCAGAAAGAGACCCCAAGATAAAAACCAAGGGCTATTATAACCAAATTCCAGAACTCTCAAATAAAGGAGATAATATTGCAGGAAGGAAAAAGCAAACAATTCAAATACAAAGGAAACACAATTAGACTTACACAGGACTATCAGCCTCAACATTAAAGGATAGGAAGACTAGAAAACCATATATTAGATAGCAAAGGACCTGGGATTATAACCCAGAATGTCCTACCCTGTAAAATTTAGCATATGCTGTCAGGGGAAAAGATGGATGTTCATGAAATAGAGGACTTCCTGAATTTCTTGAGACAAAGACCAGAAATGAACAGAGAATTCAATTGCCTTATACATGACTCAAGTGTTGCATAAAAAGATAAATGAAAAGGCATAGTAAAAACAAAACAAAACAAAACAAATGGTTTTGACCATCAAATTGTATACAGTCATAGAAGGGAAGATATAACTTCTAATTATTTAGAACTTTACTTATCTTAGAATATTTAAAGGATAGAATATAATCAAAGAGAACAGACTTAAAGGGTATAGGTATAGTTGTATTTTTCCTCTCCACTGAAAAGGTCCAAGATGACATCTCTATGTTTGAAACAAAAAGACCTGAAGAAAAGCAGGGTTGTTAATTTTAAATTTAAGTGTCTCATTATCCTTTGACCCACTTTAATTCTACCGTGTTTAGCACCTTGTTTAAACATCATATACCATGAGGTCCTGAGTCAGTGCTGCTGTAACTTACAATCAATTGTAAAGTTCTCAGGTGAAACCTCCAGTCTCCCAAAATTTAGAGATCTTTAACATTCTTATAATTAATCAGATCAGGGTTTGTCTTAATCTGTGCTTCAGTTAGCAAAGGATTAAGTATCCTGGGGGGGGGGGGGTAAAGGGGTGGAAGTGAGGGTAAAGTGGAAAATAGGCCTTGATTCACTTAACAAGGGATTAAATCACCTGATTGGGGAGATAGTGTGGGAGTAAAGTATAAGAGAAAATAGACCTGGGGGAAAAGGAATAAATAGTTCAAGAAATGATATGGCTTTGGATGATAATTTGACTCATGAGGACAATTGTGTGTACTTGGAGGGTACTTGAAAAAGGGGTAAGGTAAAAAAAAAGATTATAATTATAATTTGAGACAATACTGCATATTAATCCATCAAGCAAACAATCTGTGATGATACCTTGATAACAATAGTAGTTTTTCAAACAATCAAATAATTGAACTGTGATTAATGATGCCTGATTAATAATATTAGAGCACAAAGGGAAGAGGCAGCAGATATTTATAATTTTAGATGGAAATAAGGGAGAATGTGAATGCTGAGTAAACTCTATTCAATAAATTTAGCCTAGAGAGGGAATAAAATACATTACCACTTGGGTTTTAAAATCTGCCCTAATCTATAGGAAAGGAGGGAATTAGGAAAGGGAAAGATAAGGAAAGCAAGGACTGATGAAAGGGAAGGTGAAGGTATAAGTGAAAATAAGCTGAAAGTTAAATTTTTAAAAGAAAAGTCAAAGGGGGAAAGGCAGTAAAATTTTGGTGAGTAGGAATAAGAGGAAAAGATAGAGAAAATATAAATGGAGAAAGCACAGAGGGAAATACAGAATTAGCAATCTTAACTGTAAATGTGAATGTAATGAACTCTCCCATAAAATGGGAGTGGATAGCAGAATGGATTAACAACCAGAATCCTACAATATGTTGATTATAAGAAACAAATTTGAAGCAGAGAGATACACAAAGGTTAAAGGTAAAAAGGTTTGAGCAAAATATAAAATGCCTCAACTAAATTTAAAAAAAAATCAGGGGTAGTGATCTTAATCTCAGATAAAATAAAATAAACCAACTGCAAAAGGAAACACAAAAAGTAACTCAAGAAAATAAGGCCCATTAAAATTGAACAAATGGAAACTTATGATTCTATGAGACACCAAGACTCCACTAAAAAAATCTAAAAAGCTGAAATAATAAAAGAAATTGCAAAATACCTCTTAGGAAAAGCAACTGACTTGGAAAATAGATCCGGGAGAGAAAATTTATGAATTATTGATCTACCTCAAATTTTCAATCAAAAAAAGATCCTGGAAATTAGTGTTCAATAAATTATCATGGAAAATTGCCCTAATATCTTACAAGAAGAAGAAAAAATAGTTCTTTAAAGAATTCACTAATCACCAACAGAAAGAGATTCTAGAATATAAATTCCAAAGAATATTGTCGTAAAATTTCAGAATTCTCAACTACAGGAGAAAAATACTTTAAGTAGCCAAAAAAGAAGAAATTGAAACACCAAGAAATCACAGTCAGAATTACACAGGATTTATCAGCTTCAACATTACAGGATTGGGGAGTCTGGAATATGATATTCCAGTCAACACAGAAGTTTGGAATACAATCAAGAATAAATTACCGTGCAATGTTCTGCATATTGTTTTGGGGGGAAAAGATGAACTTTCAATTAAACAGAGAAATTTCAAAATTATCTGATAAAAAGAAAATAAATGAACAGAAAATTCCATTTTCAAATACAAGATTCAATAGATGCGAAAAAAAGGATAAACACAAAGTGCAAAAAGTTAGTCAATAACATTAAATTGTATACATACCTATATACGAAGACAATACTTATAATTCTTGAGAAATGGATTTGTAATCATACTTAGAGGATATAGGAATAGATTGATCATGAAAATGAAGATGCTTCAGGAGGGCTGAATATTGTTGGAAGGAGGAAACTTAGCGGACGTGGGTATAAATAGATCTTGAAGTGATTTTGTTTTACATAATACTTTACTTCATGAGGGCTACAATTCTACTTGAGCAGAGGGAGAAAATGTACTTAGAGGGTCTATAATAAATATACCATAAAGTAATTTTACTTTACTTTATACTTTAGTTTTAGAGGGAGGATATTTGCAAGAGGTGAACATAAATGGATCATGAAGTTATTTTGCTTTACATGAGATTGAATTTCTAGAGAGAGTACTTGAAAAGAGGGTGTGGTATAAATTGATTATAATTTGAAAATGCTTATGGCTCCTGAGAACTGTATTTCTAATAGGAAAGTTGAGGGAAGTGTACTTGGACAGAGATTGTGGTATAAAGTGATTATGAGGTAATGAGGCTTATAATCAATCAATCAATTAAGCAACCCTTGAGAATTGTAACTCTGCCAGAACAAATAGAAGGAATCTCTCTTGACAGAGGGTATGTATACAAGACAGAGTTAAACCAATTAAAACATAAAAAAGAAGTATTATAGTATATGAGGTATTATAGGAAAACTAACAACATATGAAGAGGCATGAAAGTTTATTATAATAGATCAAAAGAAGGGAGGGTATGAGATAGAATAAATCTTACCCTTGACAGATTTGGCCTATAGAGATAATAACGAGCATTCCTAATTGGGTTTAAAATTTTATCCTACCCCAAAGGAAAGAAGGGGGAGAAGTAGAAAGAAGTGGAAGCAAGAAAAAGGGAGGGCAAAAATAAAGGTAAAGTTTAAGTAAAAGTAAAAGTTAAAAAGAAATGTAAATGGAGAAAGGAAAGGTAAAAGAGAGAAATAAAGTAAAGGAGTGATAGGAAAGAGGGATGATACAGAGGCAGCAGTAAAAAGCAAAACACTGGGAAGAAGGGATAACAGGGAAGAAAATACAAAACTACAAATTGGGAAAGATAGCATGGAGGGAAGTATAGAGTTAGTACTTAAAATGTTAAACATGAATGGGATGAACTCTCCTATAAAAAGGAAGTAGATAACAGAGTGTACTAAAAACCAGAATCCTACCATATATTATTTTCCACAAACACACTTGAAGCAGAGAGATATACATAGGGAAAAGTAAAAGGCTGAAGCAGAATATATTATGCTTCAGCTCAAGTTTAAAAAAAAGCAGAGATAGAAATTCTTATCTCAGACAAAGCAAAAGCAATGATAGATCTAATAAAAATGGATAAGAAAGGAAACTACATATTCTTAAACAGTACCATAGACAATGAAGTAATAACAAACATATATATATATATATATATATATATATATATGTATATATATATATGAACCAATTAACATCCATATTCTTAGAGGAGAACCTAAATAAGCTACAGGACAACATAAACAGCAAAACTATACTACTAGCGGACCTCAATCTCCCTCTCTCAGAATTAGATAAATCTAATCAGAAAATAAAGATTAAGGAAGGCAAGAAGATAAATGGAATTATATAAAAGTTAGATATGATAGACCCCTAGAGAATATTGGATAGTGAAAGAAAGAAATATACCTTTTTCTCTGTTGTAAATGGAATCTACACAAAATCTGACCATGTAAAAGGGCATAAAATATCTTATAATGAAATGCATGAAGATAGAAATATCAAATGCATTTGATCATGATCATGATTGCATCATATCATGATTTAATAAAAATTACATATTAATAAACATCATTAAAAATTAGTTGGAAATGAAATAACCTAGTTTTAAACAATTAATAGATCAAACTAGTAAATCAACAATTTCGTCCAAGAAAATGACAATGATGAAACATCATACCAAAACTTGTTTGATGTAGCCAAAACAGTTATTAGGGGAAAATTTATATTTCTAAATACTTATATGAATAAAATAAAGCAAGGGGAGATCAATGAATTGGACATGTGACTAAAAATAAGCTAGAAAAAAAGAAGAAATTAAAAATCTCCAATTAAAAAAACATTAGAAATTCTGAAAAATCAAAGAAGAAATTAATAAAATTTAATGTAAGAGCTATTGAAGCAATTAATAACTTGGTTATATGAAAAAAACCCAACAAAATAGATAAGCATTCTATTAAATTGACTTGAAAAAATAGAAAGAAGAAAGCCAAATTGGTGAATTTAGAACCAATGAAGAAGAAACTAAAGAAATAATTCAGATATACTTTGCCCAAGTATATGGCAACAAATTTAATGATCTAAGTGAAATGGATGAATGTTTACAAATATCTAAGTTAATCAGATTAAAAGAAGAGGCAAAAATATGCAAAATAATCCCATTTCAGAAAAAGGAAATTGAAGAAGCAATCAATAAACTACCTGGGGGAAAAATACTTTAGGCCTAGATGGATTTACAAGTGAATTCTATCAAACATTTAAGGAACAATTAATACCAATTCTATATAAACTATTTTTAAAAATAGGAAAAGAAGTTCTGCTAAAATCACTTTATATAACCAATATGGTGTTGATACCTATATCAGGAAGAGTTAAAACAGAGAAGGAAATTATAGCCCACTTTCCCTAAAGGAATATTGATACAAACATTTTAAATAAAATCTTAGCAAAGATAGTATAGTGAGTTATCACTAGGATAATACGCTATCATTAGGTCAGATTTATAACAGGAATTTACGATTGGTTCAATATTAGGAAAACTATCATCACAATTCACCATATCAATGATAAAATTAACAAAAATGATATTATTATATCAATAGTTGCTCAAAATGCCTTTGACAAATTATACAGCACCCATTTTAATTAAAAAACACTCTAGAGAGCATAAGAATAAAAGAAGTTTTCCTTAAAATGATAAGCAGTATTGATCTAAAACCATCATCAAGTATTATATGTTAAGTGAATAAACTACCAGCATTTCCAAAAAGATCAAGGGTGAAACAAGGATGCCCATTATCACCATCACTATTCAATGTTATATTAGAAATGTTAACTTTAGCAATAAGAGAAGGAAAAAGAAATTGGGGGAATATGATAGACAATGAGGAAGCAAAATTTCCATTCTGCAGATGATACAATGATATTATTAGAAAACCCTAAAAAATTAAGATAGAAAGAGAAGTTCAATTTAAAGTAACGGTAGACACCATTGAACAATTGGAATCTACCTCCCAAGACAAACCCAGAAACTACATTTTGCAATATATTTTTCACACAAATGAAGTCAGATATAAATAATTGGAAAAATATCAATTGCTCATGGTTTGGCTGAACCAATATAATAATAATGTCAATTCAACCAAAATTAATTAACTTATTCAGTACCATACTAATCAAATCCCCCAAAATTATTTTATAGAGCTAGGGAAAAAAGTAACAAAATTTACTAGTAGAAAAAATGGTCAAGAATATCAAGGGGACTTCCAGCCAAGATGGCGGAGAGAAGACAGGCACAGTTCTAAAGTCTCCTGATCTCTTCCCCATCTATCACATGAAACAAACCTCTTAAAAGAAATCCGACTCAAAAAAAACCCAGAAAGAAAAGGCAAGAGAAAGAACATCTACCTCAGGATTTGTCTCCAGCAGGAGCTGTGGCTGAATTCCAGCAGGTGAGTCCAGACCCAGAGGGAAGATCAGTCCCGATCAACCAGACTAGAAGCTGAATTGGAACCGGGAGTCTGAGGGCCTGAGAACCCGGACCTGCTGGATCAGAGGTGGGGCTGGATCACGGGGGTGTGAGTCTGCGTGGGGAACAGAGGCGCTGGTGTTGGAGCTGTCCCCCTGGAGATCCCGGACAGGGCTGGGGAGAGAATTCTGGAGCAGGGGAGCTGTGGACACCATCCCTGGGCTCCTCTGGTCTGAGTCCCATTACAACTCAGATTTCTCCCCTAAGGAACAAATGCAAACTACTTCTGCCTCAGGCCCAGGTGTGTGAGCAGAAGAACCAGCCCAGCTGAGGAATGACCTCAGGCCAGGGTAAAGCCCACCATTGATTGAAGGCAAAAGAATTCAATACCTCCAACTCCTCCCTTCAAGGAAAAGGAGAGAGCCTCAACCAAGGTCACAGACACTCCAGAGAAAGCAACCAGCACCTCCTACTGGCCAGCCAGAGAAACCACACTCAGTGAGTAAAGCCTTTAGAGATCCCAAGGCCCTGTGAACCAGCCCCTCCAAAACTCAGGTCTCAGCAAAATGAAGAAGGGTCAGTGGAAAGGTGGATCCATAGAAAAATTCTTGGAAGGGAAAGACACTAACTCAGAGAGACCCGGAACCTCTGAAAAGAATACTATCTGGTCTTCAGCACAGAAAGACTTCCTTGAAGAAATAAGGAAGGAGTTTAAAAATCAACTAGAAAATTTGGGGGAGACAATTAATACCTTGCAACAAGAAAACAAATCTCTCAGATCTTCAAATGGGCAAATGCAAAAAGAAATTAATTCTTTCAAAAGCTCAATTGGTTAAATGGGAAGCTTTTTCAAAAGTAGAATTGTCCAATTAGAAAAGGAGTTGCAAAAGGTTAACGAAGAAAACTCGTCCCCCCCAAAAAGAATGGAGTCTACAGAAACTAATGACTCCATGAAACAGCAAGAGTCAGTTAAACAAAATCAAAAAATAGAAAAAATAGAAGCAAATGTAAAATACCTCAACAACAAAACCACCGATCTTGAGAATAGATCGAGGTGGGGCAACCTGAAAATTATAGGACCTCCTGAAAACATAGAAGAGAAAAAAAGCCTGGACTTAATACTACAGGATCTAGTGATGGAAAACTGCCCTGATATCATGGAATCAGAGGGCAAAGTAGTTATTGAAAGAGTACATCAATCCCCACCAGAAAAAGATCCTAAAATGAAAACACCAAGGAATGTTATGGCCAAATTGCAGAACTATCAGATAAAAGAGAAAATCGTGCAAGAAGCCAGAAAGAAACAATTTAAATATCAAGGAGCCAAAATAAGGATCACGCAGGACCTGGCTGCATCAACTTTAAGGGACTGAAGGTCCTGGAACGAGATATTTCGAAGAGCACGGGAGCTTGGAATGCAGCCAAGAATCTACTTTCCTGCAAAGCTGAGCCTACTCTTCCAGGGAAAAAAGATGGACATTTAAGGAAATGGAAGAATTCCAAAAATTTCTGATGAAAAGACCAGAGCTAAACAGAAAATTTGGGCATCAAACAGGAGGTTCAAGAGACACATGAAAAGGTAAAAAAAAAAAGGGGGGGTGGTGATAAAAGAAAACAAATTCAGTAAGTTGAAACTGGCTATATCCCAGCATGGGGGTAAAAAAAAAAGATTCTCATAAACCTTGAGAAATGTAACTCTAACTGAGAGAATACACCTAGCCAGAAATGATGGACATTCATGACCTATCCATGAGACTACTATATAAAGGGATGTAACTGGCTTTAACCCCACTTGGGAGAAAGACTCTAAAAACTCTCAGGAATTTTGACTCTATTCAATAGAATAAACAGAACTAAAAGGGACAGACACATAGAATTCTCTATGACTTAGATAGAATGAGATAAAAAAACATGCTACTGCCCTAAAAAGGGGGACAGGAAAGAGATGGGAGGAGGGAGGGGATTGAATGGGGTGAATCTCATTAAATGAGGTACAAAAACCTATGGTAATAGTGGGGAAGAAGGGAGCAGAGGAGAAACACCTGAATCATTTTCTCATCAGACTTGGCTTAAGGTCAACCTACATATACTCAGTTAACTTAAAAAACATCTAATCTTTCAAGTATTAAAAGGGGAAAAGGGAAGGGGGGATGGAGAAAGGGAAGGGGAGTGGGGGAAATAAGGGGAAATAACAAAAGGAAGGGAAGGGAAAAAGGAAAAGGGGAAAGAAAGGGGAGTGTGTGATATAGGAGGGCAAACACACTGAAGGGGGAGGTTTTCAGAAACAAAAGACTGGGGAATATGGATAAAAGGGGAGAAGGGGGGAAAATACAAAGGAAAGATAGCATGGAGGGCAATAAAGAATTAGTAATCATAACCTTGAATGTGAATGGGATGAACTCTCCCATAAAATGTAAGCAAATACCAGAGTGGATTAAAAACCGGAATCCTACAATATGCTGCATACAAGAAACTCATTTGAAGCACAGAGATACATATAGAGTAAAGGTAAGAGGCTGGAGCTAAATATATTTTGCTTCAGCTAAAATAAAAAAAAGCAGGAGTAGCAATCCTTATCTCAGACAAAGCAGCAGCAAAACTAGATAGCCTTAAAAGAGATAAGGAAGGAAACTATCCTCCTAAAAGGTACCATAGACAATAAAGTCATTTCAATATTGAATATATAGGAGAGCACCAAAATTCTAAGAGGAGAAGCTGAAAGAATTACAGGAAGACATAGCCAGCAAAACTCTACTAGTGGGAGACCTCAACCTCCCACTATCAGATCTAGATATATCCAATCATGAAACAAACAAGAAAGAAATTAGGGAGGTGAATAGATTGTTAGAAAAATTACATACGGTAGACTTAGGGAGGAAACTGGCTAGGGATATAAAGGAATATATCTTTTTCTCTGCAGTACATGGAACTTATACAAAAATTGAACATGTATTAGGACATAAAAACCTAATGATCAACTTCAGAAAGGCAGAAATAGTGAATACATCTTTCTCAGATCACAATGCAATAAAAGTCATATACAATATTGGGCCAAGGAGATATAGACCCAGAACAAATTGGAAACTGAATAACCTCATTTTAAAAAATGAGTGGACCAAAAAACAAATCATAGAAAGTATTAACCATTTTATCCGAGATAATGTTAATAATGAAACAACATACCAAAACCTATGGGATTCATTCAAAGCAACTCTCAGGGAATATATTATAGCTCTAAATGCTTATATGAATAAATTTGAGAAAGAGGAAATCAATGAACTAAACATGCAACTAAAAAAATTAGAGAGAGAACAAATCAAAAATCCCCAATTAAGTATCAAATTAGAAATTCTAAAAATTAAAGGAGAAATTAATATAATTGAAAGCAAAAAAAACTACTGAATTAATAAATAAAACCAAAAGTTGGTATTATGAAAAAACCAATAAAATTGATAAACCTCTGGTCAATTTGATTAAAAAAAAGAAAGAAGAAAACCAAATTGCTAGTATCATAAACGAAAAAGGTGAACTCACCACCAATGAGGAGGAAATTAAAGTAATAATTTGAAATTATTTTGCCCAACTCTATGCCAATAAATTTGATAATCTAAGTGAAATGGATGAATATTTACAAAAATATAAGTTGCCCAGGTTAAATGAAAAAGAGATTAAATACCTAAACAACCCTATCTCAGAAAAAAGAAATTCAGCAAGCTATTACTGAACTCCCTAAAAAAAATCTCCAGGGCCTGATGGATTCACAAGTGAATTCTACCAAACATTTAAGGAAAAATTGGTTCCAATCCTATAGAAACTCCTTAGAAAAATATGGAAAGATGGAACTCTGCCTAACTCTTTCTATGAAACCAATATTGTACTGTTACCTAAACCAGGAAGAGTTAAAACAGAGAAAGAAAATTATAGACCTATCTCCCTGAATACAGATGCAAAAATATTAAATAAAATCCTAAAAAAATGATTACAACAAGTCATCACTAGGATAATACATTATGATCAAGTAGGATTTATTCCAGGAATGCAGGGTTGGTTCAATATTAGGAAAACTGTTACTATACTCAATTATATCAACAACAAACCTATCAGAAATCATATGATCATATCAATAGTTACTGAAAAAGCTTTTGACAAAATACAGCATCCATTCCTATTAAAAACACTAGAGACTGTAGGAATAAATGGACTGTTCCTTAAAATAATGAGCAGTATCTATCTGAAACCATCAACAAGCATTATATTCAATGGGGAGAGGCTGCCCATTATCAGCACTACTATTCAATATTGTATTAGAAATGTTAGCATCAGCAATTAGAGAAGAAAAAGTAATTAAAGGAATTAGAATTGGGAAGGAAGAGACAAAACTCTTACTCTTTGCAGATAACATGATGGTCTACCTAGAGAATCCCAAGAAATCATCTAAAAATCTACTGGAAACAAATAGCAATTTTTGTAAAGTTGCAGGGTATAAAATAAACCCTCATAAATCCTCAAATTTTCTATATATGTCTAGCAAGAAACAGCAGGAAGAGCTAGAAAGAGAAATCCCATTCAAAGTAACCTCAGACAATATAAAATATTTGGGAGTCTATTTGCCAAGACAGACTCAGAATCTTTTTGAATACAATTATAAAGCACTTCTCACACAAATTAAATTATATTTAAATAACTGGGTAAATATCAACTGCTCATGGATAGGTAGAGCCAATATAATAAAAATGACAATTCTACCAAAATTAAACTATCTGTTTAGTGCCCTACCAATCAAAATTCCAAAAAATTACTTTAACAAGTTAGAAAAAATTGTAAGTAAATTCATATGGAGAAATAAAAAGTCAAGAATTACCAGGAGCTTAATGAAAAAAAGTGCAAAAGAAGGTGGCTTAGCCCTACCAGATCTAAAATTATATTATAAAGCATTAGTCATCAAAACTGTTTGGTATTGGCTAAGAAATAGAGTGGTGGACCAGTGGAATAGACTAGTTGTAAAAGCAGGAGAGGATTATACTAATCTGCTGTTTGATAAACCCAAAGAATCTGGCCATTGGGATAAAAACTCACTCTTTGATAAAAATTGCTGGGGAAATTGGAAGTTAGTATGGAAGAAACTTAGATTAGACCAACACCTCACACCCTTTAGCAAGATAAGATCCAAATGGTTACAGGACATAGACATAAAAAACAATACTATAAGCAAATTAGAAGGTCAAGAACTAGTCTACTTGTCAGATCTATGGAAAGGGGAACAGTTTATGACTAAGGAAGAGTTGGAAAACATCACCAAAAACCAATTAGATGATTTTGATTACATTAAATTAAAAAGCTTTTGCACAGATAAAACCAATGTATCCAAGATCAAAAGAAATGTAGTAAATTGGGAAACTATCTTTACAACTAATGATTCTGACAAAGGACTCATTTCTAAAATATACAGAGAACTGAGTCATATTTTTAAAACAAAAAGCCATTCCCCAATTGACAAATGCTCAAAGGATATGCAAAAGCAATTTACAGATGAGGAGATCAAAGTAATCCATAGCCATATGAAAAAATGCTCTAAATCATTAATTATTAGGGAAATGCAAATTAAAACTTCTCTAAGGTACCACCTCATACCTCTCAGATTGGCTAGTATAACCAGGAAGGATAATGATCATTGTTGGAAGGGATGTGGGAAATCTGGGGCACTATTACACTGTTGGTGGAGCTGTGAACTCATCCAACCCTTCTGGAGAGCTATTTGGAACTATGCCCAAAGGGCAACAAAAATGTGCATACCCTGTGACCCAGCAATACCACTACTGCATCTATACCCTGAAGAGATGAGGAAAAAGGGTAAAAACATTACTTTTACAAAAATATTTATAGCAGCCCTGTTTGTGGTGGCAAAGAATTGGAAATCCAGTCAATGTCCTTCAATTGGGGAATAGCTTAGCAAACTCTGGTTATATGTATGTCATGGAACACTATTGTTCTATTAGAAACCAGGAGGGATGGGATTTCAGGGAAACCTGGAGGGATTTGCATGAACTGATGCTGAGTGAGATGAGCAGAACCAGAAAAACACTGTACACCCTAACAGCAACATGGGAGTGATGTTCAAGCTTGAAGGACTTGCTCATTCCATCAGTGCAACAATGGGGAACAATTTTGGGCTGTCTGCAAAGGAGAGTACCATCTGTATCCAGATAAGGAGCTCTGGAGTTTGAACAAAATACAAGGACTATTCCCTTTAATTGAGAAAAAAACAGATAGCTTATTGTCTGATCTTGTTACCTCTTAGACTTCTCTTTAAGGATATGATTTGTCTTTCATGACACCCAATTTGAATCAAGGTACAACATGGAAACAAAGTAAAGACTGACAGAGTGCATTCTGTGGGGGGGAGGGGGGAGGGAAGCAAGAATGGGGGAAAAATGTAAAACTCCAATAATATCTTTAATAAAAAATAAATTTATATTAATAAAAGGATATCAAGTGGATTCATGAAAAATGCAAAGGTAAATGATCTAACTATACTAGAAGTAAAACTATATTATAAAGTATGAGTCATAAAAATTGCCTGGTACTGATTAAGAAATAGAGAAATAGATCAGTGAATTAAATTAAGAACAAAAGAAATAGTAGCAAATGACCACAGTAATCTACTGTAGGATAAACTCAAAGACTAATTTCAGGGACAAGAATCACTATGTGACAAAATCTTCTGTGACAACTAAAAATTAGTATGGCAAAAAGTTGGCATAGACCCACATCTCACATTCTATACCAATATAAGTTTGAAATATGTACAAGATTTAGACATAAAAGGGTGATGTCATAGACCAATCAATAGAACAAGAAAAGTCAACTGTCATATCTGTGAAGTGGGGAAATGTTTAGTATCAAACAATAGAGGACATTATAAATTATAAAATAGATCATTTATCTACATTGAAATGAAAAGATTTTGCACAAATAAAACCAATGCAGTCAAGGTTAGAAGGAATGCAGAAAGCTGTAAAGCAATTATCACAGCTGGTGTTTTAGTTAAAGGACTCATTTCTTAAAATATATAGCGACCTGAGTCAAATTTGGAGAATGCAAGTTATTCCTCAAGTGATAAAGGTCAAAGGATATGAAAAGGCAGCTTTTAGATGAAGAAATTGAAGCTACTTACAATCATAAGAAAAATGGTCCAAATAACTATTGATTAGAAAAAAAATGAAAATTAAAATAACTCTAAGGTACCACCATACACAATTCAGATTGGCTAAGATGACACAAAATGAAAATATTATTGAAGAATATATGAGACCCTAATGCATTGTTTGTAGAGTTTTGAACTGATCCAACCATTCTTCAGAGCAATTTGGAACTATGCCCAAAGGGTATTAAAACTGTGAATGCCCTTTGAACTATCAATACCACTACTAGGTCTATATCCCAGAGAGCATAAAAAAGGGGGAAAGTCTTACATATAGAAAAATATTTATAGCTTCAATGACTGAACATAATATGGTTTATGAATCGTATGCAATACTATTGTTCTACAAGAAATCATGAGCAGTCAGACTTTAGAGAGGCATGGGAAGACTTGCATGAACTGATGGTGCTTGGAGTGAGAGAACAATGTTCACATTAACAGCAAAATTGTAAAGTGATCACCTATGATGAACTCAGTTCCTCTCAGCGGTTTGGTGATCATGGACAATCCTGAGTGACTTGTCATGGAAAATGTCATACATTTCCAGAGAAAAACTGTGGAGTCTGAATGTAGAGCCATGCATAATGTGTTCACTTTTTAAACCTTAACTATTTTTCTTTCTTACTCATGTTTTTTTTTAGTGAAAATTCCTCTTTCATAACAGGACTTATATGGAAATATGTCAAACATGATTGTGCATGTACAACTTTTACCAAATTACTCACCACCATGGGAAAGGAGACAGGAAGTAAGGGTAGTAGAATAAATGTGGAACTCATACTTGCAAATGGATGAATGTTCAATATACTACTTCTTCATGTAATTGGTAAAATAAGTGAAAAAAGAAATAGAGTGATGGATTAGTGGAATAGATTAGACACAAATTACATTAGAGTAAACTACCATAATAATCTTGTATCTGATCAACTCAAGGAAGCAAGTTTTTTAGAACAAAAACTAATTATTTGAAAAAAACTGCTGGGAAAATTGGAAAAGAGTATGCTAGAAACTAGGTATAGATAAGCACTTCACATTTGACCATGTACAAGGTCTAAATGAGTACATACTTTACACATAACAGGTTATGCCATAAGCAAATTTATAGAGCATGGTGGGACTTTCTGGTTGGAACCAAGATGGTTGTGCAAAGCTAGGAAACTCCCAGATTCTACTCATAACAGTTTTTAATGGCACCTCTAAACAGACCCATAAGAGAAAAACCCACAAAAAAACAGGGAAACAACTTCTTATCTAAAAATACTGAGGAGGAACTTCAGAAATGATCTGTCTCAAGTGAATAAAAGGGAAGTAAAACTCATTGTAGAGAAGAGAATTGGGAAGTCAGTAGGAAGTTCTTAGTCACAGCCCAGTTCATGTTTCAAGTCAGCTGTGCAGCATATCAGCAATGGGGGTCTCAACCCAGGCTCAGAAGGCAAAATTTAACCTCAGGAATGCTGGTGTAAAAGCAGGACTGAATCAAGCTACCTTAATTCAGGGAACAAACCTCTAGCATCTGAAACACCATAGGCAACAACCTAGGGAAGGGGTAAGCCAGGAACCAGAATCCCAGTAACAGCACAGAAAGCTTGGGACGATACACTCTGTGCATCAGGAGGAATCCTATTAAAATGAGCAAAAGAACAAAAAAGAGCACTAATTATAGAAAGCTATAATCTCAAAGGAGGAAAACAGTGATAAAATGCCTTCATGAGAAGTCTCAAAGGTGTTTATGAATTTGCCTCAAATCAAAAAGACCTTTTGGTAGAGTTCATAAAGGATTTTGAAAACCATATAAAAGAGGAAGAAGAAAACTGGAGGGAAAAAATGAGATCCGTATAGGGGAATTATGAAAAATTGACTGAAGAAATCAACTCCTATAAAAGTAAAAATGACCAACTGGAAAAAGAATGTAACTCATCAAAAAGAAAAAGTAACTAACTGGAAAAGAAAAATAACTGATTTAAAATAAAATTAACCAACTGGAAAAGGAAAAAAACACAAAAGCTAACTGAAGAAAATAAAACCCTAAAAATTAGAACTGGATTAATGGGAATTTATGACTCTAAGAGACCAAGATTCCATGAAACAAAATTAAATGACTGAAAAAATAGGAAAAATGTACAGTACCTCCTAGAAAAAAAATGACTGCCCTGAATCATAAATCCAAGAGAGATAATTTACAAATTATTGTTCTACTTGAAAGCCTTAAGCCTGGAAAATATATTTCAAGAAATTATCAAAAAAAAGAAACAAAGAAACAAACAAAAAAGAAATTATTATGGAAAATTGTCCTAATATCCTAGAAAAAGAAGAAGAAATAGTCCTTGAAAGAATCCACTAATCATCCAGAAAAAGATGCAAGTATAAAAACTCCAAGTAAAGTTGCAGCCAATTTAGAATTCTCAGCTAAAGGAGAAAATATTAGAAGCAACCAAAAAAGGATAGTTTAAGTACTAATTATTATGCAGGGATTATGCAGGACTTCTCAACTTCAACATTAATGGATTGGAGGACCTGGGATATGATATTCCAGAAGGCAAAGAAATGTGGATTATAACCAAGAATCAACTATCCTGAAAATAATAAGTACATTCTTTCAGAAGAAAAGCTGGAATTTCATCAAAATTCCCTGATACAACACTATAAATGAACAGGAAATTCCATCTTCAAATACAAGACTCAAGAGATGTGTAAAAAGGGTAAATGAAGAGGAGAAAAAATGTTAGTGAATATAATTAAACTGTATACATCCCTATTTGTAAACATAAACTTGTAACTCTTGAGAATTATATTTTCCTCAGCATAGTTAAAAGAAGCATACTTAGAGTAGAAACAGATTAATCAAGAAAGCAATGATGCTTTGGCTGATATTTTAGTTCATAAACTATTCATCTGGAGTAATTGGGTATAAATACATCTTGAAGAGATTTTGCTTTACATAATACCTTAGATCATGAGGGTTTCATTTCTGTAGGATAGTTGGATGGAGTATACTTGGAAAGAAGGTGTAGGTATTAATTGATTATAATTTGACAATGTTTGTGGCTCTTGAGAATTGTATTTTTTACTGATATTTTTATTTTATTTTTCCAATTAGATGTTATAGAAGTTTTCCAACTTTCATCCACTTGCATACAAATTACACATTTTTCTACCATCTCTCTTCCCTTCATTGGCAAATAGTGTGTTAAAAGTTGCACATGTACTTTTGTGTTAAAACACATTTACATATTAGACATATGAAGAATTAAGACTATGAAAAAAGGAATAAAACTATGGAATAGGAAGGAAAAAACATGAGAAGTTTTTAAAAGGAATCCATTCAGATTCCATTTTAAAAAACCCATTCAGATTCTGTGTTTTTTTATTTGTTTGTTTTTCCTCTGGTTATGGATGGCATTGTCCATAACATGTCTCCAAGGGTAGTCCTAGATCTACAAAAAAATGCTGAGGAGAGCTCCATCTATTGGAGAGTTGATGTGAGTTGATCAACTCACAATGCTGTTAATATGTACAATGTTCTTTTGGTTCGCTCCCTTCATTCAACATCAGTTCATGTAATTCTTTCCATGTTTCTCTAAAATATGACCACTCATGTTTTCTTTTGGAACAATAACACCCCATAACATTCTTATATCATAGTTTATTCAGCCATTCCCCAATTGATGGACATCCCCTCAATTTCCAATTCTTTGCCATTACAAAAAAGAATTGTTCTAAATAATTTTGAAAAGTGGAACTTTGCTCATTTTTTATTATTTCTTTTGAGTATAGGACTAGTATTGGTATTGCTAGATCAAAGGGTGTGAACAATTTTACACTTTTTGGGCATAGAAAATTACTCTCCAGAATGGTTGAATCAATTCACACCACTACCAAAAGTGCATTAATATTCCAGTCTTCCCACAGCCTCTCCAAAATTGATCATTTCCCCTGTTTTTTCATCTTAGCCAATCTCTAAGGAATGAAGAGGTACCTCATAGTTGTTTCAATTTACATTTCTCTAATCAATAATGATTTGGAGGATTTTTTCATATGACTATATGCTGTTTTAATTTCTTCATTTGAAAACTGCCTGTTCATATATTCTTTGACCTTTTATCATTTGGGGAATGACTTACAACCTTATAAATTGGATTCAATTCTCTATATATTTTAGAAATAAGACATCAGAACATTAGCTGTGAAAATTGTTTCTCAGCTTTCTATTTTCCTTTTAATCTTGTCTGCATTAGTTTTATTAATGCAAAAGCTTTTTAATTTAATGTAATCAAAACCATCTATTTTGCAATTTACAATACACTCTATTTCTTGTTTGGTTATAAATTTCTCCCCTTTCCATAGATGAGACAGATAGAGTACTTCTTGATCTTTTTATTGGTCTATGTTAGTACCCTTTATATCCAAATCCTATACCCATTTAGACCTTTTTTAGTATAGGTTCTGAGATATGAGTCTATACCTAGTTTTTGTCACACTTTTTTCCATTTTTCACAACAGCTTTTGTTGAAAAGAGTTGTTATCCCAGAAGCTAGTCTCCAGGTTAGTGAAACAGTAGATTGCTATAGTCATTTACTATTGTTTCTTTTGTACCTATTCTAATCCTCTGGTTCAATACTCTATTTCTTAATAGGCAAATTTGATGTATATCAGTTTATATAGTACAATTTTAGATTTAATACATATAGGCTGTCCTTTGTATTTTTTATCAGTTCCCTTGATATTCCTGACTTTTTGTTTCTACAGATGAATTTTGTTGCTATTTTTTCTAACTGTTCAGTAGTTTTTTGGTAGTTTGATTGGTATGGCACTGACAAGTAATATAATTTGGGTAGAATTGTCATTTTTATTGTATTAGTTCAAACTAATCATAAGAAATTTACATTTTTCAATTATTTGTATCTGACTTTATTTGTTTGAAAAGCATTTTGTTAGTCTGTTCATATAGTTTCTGGGTTTGTCTTGGGAGCCAGATTCTTAAGAACTGAGTATAATTCTACTTCAACTCTGGGAGGTTTACCAGTTTAGTATTTTATGTTATCTACAGTTACTTTAAATGGAATTTCTCTATCTCTTGCCTTTGGGCTTTCTTGGTTATATATATATAAAACTGTTCATTATTTGTGTGAATTTATTTTTCACTCTGCTACTTTGCTGAAGCTGTTAATTGTTTTCAATATTGTCTAGTGTTTTTACTAGGAATGGGTGTTATATTTTGTCAAATATTTTAAGCATCTGTGAGATAATCGTAAGATTACTGTTGATATGTTCAATTTTGCTGAGTATTTTCCTAACAGAGCCATCCCTGACTACCTTATATAAATCCTACCTGACCATGATGTATTATCTTAGTAATAATTTGTATTCTCTTTGCTGAAATTTTATTTAAGGTTTTTGCATCAATGTTCATTAGCTATATTTGTCTATAATTTTCGTTTTTTGTCTTGGCCCTTCCTGATTTAGTTATCAGCACTATATTGGTGTCATAAAAGACATTTGACAGATTCTTCTATTTTTTATATTATTTATATAGAATTGAAATTAATTGTTTAAATGTTTGGTAGAATTTACTTATAAATTCATCTGGGTCTGGAGAACATTTCTTAGGGAGTTTATTGATGGTTTCTTCAATTTATCTTTCTGACTTGGGGTCATTTAAAGCATTTTATTTCCTCTTCTTTTAATCTGAGTAGTTTATATTTTTATAAATATTTATCCATTTTACTCAGGCAGTGAAATTTTTTGGTGAACAGTTGGTCAAAATAAGTCCAAATTATCTCTTTAATTTCTTCTTCATTGTTGGTGAGTTCACCCTTTTCATTTATGATACTGGCAATTTGGTATTCTTTCTTTTTTAAAAAATCAGATTAACCAAAGGTTTATCTATTTTAATTTTTCCATAAATTCAGCTCTTAGTTTTATTTTTAGATCAATGATGCTCTTGCCTTCAATTTTATTAACTTCCCCTTTGATTACCAGAATTTCTAACTTGGTATCTAAATTGGGGTTTTTAATTTGACCTTTTTAGGGCTTTTTATTAATTGAATGCACAATTCATTGATCTCCTTTTGTATTATTTATTTTCATCATTTGTACGTGCATATTTCCAAGTTACAAAATTTCCCTCCACCCTCCTTTTCCAGCCCCCTCTCCTCAGGAGGGAATAGTTGGATTAGCATTTTACATGCATTTTTTGTTAAACATATTTATAAATTAGTAATTTCTGTAAAAAGGATTTAGGATAAAGGAAAAAACATACATAAGAGATAATATTTATAAAATGTTCATCAGATTCAGAAGGGTTCTGTGTGTGTATGTGTGTTTTGTTTTGTTTTGTTTTGTTTTTATTTCTTTGGTTGGGGATAATATAACCAGTTAAATACAGCCATCCTAGCTCTCTGGATTGTTGAGAAGTGTTTCTTCCATCCAGGTTGTTCATTTCATAATGTAGTTGATGTGAACATTATTATCTTGGCAATACTCCTTTCACTCAGCATCAGATCCCATAAGTCATTCCATGCTTCTCTGTGTCCAACCATTTATAGTGTCTTATAGAACAATAATATTTCATAGTATTTATATACCAAAACTTGTTTAACCATTCCCCAATTAATGGGCATCTCCTCAATTTCCAGTTCTTTTCCACTATTACAAAAAGAGCTGCCATGAATATTTTGAAACATGTAGAACTTTTCCCATTGCAATTTCTTCTGGATATAGTCCTAGAATTGGATTACTACACCAAGGGGTATCAACAGTTTTATTGCTCTTTGGGGATAGTTCCATATTGCTCTCCAGAAAGGTTGGGTCCATTCACAACTCCACCAGCAATGTATCAATGTCCCAATGCTCCCATAACTTCTCCAACATTGATCATCCCTTTTTCTCATATGGGCTAATGCAATAGGTGTGAGATTCATTCACTTCATTATTGTTTTAATTTGCATTTCCTAATTAATAATGATTTGGAGCATTTTTCATATGATTACATATAGCTTTAATTTCTTCACTTGAAAACTGTTCATATCTTTTGACCATTTATCAATTAGGGTATAACTTGTGATCTAATAAATTTGATGCAATTCTCTATATATTTTAGGAATGAGACCTTTATCAGAACTCTTGGTTGTGACAATTGTTTCCCAGATTTCTGCTTTTCTTCTAATTTTGGCAGCATTTATTTTGTTAGTACAAACCCTTTTTAATTTAATATAGTCAAAATCATTTACTTTTGCAGTTTATCATGTACTCCAATTCTTGTTTGGTCATAAATTTATCATTTTTCCATAGGTCAGATAGGTAGAGTATTTTCTGGTCTATGTCGAAATCCTGTACCCATTTTGATCTTATTTTGGTATAGGGTGTGAGATGTGGATCTATGCCTAGTTTTTGAAATATTTTTTCCAGTTTGCCCAACAATTTTTGTCAAATAGTGAGTTCTTACTCCAAAGGCTGATGCTTTGGGTCTCAAATAGTACATTGCTGTAGTCATTTGCTGTAGTTTCTTATGAAGCTATCCTAATCCACTGATCCATTACTCTATTTCTTAATCAGTACCAGGCAGTTTTGATGACTGCCACTTTATAGTATAGTTTTAGATCTGGTAGAGCTAGGCCACCTTCTTTTACTTATTTTTTCATCAGTTCCCTTGCTATTCTTGCCCTTTTGTTGCTCCAGATGAATTTTGTTATTTTTTTTCTAACTTTGTAAGGTAATTATTTGGTAGTTTGATTTGTATGGTACTGAAAAAAATAATTTAGTTTGGGTAGAATTGTCATTTTTATTATATTAGCTTGACCTTTCCATGAGCATTTGACATTTTTCTAATTATTTAGATTTGACTTTATTTGTGTGAGGGGAGCTATATAATTGTGTTCATACAGTTTCTAGGTTTGCCTTGGAAGATAGATTCCCAAGAATTTCATATTGTCTGAAGTTATTTTAAATGGAATTTCTCTTTCTACCTCTTGCTCTTGGGCTTTGTTGTTCATATACATATATATATATATATATATATATATATATATATATATGTATGTATGTATGTATACTGATGATTTTTGTGGGTTTTTAATATCCTGCTACTTTGCTGAGTTTATTAATTGTTTCAAGGAATTTTTTTAAATGAATTTCTTGGGTTCTCTAGATATACCATCATATCATCTGCAAAGAGTGAAAGTTTTGATTCCTCATTGCCAATTCTTATTCCTTCGATTTCTTTTTATTCTCTTATCGCTATATGGGCATCCTTGTTTCACCCCTGAATTTATTGGAAATGCTTTGAGTTCATTTCCATTAAATATAATATTTCTTGATGTTTTATATAGATACTATTTATTATTTTAAGGAAAATACCATTTCTTGTTAAACTTTCTAGTGGTTTTAATAGAATGGATGTTGTATTTTACTAAAGATTTTATCAGGATCTATTCAGATAATCATATGGTTTCTGTTGATTTTACTATTGAAATGTTTAATCATGTTGAGTGTTTCCTTAATGTTGAACCATTCCTGCTGGCCTGGTATAAGTTCAACCTGATCATGGTGCAGTATTCTGTAGTTTCATTGCTAAAATTTTATTTAAGATTTTTGCATTAATATTCATAAGGGAGATTGGTCTATAATTTTCTTTTTCTCTTTAGGTTTTTCCTAGTCTAGGTATTAGCATCATTTTGGTGTCATAAAAGGAGCTTGGCAGAACTCCTTCCCCTCCTATTTTTTTAAAATAGTTTATGTGGAAGAAGATTGATTGTTCCTTAAATGTTTGGTAGAATTCACTTGTAAATCCATCTGGACCTGGAGACATTTTCTTAGGGAGTTTATTGATGGTTTCTTCAATTTCTTTTTCTGAAATGGGGTTATTTAAGTAACTTATTTCCTCTTCTGTTAATCTGGGCAGTTTGTATTTTTGTATATATTCATCTATTTCACTCAAGTTGTCCAATTTGTTGGCATACAGTTTGGTAAGGCTCCAATAATCTGTTTGATTTCCTCCTCATTGGTGGTTAGTTCACCCTTTTCAATTTTGATACTGCTAATTTGGTTATTTTCTTTCTTTTTTTAAATCAGATTGACCAGAGCTGTTTGGCTTTTTCATAAAACTAACTCTTAGTTTTATTTATGAGATCCATGGTTTTCTTGCTTTCCATTTTATTAATCTCTCCCTTGATTTTCAGAATTTCTGATTTGTATTTAATTGGGAATGTTTAATTTTGTTCTTTTTGTAGCTTTTTTCATTGCATACCCAATTCATTGATCTCCTCTTTCAATATTTTATTCATAAAAGTATTTAGAGAAATAAAATTTCCCCTAAAAACAACTTTGTCTGCATCCCATAAATTTTGGAATGATTTCTCATTGTTGTCATTTTCTTGGATGAAATAGATTATTTCTATGATTTTTTGTGTGATCTATTTATTCTTTTAAAATTAAGTTGTTTCCAATCAATTTTAGTTTATCTTTCCATGATCATTTATTACATGTTAATTTTATTGCTTACATTTATTATTTCTGACTTTCTGCACTTGATTGTAAGTTTTTTTATGTCCTAATTCATGGTCAATTTTTGTATGAGTCAGGTACTGCAGAGAAAGAATTATATTCTTTCCTTTCCCCATTCAGTTTTCTCCTGAGGCCTATCTAAGTTTTCTAAGATTTTATTCACCTTCTTAACTTCCTTCTTGTTTATTTTGTGATTATATTTACCTAATTCTGAGAGTGAGTGTGAGTCCCTCCATTATTATAATTTTGCTCCAGATATCTCCTTGTAATCTATTCAGCTTCTCCTCTAAGAATTGGGATGCTATACAACTTGGTACATAAATACTTAATGATGATAAAATTTCATTATCTATGGTGTCTTTTAGGAAGATGCAGTTTCCTTCCTTAATAGTTTTAATGATATCTATTTTTGCTTTTGCTTTGGCTGAGATGAAGACAGCTTCCCTTTTTTAGCTTTGCTGGAGAATAATGAATTTTGCTCCAGTCTTTTACCTTTACCCTGTATGCATCTCTCTGATTCAAATGTGATTCCTGTTAACAAGGATTAAAGTGCTGTAGTTGGAGAACTATGGGAACAGCGGGAGAGAGTGTACCCAATTATTTTAATTAAGGAGATATTCTAACTACAGCATTCTAATCCTTGCTAACCAAAGTATACAATCATGCAAGATCCCTTCATGATCTATTTATGTCCAACCTTTCTAAAGTATGCTCCTACCCTATGTCCCTATGGAACTACAACTCTCCTAAACTAAAATATTCACTATAGTGAAGTCATTTCATGATTTAATTATGTATATCCAGATGAATATATATATTTCCTCTAAGTATCTTCTCTCCCTCTACTCAATAGGAAATGCCACCTTTGTAATCAAAAGCATTTCATGTCTCATTTATACCCATATCTTCTATGTATTCAACTATATTTCACCATTTATTTTGAATTTTACAGTTTCCCCTCTACTCTTCCTTCCCTCCCCTCCCCCCCCACAGAAGGCAGTTTGTTAGTCTTCCCAATGTTTCCATAGTATACACTGATCTAAGTTGAATATCATGCAAGTATAAGAGATAGTAGAATTACATAGTAAGATAACAGGACCCCCCCTAAATTAAAGGTAATAGTATTTGGTCTTTCGTCAAAATCCATGATTCTTTCTCTGGATACAGGTGATATTCTCCAATGCAGATACCCCCAAAATTGTTCCTGATTATTGCACTGATGTAATAAGCAAGTCCATCAAGGTTGGTCATGTTGCTGTTTGGGTGTACGATGTTTTTCTTGTTCTTCTCATCTCACTCAGCATCAGATCATACAAATCTTCCAAGGCTTCCCTGAAATCTAATCCCTCCTGGTTTCTAATAGAACAATAGGGTTCCATGACATGCATATACCACAGTTTGTTAATACATTCCCCAAGTTGATTTCCAATTCTTTGCCACCACAAACAGGGCTGCTGTGAATATTTTTTGTACAAGTGATGTTTTTACCCCTTTTCCTCATCTCTTATGGATATCAAACCAGTAGTGATATTGCTGGATCAAAAGGTATACACATTTTGTTTGCCCTTTGGGCATAATTCCAGATTTCTCTCCAGAAAGGTTGGATGAGTTCACAGCTCCACCAACAATGTATTAGTGTCCCAGAATTCCCACATCCCTTCCAACATTCATTATTGTCCTCTCTGGTCATATTGGCCAGTCTGAGAGGGGTGAGGTGGTACCTCAGTGATCTTTAATTTGCATTTCCCTAATAAGTAATAATTTAGAGCAATTTTTCTTATGACTATGGATTGTTTTAATTTTCTCAGCTGTAAATTGCCTTTGCATATCCTTTAACTAATTGTCAATTGGGGAATGGCTTTTTTTTTGAAAATTTCACTAAGTTCTCTCTATATTTTAGAAATGAGTGCTTTGTCAGAAATACGAGTTGTAAAAATTGCTTCCTAATTTACTACATTTCTTTTGATCTTGGTTACAGTGGTTTTATTTTTGCAAAAGTTTTTTAATTTAATGTAATCAAAATTATCTAGTTTGTTTTTAATGATATTCTCCATCTCTTCCTAAGTCATAAACTGCTTCCTTTTCCATAGATCTGACAGGTAAACTACTCCTTGATCTTCAAGTTTGCTTATAATAATGTTTTTATGTCTAAATCCTGTATCGATTTTGATCCTATCTTGGTATAGGGTGTGAGGTGTTGATCTAATCTAAGTTTCTTTGACACTAACTTCCAATTTTCCCAACAGTTTTTTATGGAAGAGAGAGTTTTTATACCAATAGCTGAACTGTTTGGGTTTATCAAACAGCAGATTACTATAATCACTTCCTGCCATTGAACCTAATCTATTCCACTGATTTACCACTCTATTTCTTAGCAAATACCAGACTGTTTTGATGACTGATGCTTTATAATATAATTTTATAACTGGTGAGGTTAAGGTGCCTTCTTTTGTACTTTTTTTTCATTGAATCCCTGGAAATTCTTGACTTTTTATTTCCCATATAAATTTAATTGCAACTTTTTCTAACTGATTAAAGTAATGTTTTGGAATTTTGATTGGTAGGGCACTAAACAGGTAATTTAGTTTTGTTAGAATTGTCATTTTTATTATATTAGCTCAGCCTATCCATGAGCAGTTGATGTTTCCCCAGTTATTTGAATCTGATTGTATTTGTCTGAGAAATGTTTTATAATTGTTTTCAAAAAGTTTTTGAGTCTTCCTTGGCAAGTAGACTCCCAGGTATTTTATATTGTCTGAGGTTACTTTGAATGGGATTTCTCTTTCTAGTTCTTTCTCCTATATCTTGCTAGTCATATGTAGAAATGTCACAGATTTATGGGGGTTTGTTTTATATCCTGCTACTTTGCTAAAGTTGCTAATTATTTCTAGTAGCTTTTTGGATTATTTTTTGGGATTCTCTAGGCATACCATTCATGTCATCTGCGAAGAGTAAGAGTTTTGTCTCTTCTTTCCCAATTTGAAGTCCTTCAATTACTTTTTCTTCTCTTATTGCTGAAGCTAACATTTCTAATATGATATCGAATACTAGTGTTGATAATGGGCATCCTTGTTTCACCCTAATCTTATCAGGAATGCCTCTAGCCTCTCCCCATTGCGTATAATGCTTGTTGATGGTTTCAGATAGATACTGCTTATTATTCTGAGGAATAATCCATTAACTTCTACGCTCCCTAGTGTTTTTAGCAGGAACAAGTGCTGTATTTTGTCAAAAGCTTTTTCCTCATCTATTGATATAATCATATGATTTCTTATAGGTTTGTTATTGATATAATTAATTTTCCTAATATTGAACCCTGGAATAAATCCTACTTGGTTGTAGTGACATACTCGTGTGATATATATATATACATATATATATATATATATATATATATATATATATATATATCCTAGTGATAACTTGTAATCAGTATAAGATTTTGGCATGTGTATTCATTTGGGAAATAGGTCTATAATTTCCTTTCTCTGTTTTAACTCTTCCTGGTTTAGGTATCAGCACCATATTGGTGTCATAGAAAGAGTTAGGCAGAGTTCCAGCTTCACCTATTTTTCCAAAGAGTTTATATAGAATTGGAACCAATTCTTCCTTAAATGTTTGATAGAATTCATTTGTTAATCCATCTGGCCTTAGAGATTTTTTTAGGAAGTTCAATGACTTGTTGAATTTCTTTTTCTGAGATAGGGTTGTTTAGATTTTTAATTTCCTCTTCACTTAACCTGGGCAACTTATATTTTTGTAAATATTTCACTTAGATCACCAAATTTATTGGCATAGGGTTGGGTAAAATATTTCTGAATTATTACTTTAATTTCCTCCTCAATGGTGGTGAGTTCACCTTTTCATTTATGATTCTAGAAATTCTTCTTTCTTTTTTTTGATCAAATTGACCAAAGGTTTATCAATTTTATTGTTTTTTTTCATAAAACCAGTTCTTGGTTTAATTTATTAGTTCAATGGTTTTCTTGCTTTCAATTTTATTAATTTCTCCTTTAATTTTTAGAATTTCTAATTTTGTATTTAATTGGGGGTTTTTAATTCATTCTTTCCTCTAATATTTTAGTTGCATATTTAGTCCATTGATTTCCTCTTTCTCTAATTAATTCATATAAGTATTTGAAGATTTAATATATCCTCTGACAGCTGCCTTGAGTGAATCCTATAGGTTTTGGTCTGTTGTTTCATTATCATCATTATCTAGGATGAAATAATTAATTCTTTCTATAAATTGTCATTTAATCCACTCATTTTTTAAAATGAGGTTTAGTTTCCAATTAGTTTTGGGTCTGTATCTCCCTGGTCTAATATTGCATAGGATTTTTATTGCGTTATGATCTGAGAAAAATGTATTCACTTTTTCTCTCTTTGGCAGTTGATCATTTGTTTTTTATGCCCTAGTACATGGTCAATTTTTGTGTAAATGCTATGTATATTCCTTTGTGTAAATGCTAAGTATATTCCTTTCTATCCCCATTCAGTTTCCTCCATAAGTCTATCATATCTAGGTTTTCTAACAATCTATTTATCTCTATAACTCCCTTCTTGTTTATTTTATGGATAGATTTATCTAAATCTGAGAGTGAGAGGTCAAGGTCTCCCACTAGGAGAGTTTTGCTATCTATGTATTCCTGTAACTCTTTCAACCTTTCCTCTAAGAATTTGAATGCTACACCATTGGGTGCATACATATTTAGTAACCTTATTTAACCTTTTAACTATCCTAAGAGAAATACAATTCTCAAGACTTAAAAGAATTATCTTTACTTGTAGGTCTGTGTACAGTTTCATGTTCTTGACTAGCAGTTTCCCCCTTTCTATTTAACTTTTTATGCATCTCTTTGTGCATCTCTTTTGAGAATTTTACTTCTATCAGGACAGATAAAATGATTATTTCTTGATAGAAGTTGTGGATACAAGACAGGTATAAAATTATTTGGACTTGAAAAGAATAATTATACTGGGAGAAGGCAAGACATTAGAGGCAAGGCACATGGAGAGGGGAAAAGAACCTATTATAGTATATGGAAAGAAGACAGGGTATGAAAATTTAGTGAATCTTACTCTTAACACACTTGGTTCAAAGATTCAACAATCTATATTCCCAACTGGATTTAGAAATGTATCCTACCCTAGGAGAGGGAGAAAAGACATGAAGAAGAAGGGTCTGATAAAAGGGAGGGTAAAGTAAAAGCAAAGGTAAAATTAAAATAAAGGTCAACAAATTGAAAGAGGAAAATGAAGAAGAAAGGGAAAAGGGTTGATGAAAGGGCTGATTGAGAGGCAGCAATAAAAAGAAAACATTGGTGAGGAATAATAAAGGGAAAGAAGAGATAAAAGTACAAGTAGGGGGAAGATAGGATGGTGGGAAATAGAGAGTTCTTGATCACAACTGTAAATGTAAATGAGATGAACTCTCCCATAAAACAGAAATGGTTAGCAGAGTGGATCAAAAATCAGAACAAAATGTTCCTTACAAGAAACATATCTGAAGAAAACAGGTAAAAAGCTTTTGTGGAATACATTATGTTTCAGGTGAAGACAATTTCTACTACTACTACTACTACTACTACTACTACTACTACTACTAGTCTTTTGTATCCAAGACCACAGGAGTCAACAAAATGATTGGAGTCATAAGTTGCACAATTATGTTTATTGCAGTAAGGGATATGCAGTACAAGACATCCTTCTCAATTGCCTTCACCAGAATCGTTCCATCCCAGGATCTGATTTTTTAGGAAGCAAAACTACTGAAGATTGTCTGACTACTACAAGAGTATCTTGGTCTTAAAGATTTTCAAATGCTCCTGTGTCAGTGAGGCGATCACAGCATACTGGGTAAGCACTAACCTGTGTTAAGTGAAGCTGCCATGCAATAACATGGTACATCCTGACCTGTCACTCAAAGGGCTAATTTTCAGGAATTCCTGGGAGAGTTCTCTTTTCTTTATGGAGGTCAGGGTCACTCTGAAATGGGTGCTCCATGAGAGAGGCTTGTGCCTTGAAAAGCATTGAGGTTCTGGCAGGATTTGTTGCACCAACAATCGGAAATCTTTGTAGTTCTCACGACCACAATTCAGAGATGGAAAGTTTGAGGGAAAAAAAAAAGATCATACTGATGATTAGTCCATGTAGAGACAGGTTAGGATGCACAAGGCTGTCTAATAAGGTTCAAAGATGATCAGACACCATCATAGTTCCTACCATCACTGCTCAAAATTTTTGAAAAATCTGACAGGAAAGACTGTACTGAAGTAACAAATAAGCAGAGATAGCAATTCAATTCCCAGATAAAGCAAAAAGAAAAGACAGATTTAATTAAAAGGGATAAGGGAGGAAGCTACATCTTAAAAAGTACCATAGACAATGAAGCAATACCAATATTAAACATATGGATCAAACATTCCAATTCTTAGAGGCAAAGCTAAATGAGTTACAGGAAGAAATAGCTGTGCAGGGTTTCAACCTCCCTTTCACAGAATTAGATAAATCTAAGCACAAAAAAACAAAACCAAAAGGCAGATGAAAAGATGAATAGAATTTTAGAAAATACAGATATGATAGACCTCTGGAGAAAATTGAATGAGGATAGAAAGAACTATGCTTTATTGACCATGATACATGGTAATTACAGTAAAATTAGAAATGTATTAGGGCATAAAAACTTTCAAATCAAATGTACAAAGGCAGAAATGTTAAATGAATCCTTTCCAAATAATGATACAATAAAAATTACATGTAACAAAGAGCCATGGAAAGATAAATTAAAAAGTAATTGGAGGGGTGGCTAGATGTCACAGTGGATAGAGCACCGGCATTGGAGCCAGGAGGATCTGAGATCAAATCCCACTTCATACACTTAATAATTACCTAGCTCTGTGGCCCTGGGCAAGCCACTTAACCCCATTGCCTTGCAAAAATCTAAACATAAATAAAAGTAATTAGAACTGTAATAACCTAATTTTTTGATGTTTAAAATAAATTTAATTTATTTTTGAATTTTACAATTTTCCCCAAATCTCTTTTCTCTCCTCCCACCCCCACAGAAGAAAGTCTATTAGACTTTGCACCGTTTTCATGCTATATGCTGATCTAAATTGAATGTATTGAGAGAGAAATCATATCTTTAAGAAAAAAATAAAATATAAGTGATAGTAAGATTACATAATACAATAACTTTTTTTTTAATTAAAGGAAATAGTCTTTGGTATATGTTCAAACTCCACAATTCATTCTGTGAATACAGATGGTATTCTCTGTTGCAGATACCCCCAAATGGTGCTTGATCGTTATGTTGATGAAATGAGCAAGTCCATTAAGGTTGATCATCTGCCTGGATGAGTTCACAGCTCCATCAACAATACAGCAGCATTGCAGATTTTCCACATCCCTTCAAACATTGAGAGGTGTAAGCTGGTACTTCAGAAATGCTTTAAATTAAAATGAATTGATGCTGAGTAAAGTAAGCAGAACCCAAAATATATTACACACAATAATAAAGACTTTGTGAGACTGGTCAACTAAAATGGATGCAGGTCCTCTCAATTCAGTGATCAAAGACAATGCTGAGAGACCTGTTATTGAAAATGACATCTACATCCATCCAGAAAAAAACAAAATAAAACCAAAAATACTATGGAGTCTAAATTCAGAGTAAAGTATAATATATTCACTTTTTGAAAATTTCTTTTATATTTTTTTCTTTCTTTCTCACAGTTATTTTCCCCTTAGTTCTAATTCCTCTATCAGAACATGAATACTAAGGAATTATAGTGAACAGGATTGTACATATACAACTATTATCAGATTGTTCACGGCCACGGTGGGTAGGAGGAATGAAAGGGAGGTTGGTAGAAACTTGCATGAAATTGGGGATAAATAAAATTAAAAGTACAAATAAATTTTAAAAATACAAAAAAGCATGGGTTAATTAATCTGTCATATTTCTAGATAAGGGAATAATAAGGGACCAAACATATAAAGAATATTTCAGAAAGTAAAATATATATCTCTGATTATTTAAAATAAATGTTTTTGCAGCAACTAAACCAGTGTAACCAAAATTATAAGGAAAGCACAAAACTGGGGAAAATTGCAACAGGTATCTCTGATAAAGGTCTCATTTCTCAAATATGGATAACTGAATCAAGTTTATAAAAATATAAGTCATTCCCCAATTGATGAATAGTCCAAAAATATGAACAGATTGTCTTCAGAAAAAGAAATCAAAGTTATCCATAGTCATAGGAAAAAATAACCTATATCATTATTGGTTAGAGAACTGCATATCAAATAACTCTAAATAAGCACCTAATACCTATCAGGTTTTACAAAAAAGTAAAATGTTAAATGTTGGATAGAATATAGAAAACTTGGGACACTAACTCAATCATTGTGAAGAGATCCAATGATTCTGTGGAGCTATTTGTAGCTATGTCCAAATACCACTGTTCAGACTATATCTTGAAGATATCCTGTTTGTTTTCTAAAAATTGAAGCAATGCTGATCAACTGAAGAATGACTAAACAATATGTAATATATAATTTTACATAATTCTATGTTTCTATATATGTGCCATAAGAAATGAAAGGATGTTTTCAGAAAAATCTGAAAATATTTTCATGAACTGATGCATAATGAAGTGAATAGAACCAGCAGAATGTTGTACACAATAATGGCAATATTGTTCCATGAAAGATTATGAATGGTTTAGCTATTCTCAAGAATAAATGATCTAGACAATCCCGAAGAACTAAGAATAAAGTATAATATTTTATTCCAGATAAAGAGCTGATAGTGTTTAAATAAAAATTGAAACATGCTATTTTTCACTTTATTTTTTCTTTATTCATATTGTCTTATACAAAATGACTCATATGAAAATGTTTTACATAACTGCACTTATATAATCTATATCTGATTTCTGTCCATTTCAAGGAAGGGAGATTTAGATTTTTCCCATCTTAATATTTTTTTAGAATGATTGTTATGGATGGAAGATGTTAGATATCTATTCAATTTTTTTCCACTCTTGATTTTGGTCTCACATACATTATGTAATGAATTCATTGGCTTTTGTTTTGTCTATTCTAATTTTTAGGAAGTCTACTAATTGTGTAAGATTTTCTTCCTCCCATAGTAAGCTATTTGTTTTTTGTCCAATTATTTCCTGTTCTGGCCCAAGAATTTCTAATGAAGCAATATGAATGCTCTGGGGTCATTCTTCTTCCTCATGACCCCAATTCCAAAAACAAAATAGAACTGGAGTCCTATTCTATTATTCCTATCTGGGGTATCTGATAACTTCGGTCTACTTTGAATACTCTAATTTTTTCAAAGTAAACATTTCAGGACTCACAGGACAATGAGCTAAAAGCATTTAGGGGGCACCAAGAGGCAGGGGATGGGACAATCGGAGCTGGAACAGGTAGTGACTCATGTCTTGGCAGACTGCCACCTCAATCTCAAGAGCCATCTACAAACTTTTAACTGTAACTTTAATATACTCTACTAGAGTTATGATTACCACAGACCAGAGTGATAGCATTTGCCAAGAATGTTTTCATTAATCAAAAGTGAAAGTTGGAGGCTCAAAGACAATCAGATACCATTGCCATCCCTACCATAAATGATGCCAAGTAGAGAGCTGGCAGTATTATACTTATGACCAACTGGGCAGTTTCTGGGAAATCAAAATCTTTGTATTCCAATGGGATTATGGTTGCAGATCTGAGAGGAAAAGAAGTACTGACAATAAGACTATCAGATGACAGGTTTGTCACCAATTTGTTGCCAGAAATCATATACTGGAACTTTTGCCGACATTGGTGGAGCACTATGTGCCTAGCTGACATGGAGGGAACCATATCCAAAAGGCCAAGGACTCCCAAACTATGCAGACTGTTATCAGAAGTACTGCTACCTCTTTCCTTAGGCCATGCAATGAAAGGGGTTCTGGAAAAGACAGTGAGAAGGATTTCTTTTGCACAACATTCCCCTCACTATAATAAACACATTGTGCAAGTCATGCCATTATTCTTTTGATATCATGGTCTTCTTCAATTATGAATGACAACAGCAACAAACTTCCCTTAAGAACTCTGATAATTAAACAAACAACTAAATTGATAAATAGATGAAAAATGCAAATACAAATAAATAAATAGAAGTGCAAATAGAATTTTTATTATCACTTCTAGAAATTCTAAATGATCTTGTGGTCAGTTCTATCTGTAGTCACAGTGGAATAATTCTCCTCTGGACAAGTGTTCTGGATATCACAAACTCCATAGCATTTCTTTATTCTTTGTGTATTCTTATATTTTTTTCTTCTGGATGCAGATCATTGAGCTCTTTAGGATTATCAGAGGTAGTCTCTCTCAACTTTTGATACAAACTAGGAAAGTCACTAAAACATGAATTGATTGCAGTTCTGTCAATAAGGTTTTGTTTTTTATTGGAGATCTATCTGCATGTCAAATTTGAGAGCTCTCTAGGTACTTGACCATTCAGGGGCCTCCTCATTGGAATCACCACTTCTGTATCATCCATGAGCACCCTGGATAGAATGATCTGAGATTATTGGAGATCAGAACTCCAAGAATTGTGTCCTTGTTTACCTGGATGATCTCATTAATTAGTGATTGATGATTTTTGAGAGCATTCTTTGACTGACCCGGGCTGGATAGAAGCCATCAATTTAGTTTTTGTCATTATTTCCTGACCATTATTCCATCTGACAATCATTTGTTATTTTTAAAATGAGATTATATGTGTGGAAATTGGACTAATTTGCTCATATTCTTTCTGCCATCTTGACCAGAAATTATTCAATTAGTATTTACTTTGCAGGTCCTTGAAATCTTTGAAAAGCTAGGATATGGAGGAGATTCCATCAAATAATTCCCTTAGGTAAGATCTTCAATCATGTCTCTCAACTTCCTGATCTTTCTTCTCCATTTATTGCTTACCTTTCAAAGAAAATTCAAAACCATGTCAAATTTCAGGAAGACATGGTTCAAGTTATTGATAAGCTTTTTTGGAAAAGAAGCTACTCTAAACAATGAGGTAACAATTCCATCATTGCTCATTTGTGAATTTTATTAGTCTATAATCCTTCCAATCAGAAGTGGGTTGTGCACTTCAAGTAGCATATGGCTGGTTCAATAGTCCTTCATTTTTACAGAATCATCTTCCCCCAGGGATAACACATGATTAACTCCTCATCAATCCACATGGCACTGATGAGAGGTGGGCAGCTGGCAAGAGGCATATATACTGCTCTCCTGAGGTGTCTCTTCTGCATCTGGAACTATCCTGTCATTGATTTACTGAGCACCTTTCTGCCTTGATCTCCAAGAACTTTATTATCTTTAACCCTGGAGAAACCTTTGTCTGGTATATGAGTCTAGCTTGGGCTAGAAATGAGGAAGTCAAGGCAATAGGGAATGAATGCATTGCATCTCCTTAGAAATTTTTACTAAAAAAAATGTGTATTGTTTATCACATTGCTAATATCATTTTTCAACATTTACCATTTTACAAGTAGGATTATTGAAATATGAAATTTGCAATTTGATTATTTCTAAGGTTTTCTGTCTTCCTTTTGGATCTGATTCTTCTATTAGAACACATTCAATTTCGATCTATGTTTGGTATGGTTACAAATGTAGAACCTGTATTAGATTGCTGGGGAGGGGGGAGGGAAGGAATAGTATCAAAAATTATAAAACTCAAAACCTTGCAGAAAAAAATTGGTAAAAATTACCCTTATATGCAGTTGGAAAAAAAATAAAAATTATTTTAAAAAAAGAAAGAAGTTATGGCCATATGCGTTTTTTGATGAGATGATATAAAATAATTTAAAAAGGGATTGTCTTGGGAAGGGAAGAAGGAGAAAGTAGAATGGAGTAAATGGCATCACATGATGAGGTGTAAAGAACATATTACAATAGAGAGAGAAAAAAGGGAGGGACTGAGAATTGCTTGAATCTTTCATTGGATTTGACTCAGAGGGAATAATTTATAATTCAGTCAGGTTTAGAAATTTACTTTACTCTACAAGAAATTAGCATTTCTATTACCAACAAAGTATGGGAGCAAGAGACAGAAAGAGAAATTCCATTTAAAGTAACTGTAGACATAAATAGAAATAAAATACTTGGTAGTTTACTTGCCAAGAAAAACTTAGTATCTATGTCAAAACAACAATAAAACACTTATCACACAAATAACATCAGATCTAAACTATTGGACAAATGTATTGTTCATGGGTAGACCAAGCTAATATAATAAAAAAAATAATCAAATTTCATGATATACAAGACAACTTTTAAAAATTGAAGACAATAAGTTTCAGTCTACATCTAAACTCATGTTCCTTCTCTGGATATGGATACTATTTCCATTACATTTCCCTTAAAATTGTCTTTGATTATTATACTGCTGAAATGAAAAAGTCCATCACTGTTGATCATCACCCCATGTTGTTAGTGTGTATAAGCTTCTTCTGATTCTACTCATTTCACTCAGCTTCAGTTCATGCAAGTCCTTGCAGGTTTTCTAAAGTCGCATCCCTCATGATTTCTTATAGAACAATAATGTTCCACCACATACATATACCACAATTTGTCTGTTCCCCAACTAATAAGGAATTTCCAATTTACCCATTCTTTTTCCCCTTCAATTTCCAATTCTTTACCCCTACAAAAAAGAGCTGCTATGAATAGTTTTGTACATGAAAGATTTTTTAACTCTTCCATGCTCTCTTCAAGATACAGACCCAGTAGTGGTACAGCTGGATCAAAGAGCATGCACGTTCTTATTGCCCTTTGAATGTAAATCCAAATTGCTCACCAGAAAGATTGGATCAGTTCACAACTCCACAACCAATGCATTAGTGTCCCAGATTTCCCACATGCCCTCCTACATTGAGCATTATCCTTTCTAGTCATATTGGCCAATCTGAGAAGTGTGAGGTGGTAACTCAGAGATACTTTAATTTTTCAATAATTATAGAGAACAATTTTTCATATGACCATAGACACCTTTGTTTTCTTTGTCTTAGAATTGCCTTTCCAAATTCTTTAACCATTTATCAATTGGGGAATGAAGTTTTTGTTATAAATTTGACTCAGTTACTTATTTATTTTAGAAATGAGTCCTTTCCCAGAAACACTACTTGCAAAAATTGTTCCCCAATTTACTACATTCCTTTTAATCTTAGTTAAAGAAGTTCTGTTTGGGCAAAAAAATTTTAAATTTATTGTAATCATATTTTCCATATTGTTTTTTATAATGTTCTCAATCTCTTCTTTGATCATAAACTGTTCTCCTTTCCATAATTCTGACAGTTAATCTATTCCATGTTTTCCTATTGTTTTATAATATTATCTTTTAGGTTTAAATCCTGTACTAATTTTGAACTTATTTTGGTATAGGGTGTGAAATGTTGAACTGTTCCTAGTTTCTATGGCCATATCTTCTTGCTAATTATCTGCTTTCTAATAGAGATACAGTTCTCAAAACTTAAAATTATTATCATCATGTATGAATGTAACCAATTTAATCTTTTTGAAAAGCATTCTTTTTCTTTTTCCCTGCTGACATTTTTATGTATCTCTTTCTTGAGTGGCATGTTTGGAGATCAAATCTTCTGTACAGCTCTATTCCTTTCATCATGATAATTTGAAAATCATCTATTCCATTGAATATCTTTTCCCCATAAAAAGAGTATGCTCTATTTTCCTGGGCAGTTGATTCTTGGATGTAATCCAAACTTCATTGCCCTTTGGAATTTCATATTTCAGGTCCTTTGATTCATTAATGTTGATGTGGCCAAGGCCTGTGTAATCCTGACCGTAACACCTTGGTCTTTGATTTTTTTTTCTTTCTCACTGCCTACAATATTTTTTCCCTCACCTGATTATTCTGGAACTTGGTTACAATATTCCTCGTCCTCATTTTGAGATTCCTTTTAGGAGGGGATTGGTAGATATATACAATGACTATTTTATCCACAAGTTCTAGGACAGTTCTCTTGATGATTTCTTGAAATATGTTTTTCAGGTTCTTCTTTTGACTGTGGCTTTCAGATTGACCAAAAATTCTTAAATCATCCCTTCTGGGTATATTTTCTAGGTCAGTTGTTTCTCCAATGAGATATTTTACCATTTCTGCTTTTTTTCATTTTTAAAATTCTATCTAATTGATTCTTGGTGTCTTCAGGATTTATTAGCTTTCACTAGCCCCAGTGTTATTTTTCAAGGTATTATTTTCTTCAGTTAGCTTTTGCATCTCCTTTTCCATTTGGCCAATTCTATTTTTAAAGGAGTTTCTTTTTTCATTTGCCCAATTTTATTTTTTAAAGAACTGCTTTCTTTTTTCATTTTCTCAATTGTACTTTTGAAGGAGTTGTTTTCTTTTTGTTCACTTATCCAATTCTATTTTAAAAGTTATTTTCCATGTCCATTTGCCAAATTGTATTTTTAAAGAGTTGTTTTCTTCAGTTAATTTTTGTCCTCTTGGAAAATGTTGAATTTCTTTTGAATTTGTTTTCCCAATTTTTCTACTTGATTTTTTAAAAATCTTTTTGGAGCCCTTTCGTAAAGGTTTCTTTAGGACTGAAAACCAATTCAAATTCCCCTCTCGGGCTTCATATATTGTGCTTTTTCCTCTCTTCTTCTTCTGAAATGATATTGTGGTCTCATCTCTATAATATCTTTCTACATTCAATGCCTTTCTCTGCTATTATTACTTATTTTTAGCTCTGTTCCTGGGCCACAGGGGTGCTATACTAAGTTTCTTGTATTGGGGGGAAGGACCCATTCACAGAGCTAGATTGAGAATGCTAACAGCCTGCTTCCTAGATGAGGACCATCCAGCCCAGTCATATGCACAGGGATTTGTGGCTCCCAATCTACTGCTGCACTTGTGTTGGAGCCCTCTATGCCTAGATTCTGGGGAGGAATCCCCAGACCTCTGTTTTGAGTGATAGCCTCCAGCTGGCCTCCTCCAAACCCTGCCCATTGTTGTTTTCTGTTCCTTGTGCTGGATTTCACTCCCTGTGCCATGCCATGCTGCTGTTCCACCCTAGTGTGTTGGAACTTTATTGAAGTCCTTCCTAAATATTTTTTTTAGGTTTTTGCAAGGCAAATGGGGTTAAGTGGCTTGCCCAAGGCCACACAGCTAGGTAATTATTAAGTGTCTGAGGCCGGATTTGAACCCAGGTACTCCTGACTCCAGGGCTGGTGCTTTATCCACTGTGCCACCTAGCCACCCCCCCTTCCTAGATATCTTAATTGGAAAATGCTCCACTCTGTTTCTTTGTGGGTTCAGTCACTCCAGAATCCATAAAGAAGCTTGATTAATACTGTTTCTGAGGAAGCCTGAGAGAGTTTAGGGAAGTTCTTGGCTTTGCTTGGCCATCTTTTCGATTATATTTCAATTATAATTTTTTTAGTTGTTTTGGGGTTTTTTTGCAAGGCAATGGGGTTAAGTGGTTTGCCTGAGGCCACACAGCTAGGCAATTATCAAGTGTCTGAGGTCATATTTGAACTCAGGTACTCCTGACTCCAGGGCTGGTGCTCTCTATCCACTGGCCACCTAGCTAGCTGCCCCTCATTTTGCCTATTTTTAAAACCATTTGGAAAGAGCCTCCTCACATCCAAGTCTGGAGTGCAGCAAGATTTCCTTGAAATAGTAAGAATAATCTAAAACCAGTTGAGGTACAGGGAAAATTCTTTTAGGTGAGATAGTATTTTATTTCTTTTTTTTAAAAGATTTTTGCAAGACAATGGGGTTAAGTGGCTTGCCCAAGGCCACATTAAGTGTCTGAGGTCACATTTGAACTCAGGTACTCCTGATTCCAGGGCCAGTACTCTATCCACTGCACCACCTAGCTGCCCCTCAATTGTAATTTTTAAGGACTTCTTTTGTTCAGTGAACTTTGTACCTCCTTTTCCATTTGGTCAATTCTACTTTTTAAGGAGTTTTGTTTTTAATCTTCAGTGAATTTTTGTGCCTCTTTTTTCCTTTTGGCCAATTTGTTTTTTGAAGTTTTCTTTTCCTCACTAGTCTTTTGGACCTCTTTTATCATTTGACCCAGTCTGGTTTTAAAAGTGATTTTCTTCATTTTTTTTTTGTGAATTCTTTACTGTAACTCATTTTTCATGTTTTTCTTGCATCACTCTCATTTATCTTCCCAATTTTTCTTCTACTCTCTAGTTTTCAAAATCCTTTTTGAGGTCTTCCATGACCTGGAACCAATTCATTTTTCTTAGAGGTTTTGGATGTAAGAGGTTTGACTTTGTCATATTCTGAGTGTGTATTTTGATCTTCCTTGTTATCATAGCAACATTCTATAGTCAGAATATTTTTTTTATTTGCTCATTTTCCCAAACTATGTTTTGATTTTAACTTTGTTAAAGTAAGGCTCTGCTTTGAGGATGAAGGGCTTGTAGTACTAAGCTTCAGGAGTTTTATGTCAGAAATACTTCTAGGTACCTGAAATTTTTCATTTCTTCTAAGGTGATATGATAAAAGGAGGGGTGTTTACTATTCTGTTGGCTTGTACTTTGGTTTGTGAATAACCACAAACACTCATTTTTGCCCTAGAACTGTGAGGAGCATCCCTGTTCCACATCAACAGGGAACACTAGTGTGCTACTGCTCCTTCCCTTGCTGGGACTGCAACCCTGGACTGTGAGCCAGCTCTAGTATGGGCAAAGCAATACAGTTCTGCCTTAGTGCTCACAAAGAGACCCCTGTAATATAACCTTTCAACTCCATTACATCTGTAGCCAAAGAGCACCAGAAGCAGCTGCAACCATTATTAGTTCATTCCCTCCCAAGGTCTGCTTCTAAATTGCTAGGGGCTGATGTACACTGGCATGAGCTGTGCTGCACAATGCTCCTCTCTCATCCTGGTGTAACAAACTACTCCTTCAGACCATTTAAGTTATCTTGAACTGGAAAATTGTTTTACTCCATCTTTTTTGTGGGTGGTACCACTCTAGAATTTGTTTAGAGTCATTCTATAAAGAAATTTATAGGGGTTTGGGGGAGCACCCTTAGGCACTTTTGTTCTTTTTCCCAGGAGATATTTCTTTAGTTGATGGTTTTGTTTGTGTATCAGTGTTAATAAACAGGGAGATTATTAGTTTGTTTTTTGGATCTTCTAAATGATTTAATCAATACAGGGTGTCCTTATTCAGGAAATCCCTCTACTAATGAGCTTGGAATTGGAAGTTAGAGAAGTATAAGAAAGTTAACTGACTTATTTAGGTTTATATATTTAATATGTGTCAGATGTAGGACTTGAGCTCAGATGTCTCTCTATAGGAGTGTGTAAGACCCAAACTCAAATTTGACCTGTTATACTTATTATAATCTCAGTTGACAATATTGATTATCTCAGCGTCCTCAACTGTAAGATGGGTATTATAATAATAATAAACTCTCTCAGCATTATTGTGAAGATCAAACAAGGTAATATTAGTAAAAAAGAAAAAAAGTTGCTTAGAACAGTACCTGACATAGATCCTTATTTCCTTCACTCCCATATTCACACTACCATGAAATCTTTCCTTATGATGTAATAAGAACTGAATAATTAAATTTCCCCTCCTTTAAGCACATTCAAGAAAAAGTACTTATCTGAGATACTAAAGTCCAATCATGCTACAAAAATGTGAGACTGGCCTATCTCCACCATCCCAGAACAAAAAACATATTTTTATTGTGACCAAAGTCTTAGCAAAATAATCACATCTCAAATAACTGGAAGTCTTGATTTCCTGTCTCATGATAAAAAGGAGTTGCAGTTTTAAGTTGAGACCTTGTCTCTTTTGCAGGCTTTCAGAAAATAAGTCAAGTAGGAAGAAAAAAAAAGAATAAAATATAGCAAATTCTCATAGTCTTTTTTTTTTAGTTTTTTTTTTGTAAGGCAAATGGGGTCAAGTGGCTTGCCCAAGGCCACACAGCTAGGTAATTATTAAATGTCTGAGACAAAATTTGAACCCAGGTACTCCTGACTCCAGGGCTGGTGCTTTATCCACTACACCACCTAACCTCCCCATCTCATAGATTCTTTTTTTTTTAATTTTTATTAAAGATATTATTTGAGTTTTACAGTTTTCCCCCAATCTTGCTTCCCTCACCCCACCCACACCCCACAGATAGCACTCCATCAGTCTTTACTTTGTTTCCATGTTGTACCTCGATCCAAAGTGGGTGTGATAAAAGAGAAATCATATCCTTAAAGAGAACAGAATTCTCAGAGGCAACCAGATCAAACCATAAGACATCTGGGTTTTTTTTTTTCCGAATTAAAGGGAATAGTCCTTGTACTTTGTTCAAACTCCACAGCTCCTTATCTGGATACAGATGGTACTCTCCTTTGCAGACAGCCAAAAATTGTTCCCAATTGTTGCGCTGATGGAATGAGCAAGTCCTTCAAGGTTGAACATCACTCCCATGTTGCTGTTAGGGTATACAGTGTTTTTCTGGTTCTGCTCATCTCACTCAGCATCAGTTTGTGCAAATCCCTCCAAGTTTCCCTGAAATCCTGTCCCTCCTGATTTCTAATAGAACAATAGTATTCCATGACATACATATACCACAGTTTGCTAAACTATTCCCCAATTGAAGGACATTGACTGGATTTCCAATTCTTTGCCACCACAAACAGGGCTGCTATAAATATTTTTGTAAAAGTAATGTTTTTACCCTTTTTCCTCATCTCTTCAGGGTATAGACGCAGTAGTGGTATTGCTGGGTCACAGGGTATGCACAATTTTGTTGCCCTTTGGGCAGTTCCAAATAGCTCTCCAGAAGGGTTGGATGAGTTCACAGCTCCACCAACAGTGTAATAGTGCCCCAGATTTCCCACATCCCTTCCAACAATGATCATTATCCTTCCTGGTTATACTGGCCAATCTGAGAGGTGTGAGGTGGTAACTTAGAGAAGTTTTAATTTGCATTTCTCTAATAATTAATGATTTAGAGCATTTTTTCATATGGCTATGGATTACTTTGATCTCCTCATCTGTAAATTGCCTTTGCATATCCTTTGACCATTTGTCAATTGGGGAATGGCTTTTTGTTTTAAAAATATGACTCAGTTCTCTGTATATTTTAGAAATGAGTCCTTTGTCAGAATCATTAGTTATAAAGATAGTTTCCCAATTTACTACATTTCTTTTAATCTTGGTTACATTGGTTTTATCTGTGCAAAAGCTTTTTAATTTAATGTAATCAAAATCATCTAATTGGATTTTGGTGATGTTCTCCAACTCTTCCTTAGTCATAAACTGTTCCCCTTTCCATAGATCTGACAAGTACACTAGTCCTTGATCTTCTAATTTGCTTATAGTATTGTTTTTTATGTCTATGTCCTATAACCATTTGGATCTTATCTTGCTAAAGGGTGTGAGGTGTTGGTCTTATCTAAGTTTCTTCCATACTAATTATCCCAGAAGTTTTTATCAAAGCCAAAGCGGGAGTTTTTATCCCAATGACCAGACTCTTTGGGCTTATCAAACAGCAGATTACTATAATCCTCTCCTGCTTTTACACCTAGTCTATTCCACTGGTCCACCACTCTATTTCTTAGCCAATACCAAACAGTTTTGATGACTGATGCTTTATAATATAATTTTAGATCAGGTAGTGCTAAGCCATCTTCGTTTGCATTTTTTTTTCATTAAGCTCCTGGTAATTCTTGACTTTTTATTTCTCCATATGAATTTACTTACAATTTTTTCTAGCTCATTAAAGAAATTTTTTTTTAATTTTGATTGGTAGGGCACTAAACAGATAGTTTAGTTTTGGTAGAATTGTCATTTTTATTATATTAGTTCTACCTATCCATGAGCAGTTGATATTTGCCCAGTTATTTAAATCTGATTTAATTTGTGTGAGAAGTGTTTTATAATTGTTTTCAAAAAGATTCTGAGTCTGTCTTGGTAAATAGACTCCCAAGTATTTTACACTGTCTGAGGTTACTTTGAATGGAATTTCTCTTTCTAGCTCTTCCTGCTGTTTCTTGCTAGTCATATATAGGAAAGTTGAGGATTTATGGGGGTTTATTTTATAACCTGCAACTTTGCTAAAATTGCTAATTGTTTCCAGTAGTTTTTTTAGATGATTTCTTGGGATTCTCTAGGTAGACCATCATGTCATCTGCGAATAGTTAGAGTTTTGTCTCTTCCTTCCCAATTCTAATTCCTTTAATTTCTTTTTCTTCTCTAATTGGTGCTGCTAACATTTCTAATACAATATTGAATAGTAGTGGTGATAATGGGCTAGGTCAAAGGGTAGGCATAGTTTTAAAATTCTTTGGACACTATTGCAAATTTATCTATAGAATATATAAATCATTTCACAACTCTTTCACCAGTGCATTAATGTTTCATTTTGTCTACATCCCTTGCAACATTTGTCATTTTTTTCCTACTGTCCTAGTAGTGAATCTAATAGGTATAAGGTAGTATCTAAGAATTGTTCCAATCCACAATTCTACTATCATTAATAACTTAGCACATTTTTAAAAAATGATTTAAATAGATAGCACTGATAACCTTATCTGAAAACTGTTCATATATTTTGATAATTTATTAATTTTAGAATGGCTCTATGTTTGAGAAATGAGGTCTTTATCAGAGAAACCTATTTCAATATTTTTTCCCATAGTTACTATTGTCAATTATATTTCCCTCCATCTTATTCCCTCATTCCCAACTATTCTATTTTCTCTCTCCTTTCACCTTGTCCTACCTAAAATGTGTTTTGCGTCTGACTACCCCCTCTCACAATCTTCCCTCCCTTCAATCAACTACCAACTACCCTGCCCCTTTCTCCTATCTGCTGAACCCAAAGAGTGAGACAGTGACAAAAATTTGATAAGTTTGGAGATCTTTAATTTCCCAGGGACTGCCTGGGGATGAAGAGTACCCAAATCAGACAGTACCTGAGCGTTCAGGGGATAGGGTTTTTTTTATAGTGTTTTGACGGGGGGATACTGAAAGCAAGCATGATACAGAAGCAAAGACAGCAGTTAGATATATTTTCTTGTCATACTACTACAAACATATGTAAACATATGGCTCAGTATAGATAGGGTGCTGGACAGAGTGGGAAAGGGTCAGGATCTTTGTGTTATGTCTGAATATATTTCCTGAGATGGAGGGAGTCACATATTCACAAGTTTCCCACAGGTTTGAGAAAGTGAAAATTTACTGTCTTATGGTGCCAGCCACATCTGGGGGAAGGAGAGGCAGTTTTGGGAGAAGGCAGGAATTTTACAGATACAGCAAGATAATGAGGCCAGGTGGCACAGTGGATAGAGCACCGGCACTGGAGTCAGGAGTACCTGAGTTCAAATCTGGTCTCAGACACTTAATAATTACCTAACTGTGTGGCCTTGGACAAGCCACTTAACTCCATTGCCCTGCAAAAAAAAATATAATGAGGCTAACAAGGGTGCTTTGTGAATCTTAGACAAATTCATGGTATATCTGTGATCCCCCAGGTCAAGCGCTTGGGTCTGTCAGACTACTTTCAGACCCAAAGGTACCCAGCCAAAGTTATATTTCTGAGGAATTTCTCAGGGCCCAGGAAGGTGTCAAGGACTCCGTCCATACAGGGATCACACAAATATTGAAATTGCAAATTTATGGAATATCCATGACTCCCCAGGGTCAAGCATTTGGGTCCTGTCCAGTTATTTTCAGACCCAAAGGCACCCAGCCAAATTTATATTTCTAAGGAGTTCCTCAGGGTCAAGAAGGATGTCAGAGACTCCTTTCTATACAGGAATTTCACAAACATTGATATTGTACTTCATATCCTATTTCACCTCCTACTTTCCTCTAGGGTAAGACAAATTTCTATACCCAATTGAGTATGTATATTATTTCCTCTTTAAGCAAATCCTTATGAGAGTAAAACTTGCTCACACCCCCCTCACTTTCCCCTCCTCCACTCCACTGCCAAAGCTTTTTCTTGACTATTTTTTATTTATTTACTTGTTTTTTAAACATTTTATTTGTTTTACAATTATATACAGTAGTAAATTGTACCCATCATTTTTTTCAAGGCTCTGAATTCTACAATTTTTCCCCCTCCTCCCTTCCCTACCTCCCCCCCAGGCTGTCTGACAGTGTCTACATTGTTTCCATGCCATACATTGATGTAAATTGAATGTTATAAGTGTAAATATAAGAATAAACATAACCCCCCCCCCAAGAAGATGGGAAACCTCAAGAATAGAGAGAGAGAAAAAAATTGTACTTCAGTCTGTATTCAGATTCCAACTCTCTCTGAGGTGAATTCCTTTCTTTATCATAAATCCACCAGAGAAGTTGCTTCAATATTTTTCCCTCAGTTGCTATCACTAGCTGTACCTCCACTCTGTTCCTCCCCACTCTCATTTATTCTATTCTCTCTCTCTCCTTTCATCCTGGCCCTGTCCAAAAACGTGTTGCATCTGAGTACCCTCTCCCTTTATCTTTCCTCTCTTCTGTCACCTATTCCCCCCTTCCCTCCCTCCATTTCCCCTCATCCCATCCCTTTCCTCCCATCCTTCTCCAGGGCAAGACAGATTTCCTCACCCTATTAAGTGTGTATGCAATTTCCTCCCTGAGCCATTTCCAATGAGAATGAAGGCTCACTCATTCCCCCTTTCCTTCCCTCCTCCCCTCCATTGAAAAAGCTTTTTTTGACTCTTATGTGAAATCTCTCAGCTTCTTCATCATCTCCTTTTCCTTCCTTCCAGTACTTTCCCCCATTGCCCTTTCACTCCATCCCTTTACCACATCATACCATTATATTCCACTCCTTCCTATGTCCTGTCTATATATGCTCCTTCTAGCCTCTCTTAAAAATGAGAAAGGTCATATGAGTTATCAATATCTTCTTCCCATGCAAGAATACAAACAGTTCAACATCATCAAGTTCCTCATAGTTAGTCCATCTCTTCCACTCCCTCTATGGTTCACCAGAGTTCTGTACTTGGAGATCAAACTTTCTGTTCAGCTCTGGTCATCTCTTTAGGAAAGTTTGAAAGTCCCCTGTTTAATTGAAAATCCATCTTTTCCCCTGAAAGAAGATGTTTAGTTTTGCTGGGTAGTTGATTCTCGGTTGTAAATCAAGATCTTTTGCCTTCTGGAATATCATATTCCAATCCCTATGAGCCCTTATCCTGTGTAATCCTGACTATGGAGCTTCAGTAGTTAAATTGTCTGTTTCTGGCAGCTTTTAGAATCTTCTCTTTGATTTGGGAGTTTTGGAACTTGGCTATAATATTCCTGGAAGTTTTTCTTTTGAGATACCTTTCAGGAGGTGACCAGTGAATTCTTTCAATTTCTATTTTACCCTCAGCTTCTAGGATCTCAGGGAAATTTTACTGCATTATTTCTCGAAAAATGAAGTTTAGGCTCTTTTCCTGGTCATGGCTTTCAGATAGTCCAATAGTTTTCAAATTATTTCTTCTGGATCTGTTTTCAAGGTCAGTTGTTTTTCCAATGAGATATTTCACATTTTCTTCTAATTTTTGGCTTTTTTGGGAAGAGTTTTATTTCTTCCTGATTTCTTGAAAAGTCATCAGCTTGCTTTAGTTTCATTTTGCATTTGAAGGAGTTATTTTCTTCAGAGAGCTTTTTTATCTCCTTTTCCAGCTGGCCAATTCTGCTTTTTAAGGCATTCTTCTCCTCATTTTCCTTTTGTTTTACTTTTTGCATTAGGCCTAAACTAGTTTTTAACGTATTATTTTCTTCAGTATTTTTTTGTATTTCTTTCACTAAGCTTTTGATTTGGTTTTCATGATTTTTTCCCATTGCTCTCATTTCTCCTCCCAATTTTTCCTCTACCTCCCTGAATTGCTTTTCAAAGTCTTTTTTGAACTCATCCACAGTCTGAGCCCATTTTCTATTTCTCTTGGAGGTTTTGGATACAGAAGCTTTGATTTTATCATCATCAGAGTATGTGTTTTGCTCTTCCATAGGACTGAAGTAATTCTCCATGGTCAGATCCTTCTTTCCAAGGTCTTAAGCTCTCCAGCCCATGCTTTGATATGTAGATGACCACAGCATTGCCCTCTGCCCTGAGGCTATAAGGCTGGATACAGCTATCTTAGTAAGGAAGCCTAAACTGCACCCTGAGTCTGAGTATAGGCAAAGAGCAGAGTCCTACCCCAGGAAGAGCAGAGAAATCTCAGCAGACTTCCCTTACCTTCTCTGGGGTGCAGGCTGCTTTCTCCCGATTCTTGCTGCAGGTTGCTCCTCACTCCACACTTACCCAGGTGCAGCAGAGTTCTCTCCTCTCCCCTTCAAGTTGTTGCTGGTGATCTCTGGGCTGGACTGGACTGGGCTTTGCTGAGCTGGGCCAGGCTGAGCAGTGGCTTTTTTTCCCACGCCAGGTCTTGGTGAAGCACACCTTTCCTGTGGAGGTTCTAAGTTATATTGGACTGGGAAAATGTATCATTCAGTCTTTCTGTGGGTTCTGCCCCTCTCAATTTTGGCTAGAGCCCTCATTTGTTTGTTTTTTTGGGGGGGTTGGGGGGACGGAGTTGTGAGGAATGCTGCCTTCACGCTGCCATCTTGGCTCCGCCCTCTCTCTTGCCTATTTTATGTGAAATAACTTACTCCATTCTAATTCTTCTTTTCTCTTTCTCCAACTACATTCCTCTCTCAGCCATTAGCTCCATCTTTTAAATATTTTATCCCTTCAAATTCAACTCCCACATGTGACTTGTATATAAAGGTTCCTTTTAATTTCCCTAATAAATGATAAAGTCGGGGGTGGAGCCAAGATGGAGGTATGAAGGCAGCATTTCCTGTGAACTCTGACCCCCCAAACCCCCCCAAAAGAAACAAAGGATGGCTTTAGCCAAAATTTAGTGGGGGCAGAACCCACAGAAAGACTGAATGATACATTTTCCCAGTCCAAGATAACTTAGAACTTCCTTGGGAAAGGTGTGCTTCCCCAGGACCCAGGGTTGGAAAACAAGCCATGGTACAGCCCAGCCCAGCCCAGCCCAGCCCAGAGAACACCAGCAACAGCTTGAAAGGGCACTGAAAGAACTCTGCTGCACCTGGATGAGTGTGAAGTGAGGAGCCTGGCCGCAGAGCCTGCAGTGAGAATCAGGAGAAAGTAGCCTGCACCCACAGAGATGGCAAAGAAAATCTTCAGAGATTTCTCTGCTCTCCCTGGGGTGGGACTCTGCTATTTGTCTACACTCAGATATTGCTGTTTGGGCCTCCATATTAAGATAGCTGGATCCTTCCTTGTAGCCCCAGGGCAAAGGGTAGTGCAGGGGTCCATCTACATATCAAAGCACAGGCAAGAGAGCATAAGACCTTGGAGGAATAAAGGTCCCAGTGGGGTGTCCTCCCCACAAAAAACAACCCCAAAGCCTTGGAAGTGCTGTAAATTAGTCTTGGGCTGAGAAAATGAGTAAACAATAGAAAAAGAAGAATCTGACTATAGAGAATTACTTTAGTCCCATAGAAGATCTAAACACATACTCAGATGATGACAAAATCTAAGCTTCCATATCCAAAACCTCCAAGAGAAATAGAAAATGGTCTCAGACTATGGATGAGCTCAAAAAAGACTTTGAAAAGCAATTAAGGGAGGCAGAGGAAAAATTGAGAGAAGAAATGAGAGCAATGCAGAAAAATCATGGAAAAACAAATCCAAAGCTTGGTGAAAGATATGCAAAAAAATACTGAAGAAAATAATATGTTAAAAACTAGTTTAGGCCTAATGGAAAAAAGCAAAACAAAAGGCAAATGAGGAGAAGGATGCCTTAAAAAGCAGAATTGGCTAGCTGGAAAAGGAGATAAAAAAGCTCTCTGAAGAAAATAACTCCTTCAAATGCAAAAATGGAACTAAAGGAAGCTGATGACTTTTGCAAGAAAGCAGGAAGAAATAAAACTCTTCCAAAAAAGCCAAAAATTAGAAGAAAATGTGAACAATCTCAGTGGAAAAACAACTTAACTTGAAAACAGATCCAGAAGACATAATTTAAAAATTACTGGACTATCTGAAAGCCATGACCAGGAAAAGAGCCTAGACTTCATTTTCTAAGAAATAATACAGCGAAACTGCCCCAAGATCCTAGAAGCTGAGGGTAAAATAAAAATCAAGAGAATTCACCAGTCACCCCCTGAAAGGGATTCCAAAAGAAAAACTTTCAGGAATATTATAGACAAATTCCAAAACTCCCAAATCAAAGAGAAAATTCTAAAAGCTGCCAGAAACAGACAATTCAACTACGGAGGCTTCATTGTCAAGATTACACAGGATCTGACAGCATGTACATTAAGGCCTCATAGGGCTTGGAATATGATATTCCAGAAGGCAAAATATCTTGATTTACAACTGAGAATCAACTACCCAGCAAAACTGAACAACTTCTTTCAGGGGAAAAGATGGATTTTCAATGAAACAGTGAACTTTCAAACTTTCCTATCAAGATGCCCAGAGATGAACAAAAAGTTTGATCTCCAAGTACAGGACTCTGGTGAACTATAGAGGGAGTGGAAGAGAGGGACTAACTATGAGGAACTTGATTATGTTGAACTGTTTGTATTCCTACACAGAAAGAAGCTATTGATAACTCATATGAACTTTCTCTTGGAAATAAGAATAAGAGCTGTTAGAAGGACCATATATAGACAGGACATAGAAAGGAGCAGAATATAATGGTATGATGTGGTAAAGGGATGCAGTCAATGTACCAGGAGGAAGGAAAAGGAGATTAAGAAGAACCTGAATGATTTCACATAAGAGTCAGGAAAAAGATTTTTCAATGGAGTGGAGGGGGGAAGGCAAGGGGGAATGAGTGAGCATTCATTTTCATTAGAAATGGCTCAGGGAGGAAATGACATGCACACTTAATAGAGTGAGGAAATCTTGCCCTGGAGAAGGATGGGAGGAAAGGGATGGGATGAGGGGAAATGGGGGCAGGGAAGGAGGTAATAGGTGATAGAAGAGAGGGAATATTGAAGGAGAGGGTACTCAGATGTGACACACTTCTGGACAGGGCCAGGATGAAAGGAGAGAGAGAGAATAGAATAAATGAGAGTGGGGAGAAATAGAATGGAAGTACAGCTAGTAATAGCAACTGAGGGAAAAAACATTGAAGCAACTTCTCTGATAGACTTATGATAAAGAAAGCAACTCACCCCAGAGACAGAGCCATTGAAATCTGAACACAGACTGAAGGACAATTTTTTTTTTTTCTCTCTCTTTCTTTATTCTTGAGGTTTCCCATCTTCTTGGGAGGGGGTTATGTTTACTCTTATGTTTACTCTTATAACATTCAATTTACATCAATGTAAGGCATGAAAACAATGTAGAGACTGTTAGACAGCCTTCTTTGGGGGAAGGAAATGGAGGAGGGGTGAAAAATTGTAGAATTCAGAGCTTTGCAAAAAATGATGGGTACACATTATTGCATATAATCAGAAAATAGTTGAATTGTCTGGTTCTGGCAGCTTTTAAAAAAATAAATACACCATGGAAGAAAAAAAAGAAACCTCTCTGTTTTTATCAGACTGGCTCCAAATTTGGTTAAAAAATTATAAAGTTCCTTTGAATTATCAGTATCAGCTTTGTATGCAGGAATATAAGCAGTTCAACCTCATTAAGTTTTTTTAAGATTCACCTTTTCTGTTTACCTTTACATGTTTCACTTGACTCTTGTATTTGAAGATCAAATATTTTATTCAACTTTGGTCATTTCATCAGGAAAGTTTGAAAGTTCCCTATTTCATTGAATATTTATCTTTTCCCCTGAAAGAGTTTGTTCAGTCTTGCTGGGTAGTTTATTCTTGGTTGCAATTCCAGATTTTCTGCCTTCTGGAATATCATATTCTAAGCCCTACAATACCTTGATAAAACTATGCCTACCCTTTGACCTAGTAGTTCCATTAATAAATCTATATTTCAGAAGACATAAAAAAAACAGGAAGGAAATGGACTTCTATGCAAAAGGATAGGTATAGCAACTCTTTTTGGAAATTAAGGGAAGGACCATCATTTGGGGAATGGCTGAACAAATTATGTTATGTGACTAAGATGAACTAATATTCTATAATAAAAAATGATGAACCAGTTTCTCAGTAAAAAAAAAAAAATTATATGTACAGATACAATGGAAACTGGGAAATACACAAAGTAACAATACTAATGCAAGATGATCAGCTATGAATGACTTACTTTTTCTCAGCAATGCTGTGATCCAAGAGAACTCTCAAGTACTTAAGATAAAGAATACTATCCATCCCAAAGCAAGAGCTGATGGTATATGAATACAGTTTAAAGCATACTTCTTTAAATTTAATTTTCTTGAGATTTTAATTTGGGGGGGGTTATGTCTACTTTTGCAATTTGATTATTGTCATAAAGATTTTCATGACAACACATTTTTAACCTATATCAAATAAGTGACTATTTCAATGAGTGAGAGTGGGGTGAAAGGGAGGGAGAAAATCTGGAACTCAAGGTTTTGAAAGTGAATGTTGGAACTTCTTTTTGTTTATAACAAGGGAAAAATAAAAATGAAAATAAATAAATGAAATTTTGACAAAATGAATATAGCAAGATATAATTAGGATGTTATATCATGATCAAGTAGGATTTGTATAAGGAATGCAGGCTTCGTTCAATATTGGGAAAGCTCTCAGCATAATAGACCATATCCATATCAAACCTGACAAATTATATGATTATTTCAATATTATATCAATGCTGAAAAAGTTTTTGACAAAATATAACACCATTCCTATTAAAAAAAAAAAAACTAGAGAGCATAGGAGTAAATAGAGTATTCCTTAGAAAGATAAGTAATATATTTCTAAAATCATCAACAAGCATTATATGTAATGTGGATGAACTAGAGGCATTCCCAAAGGGATAAGGAATGAAATAAGGATTCCCTTTATCACTATAGTTTTGGCAATGATAAGAAAAAGAAATTGAAGGAATTAGAATAGGTAATGAAGAAACAAAGCTCTTACTCTTTGCAGATAATGAAGAATCAAAACCTTTATTCTTTGCAGATCCTTAGAGAATCCTAGAAAATCATCTTAAAAACTACTTGAAGCAATTAGCAACTTGAGTAAAGTTGCAGAATATGAAATAAACACAAATAAACAATCTGTTTTTCTATATATCACTAACAAGACAGAGAAGCAAGAAATAAAAAGAGGAATTCCATATAAAGTGTCTGTAAGACAATGAACCAACCACTGAAGGAATAAGTAATTTAAAAAATAGGAGAAGGGGCAGCTAGTTGACCCGGGAGTCAGGAGGACCTGAATACAAATCCAGCTTCAGACAATTAATAATTACCTAGCTGTGTGACTGTGGACAAGTCACTTAACCCCACTGCATTGTAAAAACAAAAAAAAATAGGAGAAGAATGAGCCCTGCCAAATTCCTTTTATGACACCAATATTGTGCTGATATGTAAACCAGAAAACAAAAACAGAAAAAGGAAATGGTAGATCAATTTCCCTAATGAACATGGATGCAAAAATCTCAAATAAAATTCTAGAAAAGACTACAGCAAGTTATTACTAGGATAATACATCATGATCATGCAGGTTTTGTAACCTACAGGTAGGCAGGGATGGTTCAAAGTAAGGAAAACACTCAACATATATGAATATGTCAATAAGGAAACCAACAGATATCATAAGATTATCCCAATAGATTCTGAAAAACCTTTGATAAAAAACAACATCTATTCCTATTAAAAACAATAGAAAGTACAGGAATAAATGGAGTTTTACTTGAAATAATAAGCAGTCTATCTAAAACCATCCATCTAAAACAACTATCTATCTATCTAAAATCACCAATAGACACTAAATATAATGGAGATAAACTAAGAGTTTTTCCAATAAGATCAGGGGCGAAACAAGGAGATCCATTATCACCATTTCTATTCAATATAGTATTAGAAATATAAGCTTTAGCAATAAAAGAAGAAAAAGAAATTGAAGGTATCAGAATTGGCAATGAGGAAGCAAAGCTTTCACTCTTTGCAGGTGATATGATGGTATACTTAGGGAACCCGAAAAAATCATCTAAAATGCTACTTGAAATAATTAACAAATTCAACTAAGCAGCAGAATATAAAATAACCAGAAATCATCAGCATTTCTATATATGAACAACAAAGCTCAAGAGCAAGAGATAGAAAGAGAAATTCCATTTAAAGTAACTGGAGACAACATTAAATATTTGGGAATTTATTTCCCAAGGCAAATTTACTTCCCAGATACTGTATGAACATGATTATAAAACACTTCTCACCTAAATAAAATCAGATCTAAATAATTGGAAAAGTGTCAATTGCTCGTGGTTAGGTAGAAATAAGATAATAAAAATGACAATTCTATCTTAAATTGTTTATTTAGTGCCATAGCAAACTACCAAACAATTATTTTACTGAACTAGAAAAAATAGTAACAAAATTCATCTGGAGCAACAGGAGATCAAGAATGTCAAGGGAATTAATAAAAAAAAAAGTAAAGGAAGGTGGCCTAGCTCTACCAGATCTAAAACCATACTATAAATTGGCAATCATCAAAACTGCCTGGTACTAGTTAAGAAATAGAGAAGTGGATCAGTGGATCAGTATAGATTCTAAAGAAATAGTAGGAAATGACTAGTAATCTACTGTTTGAAAAACCCAAAAGACATTAATTAGCTTCTGGAATAAGAATTCACTATTTGACAAAAATTGTTAGGAAAATTGGAAAGTAGTATGACAAAAATTAGACATAGACGCACACCTCACACCCTACACCAAAATAAGGTCAAAATGGATTTAGGCCAACACCATACATAAATTAATAGAAATTTATGACCAAGTAATAAATAGTTTATACTATAAATTACAAAATGTATGATTTTGATTTTATTAAATTTAAATTTTTGCACTAATAAAATCAATGCTGGCAAAATCAGAAGGAAAGCAGAAAGCTGAGAAACAATTTTCACAGCAGAGGATCTGATAAAGGTCTCATTTTTAAAATATATAGGGAATTGCATCAAATTTATAAGATTAGAAGTCATTTCCCAATTGATAAATGCTCAATGGATATGAATAGACAGTTTGCAAATAAAGAAATTAAAGCTATTTATAATCTTATATAAAAAGGTTCCAAATCATTATTGATTAGAGAAATGTAAATTTAAACAACCCTGAGGTATCACCCCACACCTATCAGATTAGCTAAGATGAGAAAAAGAGAAAAATGATCAATGTTGGAGAATTTGTGGGAGGATTTGCAACATTGCAACATGCATTGCTGATGGAGTTCTGAACTGATCCAACCATTCTGGAGAGCAACATGGGACTATTCCTAAAAAGCAATAATACTGATCATACCCTTTGACCTTACAATTTCAAAACTAGGTCTATATCCAGAAGAAATCACGAAAGATGGGAAAAATCCCCCATGTTTCAAAATATTCATAGCAGTTTTTTTGTAATGACAAAAGGAATTGGAATTCAGGGGCATGCCCATCACTTGGGGAATGACTGAAGAAGTTATGGTGTATGCATATTATGGAATACAATTGGTCTATAAGAAACCACAAGTTGTCCAACTCTAGAGAAGCATAAAATGAATTGTAGAATCTGATGCTGAGTGAAGGGAGGAAAACCAAGAGCACACTCTACACATTAACAACAACATTGGGAGTTGATTAGCCTTGATGGATGCAACTCCTCTCAGCAGTTCAGAGAGCTAGGACAACCCTATTAGACTGGTTATGAGTATCCCCATCCAGAGGAAGGTAAAACAAAACAAAACAAAACAAACAAGAACCCTTCAGAATCCTATGAACACTACATTCGTTTTTAAAAATTTTTTTCTTATGCATTTCTTTCCCTCAATCCTAATTCCTCATCCTGAAAATAGCTAATCTGTAAACATGTTTAACAAATGCTGAGGGGGAGGGGGAGGAGTGGGAAGGAGGGTGCAAAGTATGCATATGCATATGAATAAATGTTGAAAAACTTTCATAACATGTAACTGGAAAAATAAAATATTAATTTTTAAAGGATCTGTAGAAACATAAAATACTTGGGAATCTACCTGCCAAGGCAATCTTGGAAACTATATGAAAACCATTATAAAACACTTTTCACACAAATAGAATCAGATCTAAACAACTAGGTAAATGTGCCAAACTAATATAATGAATTAAATTACTTATCCAATGCCATGCCAATCAAACTTCAAAAAAAATACTTTATTGAGCTAGAATAATTAATAATTTTTTTGTTTTCATTTTTGTTTTTAGGTTTTTGCAAGGCAAATGGGGTTAAGCAGCTTGCCCAAGGCCACACAGCTAGGTAATTCTTAAGTGTCTGAGACTGGATTTGAATTCAGGTACTCCTGACTCCAAGGCCGGTGCTTTATCTACTATGCCACCTAGCCATCCCCAAATAATTAATACTTTAATTTATCTGCAGGAACAAAAGGTCAAGAATTTCAAGGGAATTAATGAAAAATGCAAAAGAAGGTGACCTAGTCATACCCAAATCTTAAATTACATTATAAAACATCAGTTATCAAAACTGTTTAGTATTGGCTAAGAAACAGAGTGGAGAATCAGTGGAATGGAAAGTATTGAATGGCTATAGTACTCTGTTGGTTGATAAGCCTAAAGATTTCAGCTTCTGGAATAAGAACTCACTTTGATAAAAATCCCTGGGAAAACTGGAAGATTGTATAGCAGAAACTTGTCATAGACCAACATCTCATACCCTTTACCAAAATAAAGTTGAAATTGGTACAGGATTTAGAAATGAAAGGTGATATCAGAAGTCAATTAGGACAAGAAGGAATAGTTTACCTGTCAGATCTCTGGAAAAGGACATTTTTATGACCAAAGAAGATATAGAGAACATTACAAAAATGCAAAATGTATAATTTTGATAACAGTAAATTGAAAAGTTTTTGCAGAAATAAAAACATTGCAGTGAAGATTAAAAGGAATGCAGTAAGTTGGGAAACAATTTTTAAAACTAGTGTTTCTGACAAAGGACTCATTTCTAAAGGACTCATTTCTAAGATATATATAAAGAATTGAGTCAACTTTATCAGAATACAAGTCATTCCCCAAGTAATAAATGGCCAAAGGATCTGAAAAGGCATTTCTCAGATGAATAAACTATAGATATCTACAGGCTTACAAAAAAAATGCTCTTAAATATTATTGATTAGATAAAAGTGAATTAAAACAACTAGGAGGTACCACCTCATACCTATGACTAAAAAGGAAAATGATCTGTGTGTAGGCATTGTGGGAAAATTGTGACATTTATACACAATTGGTGGAGTTGTGAACTGCTCCAACCTTTCTGGAGATCAATTTGCAATTATATACAAAAGGCAATAAAACAGTGCATACCCTTTGACCCCAAAATACCACTACTAGATCTGTATTCCAAAGAGATCGCAAAAAAATGGATAAAAAATCCACATGTACAAAAACATTAATAGTCATTCTTTTTGTTTTGGCAAAGAATTGGAAACTGAGGGGATATCCATCTGTTGAGGAAAGGCTGATCATGAGGCTTGGCACTTAAGATTATCCTGGACAAACTTGCATGGACTAATGCCGAGTGAAGTAAGCAGAACAAGAACATTATATATATACTAACAACATGATGATCTACTAAAATGGACTTATTCATTTCAACAGTACAATAATCAAACACAATTCTAAATGACTTGGGATGGAAAAAAAGGTCCATACTCAGAGAAGGAACTGTGAAGTTTAAATGCAAATCAAAGCTTTAATTTTTAAAAGTTGTCTTGTATATTACTTTTTTCTAATTTTTTAATTCATTTTGATTTGATTCTTTCACAGTATGATTGATATGGATCTATGTTTAGCATATGGGTCTATATATAGGCTCTATTAGATTTTTTTGTCAGGGGCAAGGGGGGAAGAGAGAAAAATGCAAAACTCAAAACCCTGTAAAAACGATTATTGAAAATGACCACTGAATGTAGTTGGAAAAATAAATAAGCAGAATATTTTTTAAAAATAAAATAAAATATATACAAAGAATGGTACACATTGTTGGAGTCAGTTACATGGAGCAGTAGATAGAGTACTGGGTCTCTAATCAGAAAGACTTGAGTTCAAATCTGGCCTTAGATATTTATAAATTCTGTGACATTAAGCAAATTTCTTACCCAAATGAGGATAATATCAATATCTACTTTCAGGATTGTTTTAAGGATTAAGAATTACTTTTGAAGTTTGTTCATTTCTGAAGAGGATCAATGACATAGCAGAGTTTTGTCTTGACTTGCATGAATTAGAGCTAAGTGAGGCAGAGTTGCACAAAGTTGTTAACTTCACTCTCTCTTCCAAGTCATCAATGTTCAGTGGTAAAATAAAGGTCAGGATGACTGATGATAGCCCAAGATGCAATGAATGATCTTGGCATCTCTGATGCTTGATCAAGCTCTAAATGCTCCACAGAATTTGCGTTAGCAGCTGGAACATGGTAGCTGGAGCAAATTATTCTCATCTGCCTGGCGAGAGTATTCACATGTTTGGGGAGTAGACATCTCCCCAAGCCCCACCCCCAGCAAGTTTGAGGTTCCTTAGCTACTCTCAATCTAGTTTAATCTAAAATGGTTTGCTGGATTATAGCTGTTGGACATGATATAACTTGGAATCAACACTAGTTGGGGAACAGGCTAGACACCAAATGTGGAGAAGCAGCCTTTAAAAGGGCTCAACAAGCTCAACAAGCCATCACAGCAGAGATCCTAGTCCTCATTCAATACTCCATATACCTCAAATTTCTAAGTTTACTTTTGTATACTTCTAAATGAGATATTTGTAAAACATTAAACATTTTTTGGAAGATAGTAGGTGTCATATAAACAAATGCCTATTCCTTTTCCTCTATTCCTTTTTGATATGTTTATATGTTAAAATGGTAAAAATAATTTACTAATTTATTGATTTCTTGCCATACCAATAATGCTCTCAAAATAATTTTTTTATAAAACCACCTCACCACTCCTCCCACCAAAATGTGACTTTGTTAATAAAATAATAAAATTACATGTAGCTGCCTCTAAAGATAATTATCATGAATTCTCTTGGTAAATAAAAAATAATGAAGAAAACAAGCAGAAATAGAGAAGGATTTCCAACTATATTAGAAAATAGTGATTATTCAAAATATTTGGTACTAGTCAAAAATAGGATAACAGATTAAGGGGATAGATTAAATGATACCTCATGGGCGGAAAATAAGCAGTTCAATGATTGATAAACTTAATAGGACAAAAAAAAAGACAAGCTGAGATGAGACACCTTTTTCTTTCTACAAAAAAAAAAACTGCCAGGAAAACTGTCAAGTAGTTTATCAATAATTAGTTCAGAATGACATCTCACACCATACTCAGTATGCAAATACTCAAACATGTCTGTGATCTTACTGACCTGACAGGCCATTCACATGATTCTGACTCATGATTTTCTAGGATTCTCATAAATGTCTTCCCGAAAATTTGCCTCAGAAACCACCAAACATGCTATAGGCCCTGCTTGAGGCTTCCAGTGGAATACTCTGGTTAATATTCCATTGTTCTTTCTATGTCTTCTCTTTTCTTTAAGTCCATTTTTTCTTTATGTCATAAGATTCTTTAATGAAATGCTTTGCACTTATTCTTCTAAGGACTTCTTCACTGAATATGTTACTGTCTCCACACACTCATTATTTGTTTTCTATTTGATACTCATTTTAATTCTTCATAAATTATTATTTACATGAGAAATAGAGTAATTAAAAGGGCATAAAAAAGAATACACTCTAGTTTGACATTCTCCTCCTTTTTAATTCTGAGCCTAGTTTAACTGCAAAAAAAGGTTGTCCCACATATAAATACCATAGGATAAGCTTCCTAGGACTTCTATTCAAATGTATCCTGATATCTACAGAAATAGATCTTTATTTGGTCAATCTTGTATAGATAGATACCAAAGCTCCTTTAAGTGATTACAAATCTCTTTCAGTAGGTACTATAGTGTTTGGAGGTTTGATGTAATCAGTGCAGTCTCATCCACATATAGGAGAATCTAGAGGATCTCACCATTCAAAGAGCATTTCTCCTTTACCTGGAATCTATAAGAGATCTCTTTATCACAATGGCAAATACATTTGAATAAACACATCCTTGTTTAAAACCTTTGCTAATGTGTATTATCTTCTGATAATTGAACAGTGTAATTTCTACTTCCACATATCTCAAAGAATCCAAAATAATATTGTTACATATATGGAAGACGACTAGCTCAAAAACCATTTAAGGTTATACTTTGTTCTACTGAGTCAACTGGATATTTCTTTTCATTATCAACAAACAGTAAACTTTATGGTTTCATAAATTCTCTTTATCATTCATTCAAGTGAAGATGGCAAAGATGTGACCCTTTGGTGAATACTCCTTTTGAAAGGACGCATGCCCTTACTAATAATCTCATGGAAGATGCCTTCATTAATATATAGACAACCCTCAAAAATAATCTGAATAGCTGAGAAAGTAAATACTATGACCAATCATTAATGATAGTCTCCATAACTTTTTTGCTTTTTTGAATTTTGCAATTTTCCCCCCAAGTCTTGCATCCCTCCCACACCCACCACAGAAGGCAGCCTGATAGTCTTTACATTGTTTCCATGCTATACATTGACCAAGAAATCACGTCTTTAAGGAAAAAATAAAATACAAGAGAACAAAATTTCATAAGATACCTTTTTTAAAAAATTAAAGGTAATAGTCTTTAATTTTTCTCTGAAGTCCACAATTCTTTCTTTGGATACAGAAGGTATTCTGCATTGCAGATACCCTAAAATTGTTCCTGATTGTTGCACTGATGAAATGAGCAAGTCCATTAAGGTTGATCATCACCCCCATGTTGCTGTTATGGGTATACAATGTTCTGGTTCTGCTCATCTCCTTCAGCATCAATTCATGCAAATTGATCCAGGCTTCTCTGAGTTCCTATCCCTCCTGATTTCTAATAGAACAGTAATGTTCCATCATATGCCTATAACAAAATTTGTTCAGCCATTCCCCAAATGATGGACATTCAGTCAATTTCTAATTTTTTGTCACCACAAAGAAGGTTGCTATGAATAATTTTGTACAACTGATATTTTTACCCTTTTTCATGATGTCTTCAGGGTATAGACCCAGTAGTGGTATTGCTGGATCAAAAGACATGCACATTTTTATTTCCCTTTGGGCATAATTCCAAATTACCCTCCAGAAAGGTTGGATGAGTTCACAGCTCCATCACCAAGGCATTAGTGTCATATTGGTCAATCTGAGACATTTGAATTACTGTATCAGAGGTGTTTTAAATTGTATTTCTCTAATCAGTAATGATTTAGAGCAGTTTTTCATATGACTATGAATTGCTTTGATTTCCTCATCTATAAATTGCCTTTGCATATCCTTTGACCATTTGTCAATTGTGGAATTACTTTTTTTATAAATTTGATTCAGTTCTCTATATATTTTAGAAATGAATCCTTTTTCAGAAATACTAGTTATAAAAATTGTTTCCCAGTTAACTACATTTCTTTTAATCTTGGTTACAATGGTTTTGCTTGTGCAAAATTTTTTAATTTACCATAATCAAAATTATCTAGATGGTTTTTAATGATATTCTCCATCTCATTCTTAGTCATACACTGCTTCCCTTTTCATAGATCTAACAGGTAAACTATTCTTTGATCTCCTAGTTTGCTTATAATATTGTCTTTTATGTCTAAATCCTGTATCCATTTTGATATATATTATCTTGGTATAAGGTGTGAGGTGTTGGTCTAATCCAAGTTTCTGTCATACTAACTTCCAATTTTCCCAAGAGTTTTTATTGGAAAGCATTTTTATCCCAGAAGCTAAACTCTTTGATTTTATCAAACAATAGATTGCTATAATCATTTCTTGCTATCTCTTTTGTCCCTAGACTTAACCAATACTCCATTTTTAGCCATTTCTTTGATGACTGATGCCTTATAATATAATTTTATTTCTGGTAGGGCTAAGCCACCTTCTTTTGCACTTTTTTTCATTAAATCCCTGGAAATTCTTGACTTTTTATTTCTTCATATGAATTTACTTAAGTTTTTTTTCTAACTCATAAAAGTAGGATTTTTTTGGAATTTTGATTGGTAGGGCACTAAATAAGTAGTTTAATTTATGTAGAATTGTCATTTTTATTATATTAGCTTGGCCTATCCATGAGCAGTTGATATTTGCCCAGTTTTGTAAATCTGATTTTATTTGTGAGAGAATTGTTTTGTAGTTGTTTTCACAGAGTTTCTGAGTCTGACTTGGCAGGTAGACTCCCAAGTATTTTATATTGTCTGAAGTTATTTTGAATGGGATTTCTCTTTCTAGCTCTTGCTGCTATATCTTGCTAATAATATATAGAAATGCTCATGATTTAAGAGGGTTTATTTTATATCCTGCAACTTTGCTAAAGTTGCTAATTGTTTCTAGTAGTTTTTTAGATGACTTCTGGGGATTCTCAAGGTATACCATCATGTCATCTGCAAAGAGTTTTGTTTCTCCTTTCTCAATTCTAATTCCTTCAATTTCTTTTTCTTCCCTTACTGCTGAAGCTAACATTTCTAAAACAATATTGAACAGCAGTGGTGATAATGGGCATCCTTGTTTCGCCCCTGATTTTATTGGGAATGTCTCTAGCTTATCCCCGTTGCATATAATGCTTGTTGATGGTTTTGGATAGATGCTGCTTATAATTCTAAGGAACAATCCATTTATTATTGATTTAAGGCTCTCTCCCTAGGCCTGGAGGGGTGATGGGTGCAGCTGAATACTGTTATCCTTCGAACTGATGTGGACTAGGCCCTGGATGAGGTAGTTAATCTTATTTTGCTGAGGGAGCTCTGCTGCTCACACCTGAGCCTGGTGGGGTAGGGTGGGATGGGGGTGTTTCTGGGAAGAGGGCTCCACTGAAAGTATGGAGCTCATGCCCCAAGGAAAATGATTGGATGATATCCAGCTGCACTCTGCAACTCCCTCTGTTGGAACTTGCCTTCCAGACCTGCTGGGATGCCCCAGACCTCTGTTCCCACAGCCAAAGCCTCCATGACTAAGTCTACTCCTCTGGCTTCACCCCACTGCTGCCCCTGGGCTGGTTCTCTGCTCTCTGCTTCTGTTTCACCCAGGGTCCCCTGAGACAGACCTTGTTGGTAGATGTTCTTCTCCTAGCTTCTTTTTCTGGTTTTTCTTCAATCAAATTTCTATTAAAAGGTTTCTTTCATATTATTTCTGAGGGGAAACCAGGAGACTTTAGCACAGTGCCTTCTTTCTTTCCATCATCTTGTCCAGAAGTCCTCCATCACTTTTTAAAAAATATTTTTCTTATTAGATTGAAGATTTTTTTCCCTCATAGCTCTTGATCTCATATATTTCTGTAGTAGTCCTTCAATGACCCAGAAGGGAGAGGGAAAATAGGGTAGGTAATAAATATTTATAATTTTACCAGTCACTAAGGTAAGTACTTTAAAAATATCGTATCATTTGATCCTCAAACCAGTCCTGTGATGCAGATGCTGTTATTGTATGCATTTTACATTTGAGAATACCAAGGCAATCAGAGATTAAATGACTTGTCCAAGGCAACAAAGTTGTATGAGGCCAAATTTGAGCTCATGTCTTCCTGATTCCAAATGCAAAGCTGCGTTCACTGAGTTACTCAACTATCTACTAATATTTGAATATTTAGTTTTATGCAAAAATAGAAAATTTCCTTTGAATCTCTTCTGTCCCCTTCTGCTTCTATGGTCAGTGAACAAAAAGAGGAAAACTACTAATTATCATCCATGAACAAATTTCAATTTGGCTCTTAAACCTGTAAATGTGACATTCTTATCCAATGACAAAAGGGGAAATTTTTTTTTTGGAAGATGTAAATCAGATCAATCTTGACATTCTTTCTATAAATGAAACCAGAATAAAAAGAATTGAAACTAAATGGAGAAATGTCTCACATGTACTCCTTAGCAATGCAATAAAAGGAGTTTCCAAGTGTATCATACACTTCATAGCTACCACAAATATTATTTCATGGGAGTTAATAATAAATATTTACTAAAAAATGCCACCATGAAAAATGTTTGCAGCTTATTTCCCAGTCTCTAATGAGGTGAACAAAATAGTAGAGCAATCATGTCAAGAACCCAATGAGACCTTCTAAATCAAAACAATATACATTCTATTACTTTATGACTTAAATGCAGAGGTTAAAAAATTTTTGAAGATGGAGAGAATATGTGGGAAAGTGTTATTTAGAAGAAAGAAATGAGAAAGTCAGGATGCTTGCACTCCTCAGTCAGAGGTTAAGACTAATTTTAAAAGTTCCAACTACATTCAAGTAGGTAGATTAATACTTATCTGGATGAAAGAATAATTATTTGAAATAAGAAATTACTAGATTTTTTAATTCTCTTTGCATTGCCAAAACCTAACCCCTAGAAAATTTCCTTCCTGACTTACTCATGTTTGCATGATGGTTCTTTTGTCACAGCCTTCGCAGGAGCAGCATTTTAGTGTCCTTTGTTCTCTACTGAGGAGTGCAAACACCATGAAATCTCTGTCTCCTCAGCATGGTGAAATGTGTCATGATGTCTTCCTGTTTACATGTGTTTTATCCTTTTCCACCCTCTATGTTCAATTAAATTTCCTTAAAAAAAGGTCAATTTGAAAAATAATAACCAAACTCATCTAAAGGAAAAAAGGTCAAGAATTTTAAGGAATCAGTGAAAAAAAAATCTGAAACATGGTGATCTAGCAGTATCAGATCTCAAACTGTATTACAAAGAAGTAATCATCAAAATGATGTTAGCTTTAAGTATATGATACACAGTAGTAAATAAGAATAGTAATCTGGTGTTTGACAAACACAAAGATCTAAGCTTTTGGGACAAGAAATCACTATTTGACAAAAACTTCTCAGGGAAAGTTGTAAAGCAGTTGGACAGACACTTGGTATAGAGCAACATCTCATATTATTGATTGAGTAAAGGTCAAAATGAGTTCATAGTTTAGGCATAAACGGATCACCCTGTAGATAAGGGAAGCATTTATGGCCAAATAAGAGGTAGAAAGCAATACTGGATGGAAAATGAATAAAATTTTGATTACATTAAATTTAACAATTTTTCTTCACAAAGCCAATGTGGTTAATATTAGAAGAAAATCAGGAAAATTTTACAGCAATTCCTTTGATATATAAACCTCATTTATCAAATACATAGGGAACTGAGTCAAATTTAAAAGAGCTGAAGTCATTCCTTCATTAATAAATGGTAAAAGGATACATTAGGTAGTTTGAGAAGAAATCAAAATTATCTATAGTTATATGAAAAATGTTCTAAATAGTATTAATTAGAGAAAGATAGATTAAAAGAACTCAGTTATCTTCTCATACATATCAGATTGACTAATAGGACAGAAAAATAAAATGAGAAATATTGAAGGGAATATGGAAAATTGGGTTACTAAATGCATAGTTGGTGGAGTTGAAAAGTGATCCAAGCATTCTAGAGAAAATTTTGGAACTGTGGCCAAAGAGATATAAAATTGTAAGGGGGCAACTAGGTGGCACAGTGGATAGAGCACCGGACCTGGAGTCAGGAGTACCTCAGTTCAATCTGGCCCCAGACACTAAATAATTACCTGACTGTGTGGCCTTGGGCAAGCCACTTAACCCCATTTACCTTGCAAAAACCTAAAAAAAAAATTGTACATAACCTTTGGCTCAGAAAAACCAACTAATAGGTCTGTATCCCAAAGAGATTTTTAAAAATGAAAAATTACCTCTATGCACAAAAATAGTTATAGCAGATCATTTTATGATGGTAAAGAATTGGAAAGTAAGGGGATACTCATTAATGAAGAGTGGCTGAAAAAGTGATGGCATATGATTTTGATAGAATACTATTGTGCTATAAGAGATAACAAACAGGAAGCTTTCAGAAAAAAAAAGTAACAAGTGGGAAGACTTACATGAGCTGACACAAAGCAAAGTTCAAAGAACCAGAAGAACATTGCAGTCAGTCACAGCAATATTATGTTTTGATCTGCTGTGAATTACTTATTTCCTCTCAACAATGCAATTATTCAGAATAATTCTGAAGGACTTGTGATGAAAAATGTTATCCATCTCTAGAGAAAGAACAAATGGATTCTGTTGAAGAATAAATATTTTTCAACTTTATTTTTTGTGATTATTTTGTCTACATTTTCTTTTGCAACATGGTAAATATGAAAATGTTTTGCATGACTGCATGTGTATAATGAGGAAAGAGATGGAGAGAATTCAGGGCGTAAAATTTTAAAAAGTTAAATAAAATCAATAAATAATAAATTAAACAATAAAAATAAATAAAATAGTTTAGATTAAAAATTACATATGATTGAGAAAAATAAAATTTTTAAAGATTAAGTTCTTTTTGAAGATGCCACTGTGTTGTTCACCTGGGGTATATTACATGGAGCCTACCCCATATATCAGAATGATCATCAAATATATGTATTGTCTTAACTCACTTAAGGGAGATGCTCAAAAACTAAATGAAAAAAAAATCCATTCTTTGTGAAGGAAAGAATTTCACTAAGAAAAGTACATGTTCATGCATAGAAAATTCTAATGATATAGCCTGAAAAAGCAACATGAAAATAAGGGTTTTATAAGCTCAAGAGCCCCATAAAGATGGGTTTATCAAATGACGTTCTGAAAAAAAAAAGTGAAGCAAGACTGTGCTATTGAAATGTTAAAGCCCCATAGATTGACAAGCAAAGCAGGAGGGCCATTTCCATGGTGGCACATTATGCAATACTGTGTTACTGAGAGCTAGAATAACATCTCTCTATTCCCAACCACAATCTTTAATCTCAGATATTAAATCAGTGAGTGACCTGCCACAGTGGGATATATGCTCCTTCTTAGTGCCTCACTGTTTGATAGCATTAAAGTTTTTTTCCCCTTTTCTAAAGAATTGAAAGCTCAATTTTAGGACCTGGTTTGTTCTGGTCACATTTCTCTCCCCTGCCTCTTGTCCGCCCCAGTGATACAATCCACTGATTTCCACAGCAAATGGACCTTCTCTGAAAAGAATATAAAAAGCCATTGAAATATAGTATTTTGAATCTAGCTCTTAATTTTTTAACTTAGTACCAATGAACTTGATTTTTGTCTTCTGTTTTTAGTATTTTGATAATTGTATTCCAATATGATTGACTTTCTTCATTCTTTAATGTGTCTTATTTTATGTATTTAAATACATTGTTCTGAGAAGCAGTGAAATGAACATTTATTAAGCATCTATTTGTGCTAAGCATTTATCACAATTATTTTGGGAAACAGGTAGTACTATTATTCCCATTTTATAGTTGAGAAAACTAAGGCAGACAGAAGTGACTTGTCAAAGTCATATAGCTAATAAACATCTAAGATCAGATTTGAATTTGAGCTTACCTGAGCACAGATCCAGTTTTCTTCTCCCTTGAGATACTAGTTGACTTTAAGGGATCTGTAATCTTCAACAGATTACCAAAAGGAACTACCATAAAAATAGAATAAAAATCCCAGATTTAGAAGATCAAGAAACTGTTGCTCCCTGAATGATGTTCAAAGCCTACTTGAGCCTTTGTCCTAATATCACTCCCCATATAGATATTATAATTTACTTCTCCACCATTATCCCAAACACATATCCTATTGTCTTACCTTTTATCTACCCTTATATTGGTCTTTTAAAATTTATTCTTTAATGTCCCTTAAATTTTTGTGAATTAAAAAACATTATTAAGCCAAGTTTTGAACTAAACTTTGTGGTTACAAATAGATAGCTAAGATAGTCCCTGCTCAGGGAGTTCATTTTCAAACAGGGGTGAAGGGAAAAGCTTTAATCTGCACATAAGACTGAAAGAGTCAGTGGTCCTATAATGGAAGGAAAGTTACAGATGGTTATATATTCTCTGTAGTGTCATTTCCATTAATAGAATAATTGAAATTTCTGATGAACTATTTGATGGTGCCAAGGACTTTGGTAAGTGCTGCATCATATAGAAAGACTATTGTGGAAATGAAGGGAGGAAGGTGAGGGGGAGTGAGTGAGCCTTCACTATCATTGGAAAGTGGCTTAGAAAGAAAATAATATACACATTCAATTGGGTATAGAAAGCTATCTTACCCTAGAGGAAAATGTGAGAGGAAAAGGATGAGAGAAAGGGAACAGAGGGAGAGGAGGGAGGGGGGGTATAAGTGATAGAAGAGAAGGAAGAGTAGTCAGACAAAATAGACTTTTGAGGGGGATGAAGAAAATACAATAAATGGGAGTAGAGAGAAATAGGATGGAGGGAAATACAACTAGGAACAGTAACTGTGGAGAAAAATAATGAAAGAATTTCTCTGATGGACATAATAAAGAATCCATCCCACAGACTGAAATACACTTTTTTCTCTCACCTGATTTTCCTTGAGGTTTCTCTTTTTGTGTGTGAAGGGATTATGTTTACTTTTACAACATGACCTATGTATGTGAAAAAAAATAAATGAAAAGCAAAGTGCTTTAGAAAACCTAATGTTAGGACTCATTATTAGAATCAGATTTAGGAGAATAGAGGGTATTGATATATTCCTTGGAAACTTGAATTTATTTGCCTGTTGGTGACAGCTAGTTGTCACCAACTTGATGATGTCAGGTATGTTTAGACTTTATAAGATTTGCTCTCTTGGATAAAGGCTACACAGATTCAAAAGGAAGAGGGATCTGCCACTGCTAGCACTTGAATATAGTTCCTTGGGTTGTCTCCATTGAGGTTTGAAGAGAGGTGGTGATCAAGCAAATTTGAACCCCTTTCATTCTACTGCTACTTTTTATTCTGCTATTTCCTTAGATCCTTCAATTTGATACATGAATGGCATTCAGTCAACAGTTGAGTTTGGTGGTGATTGTCATTGTTAATTGCTCTTTGTGCTTGGAGAGGATCAAAATGATATCACAATGTTGGGGTCAAGGTATAAATTGTATCTGATCATCCCAATATGATCCCAGAAGGTTCTATCACAGGTCAAGTATGAATAGACCACTTGGCCATTTGGAGAAGAGATGTCTCTAAATTAACACATTTCAAATTTCTTTTGAGTTACTGGAATTTGCTTTGCCTATAAAGCACAATGCCATTTTATTGTGAACTAACCATTTTGGGTGCTCCTGGGTCAATGTTTCCCATAACTGATAGTAAAATTTTTCAGAGAGACCTTGATACTATTCTTATATTGCTTCTTCTGACCTCCATGTGATTACTTCATGTGAATTCTCTGTAAAATAGTCTTTTAAGCAAAGAAACCTTTGACATTTGAACAGTGTGGCCAGCCCACTGTAGTTGCACTCTCTGCAGTTCAGTTCAAGAAAGAACCTCAGGAGCAGCTAGGTAGTGCAGTGGATAGAGCACTGGCCCTGGAGTCAGGAGTACCTTAGTTCAAATCCAGCCTCAGATACTTAATAATTAGCTAGCTGTGTGGTCTTGGGCAAGCCACTTAACCCCCATTGCCTTGCAGAAAGAAAGAAAGAAAGAAAGAAAGAAAGAAAGAAAGAAAGAAAGGAAGGAAGGAAGGAAGGAAGGAAGGAAGGAAGGAAGGAAGGAAGGAAGGAAGGAAGGAAGGAAGGAAGGAAGAAAGAAAGAAGAAAGAAAGAAAGAAAGAAAGAAAGAAAGAAAGAAAGAAAGAAAGAAAGAAAGAAAGAATCTCAGTTTCCAGTACCTTATTTTGCCAGGTGATCTTCAGAATCTTTCTAAAAGTGGTTCAATTTTTTGCCATGGATCTGGCATTTTGTCCACATTTTATGATGTAACAAAAAGGGCAGCACAATGAAGAGATCTTAAATTTAGTAGGTAGCCTAATACCTTTTCTCTCTCAAACATTCTTTTGGAGCCTCCCAAACACTTACCTAGCTCTGGCAGTGTTTGTGTGTATATCCCTGACAAGCATACTGCCAAGGTAAGTAGTAGATTTGGTATTAGTAGTAACAGTGGTGGCTGGCCCCTTTTCCACAAGTTGTACTCCTCTGTATAATGAATGAAAGGCTTAGTCTAGAAGCACAACTTATTCTAAGAGGACTGTTAGATATGCCTATGATAATTTCATCTTGTCTATAAGCCACTCAGTTCTCATTTATTAAGCATCTACTATGATCTAGGTCCTATGCTAATTTTGGTGACACAAAGAAAAGCAAAAACATAATAATAATCCCTGTTCTTAAGAAATTCAGTCTAAGGAGGGAGACAGTATATAAACAGCTACGAATAAACAAGGAATAAACAGGATAAATTGAAGATAGTTTCAGAGAGAATCCATCAAGGATAAAGAAGTCTAGAAAACCGAAATTCTATTTAATACCTAAAGGAAGTCAAGAAAACCAAGTAGTGATAAGGAAGGAAATTGTTCCTGGCATGGAAAAAAAGATGGGGAAAATGCTCAAAGTTGGGAGAGAGAGTTCCATGGGAAAAAAACAATAAAAAAAAACAATACCAAGGAGACAATAATCACTTAATGATAGAGAATATAGAGTCAAGTAAGGTGTAAGAAGTCTAGAAAGGTAGAAGACTGGATTATAAAGGACTTGAAGCCAAACAGAGACTTATAATTTTATCTTAGAGGGGGATGATATGGTGAGATCTATGTTTAGAAAGATCAATTTCACAGCTGAGAGGAAAATGTATTGTAATGGGGAGAAACTTGGTGGTCAGGACCACTTCATTTTTAGATTTGTATTTCCATTTGCTAGTATGTGGCAAGAAAGCCATCCAGAAGCCTACTGCTATTATATGGGGCTGGAGGGATAAAGGTCTGCACAAACTGTTAGAGAAGGGAGTACATGCAAGATAAAATTATAAATAAGACTTGATGACTATTTGGATGTGAGGATAAGAGTGAAAAAGGAAGGAGTTAAGGATGATGAAGATGATATTTGTGAGCCTGGTGATTGAAAGGATGAATAGCCTCAAAATAAAAGGGAAGAAGAGGAGGGTTCTAGGGAAAAGATAATGAGTTCAAATTTGAACTTGTTAAATGTGATTTCTCTGGGATATTAAGTTTTAGATGTCTAATAGACAGAGATGTGAAACTGGAGATCAGGATTCTAAGGCTGGACAAGTAGAATTGAGAGTAATATCATAGTTATACCATAGACAAATTCTTGGAAGCTTATGAGATCAACAAGCAAAATAGAACAGAGGGAGAGAAGAGAGCTTGGACAGAGCCCTGGGATACACTACCAGTGAACAAAGATAGTCAAGTAGAATATGCAATAATGCCCACTCAATACCAAGTTCCAGAAGCTATGATTTTGTTTGTTACTGATGCATATTAATGCTCCATTTGCAATTTGTAGTCTTACTGAGTTGCTTGAAAGCATTGAATGTTTAAATCATTTGTCCTAGTTCACACAATAGTATAAATAAGACATAGAATCTGAATCCAGTGCTTCCTGATTTTGAGTCTAATCTTTTATCTACTATTCGATCTTGACCCTCATGAATGTTGTGATTATTTTTTGTAATATGTGAGAAAATGTAAATCAAAGTGGTCATTACCTCTACTTGCCCCTTCAAATAATTGGACTACAATTTCCATTTTGAAAGGTCAAGCTCATTAGATATCTTAGATATAGGAATATCTTCAAAAGTTCTTTTTCTCTATTTCCTCACTATCCCTTAATTTTTTCAATCCCATCCAATATGACCCTTTGCCTGAAATATCTGTCATAAATCTCATAAATCTTCTAAGCAATAAACACAATGGTGTTTCTTTTAGTCTTCATCTTCCTTGTCCCATCTACTACATTTTACGTTGCTAACCATTCCTTCCTTGAAACTTCTCTGTTGCTCGTCATTATAATTTAATTCATTTGTTTCTTTTTTTTTTTTTTTTGCATTTCCTCTGGTTCACTGGCTTTCCTTCTTCATTCTAACCCTTAAATTATACTGAACCTTGCTTACTTTTCTCTGTATACCTTAGTCAAGGATCTTATTCATATATATAGTTTTAAATATGCTGCTTCTGACAAGTTCAAACTAAATTCTGAGTTCAAGACTTTCACTCTAATTCTCCCTCTCTCTCTCTCTCTCTCCCCGCTTCTACATCCTCCACCCTGGTTCAGACCTCTTAACACCTCTTAATTGAAGGGGTATAATATTGGTCTCTTATTGATCTCTTTGCCACCAGACTCCTCTAAATTCCATCCTCCAAAGAGTTGCCAAAATGGTTTTGACGAACTCACTTTTCCATTCAAAATCTTCAGAATACTCTATTACCAGCAAGATAAAATGCAAACACCTTGGCTTAATATGTAAGGTTGCCAGCAAGCTGACTTCATCCTATTTCTTTAATCCTATTTCACAATATTTCCCTTCAAACGATCTATATCTTGCACAAACTGAGATATTTGCTCTCCCCCAAATTCATTTTGCTATTTTCTGCCCTTTACATGTCCAAATACACTAGCCCATCCTCATCTCTCCACATGCTTATCTGCCTTCAAGGTTCAGATCAGGTGCTACCTATGGAGTTTTTTATGATCCCTCCAACTATGGGTACTCTCCTTTATCAAATACACTTTAAACCACTTTTTTCTGATCATTTCTTTTCTCTTTTCATTCCCTACACAGCATTTTACTCATCTGTGAACATCAAATAAATATTTCCGAAAAAAAAGGCAGATTTCTTAATGGTCAGGATCACTTCATTTTTAGATTTGTATTTCCAGTTCCTAGTATGTGGCAAGAAATTTAGGAAGGAACTGTTGTTGAATTGAATCATTAATCATGTTCGCCATTTCCCTCCCTTACATGGATCCTAAGTCTATTAATTCTATTAGTGGAAGCTTGCTGATGTCTGGATGCTTCTCTCAATTCTTATTGCCATGCTAGGTTAAATCCTCATTAACTTTTATCAGGTCATCCCATTTCTAGTCTTCCTCAGATTATAGAATCTTGCAGTTAGAGAAGACCTCATAGAGTTCAAAATTTCATTTTTCAATTTCTGACATTTACATACTTCATTTGTATTAGTTAGTGTGTGTGCTTTTTAAAATAATAATGCAACCTAAATCATTTTAAGATCTTGAAAGTTATTCATTAGAGAAGTTAAAGCTTTCCAGTTTCATTCCCTAGATGTGGGATTAGAGTCAAAGAGAATTCTAGTCCCTGGAACATCACCTCTGACTAATAATGAGTTATTTGATTTATGATTTTTGATTTATACAGTTTGATTTATACAGTTTTGATTTTTACAGTTTGATTTATGTAGTTTGATTTATACAATTTCGAGTTATACAGTTGATTTATACATTTGGGTCATACCCATTTTTAGATGAGACATCCTAGCAGTCTGAAAAGTGATATGATTTGTCCTTCAAATAATGAGTGTCCTATTAAGCAATTAAACCCTGTTCTGACTCCAATTTAAAATGGGTTTTGTCCTACAAGATGCTATTTCTGGACTCATCTAATTCATGTATTATACAAATATTGAGATTCATATAAACCAACATACCCAAATTATTATTTACAAGACTGATGATGGGGCAGCTAGGTAGCGTAGTGGATAAAGCACAGGCTTTGGAGTCAGGAGTACCTGGGTTCAAATCGATCTCAGACACTTAATAATTACCTAGCTGTGTGGCCTTGGGCAAGCCACTTAACCCCATTTGCCTTTTAAAACCTAAAAAAGAGGAAAAGTAAAAGAAGACTGATGAGAACATCATAACAGCAAACCAAATTAGAATATCAATAATTCTCCTAGTTTCTCCTTCATGAGAAGAGAGGAGAAGGGTCAATATCAGTTCACTAAATATTGACATTCCTCAAAGTTTCTTTGTAACTCAACACAATTTATCCAGGAATTCTCCAGGCACTAATCAAGGCAGGCACCTTGATCCCCATAACATAGGAGAAATTCAGGCTCCACATAATCAACTAAAATGGAAAGGTTTGGAAATTAAGGAAAAGACCTAAATCAGAAAGTCCATTCATTTTAGGAAGCTATTCTTCTACCATTGCAAGTTCAGAACTGTGTTTATAATTTATAGTCTTAGAATGTTGCCCAAAGAAATGAAAATGTAAGTGAACTTGCCAAGAGTTATATAGCTGGTGTGTATGAGAGTTAGGACTTGAATCCAGGTCTTCTTGATATCTAGGCCAGCTCTCTAACAGGAGTATCATGCTCAATCTAAAAAACCAGGTTTACAGTATTTTGACCTCCCAGTCTTCTGATAGGTTCTCCTTCTATGAGGAATGTTTTCAATTTGCCAAGAGCTATTTGTCTGTTGAAAAGAGTCATAATACAAAAGAGAAAAAAATGCCATACCTCTAGAATCAAGTTCCTAAGAAACTCAGATCTTGAGCTTGAATAAAATGAGAACTTAAATTTGATAATTAGCTGGAATAGCTTCCCTTCCACCCAAAGACAATTTGGGTTTGACTTTGGCACATAGTCCTGAATGTCTGCATTTTTTACAATCAGAAATGAGTAATAAGACTTTTTTAAGTCGGCCTAGTCTTGTACCCAGCAGAACCTTTCATCTCAAAACTAATTTTACATCTTCCTTATCTTAGGACCCATGATCCCCTCTAGTTGCTATGATTGAATTAAAAAAGAGAAGTACCACTAGCAATCTCAAACTTAACCCAGATTTCTAAACATTTGGTTAATGTTGGCCCTGTGCATTTCACTACTGGTTTTCTCCCGTGGGGTTTAATGAATAGATAAAACTCAATATCCCCACTAGGCTTAAGTGTCCCTCTGGTAGTACTTGGGGAAGCACATCCATCTTTCTGGCCACTAGGGATTACTGATTACCCTGCAGTAATGGAATGCAATTTATCTACTAGTGCAAGAGACCAATAATGATAAAAAAACAACAGATTTTAGGGACAGGGAGGGGTAGGAGAGCTTGAAAAAAAAATCTGAAGAAACATCTACAAAGTGATTTGGATGGAGAGACATTACCTATCTAGAAAAGAGCAAGATAAGAGTCTAACAAAAGATGAAAAAGTTGGATCTCTTCATTATAACAAGGAATGGAATGTCAGAGAATTCAGCTAATACCAGAGCCCAGAAAACTCAGATTAAATACAAGGAAAATTTTCTTTACTTCAGAAATTGTAAGATATTTATTGTTAAATACTTGTTTGCTGACTAAAGAATTAAAGATATTTTCCCCTAAAAATTTTGAGAATTGATTGCACAGATAGCTATCTATCTTGAATGTGTTATGAACATGACTTTCTGTGCCTAGAGACAAAAAGTACGAATGAAACAACCCCTTTGCAGTGATAGAAGCCCATGTGTGAAAAATCGGGACTTCTTTCCTTTTGGACCAAACTCTCATAAATAGAATTCATCGGGGGAGACTCAATATAGGATAAATTAAAACTTGAAAAAAATACTTTATTCCTTCAGATTTCAAGCCCTTCCCATAGTATTTGGGACTGAAAGTTGCCCCTCACCTTCAGAAGAACCAATCACTTTAAAGTATGCAAAATAATTAAAAATCTTATTCACAAAGACCCAAATTTCCTCTACATTGCTGTTCTTTAAAGAAATGCATTGTCTTAGTAGTGGTAAGGTATATATATATATATATATATATATATATATATATATATATATATATTAAATACATTTTTAATGGAAGCACAATGGCAAAAATGAGTTTTGGAAAGAAAAACAAAACAAAACAATAGTATTGATTAACATTGAAATACTGTTATCTTAATGCTGTTTGTTTGCTTCTCTACCTCTCCTTACTATAATTTCACTGTAAATAGTTCAATTGTTGATAAGATATTGAGAAATATTGAAAAGTATAATTGAAGAGTCTAGCATTTCAAAAAACATTTCCAAAATTTTCTTCATCCAACATTGATATTGACTTTACATTTCCTTTTCAACGAATGTCATTCCTATTAATCTAGAGTGCTTACCAATATATTTCATTATCTTTATATTTATAAATCTCTGTTAATATCAGTTAATATATAGGAATATTGAAATGCTGCCTTTTCTAGTTATTATCTTTCTACTTTTTTTCATTCTATAGTGGTGGAAGAGTTCTAAGTCACTGTGGAAAAAGAAATAAAGGGAAGAACTTATATTTTGCACATAAAAGCAACTTTCCCCACCAGCAAATTTCCCACCAAAATGCCAAAAATTTGTTATTTTTGTTTTTGTTTTTCCATTTCACCCTTGCCAGTGGGTACATATGCACCTTTTTCCACATCTCACTGGCAGCTCAGCAAAGATAAGCAAGTAAAGTCAAGCTTAATGACCTTCACTGCTCTCACCTTTCCAATCCATTCTGCCAAAGAGAATTTCCTAAAGCACAGTACTGATTATGTCAATTCCTTGCTAAATAAATTCTGTTGGATCTCTGTTACTTCCAGGGTCAAATAAAAATCCCTCTGTTTGGCATTTAAAGCCCTTTAAAATCTGGTTCCAACCCACCTTTCTGTTTTCATTATATATTATCCCTTGTCACCCACTCCACATCAAGGCAAATTGGTTTTCTTGCTGCTTCTCAAAAACAACACTTCATCTACCATCTCTATGCGTTTGCAGAGTATGGTTCCTGTGTTTGGAATTCATTCTTTCATCAGACTTTCCTACTTTTCCCTTCAGAATTTAGTTTAAGTGCCAATATCATATGGGACCTATCATGATCCCTTCACCTACTCCTGTATCACCATATAATTATATATTTCTTTAGTGTATAATATATGTATATGCATATACATGTAGATATAGAAATATACACACATGTATATATACATATAATGGACAGCTAGGTGACACAGTCAGCAGAGAGCCAGGCTTAGAATCAGAAAGCGCATCTTCCTTAAGTCAAATATGCTTCAGATACTTAGTAGCTATATGACCCTGGGCAAATCACTTAACCCTATTATCCTCATTTCCTCATTTGTAAATGAATTGGAGTAGGAAATGGCAAATTACTCCAGAATCCTTGCAAAACAACAACAAAAACACAAAGCAAACGAAAAAAAAACAGCCAGCCACAAAGGGTCAGACATGACTGAACAATAGTTATATATATATATATATATGTATGTATACACACATTCAAATACAAAAATGTACCTATACACATACACACACATATCTGTATCTGTCCCTTTAATGAAATGTAAACCATATTTTTCTTCACCCACTTGACACTGCATGTTCTCAACTAAAGTTCATGGAGTTCAAATTTTCCCACATTAAGACACTCCTGGCCCATGTTCAGCAGAAATGTGCTTTGGATTTGTGTTGTCATTTTTACTTGTGACCAGTAATATAATATATACATATACATACATTATAAGTGTGTGTGTGTGTGTGTGTGTGTGTGTGTGTGTGTGTGTGTGAAAGACTGATGCTGGTTTAGAGGTACAGATTGTATCCATGGATCAGACATTTTATTCAGATTAAGCTAAAAGACATTTGAAGCATCTAATCCTTCTATTAGAGCCCCACTAAAACCATCAAGCAATCCACTGAGTTTAAGTAAACTGCATTATGTAGATCTCAGATAAACAAGGGAGCTGGAGCAAGGGAGCAGATACTTATCCTGATAACATTCCTATCAAGCACTCTAGAATTTGTAGTTAAGAACAGGAATTGAATTTGGATATATTTGGTATAGGGATTTCCCCTAGTGATCAAATAACCATCTAACAATGTAGATTGGCAACGCATTTTAATTTATAGTCTGATAATGTTGCCAGGGACACAGAAATTAGATATTTTGCTCAGGGTCACATAGTCAGTTTGTCATAGATGGAACTAGCATGTAGCAGATGCTTAATAAATGTTTATTTATTGATTGGTCAATTGATTCTGTTTTCATTTCCCAATCTATTATATCACAGGTATCAACATCATGGCTCACAAATCTCTCAGGTGTATATCAAACCACATTCAAATAATTGAGAAATGTTTAACAAAATAAATAAAAAATACAATACCACACAGATAATGTTAATGTATGCTTTTTAAAAGTCAATATACTATCCTCAGGGATTTATTTCTCTTTGAGTTTGATAACATTTTCTACATTATATTGCTTCTTAAATGTATCTTATCAATAATAAGGTTAGGCATTTGTCTCTAAATATGCCTCTCCATCAGACTCCATAGTCACAAGATATGGGAACTAAGTGGATGAAGTTTGCAGTCTACTTTTTTTTGCTATTTTTAGGGCACTTAGATCTGTATTATAGAAATATGCAAATGGTTTTTCTCTTGAGACTTACCCAGGCTTGCCCTAGTTTACCCTTTCAACAAGGGTAAGGGAGGTAATGAAGAAGATATATCATTATTCCGTTTTGCAGTTGGAGACATGGAAATGCAAATATATGAATTTGTCTTCATAATTTCTATTTTTTTACCAAACCGAATGTTAAGTTCTTCTTTAATGAATTTTAATTTCCTCCTAAAAAAAAAAGACCTGAAAAAGTCCCTTGTCCTCTCCACTAATATATGTTTATATTGTATATATGTATATGTATTCTTATGTGCATACACATATATAACTATATGTACATTTTGGAGTTATATCTGTGGATATTTGTGCATATGTGTAAGTGTATGCATGTAAATGTGTGTATTAGAATCAGAAGGTATTTTAAGAAGTCATGGAGGGGCGGCTAGGTGATGTAGTGGATAAAGCATGGGCCTTGGAGTCATGAGTACCTGGGTTCAAATCCGGTCTCAGACACTTAATAATTACCTAGCTGTGTGGCCTTGGGCAAGCTACTTAACCCCATTTGCCTTGTAAAAAACCTAAAAAAAAAGTTATGTATTTGCCCATCAAATGGGGAATGGTTAAACAAGTTTTGGTACATGAATACTATGGAATATTATTTTTCTATAAGAAACCATAAATGGTTGGACTCTAGAGAAGCATGGAATGATTTACAGGATCTGATGATGAGTGAAGAGAGCAGAACCAAGAGAACAACATATACATTAAAGATATTGTGAGATTATCAACCTTATTGGAATTAGCTACTCTCAGCAGTTCAGAGAGCTAGGACAATGATATGAACAATGTCATCCCCATCCAGAGGAAGAAAAACAAAACAAAAAAAAGAAAGAAACAGCCCTTCAGAATCAGCTGAACACTTTATAAAAATTATCTCTTATGTATCTCTTTCCCTTAAACCTAATTCTTCATACCAAAAATAATTAATATGTAAACATGTTAATCCAAAAAATGTATGTACAATACTAACTTGACTATTTGCCACTGAAGGGAGGGGGATGGTGAGCGACAGTGGAAGGAAATTTTGTAACTTAAAAAATATGCATGTGTATATTGGTGGAAATAAGTACATTTTTAAAGAAAGAAGTTGTATGTCACATGCTAACTCCATGCTAACCCAAGCAAAGAAACAGAAAGTAACAAATTAGAGTTAATTTCCTTAAACTTGGGAAATCACTGGAAAGTGGCAAAAATCAGTTACTGAGAAATCTTAATCATTCTTACCTGTTAACATTTTCATCAATATCAAGCAAGCAAGAATAGCTTTCTAAAGCCCTGGGACTAGTCTTAACAGAGGAGCCAGAAACCCCACATCATAGTTTCGGGAAACTTTCTTCATCCTTGTTCTAGCATATAAATACACCTATATAATTTTTTCTCTCCAAAGTCTTCATCTTTCAATATCTAAATCTCTATGGGAGAAGGAATTAAACTAACAACTTCAACTGTGAAGCAAGGCCCCATAATTTCTAAACAAGCAGAACAATCAGGTTCTCCTTTTGTTGAAAAGAATAGTGGTGTCAAAGCAATTTTTCCGTTTTCTCTTTTTGTTCCATTTTCTATGAGCTTATTTTTTTTAATTTGAAAGGATTTAGCTCAAGAATTATCTTTTTTTTTCAATTCTTGTTAAAGCAAAACCTAGAGGCCAAAAGGAATTTTAGAGATTATTTAGAATAATCTCTCCTTATCTTGGATTTAAGACCTCAAGTAGAAAAGTTATTTGCTCTAAGGTCACATTAGTAGCTAATGGCAGAACCAAGAATAAAATGTCCATCTCCTCATTCTTGGCTCAGTCTTCTTAAATACCACATTCAAGAGAATAAAGAGTATAGGAATACTGAAATAGAATACAAAACAAAACAAAAGGATATCCTTGCATACCCTCTCTAATACTACATTTTGCTATCTTCTCAGCTCTGTGCTTGATACTTTGAAGTATAATCCAACACAATTCCAGAAAATTAAGGATGAAACATTTGTCCCCTCTCATTACAAGGAATATAAAGTAGGTATAATGAGATGTGTCTGTATATGTATGTATGCAAACATTTATATGTATATGCACATATGTGTGTGCATCTGATAATTACATGTATGCACACAGAAATAACTAATTTGATAGAGAAATCTTGTTTACAGAAAAAGACAATAAGAAGTTATTATTTCTTAAAGTCTCTATTGCTCTCAAACTTTATAATTTATTTCAAGTGTGTATGTCCGTATGTGTTTTCATCCAACTTTGTTGATTATTCTCAGTTTTTCTTTCCCCCAAGTCTCAGCATACACTAAACCCTAATAAGGACTTGATAAATGCTTGTTTATTGATTGATCCAAGGCCCTTTCTAACTCTGAAAAAGGACAAGAACACAATCCAGTTGATAACTAAGCAGCATATTAAAAGGAGAAATTGCACTAAAGGGAAGGAAATAGTAAACGGGGTCAAATAGGAAAGGACTTGAGGAAAGGCATAAAGAAAGTGGGTCTAACCTGCCAGCTGCAGGCCACATATGATCCTCAAAGCCCATTCATGTGGCATTAGTACATATTATCATTATTATACATATTGGTAATATGGGTTACATTATAATTATAAATAAATATTAAATTCTATATCTGACCCTTGACAAGGTTTTATTTATTTATCTAGGCAATGTGGCCTAGAAGAACTAAAAGACTAGACCCACAATAAGGGGAATGGAGCTGAGAACACCACAAAAAAAGAAGATGTATTGAGGAAAACAAATAACCAGTACAATACACGAATTTACACAAAAAAATAGAGAAAGAAAATGACTTAGTGATAGCTCGAAGTAAGATGCCATTACTAATCCCACTTAGACAAAAAGCATAACAGTTAAAGGTCAATCATTTGATCAATAAAAATTTATTGAAGTTTACTATGTCAAGTCATGGTTAACTGAATCTCTATGTCACCCTCAACCACCCTCATACCTCTTTTTTTTGATATTTTATTTTCCAAATACATGTTATGAAAGTTTTTCAACATTCATCCATATGCATATGTATATTTTTAAATTACAAAATTTCCTTCCATCCCCCTACCCTTCAGCAGCGAATAGTCAGGTTAACATTGTACATACATATTTGTGATAAATATGTTTAAAGATTAGTCATTTGGGGTAAGAGGAATTAGGATTAGAGATTTTTTATAAAGTATTCATCAGTTTCCAAAGATTTATTTTTTTATTTTTTGGTTTCGTGTTGTTTTATTTTGTTTTCCTTCCTCTGGTTGGGGATAACATTGTCCATATGTGGTCTAATATGGATGTCCTAGCTCTCTGAACTGTTGAGAGGAGCTGCTTCCATCAGGGCTGATCAACTCTCATAATGTGTACATTGTTAATGTGTACATTGTTCTCTTGGTTCTGTTCCCTCCAGCCTTGTACCTTATTCTCACTCTCAGTGGCTAAGGTGGTAATCCAAAGGAGTAAAGAAAAGGGACTGGACCAAATTGATAGAGGGAATGCCTTACTATATAGGTTTGTCCTTTAGTTTTAGAGAATTGCCTAGTGACCTGAAAGATTAGTTATTTGCTCAGAATCACATAGCAGAATTTATGAGGGAAGACTCAAACTCAGGTCTTTCCAGTTCTGAGACCAGATAATACACACTACTTCTCAGTCCTTTATGATTCCCTCTCTCTTGAGGAAGTAAAAATTCCTTATCCACAGTAAACTAACAGTAAACTTCTCCAACCTGCCAGATTTAAATGAGATTCAGAATAAGTCTTTCTTTCCCAGATATTCTTCTTTTTGCCATTTCAAGACATTTGCAGGAGAGAAAATAGTCAATCATATTTTGCTGAGAGGGATGGCTTTCAAAGTCACCTTTTAACTATATTTTAGATGTTTACACCATTCTTTTTTAAGTGCCTGGCACCTTACTAATGATTTACAATTATGTCATTAGGTTCTCACAACAATTCTGAGGGATAGGTATTATTATTTTCTTCATTTTACAGAGAAGGAAAATGGGAATTAAGGGACTTGCTGAATGTCATACAGTCTGTGTCTGAAGTTGGATGTGAATTTAGATCTTTCTGACACCAGAGCTCTATTGTTTGTGTCATCTGGCTGCCCAAATCTGGACTATTGCATGAAACTTGCAGAACAGAAGTCTGAAACATTTTTATTTGCTATTTTATTGCTATAATTTATTGCAATTACTTAGTATTAGTGCTATTACTATTTTTCCATTTGGTTTTTAATTCTCAGTACTTGAAAGCACTTTGCAGAGAAAGAACAAGCCATTTCTATTTAATTTCTAGGTCTTCTCTTAGAAAATTTATGTTCTTGCTTTGCCACTAATTAGTCAGATCATTTTGGACAAGTCATTTGGCATCTTTAGACTTCAATTTTCTCATATATAAAATAGTGGGGATTACACTAGATAATTTCTCCCTTGCGAAGGATGTTCTTCACTTTTGCCTTTGGCCTGGCTAACTTCTTCCAGACTCAATTCAAATATCACCTTATATAGGAGCCCTTTTCTCATTGCCTCACACATCTGAATCTTTCTCTCTTAAGTTACTTTCCTTTCACTTAATATGTTTCATGTATATACCTATCTATTTTCATATAATGTCACCCATTCATATGTAAGACCTTGAATTTGTTGTGGGATTTACCTTTTTTTGTTAGCCTCATCACTTAGTTCAATGCCTAGCTTTTTATAAGATGCGTTCCAACTCCAACACTATTTTATTCCACAACCAGTGTCTTTCTTTGATGGGGAAGAAAACTGAGAAAAAGTTAAAGACAATGAACTAATGTGGAAAATCAAAACATAAAAAGATTGAAGCCATTAATGTGAGGTTAAATAACTTCTTTAACTTCCAATTTCATCTATGATCTCTTAAGCCAACATAGACTACAAACGTTCAAATCAAGAATCTATCTTCATTTATGATTGTGGCAAAATAAATTAAATATAGATATCAGTTTTTAGTCAACTATCAGCTTTTGCTCAATGCTAGAGTGATGAGATAAGACTAATAGATTTTTATGACAGTTGTAGAAAAAACAAAAACCAAACAAACAAACAAAAAACTTGGATTCAATTACTGGATCTGCTCTCCGAATCTTTTCAGTTTGATAAACTTCTCCAAAATCTATGTTCAACACATCTAATATTCAAGAATAGGTGCATAAGTTTGGTACTAGATGGAAAACAATGTGCATCTAGTACTTTTATACTGACAAGGACATTGAAGAAGAAACGGATAAAGTAATTGGTTTAGGGGAACACAAGTCCTCTTGACAATAAACAGTGCCTGCTCAACCTAGGGTTTGTAAACTCTTTACAAAAATTAGCAGTTGGAACAGAGTTCTAATACAAGGGATAGTGAGTAAGTTAAGGAGGTAAATAGATTGTTAGAAAAACTAGATATGGTAGACTTATGGAGGAAATTAAATGGGGATAGAAAGGAATATACCTTTTTCTCTGCAGTTACATGGAACTTATATAAAAATTGACCATGTACTAGGACATAAAAACCTAATGATCAACTGCAGAAAGGCAGGAATAGTGAATACATCTTTCTCAAATCACAATGCAATAAAAGTCATATGCAATATTGGGCCAAGGAGATATAGACCCAGAACCAATTGGAAACTGAATAACCTCATTTTAAAGAATGAGTGGACCAAAAAACAAATTGTAGAAAGAATTAATCATTTTATCCTAGATAATGACAATAATGAAACAAAATACCAAAACCTATGGGATTCACTCAAAGCGGCTCTCAGGGGATATATTATATCCTTAAATGCTTACATGAATAAATTAGAGAAAGAGGAAATCAATGAACTAAATATGCAACTAAAAAGATTAGAGAAAGACCAAATTAAAAATCCCTAATTAAATACCAAATTAGAAATTCTAAAAATTAAAGAAGAAATTAATAAAATCAAAAGTAAAAAAAACTATTTAATTGATAAATAAAACCAAAAGTTGGTTTTATGAAAAAAACCAATAAAATTGATAAACCTCTGGTCAATTTGATTTAAAAAGGGAAGAAGAAAACCAATTTGTTAGTATCATGAATGAAAAAGGTGAACTCACCACCAATGAGGAGGAAATTATAGTAATAATTCAAAATTATTTTGCCCAATTCTATGCCAATAAATTTGATAATGTAAGTGAAATGGAAGAATATTTACAAAAAAATAAGTTGCCCAGGTTAAATCAAGAGGAGATTACATATCTAAACAACCCTATCTCAGAAAAAGAAATTCAACAAGCTATTATTGAACTCTCTAAGAAAAAATCTCCAGGACCTGATGGATTCACAAGTGAATTATACCAAACATTTAAGGAACAATTGGTTCCAATTCTATATAAACTCTTCAGAAAAACAGGGAAAGATTGAACTCTGCCTAACTCTATGAAACCAATATGGTGCTGATAGCTAAACCAGGAACAGTTAAAACAGAGAAAGAAAATTATAGACCTGTTTCCCTAATGAATATAGAAGCAAAAATCTTAAATAAAAATCTTAGCAAAACGATTACAATAAGTTATCACTGGGCTAATACATTAAGATCAAGTAGGTTTTTTATCCCAGGAATGCAGGGTTGGTTCAATATTAGGAAAACAGTTAATATACTCAATTATATCCACAACAAACCTATCAGAAATTATATGATCATATCAATAGATGCTGAAAAAAGCTTTTGACAAAATACAGCATCCATTCCTATTAAAAACACTAGAGAGTATGGGAATAAATAGACTGTTCTTTAGAATAATTAGCAGTATCTATCTGAAACCATCAACAAGCATTATATTAAATGGGCAGAAACTAGAGGCATTCCCAATAAGATCGGGGTGCAACAAGGATGCCCATTATCACCACTATTATTCAATATTGCATTAGAAATGTTAGCTTCAGCAATTAGAGAAGAAAAAGAAATTGGAGGAATTAGAACTAGGAAGGAAGAGACAAAACTCTCACTCTTTGCAGATGACATGATGGTCTACATAGAGAATCCCAAGAAATCATCCAAAAAACTACTGGAAACAATTAGCAATTTTAGCAAAGTTGCAGGTTATAAAATAAACTCTCATAAATCCTCACCTTTTCTATATATGTATGTATATATATATATATATATATGTATATATATATATATACATATATATATATATATATATATATATATATATATATATATAGCAAGATACAGCAGGAAGAGCTAAAAAAGGAAAACCAATTCAAAGTAACCTCAGACAATATAAAATACCTGGGAGTCTATTTGCCAAGACAGACTCAGAAACTTTTTGAAAACAATTATAAAACATTTCTCACATAAATTAAATCAGATTTAAATAACTGGGCAAATATCAACTGCTCATGGATAGGTAGAGCTAATATAATAAAAATGACAATTCTACCAAAACTAAACTACCTGCTTAGTGACCTACCAATCAAAATTCCAAAAAAATATTTTAATGAGTTAGAAAAAGTTGTAACTAAATTCATATGGAGAAATAAAAAGTCAAGAATTTCCAGGAATTTGATGAAAAAAAAGTGCAAAAGAAGGGAGCTTGGCCCTACCTGATCTAAAATTATATTATAAAGCATCAGTCATCAAAACTGTTTGGACTTGGCTAAGAAATAGAGTGGTGGACCAGTGGAATAGACTATGTGCAATAGCAGGAAATGATTATAGCAATCTGCTAGTTGATAAACCCAAAGAGTCCAGCTATTAGGATAAAAACTCTATATTTGATAAAAAACTGCTGGGAGAATTGGGAGTTAGTATTGAAAAAACTTAGATTAAATCAACACCTCACACCCTTTACCAAGATAAGACCCAAATGGTTACAGGATTTAGATATATATTAAAAAAAACAATACTATAAGCAAACTAGAAGATCAAGGACTAGTTTACCTGTCAGATCTATGGAAAGGGGAGCAGTTTATAACTAAGGAAGAGATGGAGAACTTCACCAAAAACAAACTAGATGATTTTGATTACTTTAAATTAAAAAGCTTTTGCACAGATATAACCACTGTAACCAAGATCAAAAAAGATGTAAGAAATTGGGAAACAATCTTTACAACTAATGATTCTGACAAAGGACTCATTTCTAAACTATACAGAGAAATGAGTCATATTTTTTTTAAAAAAGCCATTCTCCAATTGACAAATAGCCAAAGGATATGCAAAGGCAATTTACAGATGAGGAGATCAAAGCAATCAATTGTCATATGAAAAATTGCTCTAAATCATTAATTATTAGAGAAAGGCAAATTAAAACTTCTCTAAGGTACCACCTCACACCTCTCAGACTGGCCAATATGACCAGAAAGGATAATGATCATTGTTGGAAGGGTTGTGGGAAATTTGGGACACTATTATACTGTTGGTGGAGCTGTGAACTCATCCAACCTTTCTGGAGAGAAATTTGTAACTACGCTCAAAGGGCAACAAAAATGAGCATACCCTTTGTTCCAGCAATACCACTACTGGGTCTGTACCCTGAAGAGATGATGAAAAATGGTAAAAACATCACTTGTACAAAAATATTCATAGCAGTGCTGTTTGTGGTGGCAAAGAATTGGAAATCAAGTAAATGTCCTTCAAGTGGAGAATGGCTTAGCAAACTGTGGTACATGTCTGTCATGGAACACTATTGTTCTATTAGAAACCAGGAGGGATGGGATTTCAGGGAAGCCTGGAAGGATTTGCATGAACTGATGCTGAGTGAGATGAGCAGAACCAGAGAAACACTATATACCCTAACAGCAACATGGGGGTGATGTTCAAACTTGATGGACTTGCCCCTTGCATCAGTGCAACAATCAGGGACAATTTTGGGCTGTCTGCAATCGAGAATACCATCTGTATCCAGATAAAGAGCTATGGAGTTTGAACAAAGTTCAAGGACTCTTCCCTTTAATTTAGGGGAAAAAACTAGATATCTTATTGTCTGATCTTGTTATCTCTTATACTTTATGTTTCTTCCTTAAGGATATGATTTCCCTCTCATCATATTCAATTTGGATCAATGTAAAAACATGGAAACAAAGTAAAGACTGACAGATTGCTTTCTGTGGGGGTTGGGGGTGGGGGAGGGAAGTAAGATTCGGAGAAAAATTATAAGACTCAAATTAAATCTTTAATAAAAAGAAAAAAATTATTAAAAAAAAAGAAGGGATAGTGAATGAACCCTTGATCTTCAATGACTAATTACAATGAACTAAGGCTTCACTCTATTTTGCCAAGGGGACTAATCTAGAAAGATTAGCTCATGGTGGCAAGCTTCTGAAGTCTTACATCTTTCCTTTAGCCTGTCCTCCTCTTTATGCATCTTTATGTACTTATGAATTTGCATGTTCTCTCCTCCATTAACATGTAACCTCCTTGTGGACAGAGACTGTGTGTATGTATATATTTCTTTCAATTCCAAGTCCTTAGTAAAATGAATGACACCAAGTATTTGATTAAGAAAGACTAGTGGAATAGTTATTTGACTGCAGAGGTATTATTTCAACAAAATGTGCTGTGTTTTATTTGAAACAATCTTATTCATGGAAAGCTCAATCTTTCAGAATCTGCATATAGTCAAGGCTACTTGATGTCTTTTTCACTTGCTTTCCTAAATAATTGTGTTGAGAAAGAGGGAAAGAGAAAGGGAAAGAGAAAGAGAAAGAGAAAGAGAAAGCTCTTTACTATCAAGTGAAGGTAAGGGAAAGAAATTGATCATGGCTTCATGATTGATTGATCAGAGCTAAAAGAGAATTTTGATTCCAGATGTAGAAATTATTTTACATGTAGAAAACTGTTTTAGATATGGGAATCTATTTTTAGATTTACAGATGAAGAAACTGGGACTAAGGAGATTAAGTAACTTTCTTAAAACTACTTAAATAGGAAAGTATCTCAGAGAAATTTTGAACTCAAGTTGTATGAACTTTGGCACCAGTTAAGCCATACTACCTCCCATTCCACTAATCACCCCCAACACTTTGTAGAAACCCTCTCCCGGAAGTCTAGAACTGTTTTATCAAGGCACAAAACCTTTTATTCCACTCACCAAAATAAGGTTTAAAATGTCACTGTCCTTAGGATTATGGGAGCATGTTTCATTTATACAGAGATGTCAGTGACTGATGCTATAATATCTCTTTCTGAGAGGAGGTTTTGGTGAGGGAGGAGATAAGGATTTCCCTGGACACTTGAAGAAGGGAATTGAGGTAAAGAAGTGGGGAAAATTGTACAGAAAGGAGAGGCTAGGGACCTGTCAACAAACTACCTAACACATTTTTTTTTTTGCTGAGAGTTGACCAAGGATATCTGGAAAGCCATTCCTTTATATTTTATCACTTTTGATTTGAGAACATATCAGGTAAAAGACCAAGGTCTTCTCAAGATCACAAAAACACAGAGGGACTTTTGATAGTTGCACAGTCTGGGAAATGATGGTACAATAGGTTTTCAGTTAAGCAACCCAGACTCTTTTAAAGTTGTTAAAACAAATTGATACTCACCATCTAGGATCTTAAAACCTGAAACTGAGACATTAGAGAGAAAAATGGTGTGAGTTGACATTGCCCTCCAGGGAAACTATCCCATCTCCAACTCCTCCCCATCTGGTTTCATGCTGCTGCTGCCACCTGCCAAGTACCTCTTCTATCTCTTGAACCTTGGAGGGAAAATGGATGGAACTTTGATTGGTAGTGACAAGGCATTTCTCAAATTTCTCTTTCAGAATTAAAAGTTTAAAAGGGACCTCTACTCTTGCCAAAAGAAAGTTGGCATGGTACAATAACTATAATCACTCTAAAAATCAAGAAGAATTATGTTCAGTTCTGCTTTGGACACATACTGGTTGTTTGCCCCTGGTCAAGTCACTGAAATTCTTAGAAGCTCAGGTAATTCTCTAAATCTACAAATTGCTCAGCAGATAATAATTGAGAGTGTCTCCACACCAGTACTTTCTATATTCATGAAATCATAGATACTACCCCACAAAAAATTCTTGTCAAATGTGTCATACTAGGTTGACATGTTTAACAGCTTCACTTCCCCACCCTGGGATTTTGGAATTATCCACTGATGTCACCACTACCTAATCATCAATTAGACCCCAACTCTGTTTTGCTGGGATATGAATAAAGCTTATCATTCTGCCAACAATCAGTGAGATTCTTACTCTATTAGCTATAAAATCATTGTTGTTATTCTCAGTCAGAGGTTCTCCCAGGTCTATTACAATTTTTCTTTGATATTAGAATTGAAACACTACCCACAATTCTGCCTTGCTTGGTGAAAATGTGTACAAAGTAGTGTTTGATGTTATTAATCCTAAATGTAGCAACAGTTAATTACACTCAGTGATCCTTTGTTCTTGATCCTTCAAGTTGGACAGTAGAGAAACTTTCACTAGTTAATAGGGAGTACCGCCCCATAAATGCATAGTATCTCATTTGAGCCTTTCCAGTTCCATCTTCTCTCTTCCAGGCACCAGGAATCCCACTTCTGCTATCCTTTCATCATAGGTCTTAGCTGACTAAATAAGCCTGAGCAAATGAGTAGAACAAATACCTGGATCTTAGAATAACACTAGTTTGAAACCTCAAATATACTTCCTGGTTGCCCTTTGTTATTTGCTAATGAAGCTGGTCTCTGAACTCCCTCAGAGATTTTGCTAAACAGTGAACACAAGAATTATCCGACCTAGGTTCCTGCCAAAGGAAGGGATCTGGTACAAAAGCAACCTCATCACTTTTACCCAACTTGGCAAGAAGTTACTAGTTTTGTCGCTCAGGGTGAGTAATACTTCAGCATGGGGGGAAAAAGAAAGAATGGAGATTAGATTAATTTTATTCTCTCCATATTTCCTGCAGGGAATGTGTGCTGATAACATTTTCTACTTAAAAGTCAATTTTCAGTTTTTTGTGCTAATAGAGAAGACCATTGGTAATTCAAATAATCCAAAATAATACTAGTAAAGTGTAGTCAGAATATATAAAACTGACTCTAGGTTCACCACTGTATGAACTGGAAGACTAAATGACCTCTTTGAGCCTCAGTTTCCTCATAGCCAAAAAAAAATTGATACTTGCATAGTATTAATGTTGTAGTTCCACTTTGGGGGTATGGAGAGACTAGAAAGTATATGCTAAAAGTCATCAACTTTTTTATGGCACATCTTAACTCACCCAAAGAAAGAATTGCAGAAATTTGAGATAGTCAGATGTATGAGAATGAGGGTAAATGGCATGTCCAGATTAGTCATCAGAGAGACAAGAAAATAGCTGGATTCCTCAGAAAAGCAAAACACATCTAGAACTCAGTGAGTAGAGAATACACTTAGACTTTATCTTAAATAACATTTTTGTTGTTTTTTAATCATTTCTTAGTTATATCTGACTCTTCATGAACTCCCTACCCCAACCCCTTTCTTTTTGGATGAGAATGGTTTTCTTGGCAAAAATTCCAGAATGGCTTACCATTTCTTTTTCCAGCTCACTTTATAGATGAGGAAACTGAGACAATCCAGGTTAAGTGATTTGTCCAGGGTCATACGGGTAGTAAGTGTCTGAGGCTAAATTTGAATACAGTTGTTCCTGACTTTAGACCTGGTGCTCTGGTCATAGCAATGCTATCAATAAGCTTTGCTTGGCATAGCATTAAGTGGCAGCAGTGGCTTCTCAACCAAAATTAGTAAGTGGGTCTGGTAATTGATCAAGAAAAGAGATTACAGGGGAACCTTTACTAGCATTGGGAAACTGAGAAACTGAGTCCCAGAACTGAATATAAAGAAATCAAGGACCCCCTGTTACATTCCTTATATTCAGTTCTGATCTTAGTTTTAGGGTAAAGAGAAGCCCTAGCAGTTGTGATCACAAGGGAGCACAGACTAGTCATACTTCCAGGGCAAAGAAGAATACTTTTGATCTCTCACAAGGAAGTAGGAGCCTTATTCTTAATTCCAAAGTAGAAAATAGCACTAGCAGTTGAAGTTGCCAAAGAGCAGGAGACCTGGTCATAGTTCCAGGGACAAGAGGAATTATGGCACTTGTGCCTGCAGGAGAGCAAGGTGTCTTCCCTAGTGAAGATAAACAAACAGACTACCATTCTCCTTCAACCATACCTCCTTGGAAACATTAAAAGTTAAGAGATGCTCAGAAGTAGTGTTGAAAACAGCAGCAGAAGGGACAGCTAGGCCCTGGAGTCAGGAGGACCTGTGTTCAAATCTGGCCTCGGAAACTTAATAATTCCCTAGCTATGTGTGACCCTGGGCAAGTCACTTAACCCCATTGCCTTAGCCACAGCATAGCCCAGGTACCAATGCAGCTCAGGCCAGTAGTGAGGGTCACAACCTCAATTCAGCAATTCTGTGATGAAAATGCCAAAGCAGAAATCCAAGGACCAGATCCCTAGTGCACCCCCACCCCCAGCACAAAAAGCCCAGGAGCAGAGCTCAAGTAGCAAAATAAGCAGGAAAAAAAATTAAAAACACTAATCATTGACAATTACTATTCTAATAGAGATGACAAAAATACCATCTAGCAGGTAAAAGCAATAACAAAATGATTATGGTTGAAGCCTCAAAGGGATTTATGAATTGCTCTCAAATCCAAAAAGACCTCTTAAAAGAGCCCCAAAAGAATTTTTAAATACCAAAGAAGAGAGGAGGATGAAAAATAATGAAAAGGAATGAGAGCCATGTAAGAGAATTATAAAAAAATAACAGAAGCAAACAAAAACTTCAAAACTAAAATTGACTAAATGGAAAAAGAAATCTGCTCCTCTAAAAGTAAAATTGATCAATTGGGAAAGGGAACACAAAGGTTAACTGAAGAAAATAAAATACTTAAAACTAGAATTGTACAAATATAAATGAATGACTATGAGATATCAAGATTCCATCAAGCAGAACCATAGGGCAAAAAAAAAATAGAATAAAATGTAAAGTACGTCTTATTAAAGATGACCAACCTGGAAAATAGCCTCACTTTCTTCTCCAAAGTCATCTGAGTCTAGTGGTCAGACATGAATCAGGAAAATTGGAGACTGACCTGGATGAGGGGGCAATCAGGGTTAAGTAACTTGCCCAAAGTCAAATAGCTAATAAGTGTCAGAGGCTAGATTCAAATTCCTGTCCTCCTGATTCCAAGGCCAGTATCCACTGCATCATGTAACTGTCCAGCTGAGTGTGAACATTGAAGAGAAAGAAAGATGAATAACTAGAGGCAGTGGTTCAAAACCAAACAGACTTTGGAGAGGAACAGGGTAAAAAGAAACCTAAAGATGGAAATGATAGGATGGAAGGAAATAGAGTTAATATTAGCTATTTTGTACCAAAAAAATGGTAGCAAGTAGCAGGGTAGATTAGAAACTGGTATCCAGCAATATGTTGTTTGAAGAAACACTTGATATAGAGACATACACACAGAGTAAACATAAAGGGATGGAGAAGAATCTATTATTACTGAGTTGAAGTTTAAAAAAAAGTAAGAGTAATCACAATGATCTCAGCTTAAAGCAAAACCCCAAAAAAAAGTTCTAATAAAAAAATAGGTAAGAGAACTACAATTTGCTAAAAGGTATCATATACAATGAAGTACTAGTAATACTAAATATATCCATTATTGTCATAGCATCCAAATTCTTTTTTTTAGGGTTTTTTTTTTTTGCAAGGTAATGGGTGTTGACTGGCTTGCCCAAGGCCACACAGTTAAGTATTTATTAAGTGTCTGAGGTGGGATTTGAACTTAGGTACTCATTACTCCAGGGCCAGTACTCTATCCACACTGTGCCACCTAGCCACCCCCAATCCAAATTCTTTTTTTTTTTAGGTTTTTGCAAGGCAAATGGGGTTAAGTGGCTTGCCCAAGGCCACACAGATAGGCAATTATTAAGTGTCTGAGACCAGATTTGAACCCAGGTACTCCTGACTCCAGGGCCTGTGCTTTATCTACTATGCCACCTAGCCAATCCAAATTCTTAAAGAAAAATTTCAATGAACTACAAAAAAGGAAATAATAAAATTCTACTAGAGGGAGGCCTCAACTTTTCCCTGTAAAATCTAGGGAAATCTAATAAAAAATAAGTTTTAAAAGTATTTGAATTGGATAGAACTTTAGAAAACTAGATATCTCTCTAATGAGAAAATGGATTTGAAAAAAATATCTTTTTCCTCAACTGTAAATCACACTTTTGCCAAAAAAAGGGCCATAATATGAGGGCATAAAAATCTTATAACCAAAAGAAGAAAAGCAAAAATATAAAATGTATTCTTTTTCTTATTATAATGCAATAAAAATTGTATAAAATGAAGGTCTGTGGAAGCATAAATTAAAAATAAATAGAGGTGGTGAAGTCAAGATAGGGACAGTCACAGAGCTAATTCTCTGATCATTTCCCTTCAAACCTTAAAACTATATGTCAAATTAAATTTTAGAGTAACATAGCCAGAGAAGATCAGGGTGAAACAGTTTTCCAGTTTAAAAACAACTTAAGACATTAGTGGGAGGACACTGGGGCAGAAGCCCATCCAGAGCCCACCCTAACAACTGCAGCAACAGTAGCTGCTACAGAACCAGAAGTTTTGAAAGCTCTCAGTCCAGAAATGGAAAGGAAGGGATAAAATTGGTCAGAAAAAGGTTACAAAAGATTCTTTATTGGCATCAGGTACAATTGGCAATAATGGAAATTATTGCCTATATGCAATTCTGGATCTCATACTGGGTGAAAAGGTGCATCAATAGTTAATCACAAGGGGACAGAAGTCCTACCTAGTCACATTTTTAAGGCAAAGAGTAGTGTGAGCACTTAAGACTTCAGTTGATGAGTAGGCCTTCTAGGATAAAGAACAGAGCACAGATCAGGAATTCCAAGAAAATTCTGAAAGGCTAATGATAAAAAAAGAGAGGATCAATAACCTTTAAGTACAAATTGAAGTATGATTTTCTCACTTATTCATTTTTTCTTACTTTTTTTGAAATGTGACTAATTGGAAAATGTGTATTTGCATGATTTAACATGTATAATTGATTTCATATTGCTAGCCTTCTTGATAGATATGGAAGTGGGTAGGTGAGAGACAAAGAATTTGGAAATCAAAATTTTAAATATAATAAAATGATTAAAATAAATAAATTATAGATTAAAAAATAAATTATTTGAAAGCTAAATGATCTAATCCTAAAGAATGAGTGAATAATTCCATCCATATCCAGAAAAGGAACTGTGGAGTTTAACTGAAGAACCAAACTAATTATCTTCAGGTTTTAAAAGTCATGTATTATATCATTTTGTTCTCTCTAATGTTTTCTTACTTCCTTTTGAATCTGATTCTTCTCTCATGACATGATCAATATCTATGTTTAGCATAGTTAGAAGTGTAATTGGTAAAATATTTTTTAGCCATTGAGGAGTTCAAAGTCTAGCTGAGATGAATGGATGTTTACACAATGCAAAAAAAAAAAAAGTTAAAATGCTATAGACCAGTTGTGAGGTAGTAACACAGATAAATACAATGGTCATAGCAACCAGAGGTAGAAATTGATTAACTTTTGTTTATGAAGCTAAATTTTGCAAAATGCTTAATACATACTGTTTCATCTGATTCCCACAATATATCTCTAAGATAGGTCCTAGTACTATCATCATTTTAAGAATGAGGAAATAGAAGATGGTAGAGTAAACTCTACCAATCCAGGGTCACACAGCTAATATGTATTTGAAATAAGAATTGAATTTATTTCTTCTTGATTCTTCCTTCTATCTACCACAACACCCAGCTACTAAGATGATCAGAGGTGAGATGACATGGAAGAGATAGGGTTGGAATAGGACTCTGAAGAATGGATAGGTTTAGTCACATTAAAAGGTGACTGGAGGACATAGTCCAATATTGGAGAATGGCATAGGCAAAGATATGGTTTTATGTTAGTGTTTTGTATATGAGAAGGAAACTATTTTTTATTTTCATTTAAATATGCTTCTTAATGATACCCACATTATTCTGATCTATTTTGGCCAGTATCACATGAGATTGTCCTTTGTGACTCATAGGCAGATCCAGAGATAGCCTTACACAAAATAAATTGCTGCCTAGGGAATAATGCAAAGGGAGGGTATACTTTTTATTATGATTTTTAAATAAATGGAGGTATTTCAATGCTAGAGACTTCTATTCTTCTATCCCCTTAAGGATTGTTATATGATGGTAATTCATGAGTGTTTCAGGGAAGGCTCAGAGACTTTTGAGGACAATTATTCATAAGAAACATTTATCAAATGTTGTTGGGGATGGGGTATAATTTTCTAATCTTTTTCCAATTCTGTCCCCAAATTTCTATTCAAGACATTGTCAGGTGGACAACTACTCTGAAAAACCTAGTTCTGACTCCTTACCAGATTTTTCTTCCTAAGGGTTCCATCAGTAGTATCATAGGGACTTGTAACAAAAGTGCCTTGAGTTAATGCTAAGATCACTGGTAAGGAATTCAGCCAAAGTTCCAATATAAGGAGTCAGAGAGAATGAAGAACTTATAAAATCATAGGTTTATGGTTTATACAGACATTGCTATCTACATCTATCTAAGAGATATCTGCTTCTTGTATGGGACAGAAATTTCAAGTGAAAGAATGATAGGCTCAAAATTATCGTAATTGAGGGTGACAATAGAGACTATCTAAGATCATTTCCTAATGATAAGAGTAGGAAACCAAGAATGAAAGGATTTGTCTTACTCAGAGTTACACAGATATTGAGTATCAGAATTGGGATTGGAACCCAGGGCCTCTGATTCCAAATCTACTATCTGTCATATGCAGTTAACCAGGAGTACATTTGTAAGGTCACAGAATTCTATCAAGAAGCTAACCCTGGAGGCAGTTAGGTGGTACAGTGGATAGAACACAGACCTAGAGTCAGGAGGACATGAGTTCAAATCAGGCCTGAGACTCTTAATAATCACCTAATTGTGTGACCTTGGGCAAGTCACTTAATCCCATTGCTTGCAAAAATAAAAAAAATAAAAAAGCTAAGCCTGATTGCCATGTTCGCAGGCAGAGATGGGTGAAAGAAATTCTGCCTTCTATATTAAAATGCATCAAGTGGTGGCTAGGTGGTGTAGTGGATAAAGCACCGGCCCTGGAGTCAAGAGTACCTGGGTTCAAATCCAGTCTCAGACACTTAATAATTACCTAGCTGTGTGGCCTTGGGCAAGCCACTAACCCCATTTCCCTTGCAAAAAAAAATTGTAAACCAAATGTTATTTATGGGATGGCTAGGTGGCGTAGTGGATAAAGCACCAGCCTTAGAGTCAGGAGTACCTGGGTTCAAATCCAGTCTCAGACACTTAATGATTACCTAGCTGTGTGGCCTTGGGCAAGCCAGTTAACCCCATTTGTCTTGCCAAAAAAAAAAAAACCCTAAAAAAAATGCATCAACTTGGTCTCTTGTACTGGACTGTTACCAGTATGATTTCCATAAGAGCACTCTCTAATTGTCAAAGCCTGGAATACACACAGGACTAGCCATTAGAAACAACTGACTATGGGTATGGAGCAGCATCTAGCAATTGTATCTTGGGAGGACCTATTATGATTTTTAAATAAATGGAGGTATTTCACAATGCTAGAGACTTCTATTCTTCCATCCCCTCAAGGATTGTTATATGATGGCAATTCGTGAGTGTTTCAGGGAAGGCTCATAGACTTTTGGGGACAGACTTTTGAGGGGGATAGGTCTCTAGAGTTTGGAAAATCAGAAAGATTTTTCCATGTTTTACTGGAGGCAGTTGTTTCCTTCTTGATGATTATTTCCTTTATTCCTGCTATTTTTTGTTGTCAGGAGTTCAGTTTACATGGATGTCTGTTCCATATGATGTGTTCTTTCTTTAATTAGATCCTAGCAATTTGTTCCTTGGCAAGACCAAGACATTATGGCCTCTCATTTCCTTTTTAATTTCATGGACATCCCAATATTCTTCTAGGTTCAGAATTCCATCAAGACCCACCTAACCATTAGAGAAAGCCAAGGAGAGATGACTATATACTTACTTCAATCAAAGCCACCAGTGAATGATTAAAAGAATTTAGGAGAGCATTGCTCCTGCTTGTATTTTTTCTCAGCTTCCGCTAGTCTATTTCAAGGTAACTGCTCCATTGAGCTCTTCTCCCTGCTTTCCCCTCTACTGTAGCTACCCATCAATTCTAGAATGAATTATAAGATCTTCTGATTAGCTTTTAAAGTAATTTGCAACCTTTTCCCAAACTATCATTTCAGCCTCTCTAACAGTACTCCCTCTCTTATACTAGGCAATATAGCCAAACTAACTAGATTTCTCCTTCTTCCTCTATCACAATGTTCCATCTCCAATTTCCATGCCTTGGCAGAAGGAACTCCCTCCTCACCTACACCTCATACAATTAACCTCTTCCTTCAAAACTCAAGAAATACTTTTTACAGTCTTTTTCTGATCTGCCCTACCCCCCAACTGCTAATTCCCTTTCTCCAAAACTGCCATTAATTTTACTACTCTGTATTTATTTTTGCATATTCTCTTTATATTAATTCTGTCTATACTTCTATACTCTTTTCTGTTTCCTGCTTTATAATGTAAGTTCCTTGAGCATAGTTTTGTTTGTTTGTTTGTTTTTTTGCATTTGTCACACCTAACACAGGGGTGAGGAACCTTTTTTCTACCAAGGGCCATTTGGATATTTATAACACCATTCACAAGCTACTTTTGGTCAAAAATTTAATTAATTCATTCCTAAAAAGCTCCTGGATTTATTGAATTTTGAATCCCTGCCTTCGGTTGCCTTGGTAACACCATACCAATACTGCCCCTGGTCTGTGAGATGACCTAGCACATAGTAAGTACTTAATAGATAGTCAATCATTGATTGATATTTTATCTACCTTCTCCTTCTGTCTTCCTCTTCTTTTTCTTCATACCCTTTTCCCTTCTCTAAATCTTAAGTATCAATGGAATGTGTTGTGGGAGAAGAGGTAAAAATTCTAATCCTGTTAGAAAATATCCTCAAACTCTGAGTTGAATCCATTCAGTTTGATTCCCCAATGACTTGATTAAAAACATTTAAAAATAAATGTAAATACTATCAAGACTGCCTTTTGTGGGGGATGGGGGAAGGAAGCAAGATTGGGGAAAAGTTGTAAAACTCAAAAAACATTAAAAAAATTTTAAAATAAACTATTTGCACTTCTCTATTACTGTCACCCCTATTTTTATAAAATAAAAGGAGCTTATATTTGTGTAATAGATTACACATTTTGTTATAGACATTCAAGGTTCTCTATAATCTGAGTCCAACCTACTTCCCTATTTTCTTTTCATATTATTTTCCTTTTATTGACTTTTATTTATAACCAAGCTAGTCTTAATTCCATCATCTATGGTCATCTTGTCCACTTCTTGGCTCAGACCATTCCTAGAATGGGAGTCATCCCATAACTGCATCTTTCAGAGCTCCTCACTCATAGATTAATCCCACTGAACCTTCCTTCATCTGACCCTTCCACATGAAAATTACCTTTTTTTTATATGTATCTTAGAGAATTTTACTTTGACTTCTTTCTTAAATGTAACTTCCTTTGTCCTGTAACATATTGCATTTTTACTATGTCCTTCCCCAATCAATTGAACAGGCATATATTAAACATTTACTCCATCGTAGATGCTAAATTCCTGAAGATTCCACCATGCCTATTTTTATCTCTTGGTACCTCACATGATATCGTGCACATAGTACTTGCTTGCTAAGGGTTTTCCAAATTGAATGGACTGATGGAATCATTGATTTAGAGCTAGAAATGACCTCAGAGATCATCTTACACATAAGGGAACTGAATTACAGAGAGGTTTAATTGAACTTTGCCTAGGTTTACAGAATCTGATGCAAGATCTGCACTTAACTCTTCCAATCTCACAATATTATGATTCCTCTTAAATAAAGATTCAAAGAAAAGATACCTCTCAATTAAGGTGGCATAGTGGAAAATGTCAGATAAATCATCCAGAAGACACACACACACACACACACACACACACACACACACACACACACACAAGCATGTGTATGTATCAACTTGGATAAGTCCTTTTATTTCTGTAAGTCCCAGTCTCCATATTTGTCATGAGATGTTGTTTTAGCTGAACTTCTGAAATCCTCTTCCAACTCTAATCTAGTTTTAATAAAACTATTTCCCTAAGGTATACCCTAGTATATTTCCAAAAATAAACAAGACACAGCCTTGCCTTCAAGAATTCAGAATCAATTGGAGGTTGTATAGATAAGACAGAGACTCAGATGATTAATATAAATTAGAACAAGACAAATGTATAAAGGAAATACCCTCAAAGTGTTATAAATAGTACACAGATCTAGTTGGTTTCAGGAAAAATAAGTATTAATGGGAAGCTCCTGAAGTGTGTTTAATAGAGAACCTAGTGAACTATTTTTCTCCCTTCATCTCTCCCATCAGTATACATATAGCCCATGGGAGAACCAATGGAAATGTTTCCCTAGTTTGTGCCAGCACAATCAACTCACATTCTTTGCATAGTTATGACTCTTTCCTAATTAGTTAGCCTGGCAACACATCAATGTATCACCTGCTGTGTTTTTTTCCATGCCTATATTTTCATGTTTTTGTTCTTTAGACCTATGGTTATGGATAATTCCCTAAGCCTTCTTCTGTCAGTTGGATTGTATGCATTAGAGTATTATATGTTCAGATAATACACACATATTTCCATGTTCCTTTCCATCAGTCTTAACTTCCCCTTTAAGACGATAAGGTCTTTAAGAAAGAGAGGAGTGCTTTCAGACCCTTTAGCAGATCTCTTGCCTCTTTCTCTTACCTGGAACTGTCAAGGGACTTGAAAGGATAATAAACGACTGTACAACTAATGAACCGCACAATGGACATTATCCAAACCATAAGGCTGGGCTGGACTTGTGACTTTTTTTTTTTTTCCTTTTGCTCCATTGGTTTCAGCTTTAAGTAAATTTCAAAATGGCAAAATTAGCATTTCTGCCACTTTCCTCTAAAGACATGAATATAAAGAAGAGCCATCCCCATCATCATTTTCTTTGAGTCCCATAGGACCCACTTAATTTTCCAGCTTCTCTTCCCACCCACCCCCTTCTTAATTACAATTGACAATCTTTTGGATTCCCTTTTTGCCACCACTTATAACTCACCAGCACATGTCACAGGCTCCCCAGACAGTTTAAAAGGGCACTGCTAATTTGATAATGGATTCTCCAGTCTGTATCCTTTTTTCCCCTATATCATCTTTGGGTCTTTTATCTTAGCAACTTATGCACTGAAAGCCCCATGTATTTTCTCTAACAAATGAATTGGTAGCCAATTTAGCTGCAGCTTGACAGTATATTCAGAATGTCTTTCTCAAAAGAAGGCCTCAGAAAACTCCCAAATCCTTTGCAGGTCATTGCAGCAACACTGTCCAGGCTTCAAGGCAAATTGCTGGAATGATAATCCATGGGATAGGGAGCTTGAGGAAAGCTATCTGCTCAAAGGATGGCAGTCCATAGACTAACTACTCAGACATTATAGGGAATATGCAAGATACAAAGAAACTAAGTTATCAGCAGACCTATTCTTTTCTTTAAGCCTGCTCATGGGATTATATGTCTCTAGTTACTGAAAAGTGGAAATGCTTCATTCCTACCCTGAAACACATAGTCCCACACTTAGCAATTGAACAATAGCAGCATAAAACAACTCCTAAAAATGTTATCATTCATTCTGTCAAATCAGCAAGCATTTATGAAGCACTTCCTGTGTACCAGGTCCTGTGCTAGATACTGGGGATTCAAAGAAAGGAGTTTCCAAAAATAATGTTTGCATGTATAAGTGGGAAATGACACAACAAAAGTAATGTGCCTTTTCTGAGTTATCCCCTTGGCATTATCAAGATATCATTAAATGCTTAATCAAATGTCTCTCAAATTTCAGCAGGATTTTTATCTCTGTGTAGGACTGAAAAGCAAGCTAAGCTCTTCCTCTGAGCACATAGTCTTCTGTTTTCTTTCTCCTGTCTTCCTATAGATCTTCTGTCTGATCTATTGCCTCCATTTTTTTTTCTTTTTTTAATTTACTCCTAGAGAAATTCGTATTTAATTATGAGATTATAGGGTGAGGATTCTGTATGTTGACTAATGTCTAGAGACAATATAGTTGAAATTCAACTTCTCCCCACCCTCCTATACACACACATACTCACAGTACTGTTAAGAACTGGAAGATGGTAGCCTGGTCAAGTTTTCTATTTGCAGCTTCCCAAGCACAGCATAGTTTTTGATGTGGTTGCCTGTGAGTGATTATCTGAGTTCATTCATCTCCTCTCAGCATTTTTCTCAACCTAGTTATCAAAGCATTATTTAAGCCATGAATACATCTAGCCCATTTTAAGTACATATAACTTAAGCACATATGAGACATAAGACTTGGTAAGCAAAGTAGAATCATCACCAAAACGTGCAGCACTTTTTTCAGAAATTCCTTATTTATCAAAGACAGAAGAACATATTTGTTAATTAGCAGATAATTGTAGAAAACCAAGAATCAGAATTCCACCTTCAAGATTCTTCTGTTTTTGATTTTTGAGACAAGCATGGAACTACTTAGGCCTGACTTTTCTGAAAGATTTCTTTAATGAACCAGTTCTCCATAGGACACTAGAACTGTAGGCAAAATATTAATATTCTAGTTTGAGATCCACTACTTATTAGTTGTGTGACTGTGGCCAAGTCATTTAATCTGCAGAAGTCTCAGTTATGGAAAATGTTTACAATAATTTTTGCAAGGCTTTCACACGATTTTATGCTGAACAATTGAGAAAATAGTTAGAAAAATCTTAAATCATTATTTAAGTGTGAAATATTATTACTTTAACATGGGGAGAACCTGATTTAGTGGTATTTGATACCATTATGATATCAAATGATCCTTGCAAATGGAAATAATTCTTGAATGAGAGAAAAATAAGTAAATGAAATTCTAAAAGTCATAACAATCAGTTATTATGAAAAATAAACAAGGGGAACAAAAACAGCTTAGCACCTCTCATGCAGAATTATGAATACAACTTTTCACCCATTCTTTTATCATTAAAGGCAAACTTTATCAGACTATGTCTCTGATGGAATCTGACATAGAGCAGAATTTAATTTTTGTCCCCAGAAGTTGTTTATTTTGGTGGGAGGAAGTGTAGCCTCAAGGGATATAAAGATATATACTAGTCTTATGATAAATTGAGTGTTTACCCTCACTCCAGCTGTGCAACTGAGTAGGATGTTGAACAAGATAAACCTGTCCTTCCCTAATAATAAATTGTGATTATTTCCACCATTAATGCAAAGTTCCTCTCCTCGTCCATTAAGAATGCTTGTTGTTCTCTCTGAAAAAGACACACCCCTTATCTAGAGTCCTCTTTACTGACCACTTGCTGACCTTAGCAGTGTAAGTCAGAGTTGGAGCTAATAAAAGTTGACAGCTACCTAAACTCTTAATTGGATCCCTAGTATTTTATTGACTTTCTTCCTCCTCTCACCCCACTTCCTCACCATCTCAGTCTGTCTGCTTTTTTTAAAGAAGTTTTTCATTAGTGAATAATAATATTTAGGTGTCTGACATCTGCAGAACAGTAGTGATTGTATTGTGCATTAGATTGAAAGTTCAAGCACTACTTAATAGGATTGAAGAGGAATGGATGCACTTTGGCTAAACCAGGAAAGTTGATTGCTAACTAAATAACTAATTCATCTTTATAACAGATGCATGTCAAGGATATTCAAGAGCAGATTCAAGGTCATATCAATTAGTCATAAAGGAAAACTGGAAGAAATAATGGAATATACTGTCTCAGCTCCCCATATTCCTACCAATTCACACTAACAATGAAACTATTGCATGCAAGGATTGAATATACCTTTTTAAATCTATGTGTTAGTGAGGAAGGGAAGTTGGATATCAAGAGATGAATCAAAGAAAAATAAGTATGCTTTAAGGAATAATAGGCTCAAAGAATATAGAGTAGGTAGGGAACTCAGAGACCATAAAAGGTAACCTGTACCCCAACCAAGAATCCTGTCTATTAATTTCCCAATAATTGGTAAACTAACTAATCCTCAAAGACCTTCAGAGAGAAAGGGGGAACTCTATTATAATCCCAGGCAACCTATCATTTATCTTTGGATAACTCTAGAAAGACTTGTTTTTTATAACCTCTGAGACAAAATCTACCTCTGTAATTCCCATTCATTATTTCTAGCTCTCCCTCTGTAGCCCATCAGGAGAGGTCTAAGCATTCTCAAACCTCACTACCTATTTTTCACCAGGATTATGAGCACTGTTCTTTCTAATATAAAGCCAAGTTTTTAAATAGTCATGATCTTAATTGCTGTCTGCTGGACAATTCCTTGGTGGTCCATTTCCTTCCTGAGGTGTACCAAAAAATAGAGCAAAGAAACAAACAAAAACACTTATCTCCTCTCTTTTGATTCTTTTGTTACTAGCCTTTCTCATACCCATATAGTAGTAGATATACACTTTGTCCAATATGCTTAAAAGTGCCACTTTTCAAACTGAGATTTGGAAGCAACTGAAGCTAACTGATATATGATGCTATTTCATAGAACTGCCCTTTGAAGAGTACTATCAGAGTGCTGGATCCAGCTCACCCAACTCATGAGAGTTGATCATTAAATTTTCAGTGAGAGCATTTATACAGTGGAAATTTGAAAATGCTACAAATCTGGGCTTAATTTATTGTTTTATTCATTCTGTAGACTTAAGAAACTAATAAGGAAAATGGTATTGATGCAGATAAATCTAAAAATATGTCCTAAGCACATCACCCCCACCACCCCAACAAGATCTGGTTGTTAAATATGTACTTCACAGTCCTAGCTATTACCCTCAGGAATCTTCTTAGAATTCAGAAATATGGAAAAATTAAACCTTTCAGTCAACTATACCATTGTCCAACATCATTAAGGTTAAGAGAAATCTGCATGAATCTTAATCTCATGAATTTCATTGCTTTGAATTTCTTTATCAGTTTTCCAAAATGGTCAATCATTTATTCACCTGTCCCCTCCCCCTGGGCATAAAACCATTATTATTGTGGGGATTTTTTGCATAGTATTGCATATTATTGCACCTTATATATTTGTGTCTTATGCTCTGAGATCATTCAAAGCTTAAGAGAACCTTAGAAGTCATCTAACCCAGTCCCATCATTTTACAGATGAGGAACTGAGACTCGGAGAGGTTAATGGTTTACTCAATGTTACATTTTTATCCAGGACATTTGACACCAGATCAAACTATTTCTTTATCAGCATCATGATAAGCTCTATGAACTCAAGGACTACATGTTATCTAAACTTCCTATCTAGTATATTACTCCACCCACTGTAAGCAATTCATCAGTGCTTATTGAATTAAATTGACTTGAAGTGAATTTCTAATTATCAGTTGGGATCTCATTAGAATGAACTGGGAGAATTTGAACTAGTGGGTAATAATAGTTTGATGAATCTTTCAACTAGTTGGATTTGATTGCAAGGCATGTATAAATTAGAGCTTTTCCATCATTTCATGGATCTTCTAAGCAGAGGCAGTTCAAGAGGAAATTTGGAAAGTCTGGACTGTGGAGGGTCTTTCACTACAGTGACCTACAATCTTGCCTGTTAGCCCTGAGGAGATGAAACTTATTCCATGGGGGGAAAAAGTAGAGGTAACAGTAAAGCAAATTCAGAGAAAGCATCTTCAAGGTTCACAAGCAGGGGAAATGCGAAATTAGAGACAAAGACAAGAGCTTCTGTTACCTCTGGAGTAGCAGCACCTTTCATGGACTGAACAATGCTGTGATTGCAGTTAAATTCACACTTGCATTTTCCTATTTTGCTGGGAGCTGTGTTGGACTAATTTGATATTTTAAAGCTCTGTCACCACTGTTTCTTATTTAATAAGGAACTAATCAGTTCTGCAGAGCTACTGTGTCCTGCTGCTGCTAGCAATGCTAAAATGGGACATTTTGATTAATTTTTTGTTTTTCAGCAATATGTTCTGATAACTCCTAATATATCGACTTCAGGACATTTGGATGCATATTCCAAGTCTGTTGTTGTGCCTCTTGGCAGGTGCTCAGTTCTGAAGACAAGCGAAATCTCAAATGAAAATGCCATTGGTTTAGAACATAGAACTTTAAATGCAGTACTTAAGAAAAATACTTCAAGGCTACCACATCCAAAAACAAAAGATCATATGAAATTGAGATGGATTTTTTAAAGTAAAAACTCAAGTTGAAATATACAATATTGTTCTACATTTTGAAAAGACTGGGCCTTCCTATATTGCCTAAGCTAATGGTTAAAAATGCTTATTTATGGGGTTGATGATCGCTCTACTGATTGACTCACCCTATTTCCCATCTTTACCAGTTCTTCCATTCCACTTTTGGACTCTCAATATGCTGATTCTGGCATTTTGAAAACATGAGATCAGTTGCCCCAATGAAATTCAAAACTGCTAAGTTTAAGAGATCTACCTGCCTTAGCCTCCTTGGTAGCTAGCATTATAGGTATGTCCCACAATGTCCAGGCAGTATCCTTCTCTTTGTTTTCTTGATGATCTTTTACTTCATTCAGTGACTTCTTCTTGACTATTATCTGACTTCTCTGGCTTTAATAGTGTTAAGAATTTTCTTTTCCATTTCCAGTCCAGCCAGCACTGAATTAACCTGTGACATTTTTCTTAACTCAACATAAAACTCCTTGTACTCCCTTAGATTATAATTTTGTCTATATTTTCTCTCTAGAAAGTTCTTTCCCTAAGTCTCTGATAATTTCTCTCCTAATTTTGAAATAGATGGACTCAATCACCAATATTCAGTCTTTTCCCCAACTCTGATTCTTTTATCTATCACACTACCCTTTCCCAAGTGGAAACTATAATGATCAGATGTCAATTTCTAATTGGAGCCGGGGAAAGGGAAAAGTTTACATATAACCAGAACCAGTCTGGGTATGCTCTGCTTCATAACGAAAAATGTCCCAAATAAAGAAAATCCACATTGACCAAACAACTAAATATTTTTTATTCATATTTTAAATAATTCTTTGAATTTTCAAAAGTTACCATAGTATTTTTTTAAATATCCACCTCCACTAGTATATTTGAAATAACTGTCTTAACTTTAAAAAAAAATTTATGTACAGCTCTCTAGAGAATATGCATTCCACATATTGAGGGGGAGTTAATTCTTCAGTGATTACCAGAACTGCTGCTTCTAAGATAAAAGTACAGGATAATTCAAATAGGGTTGTGCACAGGAAATTTTTTATTAATAGAGATCCAGAAACAGAAAGAGTTAGAAATATAAGTAACTGAAGATGGGAGGTGGGGTAAGTTCTAGCTAGGGTTATTTGGATTACACCTCTAGATGTTCCAATAAAACTCTAAACTCCAAATGCCTATATGTTATCAGCTCAGTTTTAATGATTCTAGGAATTTCATTTATGTTATCCAGGTCATTATTCTCTACAGTACAGAACCCTGACAAAAAACTCTGAGCTCTCAAAGAACAATACATTGAAATCCTAAGTCAAATTGAGTTTAAGGAAGAGATGTCCAGGTTAAATGATGTCTTGTAGCAAGAAAGGTTAGAGAAGGGGAAAAGACTTTAGAGATGGAAAGGATCTTAAATTCAATCTACCTACTTCATGTTACCTGTGGAAGGTAACTTGGTGAAGTCACAGACTTCTTCCATTCCACATGTTGTCATCTGTTCCCAAACTGACTTTACAGTAAAAAAACCAAACCAAAAAACTGAGACCTAGAGTGTCTTTCCTAATATCACACAACTAACAAGAAAGAAAATTAGAATTAGAATCCAGATCCTGTTCAGTGTAATTTCCACTATGAGTTTGATCTTCTAGTATGGGTAATCAAGAAATAGGAGGACTATGGAAATCAGATACATATTCATGTCAAATAGGGTGTAGCCTTAGTCTTCAGATGCCCCATCCTCCAACAAGTTCTAAACCACAAAATCAATCAACAATGATATTATCATTTTATCAGACTATAGAATCATAGTGAGGTATAGTACAGAATCACAGAAACCAGGTGGCACAGTAGATGGTTCAGTCTTCCTGACATTAAATCTGGCCTCCAGCATTTATAGCTGCCTGTTTTCCTCAGTTTTCTAATCCACAAAAAGAGTTGGAAAAGGAAATGGAAAACCACTCCTGTATTTTTACCAAGAAAACCCCCAAAATGGGGGGTCAAAAATATCTGACACAACTGAATGACAACTGAGTAGAGACCTTGTTGACCTAGGTCTGAATTCTGGTTCTGTAGCTTACTGAATTGTTTTGACCTGGGGCAAATCATTTAGCTCCTGAAACTCAGTGTCCTCAGCTACAAAAGAGGGATAATGGTGTATCTACAATTCTTTCTCCTGAGGCTACAGTGAGACTCAAATGAGGGAATGGATGTTAAAACACTTGATAGCCATAAACAAAATTATAAGCTATTACTATTGTTGCCCAATATTATCTAGTGGATATTTGGTCCATAGTCTGTAAGTAAGAACTATTCAGAAGAGACAGATATTGGACAATTATTATGTACATAGAACTGTCTATTGATTGGTTCAAAACATAATTACTTCTTTGTTATGGCAAAAAATGCTATCTTGCATCTAAAAGGGAATTATAGTGTAAAACAAAAGACATAGACCTAGAGGGAAAAAAATAGATAAAAGTGCATAAAGACAAAATTTTATCTGTACAAATGCCAAATCTATTCACCTTTCTTGTTCAGTCATGTTAGTTGTTTTTTGTACATTCATTTTAGTTGTGTCTAACTCTTCATGACCCGATTTGGAATTTGTGGGAGTGGTTTGGTATTTCCTTCTCCAGATAATTTTACAAATAAGGAAACTAGCAATTAGAGTTAAGTGACTTGCCAAGAGTCTAAGAATGAATTTGAATTCATGAAGGAAATGTCTTTTCAGTCCCAAACCCCATACTCTCTACTGTACCACCTAGCTGTCCAATAACAACAACTCAAACTCCTAATAACATATTTTTCATCTATTCCTTATTTTTCACATTTTCATTTAAAAAGGAAAATATTTTCCTTTCTGTTTAATTTCTGCCACCTTATTCCCATGTCCACCCCATCTGGCAGCTACATAAGCAGCAAAGGGAAGATCCTCTAAATCCTGGCAAGAGAAAGTGAAGTGCTGGGAAGTTGGCTATAAAGAACAAGAAAGTTTAACTGCTATCTAAAGCATTTAAAAATGCTCTTAACATGTGTTCAGAGGTACTGCTAAGAATTTAGAGGGTCATATGGGTTTTAATCTGCTCGCCGAAACACTTAAATCAGAAAAATATCTGTTCATAAGCAGAAGAGTGGCAGAGGGGAAATAGCATCAATATTATAGGGATAAAAATGGTAACAATGTCTATTGTGCAAATGATGATGTGCAGTTGGATGTGATTCCAATAAAGATGGTCCATCAGTGCATATATTTTAGAAAAATTCTACAGATGGTCTATGAGTTGGGCCCAGAATTCAATAGAAGGATAAGAATGGTTTGGATTGCATTTGAGAAATGATGTAGTGTTTCTCTCTGCAATAAAGATTCATTTTTTTTCTAATATTTTCCTACGATTAATTATGGTCTCCAAAGAATTGAAGTTATTAGCTATATTTTGTTAAATCCCATATATGCTGTGATTTGTATGCTTGCAATGAGATGGCACCATAGAACATAAAACAATGGACTTGGAGTCAGGAGTACCTGAGTTCAAATCCAGCCTCAGACACTTAATAATTACCTAGCTGTGTGGCCTTGGGCAAGCCACTTAACCCCAATGCCTTGCAAAAACTAAAAAACAAAACAAAACAAAAAAAAAACCAATTTTGGCCTCAGAGACATAATAGTTGTGTGACCTTGGGTAAGTCACTCAGTTCTGGTTGCCTTTGTTTCTTTATGGAGATGGAGAAGGAAATGACAAATCACTCTAGTATCTTTTTTTTTTAGGATTTTGCAAGGCAAATGGGGTTAAGTGGCTTGCCCAAGACCACACAGCTAGACTCTAGTATCTTTACCAAGAAAACTCCCATTTGGGATAACAAAGAGCTGGACATGACTGAAATGACTGAACAACAACAAATACAAATCTTTAATTGCTATATAAATACTGGCTAGATCTCAATTAACATGAACTCTGGGAATTGGTCACATGATTTGAATTTTTACTGCATATTTCCATTGAGTTGGAACTAATTGCCATATTTTTATGTAATTATAAGTTTAAATAGTGTGATTTAAATGCATTTGGATTTATTATTCATACTAGTCATACACTGGTTATACTATTCTTACATTGTCCAACTTCATACATTGTCCAAAGGTTAATGAAGCAGAGGCAGGTTAGTCTTGAATTACTTGAAGTATAGCTTCATAGATGTTGAACTGGAAGAGAACTCACAGGTCACCAAGTACAGCCTATCTCTATACAAATAAGGACTAAGCAAGTTTCTGTATTTCCCCATGTATTAAATGTAATGTACCCTTTTCTGAAAAATTTGGGGTCTAAAACTGGGAGTGTCTTTTACAGTGGTTGTAGATTTTTTTTACTTGCATTTCCTGCTCGTTTGTTGTCTTTATGCTCATTGTTTAGCTTTTGTTACTGGTATATTAGGTTACATTTTGCCACATTCTGCCAGAAATGGCTCAGGAAAGTGCTGAATTCAAGTTCAAAGTGACCCAGTTGGCAAAAGTAATGGAAATTGTGCTGCTGAATGTCATTTTGTTCCTACTCCAACTGAAAAAACACACTGAGACTGGCTACAGGAAGAAGAACCCTACTAAGAACCCCATGGAAGAAGAAGGCAAGTCAGCTAAATGGCCTGATTTAGAGAGGAACTTGAAGGTAGTATGGATTGAAGAGCACAAGGCAATTGGAACCACAAAGATAGTTCAGCATGTGGCAAGAACTGCTGATGAAAAAGGTTACTGATTTCAAAGGAAGACACAACTGGTGCTTCAAGTTCATGAAATAGAATGGACTAAACATGTATACATGCACCAGGCTTGCCCAAAAGATGTTGAAAGCTGTGAGCAGAAGATCCTTTAATTTCATGGTAAATAAAACTTGAGTTCAATAATTATATGTAATACTTTTTTTCAAATTTAGAAACCCCCAAATTAGGGTGCATCTTATACATAGGAATATATGGTAAATGACTTCCAAAAGGTCATACATATATACTCAAAGGTGAGATTAGAACTTGAGCTCTCTGAGTCTAGAGTTAGTCCTGTCCAGTGAGCCATGCTGAAAATATTTTGCAATATTGTCATAAAGGATGTCATTAGAGAGTGATGTGATCACAAAAGGAAGTAGTCCAGTCAATTATACATTGAGTGCTTGGAATAATAGACAGTCTATGAACTCTATTGATAAACAATGCCCCAAAATTTTGAAGAAGGTCCCAGGTGCATGAAGTAATGTATCTTTTCTTTTAAGGATTTATGGGAAGGCAGAATCAAGAGTCTCACTTAACATGCTAACATAATTGTCTCACTGTGGAAAGTACCACCCAACATTAATTATAGTGAAGTAGAAAAATAGATGGTTTAGTATAATGAAGGTAATAAAAAAATACTAATTGAAGATGACAATGAAGATTTAAGCAATGGCTTTTTTTCCCAGTGAGAGTTAAGGTTTTATACAAGTTCTAGGCCATTTACCATGCTGTTTGCAATTGATCAGTACTATCTTGGGTGGATTAACTAAGATTCTACTGGCTTTTAGGCAGCCATGTCACCTATAAGTACTTAGCCCTTCTACAGTCTTTGAATTTCACCACCTAGATAGGCAGATTTTCAATCACAATAGCAACAAATATGCAGCAAGGAAGTATTTGGCATGTATAATTCTGCAAAGCTAGATAGTCCTTGAGAGAGGCAGCTGCATTTACTATGATCTGCTATTCTCAGAACCTCCCCAGCAGGTGTGCTTTCTTTGCAACCAGTCAACCAGGCTCAAAGGAAGACCTGGATAAGCTATAGAATCTGGGCTCCCATGCCTTGTACAGGTGTGGGTGTCCATAGGATTATTTGGAGAGGAATAGCATTTTCCTGAAGCTAAGTTAGTGGCAGGAACAGGGGAGATTTGATTCTATTTGAAAAAAAAAAAAGAATAAAGAACTTGCTACTGAATCCTACTAAATGATACTGGTGTTCAACTTTTAAGAATGTTCAAAATGGACTTCAAGTTTCTTATTTTCTTAAAAAAAAAGTCTTTGTGCTATAGTTCCTATGAATTGTCAGAGAGCCAGTCATGTGTGATGAATTAATCTAAAACTCCTTAGGTCATGAGGGATGTTCCTCTAGAAATTGAAGTACATTATTCCCACAAGGGATACCTGTATTAGATACATGTGAGCCAAAGGCCTATCTTTATCTTTCAAATAGTGCAATTAATTTCCTTTGACTGAACCCCCTGCTTCCTCTCTTTTTCTGAAATTGGCTCATTGGTGCAAGTAATGGTAAGGTCTTTGGGGCATATGTAATGTTTTATCTCCGTAACCCTCACATACAGTCCTTCATACAGGATCTACAACATCTGGACTATTTCAATAGCCTCTCAAATTTTCTCACCATCCCCCTGCTATTGCCATTCATTTCCTTCTCTCATGTGTCCCTCCACTGAACTGACAAATTGACATTCATAAAGTACAGGTCTGCCTAGGTCACTACCCTGCTCAAAAACCCCAGCAGCTCCCTATTGTCTCTAAGACAAAATACAAACTCTTTGGATTGGCATTTAAAAACCTATTAAATCTCACTGCCACTTTGCATTCCAAATATTGCATCCTGAAATGTTCATCCTTCTCACCATTGACTCTTAAAATCACCAACTTCCATTGGGCCTAGCTTAGGTACCATTGCTTATGAGTCTGTTCTGAACACCTCAGTTCTTAGTGCTAAACCAACCCATGCTTAGTGCTAATATACTTCTATCTTTTTTAAAATAACTTATCAAGTGCATGTTATTTCCCTGTAGATTGAACACTTCCTGAGGGCAGGGACTCTTGTTTTAGTCTGGATATTTCCAGTACTCAGTAATAACAATATAATTCATAATGGTAACATAATATGTTGAACTGGAAAAAACCTAGGATATCTGGGGGTGAGGAAAGACTTCTAGTCTCAGCTCCCTCATTGACATAATAACTTTGATAAAGTTCTACTATAGGAATAAATCAAGATGAATCTGCTTCTATTTGTATGACAATGCTTCCTCTATTTCTTATCTACTGTAACCATAGAATTATGTAATTGTAGGAAGATACAGGGAAAATTCAGAAGAAATGGAAGGAACTCTGATGGTATTTTCACTAGTTTTCAGCCTAATCTCCCAAGAGCAATTAATGGAGAATAAGAGCATTGAGGATTAGAAAGAGTATACAAAGAAGATATTGAGTTTAAAAAAAGTTTAAGAATTAAAAAATTTTAGAGATGGATAGGACCTTTGGGATTCTTTTTCAGTATTTGCCAGACTAGTTCTCTTTTTTTCTCTAGTTGTAGGTTGCCTTCTTATTACCTCCTTATCATTGTTTCAATGTTCAGCTCTTCATGTCCCTATTTGGGGTTTTCTTGGCAAAGATATTGAAGTGGTTTACCATTTCCTTCTCCAGTTCATTTTTACAGTGGAGGAAACTGAGACACAAACAAGGTTAAGTGACTTGCCCAGAATCATACAGCAAGTAAATGTCCAAGATCAGATTTAAGCTCAGGAAGATGTATCTTCCTGACTTCTGACCTGGTGCTCCACCCACTGCTCCTCCTAGCTTCCATATCACTTTCTTGGTCTACTCATATGTCCACAACACAGTATATGTAATGCTGACCTTGTCAGGCAATGAAGCCAATCATTCTTGCTCTTAGTCTTTATTGTTAATTACCTTATTTTCTGTCATTTTTATGTCTCAATCCTTATTCCTGTCATCTGTTTCATACCTTAAAGTATAAATGAAAAAAGACTACATCTTTTATTTTCTTTCCCACAGTGCCCTACCCATGGGAATGACCAGTACACACTCTTTGATAAGCAGAAGGAGGAGGATGATAATGGTCTATCTCAGGAATAGCTATTGAGAATGAAGGAGGTGGCATATATATATATATATAATGGATCTGAAGGTCTTCAGAACAAAGATACTGAAAACATAGCTTTTAATAGCATTGCTGGATTCGAGTGTTTTGTACCAGAAACATGAAGGGGATCAAATACAAAGCAAGTTGGAATAAAAGGACATTGAACTATCTTTCAGGTTTCTCATTTTGCTGTAAAAGAACAGGGAATTCAATATACCAACTTTTTCTTACCATGAATAGTTCTGAAAACTTGTCAGTGAAGGGAAGAGGAAAGGGCTAAGATAAAGCCATTTTTCGTCTTCCCCTCATATTCACTTCTATTGATATGTCATGGGGTGGTTGACAGATTTAAATTTGTCACTTTTAATTTTCTAGGCAATTTAAAGTTTCCCTTTAAATCCAATATTATCCAAAATAATCTTACAGCATAAATGGTAAATGGGAATGTTACAGCTAGATGACTAGGAAACATAACTGTTAAATATTGACAGTATGTTGAATGATCCATATAAAACCAATAATCAAAATAGTCTTTTGTTTTTCTGCACAGGTACTCTATACTTTAAATACATTTTGCAAGGAGAATTCTGGATGGGATGGACTGATAAAGTGAAGAACTAATTCATTTGATATAACTGAAAACATAAAACATAAGTTCTAGTTACATATTTTGCCAAAGATGATGGCACTGAATTTTGCCTAATGGCACCGACTGACTTCATTATATAGCCATTATAAATGATATATATTCTATAGATACATACTCCTCTAATGCCCAATCTGTCATATAAGAGAACAATATTTTATTCAATTGTCTCCAAAATTTATTATCTATTCTAGTAGAAAAATCGGGTTTTGATTTCCCTAATTCAAACTTGATTATATCACCTAAAACAATTATTTCCAGCATGATGTTCTTATATCCCTGGAACAGTTGATAGATTTTTATTTCTTTGATAAATAGATATTAATAGTCCAACTTCTTTCATATATATGTGTAAAGGGCTCACATTTTGTTGGGAGGGTGTTATATTTAAAATAATTTGTAATCCTCAAAAATCATTTGGAAACCATTGATCTAATCCATTTAATGAGGAATATTTGTATTAAAGATTAAGTCAATTACTAAAGGAAAAATAAGAGAGATAGAAGAATTTGAAATTATTATTATTGTTTGTTCCCATTAAGGATTAAATTAGATAGGTTTTAAATGAATCAAGGTTTGGTACTTTTATGAAATACTCAGAGAAAATGGAGTTTTGGAAATAGAACTGATGTGGACTGTTAAAGGGAGACAAAGCAAAGGAAGCATTAGTATGAATTTGAAGTAAGGACCTGAATGCAAATCCCATCTCTACCTCTCTCTGTATGATCTTAAGCAAGAGATTTACATCTCTGGGTCTTTGCCTTGGGGCCACATGACCTGCATAATGTCCCAATAGGTGCTAAATCTAAGTTTTTATATTCCAACCATCTTAAAAAAAACTATTTCAAATTTCACCTCTAATTATGAAATAGGAGTTACAATACAGCAACAATACAGGGGGCATCTCCAAAGACCAATAGTCTCAGCAGGGCAAAAAAACCCCAAGAGAAGTCTATTTCTGGCCCCTTTCCCAGTCTTAGACCTTTTGATATCTCCTATTGTGAGGTGTGGGATTCATCTAGCTCAGTCCTTTGGAGGATATTGGCAGCCTCTCTCTCTCTCTCTCTTCAAGGGCTTCCAGGGAATTGGAATCAGATGCAAATGGTTAACCTCCTACGGAGACCAAAATACCATTTCCGTAGATTATTAAGTATGATAAGATCACACAGGTTTCATTTTTAATTCATTTAGAAAGAGATTTCAATTCTCTTTCACACACATACACTCTTCCCCTAGTTCATGAATATCCCTATTATTGTCATTCCTAGGGGGTTGGGATAATACAAATATGACTCACAGTCAAGTTAAGTTGGAGATTAAAAAAATACAGAGATAATGAAATAATTATAAAACCCATTCTTTGTGAATGGGATTTTCCCCATTTCCTTTTCTATCCCTTACAGAATAGGAAGACCAAGCAATAGTATTAAATCAAGTTGAAAATGCAAAGCCTAAATGCAACTTTAAACCAAACACCAGCAATCACACATAAAGCTTGTTTAAAAGCTGATATTCCAGCAGGACATTTATATATTGGGTTGATTAGTGATGAACTGGTAAACAGATGAAAGTGAGCTAATGGCAAGTACAGTTGCTTTTGGTAGAGTTCTCTGACTGAAAGAATCTTCCAAAGGTCATTTAATCCACCCCCCTGACTTAGTTGTTACAATTTCACAAAGAAAACCATTTATAGATTTCTTCCTGCTGCTTACTCAAATTTCTCTATCAGTCTTCATTTATTCCCCCACCACTCTAATCTGACCTTCGTGAGGGGAGAAGCGGTGATTTATTCAAAATGCACATTTTGAATATAGCACTCTGCATGTACATAGTAGACATTTCATATATGAGTGCTTAATGATGAGATGAAAGAACTATAGATGTTACATAGAGCAGTTGATTGTCATTCTCTAGTGACCAAGGGTCCTTACCTGACATCTATGAATAAGATAACTAACTAAATGAAGATGATGATTATGATGCTGCTTATAGATAAATAGATGGTTAGATAGCAATATTTCAACATATTTTGTAATCTTAAGTATTTCATTTTATGCATTGAAAAATATCATTTGAGGGGTCACTAGACTTCTTTTGATTGCCAAAGGTATCCTTGATACCACAAAAGATAAACATCTATGCTCTACACAGCGTTCCTACATGTGTTCTAAAGATTATTTATTTATTTTAGTGTTCATTTTTATAACTAAAAAAAGTAACAGAAAACCCTCATAATAAATATTATAATTCAGTAAAATAAATTCCCATATCAGTCATATGTCCAAAAAGGTCTAAGTCCATCATCTCTCTGGAAGGGAGTTGGGTGATTCATTTCATTTTTAGTCATTTGGACTATAATTTGACTGATGATAATTTGAAAGTTTCAAAAGACAGTTTTCAATATCTTTCTCCATTTTTATCCCACTTATCTGTTGGCAATCTGTCACTGTCAATTTCATCACTTATACTCCTCTTATGGGGAGAGCTCCTTCATATGCTCTACATCAGAATAGTCATTATATGATGACATGATAAGAACAAGGTGAAGGTTTTGTTTCCAGAAGTAGTCATTCCACTTCTTTTCTTCTCCTCTTTTCTGCATTCAGGTCCCATGGGAAATAAAGATCCTGCCTTACCTTCTGCTCAAGAAGTATACTAGTTGTGAAGCAGTAGGAAAATGAGGGTCCTACGGGAGAAGTACAGAGAGAGCAGGAAGAACAAGAATCCATTTAAATAGCTAAACCCTAATTCCATCTGGCTGATCATTTGGCATTAGCATCAAGTGGTTTGTTCATTACTTGGTCCATTGAGTTAGAAATGCTTACAGAACCCTCCCATAGGCCAGGGCATAGCTTTCTAGTCACACAGGGATAATATGAAAGATAAAGTCTTCTCTTTACAGGGTCCTTCTGGTAGATAATTTGGGAAAACAGTAACCCAGAGAATTTATTCTTCAGGAGCAAACAGCAGAACATTGTTAGAAGATGGGAATAGATGTAAGTTCTAGGTTCTTTGTGACACACCTTCCCTAGATATGAGACCAGTATCTCTTGAGGCCCCATCTATTATCTAGCCAGGAAGAGGAGAGAAGAAAATACAGGAAGATGCGGTTCAGTAAGAGACCCACAGGAGTGGAGGCATCTCAAGGATAGGAAGGCAGCTGGAAAGAAGTTAGAAAAGTATGGAGAGTGAGGAGTACAGCCTGCAGATAAATCATTTCTGAAACTTTCTAGTTCTACTATCTGACAGCAAACTGGTAGTTCCTTTAAATTCTATCACCTCACCCCAGGACCAGGCCCTTCCCACAGTGTCTCTATGCTATGAAGGCTCCAAGGTAGGGCTTCTCCTAAGGAGAGATTAAACACCACATTTATTATGGCAACTGAAAGGATACATTATTGCTATTCTAAAAGGGAGAGATTTATGGATGTACTTAATGAATGCTAATAGTTTTCTTATCTGTGGGTAGCAATGCAAACATTTTTGTGTATGGTGAGGTTAAAGTAAACCTTCAAAGAGGCCTTACAGAACTTGAAAGCTGGTGATTAGTTCTTGACAAGACCAGCTAATAAGAAGCAACTCCTGGAAGGCTATGGTCTGGCTTAGCTAGAATATATTATGTTCCAGAGTGTTTTACGATTTCACATCTGTCCTCTCAGAACTGGGCTGTCACACAAAATGCATACAGCTTTTGTGCTTTCCTGGAAACCCCAAGGCACTTGTACTCTTTAACCAATGTAATCTGGGAGCTGAGTAAAGACGAACAAAAAGCTTTCTTAATGAGTAAAAAAAATATAAATGTCTGTGTTGCCTAATATGGTCTGACAAAAAAATACTAAGCGACAATGGGTCAGCAATGGTGCTGCTGCCTTCATCAGTCACCCTCTGGACATTGGTCCACAGAAATGAAACCAAGGACAACAAATTCCAACCCAGCAAGAATGAACCAGTCTTCTGGTTTGCTTTTCTGTTGTTTTTTTTTTCCTTTTGGCTCATAAGGAGGAGAGAGTATGTATATGAACAAAACAAATAACTCCGTAATGTAAATTCTTTATATTGATAAACAATATGCATGCTTATTCAACTCTATTAACAAGAATTACATGCTGCAACAAATTCTAAACAGTGCTCTACAACTAATAACCAGAATTTTGGTTACTCAATCAAATGATCAATTCCATTAAATGAATGGTGGAGTATTGGGAAAAGCTGAGAATTCTAGTTCTGCCACCTTCTAGGAAAGGAATCTTAGGTAAATCAATTCCATTCTGTTTCCTCCTACATTATATATATACATATATATATATATACATATATATATATAATGTAGTGAGGTAGAAAAAATAAATGATCTCTAAGATCCCTGTATGGTACAATAGAAAAAGCACTGTTTCAGAGGACCTGTGTTTCATTTCACCTTACCTGTCACAATCTTTGTGACTTCAGATAAATCATTTAACCTTTCCCTGACTTTTATTCCTTGATACTTTGTGTGTGTGCGTTTGTGTGCGTGTGTGTTTCTGTGTATACGTGTATGTGGACCACAAGTCCAAAAGATTAAAAATGAAATGAACCACCTATCCCTCTTCCAGAGAGTTGTTCTACATTTTGTTACTCAGTTTGGGATTTTTTTTTGTCAAAGATACTGAAGTGGTTTACTATTTCCTTCTCTAATTCATTCCACAGGTGAGGAAACTGAAGCAAATAGGGTGAAGTGACTTGCCCATTGTCTGAGGCTGGATTTGAACTCAGGAAGATGAGTCTTTCTGACCCCAGGCCCAGCATTTTATACACTATGGCACTACCTAACTGGCCCCTCATATATAAAATGAGAAGAATAATATATGTATTATTGAACCTCCATTTTGCAGACCTTGAAGCTTTGGGGATAAGACAGTATAGTAGAAATAGTAGTGACTTTGAAGATTTTGGGTCAAGATTCAAATCTGGTTTCTGCCACTTATTATATTGCATCCTTGAATAAAATGTTCAAACTCTTTGGTCCATCTATAAAATAAGAAACTTGAACTAATTGACACCTCATCAATCAAGAAACATTCATGATATGCTTTTGCTATTGTCAGGTACTGTTTCTTCCCAGCTTTAAATCTATGATTCTATGATGCTATGGTCTTAAGGGAATGTTATTCATTAACTTTGAAAGATATTATAAATCTGATCAATGCAGTGACCAATCATGACCTCAAAAGACTGATGGTGAAGCATGCATTCTGCATCTTGGCAGAGAGATGATGGACTGGATGTACAAAATGAGACATTCATTTTCAGACATGACCAATGTGTTGATTTCTTTTGCTTGACTATATTTATTTGTTACAAGTTGGAGTTTCTATTTGGAGGGGAAAAGGAAGGGAACCGAGAATTAATGGATAGTGATAGAGATACATCAAAAAAGGAGAGAAAAGAACATCAATAAAACATTAAAAGCATTCAAACAAAAAGTTCAGAAAAGGACACAAATAGGACAATTTTGTTACTGATTTGCTAAATTCATAAAATACTTTTAAAAGCCTAATTAACAGAAGTTGAATTTCACATCGTCTTTTTTTTGCTTTCCTTTGTGCTTTGAAAATGTTTATTCTGCTAATGATCACTAAATTCATATAAAATAATTTACTTTAAGAATAAGAAATATGGGTTATTAGCCAATATGTTGATTTTATTTTGACCTTTTCCCTTGTAGAAGATATCCATCTGAAAATCAATTGTAGGATTCATGAAAGTATACAGTTCTGACGGCTGGAATTAACTGTCCCTCTACTCTGTATCTGTTTGGGTATAAACATAGACAAGAATATAGTTGGTATTTTGAGGAACTGCAATCATTTTTTTTATTCCACTAATAAGTCATTGAAAACACTGGATAGTTAAAGAGTCCAGCAAATGATATGTTATTAATGAGTATATATTTCCACAAGCACTTCGAAGCAAAGGAAGAAATATGGTTAGATTGAAATTCCTCAAGGATTTCATCATGGAATTTTGGAGGTGGGAGGTATCTAATAGGTCATCTAGCTCAAGCTCTTCATTTTATAGAAAGGGAAACTAATACCCCAAAGATGTCAGTTGTCTGAAATCATAGCTAGTTAGTTAATTCCTTATTCCTTAACTAATTATATTCCCCCTCCAGGACACTACCATATTGTATTATTTGCACTGCTTACATAAGGGGAAGTGGTTTTCCTTGACTCCTCACAATGATACCCATAAAGTATTTTCATTGAATGGGTGTGGAGTTTGAAAATTAGTATCTCGAGTGGCTAGGTGGCTCAGTGGATAGAGCACTGGCCCTGGAGTCAGGAGTAACTGAGTTCAAACCCAGCCTCAGACACTTAATAATTACCTAACTCTGTGGCCTTGGGCAAGTCATTTAACTCCATTTGCTTTGCAAAAGCCTAAGAAAAGAAAAAAAAAAAAAGAATGTAAACAACTGAAATCAGTTTAATAGACAGATTTACAATATTGTTCTCAAGACTGTGAAATTGGACATCTTTTTTCATCCTCCCATACCCTCTCTCAGTGACTTCATCAGCTGTCATAGGTACAATGATCATTTCTGAGACATAGATCTGTCTTAGTTTTTTTCTTTTGAGTTTTGGAATTAAAATTGTCTGTCTAATGGACATTTCTTCTCAGTAGTTTAGTGATCAAGGACAATCCTGAGACATGTTATGGAAAATGTCATTCATATCTGAAGAAAAATCATGGCATCTGTATGCAAAGCAAAACTTCTTTTGTTTTTAAAACTCCTTTTTTTTTTTTAATTTTTCAAGTTTTTTTTTCCCTCTTAGTTCTGATTTTTCCTTCACCAGCATAACTAATATGAAAATATGTTAAACACAATTGTACATGCACAACTTAGAATACTTGCTGTCAAGAGAAGGGGAGAGGGAAAAGAGGTTGGTAGGAAAATGTGGAATTCAAAAGTATGCAAAAAGATGAATGTTGAAAAATACCTTTGCATGCAATTGGGAAACAATAATAATTAAAAAATGCAACAGCAACAACAACCAAAAAATGTCTACCTGCCTGTCTGGAGCAACAGTTCCCTGCTGGACAACTCCAGGGCCCTTAGATGGTGCAGTGGGTATTTTACCAGTCCTGGAATCAGGAAAACTCATTTTTCTGAGTTGAAATATGACTTCAGACTTATAAGCTGTGTGACCCAGGACAAGTTACTTGTTTGCCTCAGTTTCCTCCTTTGTAAAAATGAGCTAGAGAAGGAAATGACAAACCATTTTAGGTTCTTTTTTTATTATTTTATTTCCCTCAATTACATGTTAAAGCAATTTTTAACATTTGAGTTTTTTTAAGTTTTGATTTCCAAATTCTCTTCCTCCCTCCCTCCCTCCCTGATATGGTAAGGAATCCCATACAGATTATGTTTTCCAAGAAAATCCCAAATAGGGTCACGAAGAGTCAGACACACCTGAAACAACTGAACAAAAACAGCAATGGGCATCACCAAGATGCTTCATAAATATTTTAACATCAATAGCTACAAAATGTTACTTATTATTTACCACCCAAGACCCATTCCTCTTATTTCCATGTATCTGTCAAGTTATCACTTAATCAGCAAAAAATAAACATTAACCCCCTGATATGTGTCAGATACTTTATTAAGCTCTGGATAAATAAAGTCCCTACTCTCAGGAACCTCATAATCCAATAGAATAAAAAGTATGTTAAAAAAATGGTTGCAAACAAGTTATATATAGGATAAATTGGAAATAATAAAAGGAAGGAAGGATCTAGAAGTTTTTTTGTAAAAACTCAACAATAAGAATATTTTATTACATTTTTCTCATCTGTTCATCTGATTTTTCTCACTTCTTTGAATGTTATTTTATTTTTTAATTACATGCAAAGATAGTTTTCAGCATTCATCTTTGTGTAAGCTTTTGAGTTCCCCAAACATTTTTCTTTCCCCCCCCTCCCCATGACATGGAGCTATCTGATATAAATTATATATGAATATTTCCATATTAATCAAGTTGTGAAAGAATTAGAACTAAAGGGGGAAAAACAAGAGGAAAAAAGAAAAAATTGTTTTAAAAAGTGAAAATAATATGATTTAGTTCACATTCAAACTCTATAAAGTATTTTCTTTGGATGTGGATGGCATTTTCCATCATAAGTCTTTTAGAATTTCCCTTGGTCATTGAACTTCTGAGAAGAGCTAAGTGGAAAGCACTAGAATTAAGGAGGATTGGTATAGACTTCTTACAGAAGGTGGAATTTTATCTAGGACTTAATGAAAGACAGAGAAGCCAAGAGGTGGAGATGAGTTGGAAGAGAATTCTTGGCATAGGGGATAGCCAATAATACTTCAGAGTATAAAAATGTGTTGTGTGAGAAACAGCAAGGAAATCAGTGTCATTGCACCTCAGAATGTGTTTGTGAAGTGGTGGTGGTAAAATGTAAGAAGACTGGAAGGACATTTTTCCAGGCACTTTCTCTCATCCCTCATTACAAACAGATTTCCTAATCTTATCAATTCTACTCCATAGTAGCTTGTGAATTGACTCCCTCCTTGCTTAATCATCTCCCACCATTAATTAGGGTCTATCCAACGATTATTGGGAATATTACTATAACTGCTCAGTGAATCTGCTTGTCACCTCTCCATTTAACCCTCTGCCCAGCTACCAAAGTGATCAACCTAAAGCATAAGTTTTAATCTACAATGAGTTTAATCAAAAAACTTCAATGTCTGCCTATTAGCCCTAGACTAAAATACAAATTTTGCTGTTTCTCATTTATATCTCTTGCCTTCCCAGATTAACTTATTATTTTTCTTCTTATATTTTAACTACCAGACAAACAGGCCTGCTTGCTATTTCCCATATATGACAGTGCAGATCTTCTCTTCATGTCTCTGTATGAACTGTTCTACAGGTCTTGGATTCCCTCCCTATTCTTTTAATACTTTGAATCCTCATTTAAGTACCATCTTCTGTATGTGGTTATCCTATTTCCATTCATTTATTAGTTTCTATAATCTCCAGGTTTAATACAAAGTCTTCTGCTGCAGTTCACAGCCTTTTATAATCTAGCCCCTTTCCTACCTCTTTAGTCTTCTTAATCTTTACTTCCCAATAAGGACACTGGTTTACTTAGTTGTTGCTTAAATAAGACATTCCATTTCTATCTCTCTATGTCTGTCTTTCGGTCTGTCTATCTCTCTCTTTCTCCCATTCACCTCCCCTTCCCCCCATTATCTCTGACTACTTACTCTGCAAACTTACTTTTCTCAATTGATGTGTCATCTTTTGCTAGAAGCTTTTTCTAACCCTCTTAACTCTAAAGTCTTCCTTTTTTTATTTTTCCTTTATGCAACTTATTTGTACAATTTTGTTTATTTATTATCTCTTCCATTAGATTCTGTCCTTGAGATGAGGACTGTATTTTGCCTCTTTTTGTACTCCAATCACTTAGCATAGTGCTTGCCACGTGATGGGAACTTAAATGTTTGTAAAGCAATTAACTGCTTCTGTAAGAATTATATTGAAATTACTTTGTATATATTTGTCATATATTTGGCTAGACAATGCTGCCTAATAGATAGTGATCTCACTTCAGAGCTAGGAAAATCTAAGTTCTGGATGCTTTCTTTGAAATATACTACTTAGGTAACTTTTTGAGACTATAAGATGCAGAGTTGGTATGTTGGTAAATGGAATTTCCTTATCCGAGAGTTGCTTATATCATTGAAGACACAAAGCTAGTACCTTTCCTATATTTAGTATTATCTATAGGTATTTTTATTTTCCACAGGACAATATAAACTTTTTAAAGATGGGGGATGCTTGGTTTTCATAATTGTCCTCCATGTAGAGCAAAATTTATTGCACAAAGTAAGTATTTATTAAATGTTTGAATGAATGAATGTTTTTCTTTACTTTTCCAAGTAAATTATCTTCTGAGACTTTAAAGAAAGCTTACTTCATTGATTTCTAAGCAAGAATGAGATGGCTTGGGTAGAAAGAGAAGCACATACATAGCAGAAATGGGTTACAAATGTGTAAGAGAGATTTAGAATGAAAGATTTTATGCCAGTTGATGTAGTGAGTGTCAACTCAATATCTTTTAAAATTTTTTTTGCCATGATGGGATTCAATTCTTATGTGCTTATTATCTTTTAGAAATTCTTCCTAAAGTCCTACACTAATTCTTCTATTTGATATGGAAGTGGATTTTTGCTTTTTTAAAGGCCAAACTAATGGTACACAAGTCCTAGAGGTCTTCTGATGATTAAAGGCATCTGAGTATGGGCTGAGTATGAATTTAATGATCCATACTTGTACATGTCATCTGAGGATAATCCTAACTTCATAATCCACTTCAAGTAAACATGGAGCAAAAAACCAAACAAGCAATAAATTGAGCTACTTTTATTGAGGAGTGCATAAAAGACTGTCATGGAGAATGGTAGAAACAGATCAGGTGGACTAGGACTTGAGTGGAATTGGGCCTAACCTGTTTGGATCCCAAAGGAAATGTACAACCTCCTAGCTCATACTTATTTTGTTTTTTTTAAATAGAATTCTTAACCATATCTAGCAGAACCAGGTTGTAAAGAACAAGATCAAAGCAGGTTTTTACCAGGGGACAGGTCCTGATTCATTCTAGTTGGAGAAGAGAATTGCTTGCTTGTTGATATTCTGACTCCTTACTGTTAGAAAAGGGTCTTTGGATCATTACTGCCAATTTTACCCTGGCAGGGTGAATCAGGTGTTTTGAGGTTCTTTCATTATTTCTTCATTTAGCAAGATTGGAAGTCTAATGGGATCATTACACAATGCAACTTCATCTTTTATTGACTGATTATTTTTTAATATCATTTAACATTGTTTTTCTTGGTATCAGCAATATTTGAAAACTAGATTTCTAGAAAACTTTACTAATGTCTCAATGTTATGGCTGTGAACAAATCAGTAAGGATACAAGGAGCACACAAACTCCAACATAATCATAATTCCCTGAAATATATTTCCACAAGCACTCAATGCTTCAGAGGCAGGGAAATGGTCCTTGTATGTACCCAAGTTTTTCAAGTATTTCAGAATCTCCTGGGATAAGTATGGTAGAGGTTCATCCAATTAAAGACTCACACTAGAAAGTTTAAAAGAAAATTCCCTGTGTAGCAAATTTTCTTCTTTCTGTTTTACTAAGAATCTACTTCAGAAGCCTGAAACTCCTTAGCCCATTGCAGGGGGTGTAATCTTTGACTTTTTGCAAATGAATCATAATTATCCTTATTTATTGGGTGAATAAAACAGAGTTGAAGATGCTTACTCAGGGCTAGACTTCCAAATGTAGCAGAACTCTTGAGAAGCAAAGTTTGTCATAATGGGGTTCTGTCTTTTCTCTTTCTCAGTCTTCTGCTCTAGCCACTCTTCCCTTGCTCTACTTAAACCCTTCACAGATTCCCTTTTAAAAATCTGTCATCTACAAGCTGTCAAGACCAGATAAACACCTGTCACCAAACATAGGCAGGGTGGGAGAAAGGGTGGGAACCTCTCCCTGATGAACAAAGACAGCCTGCGAATAACAAATTGGCTTGTCAACCACAAGAGATACTTGGTTATTAATGGGAATAATAACAGATTATACCATCTTTGTTTGCATACTGCAATCAAAAGGGAGATCAAAGAAAACTAATATTGCAAACAGTTAACAGCAAAAACATGTTAATGAGATAAAAGACTTTCATCTCCTTCCCCAAAAGTGCCAATGGAATAATTATTGATAATAAATAATGTCATTTGAACTTGGACGATGCTCTTAATGTCAAACATCCAGTCACATAAATGTGATATTTTACAACTAGTTGGAAATTATTTTCTGTGCTTATTAAAAATAGTTGATAATTGCCTTCTGTTGGTGATGTCAGAATAAGGGTTCATAGGACTTTTAGTTGATCTAGGCTAGCTCAGGCTAAATGCCTAATTGCTTTGATTGGGATTGTCGATGTTTTGTTAGAGTAGATTCCTTTGTAATCTGCATGTGCACATAATCAAGGCAGAAAAAAACCTCTCTCTATTTTATCATTTAGAAAAAAAATTGCTATCAAAACTCAGTTCTTTTCTCTGACACCAAAATTTTTCTAACATTAAGCTAGCCCTGATTCAGCTTCAAAGTACTTCACAAATATGAATCGTGCCAAGGCCTATCTCAGGAGGGAGGTAAGTATTTTTATCTTCTCTCTCAGCTATAGAAGCTAAGAGATAAAGGACATGGCTGGATCTGGGACGATTACATACTTAGAAACTTTTGATTTGATGTTCTCTGCTCAGATCATTGGCTACACCACTCTATACAGCAAAGCCATCAAGATAGGAGTAATGATTTGCATTTCTCTTCCCAGAAGGCTTTAAGTCTCCTTGAGTTTTATTCCAATAATACAAAGAACAGGTGACTTTGTACAGTGGAAAAATGCATAAAAGTCATGAGACCTGAACTCAACCTTGTCTCTGACCCTCCTTCCCTGTGTGACTTTGGGCAAGTTATTAGTCTCCTCAGGTCTCAGTTTCTTTATGTGTAAATTGAAGAAGTTGCATTAGATACTCTCTGAGGTCTCTTCTAGTCCTAGATTTGGGATCAGGAGAACTAGATTTGAGAGAGAATTTAATTTTTTATTGGCTCATGGTTGAATGTGGAATTTAGCAACACATGCATGAGTAAATAAATATTGTATATAAGAAGATTTCTCTCCCCTCTCCCCCAATAACTTAGAAATTTAGGATTTTTCTCTATCTGGAAAGTCTAGGGAGATTCAGTAGAAAAAAATTAAAAGGAGGAAAGATATCTACAGCTCGCCCTCTGGTGCTGTTACTCATTTTGAATGTGTGTTGTTTGAAAAGAAGTATTTAATTCCCTTGTTCTTTTTCCCCACTTATACTGAAAATAACAAAAACATAATAACACTTTATTTCACATATAACAATAATAGGGATACTATGTTTTACATTTTAGAAAATATTCTTATAACAAAGTTTTAAGTAGGTATGTATTATAGGCATTGTTATGACCATTTTATTGATAAAGAAATTGTGTTGAAGGGAAGGTGAACTTGTTCATGAATACATAGCAAAATCTCAAAAACGAGATTTGAACCCAGGTCTTTTTTTTTTAACTTGCATTCAGTTACTCTATCTACCATCCACAAGATTATTTCTTTGTTATAATCAGAAATGATAAAGTTCCTGTTTCATTTCTAATTAATGCAACAATCTATAAGAATCCCAAATATATATATACAGATAGCTAGCTAGCTAGCTAGCTAGATAGATAGATAGATGTAGATATATATATATATATATATATATACAGAGACTAATTTTCATCTATAAAGTTGGCAATAAGATCTACTCACAGTGTCTCAAAAAATGAATATTTGAATACATGTAGATCATGTTAAAAAAAAGTCCTTTTAGAAAGTAGAAGATACATACAATAATTGCTTGAGTAATTCCAATAATTTATTTTAACAAATCTAGCGAGGGATGACAAGGTCATCTCTGCACTCATCTTCCCCTGAGAACCAAATATTTCCAACTTGTCCTCAGGTTGCAGTGTAACATACTTGGAGTTGAAATGTTGCTCTATAAATTTTAAAACTTTTCAAGAAAATTGTTGAGTCTGAAAGCCCTGGCATTTTGAATATTCAGACACCACCAATAGAAATAATCCTGAAGATGTTGGTGATGATGGTAAATTCCCAAGCTACATCTCCCATAGCTACCTTTTAAATATAGTTACTATATTGTTGAGCCATTTCAACCATGTTTGTCTCTTCATAACCCCATTCTGGGGTTTTCTTGACAAAAATACTAAAGTGGTTTGCCATTTCTTTCTCCAGTTTATTTAGGCAAACAAAATTAAGTGATATGACTAGGGTCACATAGCTAATAAGTATTTGAGACTTGATTTGAATTCTTGAAGAAGTCTTCCGGATTCCAAACCCAGTGCTCTATCTGCTCTGCTACCTCATTGCCCCAACAGTAACTCTTAATTTTTCCAATTTACAAATGACACAAACTGAGAATGAAAAATTAAGCAGCTTTCCCACAGACACACAACTATAATGTGTCCATATCAGAGAATGAATCAAGGTATCCTCTCTTTGAATCCATCATTTTTTATGCCATTTTTTTCCTTAAAAGGTATCTATCTCCCTCATGTCCCTGAAAACCATTCAACCAAACCAATGAAGTATGTGTAAAGATAGATGAAATGGGCTCACTGAAACTTCAGACCGCATATCTATCTATTATAAAGAAGTTTTTGAGGTTGGTGCTATTTGAAACTTCTATTACTGGTTGGGGACCTAAACTGCCATAGAAAGGAAGTGAGGCCAGTGATATGTAACTCTTTTGGTACTGAAACTTCCTATTTCTTGTTGACTTTCAAAAAAAATATTCCCTCTCCCCCTCAACCCCATCTTCCCTTTCCTATCATATCATCTTTCACAAGCACTATCACCATATGGTAAGCAGTTATTTTTTTTAAATATAAATAGATGAAAATTAACTTTAAGGATTTTATGATGCCATTTCAGTTAAACAAAGACACCAAGTAGCAAAAACAATTTTGAGAATCACTGGTTTAGATAAATTCCAGGGTTGGAGAAATCATGATTGATGATGAATATCCAACTTTTTTATGACTTGTTTTTCCACTAGGCCCATGGCTTTGCCCTTGCTCAACCTCCCTATCTTGGAATATAACCGAACAGCATCTTCCTGGGATGATTCTGGTTCTGTTGACACACAAAACAACTTTCCAGTCTCCTATAACTGAAAGACTTCAGACATTTTCAGTCAAAATCACAGTGGCAGTCACTGTTCTTTTAAAAATCACACTGCTAAATATACCCAGAGGGTATATTGTGATGAACTCAGGTAATAAGGAAATCCATAGGGGAAGAACCTGATAAGAAGAGGACAGATCAAACTTGCTTTAAAAGGATGGCTATACAGAGTTTTATAATAATAGATGTTTGTCAGAAAAGAGGTAAAAGGGGACTCATTTTGGTCGGATGTGACTCACAGGTTCCACAAAAATATAGAATGGAAAAGTCAAGTTCTCTGCAGAAAAAAACATTTTTTTCTGATTTTGGTGGGTAGGGAGGGAGGGAAGCTTTTTCCTTTTGTTCTTTAGCAAAGTCCAAATCCACTTCTGCAAAAGGAGGTGAAAAGAAAATGTTTCGGCATTTCACTATGCAGTTCCTGATTGGTACCAAATACAATTACACAGGCTAAATTAAGACTAATTTTGTCATCTCTATTCCAAAGCAACTCAAAATCAATGGTCCACTTCATATTTTCCCCATGGGGGAAAAAGAAGACAGGAGAGCCCTGCACTGAAAAGTAGGACATGTAAGTCTCTGTTTCACTGAGAATCTTAAACTAGTCAGTCTGATGGGGGAAAAAAGAAACATGACTGGTAAATTTACTAATAGTTTTTTATGACAATAAAAGACTTGGATACGGAGAAAAATGATAATTGAACACAAAATAAATTGTGGGGCAGTTACATTGGTATAGGAGATAGAGTGCTGGGCTTGGAGTCAAGAAGATTCATCTTCCTGAATTCAAATCTGACATCAGGCATTTACTAGCTGTGTGACCTTGGGCAGATCACTTAACCCTGCTTGTCTCAGTTAGATTATCTGTAAAATGAGTTGGAGAAGGGATATAGAAAACCATTCCATCCCTGCCAAGAAAATCCCAAATGAGGTCACAGAGAGTTGAACATGACTAAAAACAACTTAACAATGATGAGAGAGAGAGAGAGAGAGAGAGAGAGAGAGAGAGAGAGAGAGAGGTGAAGCGAGAGATGGGTAGATAAAAGATATATTAATATATTCAAGTCAAATATTTATGATGGATTCTAGTCAGTAATTTCCAATAACCCAATTTACTGTGTACATACATATCACATTGATTCCTGAATTTCAACTGGTGCAAAAAAAATTCTCCTTCTTTTCCTCCAGACTTTGTTGTACTATTTTCCTTTTTTCTCTTGATAGATACTTCTAGTCACTGAAGCTTTAACCTACAAGGATCTTTTAGTCATTTTTGTTCTTCACCTCCTGCATCTGGTTAGTGATCAAGTCTTAGCAATTCTACTTTCATAATATATTTCTCAACTCTTTCCTTCTGTGTATTATTAAATTCTTTCCCTTAGGTAAGGCCCTTATTGTCTCTCATTCACACTACTGAAATAGTCTAGTAAGTGAATGCTCTCACTTTGATTTCTTCCCAATAAAATTTTTCTTTCATGCAATGTTCAAAATAACCTTCCTAAAAGCACAGCTTTAATCACATTACAATGTAGCTCAAAAGTCTTGAGTGGTTCTCTATTGTCTATAAGTATTTAAGTGCTGACATAATTTGGTTCCAACCAGATCTTTTATTACTCTTCTCAAATACTCCTTCCTACCTAGCTATATTATTTTCTGTCTTTCCAAATCTTGTCTTGTTCTCTCAGTTCTCATTCACTCAAGTTGCTATCCCTCTATCTGGAATGCATCGCTTCCACATCTCCAAGTGTTAAATCCTTCTCTTCTTGCAAGGACAAACTCATGTCAGCTCTTTCATGAAGTGTTCCTCGATTTCCTCAGTTGAAAGTGACCTTGCTGTCCTTCAGTGTCTCAGTCTCTCCTTTTCACTAATACTATTCTGGCTTACATAACACTGACTTGCTATTTTATTGATTAGATTGTTAACTCCTTGGACCAGAAACTGTATTATTTGTCATCATTTTCATTGTTTGATATAAATTTGTTCAATTGAATTGACTATTGTAATACAGAAGCTGTAGAACATTAGTTCTAAAACACTGTCTTAATCCAAGATTATAGTATCTTTAGCTTCTAAAAATTCTTATTGGGCTTGTGTTTGATCTCCATTTTTCATTAAGCTTTGCTTGTAGAGTTTTCAAGTCCTTGTTTTTAGTTTGTGACTTGAAATTCCTTGTCTCTGTAGAAGTTTTTTATGCTCACATTATTTTTGTTATTGTTATTTGCTCATTTTTTCTGGTGTCCTAGACTGGGAAAAATAAGATACTATTTATATTTTGTTTTGATTAGATCAATGAACTTTAATGACTTATCTTGCTCCTTTTGAGGATTGGGTAAATCCCTGCCCCCAGGCAAAAGACAAGCTCATAGCAACAAAACAATAAACCCCTGCTCTAGTCTGAAAGGATTAAGTTTTTGAGCTATCTGTCCCAACTCCCATCCCATTGTTCAGGGCTGTCAAAGCTACTTAAAACCAGCCAATTCTCTATCTCATTGTCTACCTTAAGGATATCATTTGAAAACACTGAGCACATATATGGTGATTAATAAATGTTTATTGTTTGACTGTTTATTTTGTGTGTGTATTTACCTATTTATATGGATGTTATTTCCCACCTATTATGTATGCTCCTTGATGGAAGTATCTATATCAGTTTTGTTAATTTAGTCTCAACCCCTGGAATATAGCAGACTTTTTAATAAATTCTTGTTCAGCTGAATCAAATAAAATGAATAAGCATATTGATAAACTTTTATAATAAACATATTCAAAAAGTGAATGCTAACCAATTCCATGGGATATCTATGTGAATTAATGAGAACTCTATGCAAAATTTTAAATATCTACAACTTTATTACTAACAAGTTCAGTGAATAAAAGAAATTTCTAACAATGTGCTGTCCAGAAGAGGACTATTTGATTTTTTAATTGATATTTAAAGGATAATTTGGGTTTCATTATTATTATTATGTACACAAAAGGTATAGGACTAGAAATTTTCTTTTCTTAATGAAGACAAACATTCAGTTCTGCAACCTTTTTAAATCATTACATTGCTCAGCAGACCTTGCATTTTAGGGAAACGAGTCTGTTTCAGCTATCTTAAAGTATGAATTGGTATGACAAAAATGAATGGAGAGTTACTGCATGTTGATGTATGGAATGCCCTTGACCCTAAATGGGTATGCACTATTGTAATCATGTATGTATTTATATATTCTTAGGTTATACTACCAACCATTTTCAAGAAGGCCTGACTATCTACAAATTGGCTGATCAATCCTAAACAAGTATAGGAAAAATAACAAAACTAATTGAATGATAATGATATCTAAAAGTGAACTATTACTGATACAAATTTGAAGGTAATCTACTCTTGGGAACTATGGCAAACAAAACAATGAAAGGTACTTATGAAAGATTCAGGTTTTGAAAACATATCTTTCAAAAAAGACAAAAAGACATCCCAATAGGTCTGAAGTTGAGAGTGATTAATTTACACTGTTTTTTATAATATGAAAGGCAAGAATGCTAAAGGGATTAAATCTCTGAATTTGGGTATAAAACCACTGACCTTTTTGTAGACAGACATGATTAATCCCTCCATAATTTCTGGATATAGATTATAAATATAAATTGTATACACATGCACATACATATTCTATCCTCTTGCTGGCTGCTAGGCCTTATCTTAACAGAAGCCTGGCTTCCATATTATTTACCAGATCATTTCCACATCATGTTCCCATTCTCCCTCCAACTTTATAATTTTGCTTTATGTTAATCCTAATTCTTCTAATTAGAAAGTAAATTTGTTGCTTAACACAATGAGTGGAACAAACCTTTAAAAATACATCATTATTTCCTGCTTTTTACTGATTAACTCATTATCATCTCATCATATCTCTCTCCAATACAATGAAATTGAACTTTTTTCTTCAAATTCCTATTGGAAAGCTCATTATTATTAATGATCATATCATTTCAGATCAGCTTAAAATTCAGCACATTTCCTGTTTTTTTCCATTTGATTGAGCAAGTATTTTCTTAAACCAAACATTTTACTTTTCTTCTAACTTGATTTCCTTGACTCACCTCCTCCTTATCACTCTTAAAATACTCATTCCTGTATTTCTTACAAATTCTGTCTTTAATCATTTTCATTTTTTTAGCAGTTGAATAAATAGGCACTTTTGAAATATGATATTTAAAAGAAATAATGTGCCAAGTTAAAGTTCTCTCCTATTTGTAGTTATGTTTAAATGAAAGGGTGTGCCAAAATTTATTTAAAATAGTCACAAAATAATTATTATTTATTGGGATAAAATGTCCAAGATGATGTATTTATAGATTGATAAACCTTGAGTTCAGAGGAACCTAGAAAAGCCATTTTGTCTATCCCTATCATCATAAGATTCAGTACAGTATCAAAGATCAATGAAAAATATCTTATTTTTAATGAACTGTTAAAGAGATTCCATAAGTAGTCCATTCTAATGTTTAACAATTTTCACTGCTAGAAAATTCTTTTAAAAGAGAGGAATAAAACACAAGGAAGGCAACCTGCAGAGTGGGTGAATAATTTATTTGACTTTTCATTTACATACTTTTCCATTTGCTTGAATTTTGCTTTTTTTTGAGTTCTCAGCATTTTCAACTTTGGTTATTCTTGAATTAATGCTGAAAGAACATAGGTTGTTGAATGCTGAAAGCAAGAGAATGGAATCTCTGCTCCTGGTCAAGCTTACTAACAATGGGAATTTAAACTGGGACAATTTTCACATTTTGAAGAATCAGAAATAAGATTGCAAAGACAATATCTGGCATATTCAAGTCATAGATGCAGGCAATAGCTTCTTTTTTACTCAGTTTTTACCTTCAATAACTTTTATAAAATTTAAAACACTATGTCAAAAAGAACTGTTATTATTATTATTATTATTATTATTATTATTATTATTTTAATACATTGCCCATTATTGGGTGAGATTTCTTTGCCCAACACATTCTGGAGGTAGTGAATGAAGACCCTGGAGTGATTTTCAGGCTATCTAAGACCAGGAAGGAGGGTGGAATCCAAGAAAAGTAAAAATGGCATTTTTTTTAATGAAAATAGAGAGATAAGTTGTTTTCTGTTTGTTTGTCTCTTTGTTTATACTTCTCTCAAAAGAGCAAGAGTAAGTGGGACAATCAGAATGTATTTGCATTGGGTATTCACTCTATAGGTTGGTCTAATAACCTCTCAGGTCCCTTCAAGTCCAGAGAGTTTATAAGGTTCTTTAGCTTCTGAGATGGTTTGATATTTTTAATCATGCATAGGACTTGGTAAGGAGCCTTTGATCTTTTCCTTATGTATTGATTGAGGCTTACAAAGAATCTTCTTCCCAATAGAAGGAAAATCAGGATTGTCATAATTTTTTGTTTAAAACATTGTTTTTCCCTTAGCTGTTTTCTATTGGCAGCTTTTTCTTCATTATCCAGAGAAATATTAGCCAATCTGCCAAGTTGGGGACTGTTAGTTGCCACTTTTAAGATCTAAACCAGCTTCTTCTTTGCTACTCATCCAATATATGTGCCCAGGGACTACAAATTCATTTTAATATTAACCCAAGCAATGAGGAAGACAAATCTGCAGGACAGAAATCATCTAATATACTTCAAAGCCAAATAAAAATAACTGAGATCCTCCATAGTCCTGTTCCAGTCTATTAGGGCAGAAAATAAAAAAAGTGATTATGATATCATAGTGGAAGCAACTTTAGGGAGGACCTGGAAAAGTCCACATAAGCATTGCTCTGTTCCAGAGTTTACTAGCTAAGCCTGTGTGACTAGACTAAGAATGCCCCAGTTATAAATCTCTCTATGATAGAAATACTGACAGTTTCTGAACTAGCAAGAGGCTAGGAGGCTGCATATGTGAATGAACCCATCATAGGAGAGGTGGATGGATTAGCAAGGAGAAATCCATTTGGCACTCTGATGCAGTTATAAATGGTCTCAGCCTTTGGCTCATACTTTATGATATCATCACTACCTTGGAGACTGATTTAGAAGACTGACCAGGCAATCCATCCACTGACTTCCTCTTTGTTATCACCCATCATGGGATTTTTTTTTTCCTTAGAGTTTAGAGTTTGGGCCAATGCTGTGATTCTTAAAGTGCAGGTGATGGGATTTTTTTTTTATATACCACAGTACCTATAATTTCTCTCTCTGAATAATATAAGCAAATTACTCAGTTGTGCTCATTATAATCAGGTCTCAATCATCCCAAAGTAGTCTCAATCTTCCCATTATTTCAAGTGCTGTATTTGGTTTTTATTATGGTAGCAAGGAGGATCAAGGCTGTAGAGTATCTAATATGGAATGTCTATTGAAATAAACTAATGGACCCCTGAGATCTTAATGACACTCACTTAGAACTTTAGTTTTGAACTCAGTTTGAAGCACCCCACTATTCCCTTTCTACCCAATGAGCATGAGAATCAGAACATTTAATTTCCTTAACTCTTAGTTCCTTTCTGACTCCTACCAATCAACAAGCATTTATTAAGTACTGTGCTGAGGGTTAGGGATACAAAGAGAAGCCAAAAAGAGGAAAAAATTTGCCTTCCTTCTAGAAGTTTATATTTTCAGATTTTCGGAATCTATCATAGAATCACAGATTTAGAAGAACCACTGAAAGGCCAATGAATAGTATCCCAGACAAATAGTCAGAAATTTTGGAAAAGGTTTACACAACAATATGTAAACTCATATTAAATCATAACAAAATAATATGGCAGCTCTTTTCAGGGAAATGACATTCAAGGTACCGAGTCATATCACTATTTAATCCATAATAGCAGATTTTCCAGAAATCATCAGATAGAAGTGAATTGTAACTAAAATATGATCCTTTGTTCTTTCTCCCACTTTTCTTCGACTCTCATCCTTCTCTCTTTCCAATAACCTGACATTGCCTGTCAGAAATTCATTTTGCCATTCAATGCAATGGGCTGGGAATGACATCTTCTATTTGATACTTGTGATGTCTAATCTGTATAAATCCTGCTGAATCCTCCTCATGTCAATGAGATAGGCTGATCTTCCATGTTGCTCCCATTTATTAGCAAATTAAGATACCCTCCTGGTATTGATATCATCACCTAAGCCATTTAAATGTTGTAGAGGGAATAGGGCTAACTTCAATGTTAATCTCTTTGGAGCCACGTGGCAAACCACTACTGTGTACTTTGTAATATCTCCTGTAATTCTCTGCAGCCGTGGCTTCCAAATGGGAAAATGCATGTTTCTTGATCACAGAGTCTTGTTCAAATCTAATTAGATAAAGTCTCAGAAGCACATCAGGGTAATATCTTTTCCCTCCAAAAACTCAAGTCAACTCAAACAAAAACAGTCCCATTTAACTCCCCTCCCAGTTTGGATAATTACTATCCGTCCCCTAGTGCCTCTAAGTCAGCTTCCTATGCTGGCTTTACAAATGATTTCTAAAGTTTCTGAGCCTCAGATTAGAAATTAACTGAACTGCTACTAATCCCCTTGATCTGAAGAAGGCTGAAAGAAATTCTAGGCCCCCACACATTTTATTACAATAATGTTATTGCTAATAGTTTGCATTTCTGTAACTCTGTTCAGGGAAAGATCTGGCAGCACTTAAAAACCACTAACAATTCAATTGTGATAGGTTTTTGCAAAATAAAGAAAGATGGCCAACATTAGAGGTCTGATGGAAACTGAGGTACTTGCTGGCAAGGTGATTTGGCCAAAGCATTATGGATGAGTGATAAACACCCAAACAAGTTTCCCTCCCCACCAAGCCCCCCCACCCTTATTCTCAGATTCTTGTTGTCTCCTTTAGGTCATGCTTGGGGTGATATGTGCCTCAGAATATTTTTCAGACGTTTTGGTTCAGTAACACTGCAAAATGGTTTTTGCCTCAAGCACTTTTCCCCATTCATTTGAAAGGAAATTGCAGCCACACATTTCTGACTCATTTACGCTTAAATCATCAAAATGTTGGTTTGTAGGAGCTTTATGATGTCCAACTAGTCCAGGTTACTTTTTAATGAGCCTTTAAAACCTATTTTCCTTAAAGAACAGGAAATAACAGAATGCTTACCATCTCATTTATTATGCAAAAGTAAGCGGTAATCCAAAGTACCATAATCACTTTAAATCCTTTAAGGAATTTTTTTTTTCTGTAAAAACCTGCTCCTTTTAACCTATAAAGCACTTACTGTTAAGTTTTCTCTCATGTTCTTTTCTGTCTCTCTTCTCATTCCTATTTGTACTTCTGACCGAAATTTAGCTCTCCCTTTCAGCTCATGTCAGGTGATTTAAGGTTTCAAATTTAGTTGTGAAATACCACAGTTTCTTCATACAAGTTCAAGTTCTGAATAAGTATGTCCAGAACCATCAAAATCCTTAGGTCAAATGGGGATGCTTCATTCACCTTCCCTTCTCTTTTAGTCTCATCTGAAAATTCGCTCTCACTCTCTCAGCAGTTGATGGTGTCTCAATTTTAATACTATTTCCCTAAAAATGTCTTTTTTTCTCAACATCATTCTGATGTGGGATAGGACAATATAATATAAATGAAGAATAAGTTAGATGGAATGAACTGTTATGGATAATTACTACAGATACTTAAAGATGAAATTATATCTGTTCAATGGAAGGTTCAGTTTACAGACATTTCAGATACCATATCCAAGAAAATTTTACAGCTAAACAGGTTATTAAATGTTTGCAAAGGCAGTTGAAATTCCCTCAATGCATTGGATTTTTGACTTTTCAGTTCCCCATGATGCCTTTAAGAAAGTAAACTTAGAAAAATCATTCAGGCAGGAGTATGGTTTTAATCCAAAATTTGCTGAGTGATTTTGGATGAGTCATATTCTATTCTAGGTTTCTATTTCCTCCTCAATAAAATGGCAAAGATTTCTGAGGCCCGAATAAATTCTAATATTTTGAGATACTATTCTATATCCTATGAACTCTTTATTAGTTGAGAAATCAGTTGTGTGTAGCTTAGCATATAATACAAATATTTCCTACCCTATCATTGATGTTATTTGTGGAGCCTTCATATCTCTGTCTCTCTGTCTCTGCCTCTCTGTCTCTCTTTTTTCTTTCTCTCTATTTCTCTCTCTCTCTCTCTCTCTCTCTCTCTCTCTCTCTCCCCACCCCCTTTGTTTGTCAGCTTCTTGAAGGAAAGGATTGTTTCTAATTCATTTCTTGTATTTCTTATAACACCTAGTACTATGTGAAACAGTGTAAGCCTTAAAAAAGAAAAGCTGATATTAAATAAATATGGATTGTTTAATTGATTTTCAGTTGGAATATATTGTTCAGGTGAGAGGAGACAGATAATTAAGTAATCAAACTTGTCATTAACATCCTCCTGCCCACTGCAACATCAATGTACTGCAGAGGAAAGAACACTTATGCTTAGAGTCAAGAGAAAGCTGACTTTGAACAATTCCATTGGCACTCACCCTTCTGAGGCTTAATTTCCTGATATGAAAATGAGGATATACCTACAGAGCTTTCCTTAAAGGTTTACTTTGAAGTTTAAGATGTTCAGTTGAGATAATGTGTGTAAAAAGTTTGGCAAACATTAAGTAGCCACAGAAATGCCATTTATATATGGACAAACAAAGCAAAAACAAAAAAATTAGCAGAGAAAAAAGAAATCAGAGGCTTGTGCTACCTTGAATGTCTATAAAAGTCATTATTATTACTATTATCTTTAGTATATACATATATATCCATCTATATACCCTTATATGTATATATGTATTATACTTATGTATGTATATAGGAACCTCAGAGATAGATATAGATATAGACATGGATGTAGAAATGGATCAGAAATTCATGATTTTTTTTTAGTAGCATAAACCTTCATGGAATATAATGAAAGGTAATGGGTCCTTTCTCAGAATGTTTTTGAATGAATAAAATAATCTACATGGGCTTACAAAATTGAATTAGTTCTAAAAAAATTAATGTTCATGCACCTCAGGCTAAGAACTCTTTTACTAAATGAAGAAATATAGAACATAGTTGACAACAATGATGCTACTGATTTCATCCTTCCCCTCCACTGTTTATTTTACAAGCCATTAAGGAACCATTGTGATAGTTGAGGGGAATTTCATTGTTCCATCTCTAGGCAGTTCACAGTAACATTTTTTGGGGTGACTTTTCTGAATGTTTTGAGTAACTACAGACTGACAATCAAGAATTATAATCATGTGGAAAGATATTTACTAATTCCAGTTCAAATAGTGGGTTTGGGTCTGCAACTTTGAGACAGTACCAGGAAAGGAAGTAAAAGTATAAACGTACTTCCTCAATAGCTTCTATTGATTTTTGCCTGCTGCTTGGCTTGGTTTGGTGGTTCATAGCCTGAAGTTATACAGCAGCAGAACATTAAGCTCTCCCTCAGTAAAACATTAGTATGTAAGACTCCATCCCAGTGATATCAGAGAGTAGTTTACTGATAATAAACTCAGAAGAAGTATACAATGGATATTCCAGCAGAGAGCAGAGACATAGGGTTGACCCACCATAGCTGACAATGGGACAGTCAATCAGTGAATAAGGATTTATTGTGTTTACTATGCTCTTGGGATACAAAGAAAAATAAAAGACAATCTCTGCCCTTTAGGAACTTATAGTCAAATGAGAGAAGTAACATGCAAACAACTATAAATAAGATACTGTATATAAAACATGCTACCTAAAGGATAAATTAGAAATAATTAGCAGAAGGAAAGAACTAGAAATAAAGGAGATCAGGAAATGTATCCTAAAGAAGTGAGATAAGAGATTATCCAACAGAAGAGATGTATGATCTGGCAGAAACCAATAGAAAGAGCAATATTATGACATAACAAAAAGAATAGTTGATTCTATAACATCAATGATATTAGTTAGTCTAACCATATGTATATCATAAACATACAAGTTCTTCTAACAGCACCTTCTTTGCATATTCCTTGGCTTTATGTTCCTTGCATAAGTCTTTAAATGCACATTTTCTTGTCATTTATCTTCAGCACATATGCTCTCTCTAGGGGAATATATATGGTAACCTGTGGAAAAATGCATCCTCTGTATGAGGAATTTTATTTTCTTGTAATTTAATTTGCTATGCTATTTGATGAAATGTCCTTGATCATTTTTGGCCTTTCATTTTTGGGAGTCACAGGATAATTTAGAGTGTATAATAATACACAACTACAAAGTTCCTCAACTCTGTAGTAGCTTTATGGAAATCTGAATAAGATGAGGACAGGTGCCACATACAATATGGTTTAAATTCAGTATTTCCTTTTTACTTCACACTACACAGACATGAAGTCATTTCCCATGACTTCTGACCACAAAGGTGAACTCATCAGATGCACTTAGAATCCTAGTTTCCCTCTCTACAGCATTCTCAGGAAAACTGAGCAACTGCCCACCTCTGTCCAGTGGGTACAATAATCAACATGTATAGTGTTTGCAGAGCTCTTCAAAATTAATGATGCCTTTCAGAATGTGAAGTGTTGCTATGAGGACACTTCTACAACTTAGTGATGTTAATTTACCCAGAGAAGGTCAGTTTTGAGAATGGAAGCAACCAATCACTGCCTGTGTTTTCAACCTCTTGCTCAAATTGTCTTCCCCAACAATTACCTCAAAAGACCTTCCCTCACCAAAAAGAAAGCACAGAAACAAATCCAACTCCAATCTTTTTCCCAACAATGTTGCTTTTCCATTTTCCTTACTTTTCCAGTGCACAGATCATGGGAAGGCATTAATGATCTCACAATGCATGGGGTTAGGAAGGTAAGTGGAGCTCATAATTACCTCATTTACATTCTTTTATTCACTGAAACAGAATTCTTAATGACTTTTATGTGGAATGCGGGGTAATCAGTGCAAATGAAAGTCTCTGATGCTGGATGGGAAAGTAAGCCAACTGGCTAGCTCACAGAAGAAACTATGTGATAAATGATGAAACCAAAAGTCCTGCCCAGAAGTCCATAATATGTAGTGCTTTTTTTTTTTTTTAAAAAAAGACTGGTGTAATAGCATTGATATTTAAATTATAGTTGCTTAGATATAGAAATATAAATGAAGTTCCCTACCAGCTGATTCACTAACCCCAGATAGAAAAGATCAGCTTCTCCTTTTCCAGGAAAGTATGATAGAAAGGGAAGGAAGGTACTAGAATGGGAGCAAGGCATTCAGCTTCTTATTTTGACTGTCATTAACTAGCTGATTCACCTAGAGTAAGTCACTACTCTTTTCTGAGTCTCATTTTCAACTTCTGACTCAGGAGGTTGTTTATAGTGGTTAAATGAAATGCTATGTCTAAAAGTACTATTTAATCATAAAATTATATATAAAAGTGAACCATTGTTCTTATTGCAAGCAATGGATATATAAAATTCCATCATGCTTATTTGTTGATGTGAAAAGAACATTTAATTCAGTAGAATAAAAACCACCCTAAAGCGTCTCATCAAAAAAGCATTTTTTTTTATATTGGTACATCTCTCACCTGCAATTTTGCCATGGCCTTATAATTGGTTCCCTATTCTTAACCTTTGCCTCTTCAATATGTCCATTTTTCCTTCTTAACTCTAGTCTCAGTCACCAAATTAATGTTTCTAAAATGCAGATCTAAGGTCTCAAGCTTGCTAAACAATAGTAACAGCAACAAAAGTAACAAACAACAACTTTGGTAGCTCTCCAATACTTCTAGAATTAAAAACTCCTATTTATTTTTTAAAGCTTTCTATAATCTGTTTGCCATCTGCCTTCCCAATCTTAATTTAGATTACTTTCCTTCTCACATTCTCCTTTCAGTGAAACTGGCCAGCTAGATCTTCCCATTCATGGCATTCCATCTCCTCACTGTATATTTTGCCAATGATTTTCCTCATTTCTGGAACATTGTTCCTCATTTCCTTTCTCACTTGTGCCTCAGAGAATTTGTGGGTATTTTCAAAGTATACATTGGGAACCATATGCTATCTAAGGGTTTTTCTCACTTGTTAGCACTCTCTCTTGAAATTACTCAGTATTCTTTCAAATATATTTTGTAATAACTAACTTATAAGCATAAATAAGTCATTTTTAAATGAAAGGTTCTAGGAGATAGGACTTTTTCATATCAGTTGTTGCAGCTCTACTGCCTAGATTAAGCAGTGTAATGCTGCTAATTGTTTAATAACCAGCTCCCCAGAAATGTACTTAGGACATACTTTTAAGTTCAATTGCATTATTAATTTTCTCCATCACTTTCTTAAGTTTAGACAACCAAAACAACAAAAAAAATCAATTCCAATTTGAAGGTCCTTAATGAATGTTTATTGATTAGAATTGAGAGGTAGGATAATAATAATAATTATAATAATTATTATAAAAATAATAAAGCAGCTAATAGTTTAAGTTCTGAAAAAATACAATATATATCAGCAAATTTTACTGACACAACTTGTGAAGTAGATACTATAGGCAACTATCATCCTCATTTTATGGATGAGAAAAATGAGTCTCAGAATTGTTTAAATTTGCAAGTACTCATGTCCCTGGTATTGAAATTATGACTGTTTTTGAGGCAGGGACTAGGAAAATCACTATATTGTCTAGAAAAGCATATCTCTATCTCTATCTCTATCTCTATCTCTATCTCTATCTCTATCTCTATCTCTATCTCTATCTCTATCTCTATCTATCTCTATCTCTAATCTCTATCTCTATCTATCTCTATCTCTAATCTATCTCTAATTCTCTCTCTCTCTCTCTCTCTCTATATATATATATATAAAACATATATAACATAAAATCTAAGTCTTTTTTTCCCAGGGAGGGAAAGTATATTAATCAGGATATGTCTCCTATAGAGAATAGCACTTGAAGTGAGCCTTAAAGGAACCCAAGGATTCCAAGGGAAAGAGGTAAAGAAGATGAGCATGCAAAAGACAGAGATGTCTACAGGAAATAGTAATTTGCAAAGTTAGGGCAGAATTTAGAGTGTATGAGAAAGCATAATGTGTAATCAGCCTGGAAAAAATAGGTTGGACCCATTTGAAGGGATTTAAATGCCACTAAGAGGTGTCACTTTTATTCCAAAAGCAAATGGAAGGCATTGAAGCTTCTTAAACAGAGGCATGAAATAGAGATAGTGTTTGAGTCCATAATTCATCTCAGATTTTAACTTTAACTCTAGTTACTCTGGTCAAAACACCATGTATGTATAATTTGGAAAAGGGTAGATTGGACATTGAGAATAAGGGATAATCAAGGGATGCCTATATGCTCCATTACTATTCATGCACAATCAAGTTATTTAGAGGAAGGCATTCAAATAAATGCCTTAGGGATTTCACTGGATGAAAGGAGATATACCTTTAGATTAGATTAGAATAGATTAAATCTAAAAGGACATAGCAAGCAGTTTCAGAATATTATCAGTGTTGTATGTGTTTGTATGGGTGATTCTGGGTTTCTGGATATGTGTATCTGTGTGTGTTTGTGTGTCTGTGAGCATTTGTGTCTGTGTTGTATGTGTATTTCTGTTGCTATACCTCTGTGTTTCTGTGTGTCTATGTCTGTGTGTTTGTATATCTGAGTGAAACTGTGTATTATCTGTGTGTGTAGTATTTGTGTCTGTGACTATGTGTGGGGTTTTTATGTGTCTATCTAAGTATGTATCTGTATCTGTATATGTGCCTGTGTCTGTGGAAGTACCATTCACAGCCTTATGGTCACATAACATTGAAGAATTAGAGTGGACTCCAAAAGGGGTATTGTATCTTAGAAGATTAATAAAATGGTGATTCTGTTTTATGGGTGATATAGTTTAAGTTTTGCCTGAAATGACTTTCTGAGAGGACTTTGTTCTTATTCCATGTTTCTCTTACATTTGTTTGAGCAAATTAGTTTTCATAATTCAAACATGTCCTAATATTCCCTACCTTTATATCTTTGCCTATTCCATTCCCTTCACTGTCCTAGAGTATCAACCATTTTCCATCTTTAACTGTTGAACTTCTGTTGATTTTTAAAGTCCCAGTGCAAAATGTTACACCTCTGAACCTTCTTTGAATTATGTATTTGTTTTCTTGAATTCTGAGATCCCTGTGAATTCATTTTATAGTACTTACCATATGTATCTTTTAGTAATTTGTGGCCCTGTTTTACCTCCATTAAGAGACTATAGGGTCTTTGATGGCAGACACAAGGTAAACTATCTTCCTTTTCCATGTGGTACCTAAATTCTTTCATTGGATCTACTAGTAATTGTATATTTGTTGAAAGAATGAAAAGTGGATATTTCTGAAGATTTCTTTTCATTATTTCTTAAATTTTCTGGGATTGTTTTGAAGTCCTACCCTAACTGCTTTTGTAATAAACATTAAATAGAAACAGAATGAATTTTTTTTCCTAAGTAAGATAAGACCTAGCATGACATAGTTGAGAGAGGGCTGGCATTACAATCAAGAAGATGTAGGTTCAAGTTCTGACTTTGGGGCCAAGGGCAAAAAACTTGATCTCTCAATGTCCTAGGAAACATTTATTACTACAAGCTAGAGATGGGTCATGGATCTGAATTGTCATAGGCTATTTCTTACCTGGGAGTCACCATAGCATTTGTAAAAAAGAACTGATATGAATAATATGAATAATAAGAATAATAATATACATTTGCATACTGGTTTATAGTGAAAGCACTAAATGGGAATTACCTCAGTCAAATAACTGTTACAGACTCTAGCTGAAAAAAGACCAAAGTCTCCCATTTCATGAAGCGTCATGTTCTGTCAGCTTGATCCTTATCTGTCTATTTGACCCTGATAGTGCAAGAGGAGAAACTGAGACTGGTGATTTTGCACAGTCCTACCTTACTTAAATCCAATTCACTTGTATTTCATGACATCACATCATGGTCCTATTCAAGAATGGACAACTACGACAGTGAAAGACACCTAATATATTTAATCTAGCTTGATCTCATGACAACTTTGATGTAGCTTATGAATATATTCTTATTCCCATTTTCAGGTGAAGAAACTGAGACTCAGGAAGGACAAGTTGATTTATGTAACATTACACAAATAATAAATGTCACAATTAGGAATTGATTAAAATTTTTCTAGTTCTAGGATAGCTAGATAGACTACTAGGGGATTAGATAGAGCACCCATGTCCTGGAGTCAGGAGGACCTGAGTTCAAATCCAGCCTCAAACACTTAATAATTGCCTAGCTGTGTGACCTTGGGCAAGTCACTTAACCCCATTGTCTTAAATAAAATTAGGAAAAAATTTTAAAAAAATTTCTAGTTCTAAACTCAGGGCTTTCCCCCCCCCTTTTTTTTTTGCTGTCTCTCCCTTCTCCTATTTGGAGGATGTAACAACTGGTTTATACTTGGAAAAAACCATCAGATGCCACAAAGAAGTCTAGGAAGTTGGAAATACCATTTGCTTATTTCCAAGACTTGACATTTTTATTCAGATAAGTTGTACAGAATTGTGGTGGTCATAACTCAAGGATTTTTAGCTGAAGAGACCTTTAAGCAGCTAGAACAACAAAAAAGGATACAACTTGCCTCTGCCTTTATTAATTCTAGAACTCATCTTTTAGAATATAGACTAGAATCCCATCTTCAGTAGACCAAACCCTTATTCCATAGAAACCCCATCAAGAGAATTTTTAAATTTACCTGATATCAATATATCAGGAAATAAGAGTATGCCATTGAGTCATGACAAAGTTGATAGTGACTTGACCATTCTCAGATAGTGTGTGTCAGACTCCAAACTTTGACCAGGTTTTCAAGCTCTCACTCCAAACTTCTTTTCATTATACAACACTTTCTCATAGGTAGATAATTAGATAGAGAGAACTGGATAAATGGATAGAGGCAGAGATAGATAGATAGATAGATAGATAGATAGATAGATAGATAGATGATAGATGAAAATATAAACAGAGAGATATGATAGCTGATAGATGAAAAGATAGAGAAATAAACATAAATAAAAAATATAGATGATAGATAGATCAATAGATATAGACAGATATTTGTGTGTGTATATCAAACAAGTATCTGACCAAAAAACTAGTCTACAAAATTCCCAATAAATTATCTGCTAGTCTTTATTTCAGCACTTCAAATGATGGGAGCTACACTATATCCTGAGGCAGTCAATTCTGATTTTGTACAGCTCTAATTGTTGAAAACTTTCCCTAAATCTGTTTACCTGAAAGTTTTATCCATCTATCTCTCCTAGTTTTGCCTTTGGGGTAAAACAGATATCTCATTCCTCTTCCACATCTTGGTTTTTCAAATGTGTGAAGACAGCTAGTACATTCTGCCTAAGTCTTTTCTACATTCTATTTACTTTCTACATTTCCACTCATATTTCCACATTTCCACTCATTATACTTCTATTCCTTCAACTAGTTATCACATGGAAAGTCCTCTTGCTGCCCTGCTATAGGACAATGGTTGGGCTTCTCAATGTTGTTCTCAAAATGAAATGTTCATAACTGAAAATGATACTGTGGAGAGATCTAATCAGGATAGCATAGCAAGATAATCTTTCCCTGTAATTTTAAACCTAAACATGTGTTAATTTCCTTAGCTTTCTTGTTTCATGGTTGACTCATATGCACCTTATTTACCAGATGTTTAAAATAAAATGAATAATTGTCCAGCAATATTATTTATGTTCTGTTCTTGTGGAATTGCTTGTTTTAAACTATATTTAATAGAAGTTTTCCTTCTTATTAGTGTGCACCTGCTCATGCCATACTACTAATTATTTAATAACAATGGCAATAATGTGTTATAATTTCCTAGAATCTTAAAGCTGGTGGTACATTTTGCATGGACTTTGTCATTTAAGCATCACTACAGCCATGGAAGTAGGTAGCATAATTTTTATTATTCTCATTTTGAAGACAGCTCCAGGCTAAACGATTTGTCCCTTGTCACAAAACTGGTAAGTGTAGGGACAGAATTTTAATGAAAGTCTTTCTGACTATAAGTTCAACACTGCACCACACTGCTCTTCTAAGCTTTATGTCATTTGAAAAGTTTTTAAGCATATAAACTCTGTCTTCACTCAAGTATTGGGAAGCAATGAATAGATTGGTAGACCAGGAGTCAGAAAGACCTGAGTTCAACTACAGACTCAAAGATTTACTAATTGTGCGATGAGGTACATAGTTATTTAACTTCTGTTTGCACCAGTTTTATCTTCTATAAAGTGGGTATATTAATAACACCTATCTCCCAGGATTGTAGTGATTATCAAATGACATTATTTTGTAGTACTTTACAAAATTTAAAATGCTGCAATATTATATTATTGCAATTTATTAAACTTTATATTACTTGCTTATTATTATTACTACTACTATTACTATTGTAAATGTTAAACAACATTATTAGTATTGTAATGTTTATCATTACTATTGTAAATGTTAAACACTATCATTACTATTATAAATGCTAAATAACAAAGGGTCAACAAAAGATTCCTAGAAAAATCCAATGGAGATATCTCTTTAATTTTACATAAATATATCAATGATTATACTTTGGTATGATGATTTAACTAACCTAAATCCATTTAATTGTGCTCTCTCTCTCTCTCTCTCTCTCTCTCTCTCTCTCTCTCTCTCTCCCCATCATTCCATAAAGATAGCAGGAATCTTTCATGGACTTTCCTGAAATGTTATAGCATGATCTGCCATAAGTTTAGTAAACCTGTCAAATTAATCAATAAATGGATAAGCACTCATTAAATACTGTGCGACAGATATTATGATAAATGATGCAGTTGAAATATTATCCCTCAAGGAGTTTACATTCAAATACAATAGAGAGCAAAATAGCTCCAGTTTGCATATTCTCTCCCCCCCATTAGAACGCAAGTTTCTTAATTACAGGAAATGTCATTTGCTTGTTCTTGTAGTCCCAGTGCTTAGTATAGCCTGACACATCGTAAGGGTTTAATAAATTCTTCCTTTCTTCCCTTCTTCCTGCTTTCCTCCCCTTCTTTGTTCCTTGCTCCTTCCTTCCTTCCTTCCTTCCTTCCTTCCTTCCTTCCTTCCTTCCTGCTTTTCTCCCTCCCTTTTTCTTTCATTTCTTCTTTCTTTCCTTCCTATTTATAGATTAAATCTATAAATTTATTAAGTGCTCATTGGTGTCAGAAATTGCACTAAGCATTAAGGAATCAAAGACAAAGGAAAAAGCAAACAAACCAAAAATTAACTGTCTCGGATTTCAAGAAATTTATATTCTGAAGGGCATACCATTTATTTATATAGATACACATGAAAGAGATATAAGGCAACCTTGAAGGAAAGATGTTAGCATCTGAGGGTACTGGGAAAAGTCTATTGCAGAAAGTGGCATTTGATCTGAATCCTGAAGAAAGAGAGTCCTAGAATCAGAAATAAGAAAGGTAAGAATCCTAGAAATAGGGAACAGCAAATGAAATAGCAAAGAGATGAGAGATGAATTATTTCAGATGTGTAGACCACTATGACTACCCATTAGATTTTATGGAGGAGAAGAAAATGTGGGAAGACTAAAAAATACTAGGGAAGAAGCTGGTTGTGAAGAGCTTTATATATTGAAAAGGAATTTCTATTCTATTCTAAGACTAATAAGGAGATTCTTATAGTGTTTATAAGTTTATAGAGTAGTAGGTAACCAGGTCAGACCTATACTACAACAGAATCCCTTTAGTTATTGTTTGAAAGATAAAATGAAATGAGGAGAGACTTGAGGCAGGGAAATTAAATTGTGAAACTATTTTAATAGTCCCATCAATACATGATGAAGACCTGAATGAAGGATTCGTGTAGTTATAAAGGAGACATATAAGATATAGTGTCAATAAAGAAATAATGATATTTGGCAACCTATTAAATATAGAGGTTAGTGAGAGTCAAAATAACATTAAAATAGTGAAGCAGGACATCTAGGAGGATGGTGTTCATACAGGGAAGGAGATTCAGAAAGGAGGTAGGTGTTTAGGGAAAAATGTGAGCAAGATGTCCATAGGACATCCAGTTCAAAATGTCCAATAGATGGTTTATGATATATTATTGAAAGCTAGTAATGCAACTGGTTTTATAGATCTGGGTAAGATGCACTCAGTAGTTGTATTCATTTGAGCAACTGAATTTAAAGAACATTTCTAAATGAACTTATGTCAATTTACTGCTCAAAGGAATACTAAAGTGCAGCAAGGAATTTGACATTCTCTTATGATACTTGTAAACAATTTTGAACTAAGGATAGTACAATTGGATGGGCACAGAACCAGGGGGCCAGTCACAGAGTATACTTGAATCAGTGTCAATTCATAGGGAAGCCTCCTAAGCAGGGTTCCAGGATTCTGTCCCTAGTCCTGCTCTGTGCAAATTTTTATCACTCACTTAAATGAAGTCACAGATGTCATGCTTATCAAATTTATGGATGTCACAGAGCCGAAAGGATAGCTAACACTTCAGATGACAGAATTGGGTTCCAAAAATATCCTGACAGGTTAAAACAATGGGTTCAATCAAATAAGATGAAATTTTATAGAAATAAATGTAAAGTGTTACATTAAGACTAAATAAATCAAATATGCAAGTTTTGAATAGGGCAGATGTGCAGGAAGGTCAGTCATGAAGAGGAAAAGAGAATGAATTGTGACTCCAATAGGAATTAAGAATATGATATAATTAGAAAAACTAAAGTGATATTAGGTTTCATTAATAAAAGTATGGTGTCTAGCATAAGGGAAGTGGTCATTTAATTGTACTGCATCCCAATCAGATACACAGAGTCATATGTCTCCTGCATGATTCTAAGTAGGTTAGGAATTAATTTGCTGGAGCATAGTCAGGAGAGGATGAACAAAATAATTAAGAGGTTGATATTTTACACATATATGTGCATACATATATTTATATTTCTTACATATCAATCCTATAACTATACACATATATGCACAAAACACACATATGCACACTATATATTGATATATTTTAAAATATTTATATATATAAATCATTAGATGATGAGTTCAACTTAGTAAAACAAACATTTATTTAATGTCCAATGTTTTTAAGGTATTGGACAATAATAACTGCAATTTAAATAGGACTTTATATGTATTAATTCATATGAACTTCCTAAAATCCTTTGAGGGGCTTTCAGATTTAAAATATTATCATAGAATAAGTTGTCTCATTTGTAAGATGACTACTAAAAGTGAAGTAACTAACCAATGGGTCTCATAGCAAGTTGAATATCAGAGAAAGGATTCAATACAGGTACCTCCTGTTTGTAAATTTAGTACCATTTCCTTCACTTCCCCTATACTTTGCTTGATTTTATGGGTTGAAGACAATGAGATTTTTAATGTGAAGAAAAGAAAACCTGGCTAGGACATGATAAAAAACTATCAAATAGATCAAGTACTACCATGTACCAAAAATAATTTTTTCTCCACTTGTTACTAGAAGGTGGAATTAGAATCAATGAATGGAAATTATGGGGAAGCAAATTTGAATTCAAAATAAAAATTACCTATTAGCCAGTCATATCTCAAAACAAGATGGAATGTCTCAGGATACAGAATTTCCCTGTCTTTGGAGATCTTCAACCATAGGTTTGTTGACCAGTTGTTAATGACATTATAGAAAGGATGAATGATTTAAGTAGGGGATAAACCAAAGTAACCCTGAGCTATCTTCTTTTTATTGTGTTTGTTTTTGCAAGGAAATATGTGACTTGCCCAAGGTCATACAGCTAGGTAATCTAAGGTTGGATTTGAACTCAGGTCCTCCTGCTTCTAAAGACAGTGCTCTATCTACTGTGCCAATTAGCTGCCTCTCTGCGCTATCTTCTAATGCTAAATTAATGTGTGATGGGAAGGAGGGGATATGCTGAGATGTTACTAACTGAAGCAGGTTGCTTGTGCTCCAACTTCTAATCAAGTTTCTTCCTCTCAAAAGTTCTTGCTTCCTTTTTGAGGCTGATCTGAACTCTTATTGTCTGGGACATAATTGGCATTGAAGAGACAAATAAAAATATGTGACTCCTTGTCTTCATGTTAAAACTAGGTAAAATCTGTTTGGGGAGTGCTGATGCAGTATTTTGGGGGCTAGTAGTATTAAAAGGAATTTGTTAGTCCTATCTCTGATAAGAATGAATTTGGTGTTTCTATTAAGGTAATTGTAGAGACAACATGCAAGCGCATATATACATATATATATATATGTATGTATATACATATGAAAATATATACATATATGAAATAAGTTAGAAACAGAATAGAAAGGAAATGATTAGCGAAGAGAAACTCTAGAATTAAGAATTGAAGAAGAATTCCTGTAAATATTAGAACTTTAGAGGAAAACATAGAAGTCCATATTAAGAAGGGAGGAGGGAGAACATTCCAGGCATGGGGGACAGTCAGAGAGAATGCCTGAAAAGTAAGAGATGGAGATTCTTATTAATGGAACAACCAGGACATCAATGGGGTTAAAGAGAATGTGGTAGGAAATAAGGTATAAGAAGACTAGAAGATTAGGAGAGTCCTAGATATGGAATGTCTTTGAATGCCAAACAGAGCATTTTGTATTTGCTACTTAGAACAATAGCAAATCACAATAGTTTGAGTGCATGGATATTTATGTGACATGACTAGACCTGTGCTTTAAGAAAAATCACTCTAGTGGATGAATGATTTGTGAGGAAAGACTTAAAGTAGGCAAATCCAGTAGTAGGTTATTGCAATAATCCAGATATGAAGTGATCAGGGTATGCACTGGAGTGAAGGCAGTATCAAAGGAGAGAAGAGGGAATATTTGAGAGAGATATGACTTAGGTGAAATCTATAGGCTTTGGAAACAGATTGGAAATTAAATTCAAAGGAACTGATGACATCACTAAGTGAAGTACTATAGAGGGAGAAGAGAAGAAAGGCCAGGATAGAATCCTGAAGGGACACCTAAAGTTGCAAAACCTGATCTAAAAGAGGAGCTAGAAAGGAGAAGCAATTGTCCAATGGGCAAGATAAAAAGGAAATAGTGTGTGCTGAAACCCTAAAGAGAAAAGAGTATCAAGAAATAGAGAGTGACCAACAATGCCAAGGGCCAAAGAGGGAGATTACAAGGACAATGAGGACTGAGAAAAGGTGATTGAATTTAGTAGCTAAAAGAACATTAGCTGAGAGGATAAACAAAGGTTAAGGGAGTCAAAAGAAAAAAGAAGTAAACTTGAAGAAAAGGACTGCATAACTCATTTCCCTATGGAGAAGAGATGAATGTGGAGACAGCAGGAAAGCAAAGAGGACCTGGGCCAAACTAATAGCCACAGGAGTATAAACTAATTTCAGTGAAGTACCAATGGTGAAATTATTTAAGAATTATTGGATTTTGTCTTTTGTCCTAGACAAGAGATGGATCTGGAGAGCAATGAGGGAAAGAGTCATGATATAATATGGTAATTGTAAATTATGTGAACTACATTTCTGGGGGAAAGGGTCAATGCTTCAGGGGTCAAAATCTTTAATGTTTTCCCTTGCTTCGCCACATCAGTCCCATGACAGCATTATAAGTAGAGATAACTCCATATGACTCTGGGGGAGGTGCTAGTAAACTAGAGATTTGTGCTGGATTATTTGTGCTCTTGTTATTTTTTCTTTTTTGATTTTAATACTGATTGGTTGCATTTAAGTTAAAAACGTTTTTGTTTTGTTGTAGATAATTAGATATTAATTTAATTCATAAGGGGGCATGAATATGGAGTTGTAAGCTAAAAAGAAATCTCCCAGAAAAGAAGTCTGGTTCATGGAAACCTAGTGTTGATATTTGGGGGTAATAGTTTATATATGCCTCTATAAACCTTAAGGAAGGTTTGCATTAAAATGGTATTATACCCTGTTGTTAGTCATATTATGGTCAAATTTTTCTAGCAATCTGAATAAGTTTATGAAATGTACATTTATCAAATTTACAGATGGCAAAAAATTGGGAGGGATAGCTAAGGTGACAGAATTAGGATCTGAAATTATCTCAGTACACTGGAACTGAGGATCAATTTAAAAAGTGTGATTTTAATAGGGATATATGTAAAGTTCTTCATTTAGGTTCCAAAAATCAACTGCTCAGGATGACAGGATGAGGAAAAACTGGGTAAAAAGCAATTTATGTGAAATAGACATGGGCTATAATTGACTATAAACTCAATATGAGCTAATAGTATAGCTTGACAGCCAAGTTCCATCAGCATCTCAAACTCAGCACATTGAAAATAGAATTTATCATCATCTCTGCTAAACCATGCCCCCTATTTCCCTTCCAAATGTTCAGGTTTGCGACCATGGACTCAATCTTGGCTCTTCTCTTTTCACTGCAACCCATATACTATTAAATGCCAAGTCTTATTGTTTTGACTTTAATAACACATCTGACATTCATGCCTTTCTCAAAACTTACATGCTTATTATATGAGTTCAAGATTCCATCATCTTTTTTTTTGTGGACTCTTGCAATAACCTACTAATTGATCTCAATGTTTTAAGTCTTTTCCCTTTATGTTCATCCTCCTCTTGGTTGCCAGATAATTTTCCTTAAACACAAGTCTGATCATATCACTCCCTTGCTCATAAATATTCAGTGGTTCCTATTCACCTCTAAGTTAAAATACTAACTTCTCAATTTTATTTTCATCTTAACTTTGTAGATTTATTTTGCATTATTACCCTTTGTATACTCTCTGTTCCCTGATGTAATTCTACAATTCTTAGCTATTCCTATGCCAGAATTCTCTCCTTTATCACTCTGTCTGTGAGAGTCCTTACATTCCCTCAAGGATCAGTTCAAACACTAACTGCCTTATAATCTTTCTTGATCCTGATACCCCTTCCAGGTTTTAGCAGTCTTCTCCTCCTCCAACTACCCTTATATGTCTTATAAACTCCTATTTTGTATGGTGCCTTTGTATCACAAATGTTTTTGTACACTATATATTTATTGAAATTCATGGAACAACAACAAAAAAAGCTAATGTGTTATGACTGCCATAACATAACATTTCATAGTGTCCAGAGTAGAGAGAATATAATACAACATTAGGTAGTGAAAAGTTAAAGGTCAGACACAGCAACCAGACTTGGGAGTAGTGGTGATGCTATGAACTACAGTTGTGGTCCAGAGTTTGGAAGTGGAATGAAAAGGAATACCACAAGTAGAAGAGATGAAATAGATATATTGCCAATGTCAAAACTAGAGGATAGCATCAAAGGAGAAAGGCAAATGAAATGTAGCCCTGGAAGTCCTAGAGTTAGCATATAATAGTTTTAATTGAATAATAAGCAAAGTAACTGGGTGTTTTAAAAAAACAAAAAAGAAGTAGAGCCTTAAAAATGAATTTTAAAACTATTTTAGGTCCAAGAAACTAGGTTGGACACCAGAAAAAAAGATAATTCAGCATGTTTGGATCTGTACTCTAACATATCTTCGTTTAAAAATGAATCATCAATACTCTTCATACTACCCTTTACTACCCTAAACCGACAACCTGTCATGAGTCCAAATGAAGAACATAATAATTTTCCCACTTTACTCTTCACTAACATATTGATTTCTGTAATCTTGGACTCATTTCTATGCATTAAATTTTTTTTTAAGTTTTTGCAAGGCAAATGGGGTTAAGTGGCTTGCCCAAGGCCACACAGGTAATTATTAAGTGTCTGAGACCGGATTTGAACCCAGGTACTCCTGACTCCAGGGCTGGTGCTTTATCCACTGTGCCACCTAGCTGTCCCTATGCATTAAATTTTAAAGAGAACAACAAATGTCAAACTAGATCTAGTTTGGAAAAGGGCAACCAGAATTATGACAAATTACAAAGTCATGTTTATTACTGCTAACTATAATAATTTGGGAGTCAGTCTTGAGAAGAAAAGAGTTCAAGGAGACTGATCACCTACATTTAGAAAGAAGAAAGAGGAGATATTTTGTGTAACTTCCAAGAGGATTTGGAGGCAAAGATACTGGATCTGCTCCTACTAGTTTTGTGCCTTTAGTTGAATCACTTCACCTCTATAGGCATCTGTGTCTTCATTTTTAATATGAGGGGGGTGCGGGTTGAACTACCAGACCTAGAAGTTCCCTTATGGCTAAAAATTCCATGATGTTATCGATTACTCAACAAAGACCACCTAAGAACTTAAAAAATTCCAGGCGTTATACTAAGTACTGGTGATAAAGGTAGAAATGAAATATTCCCTCACCTCAACAAGCACACATTCTTGTAGAGGAGGTAGTGTGTGTATCTCTATCTCTATCTCTATCTCATCTCTATCTCTATCTCTATCTCTATCTCTATCTCTATCTCTATCTCTTTCTCTATGTCTATGTCTATCTCTGTCTCTGTCTCTGTCTCTATCTCTATCATCTCTATTGTATCTCCAGTTCTATCTCTATCTCTATCATACCTACACACATATATACACATATGTGTAAAATATATAATACATATGTATATATAAAATACATAATCATACCTATGATATCTAATATATATTAATAAAATATTTTGGTAGGGGTCCAAAGTTACTAGTATCTGGGGGTCCAGAAAGACCTTACATAGGATATATCATTTCTATATAGGTTTTGTAAAGTACTTATAGATATCATCTGCTTTGAACCATTCATCAAACTTGGGATGATTTAACAAATGAAGAAATTGAGTCATAAGAGGTTAATTGCCCTTCTCAGGCTCACATAGCTAGTGTCTGAGCAAGATTTGAACTGAGGGCTCCAGGTACAGGAGTTATAAGAGTAGAGAAGAGACATTTAGCTCATCGTAGCCAAGGAGGAAAATGTGTTCAAAGACAAGGAGATAGGAGATTTAGAACCAATAGGGCAGAAGTTACCAGGAAGAAATGTTTTACTTAAAGTTAATAAAACTTTTTAGCTATTAGAGTTGTAAAAAATGTAGTACTGCCTAAGTAAAAAGAGCTGCAAAAGGAATTAGAGTCTAGAGAGTTTTAATTCTCCAAGGGAACTTAGAACCCATCTAGACCAATCTGCCTATTTTACAGTTGAGGAAACTTTGATCCAGAGAAGTTAAGGGACTTGTCCAAAGTCACACCGGGAGTTAAGGATCTGAGGGATGCATTAGAAATGTATTAAGTATAAAGATTAGAGTTCTTATTTTGTTACCATGGGAAAATTCTAGGTGAAGAAACTTTCTCTGTCAATACAAGATAGTATCTTTATAACAATTTCTAGTTCAAGAAAGTTGCAATTAGAAAAAAGACTGACTTGCTTTGCCTTGGGTGACATAAAGAAGCAGGTCTTGAATCCAGGTCTTCTTGGCTTTGAGACTAAGTCTCTATCCACTATGCCATGCCCAACTATTAGGTACCCACTAATTTTGCCAATCACTGGAAATACAAAACCAAAGAAAAACACTCCCTGCCCTCAAGCATCTTACTGTCTAATAAAATTTACAAACTACAAAGAGTTGTACAACTATAAGATAGTTTGTTAGAAAACCAAAAAAGCAAGTGAGATAAGGAAAAGCTTCCTATAAGAAATGGTCTATCATCTGATCTTGAAGAAAATGAAGTATTCTAGAGGAAGAGGAAGGAAAAAAGAAGGGGAGAGAGAGAGAGAGAGAGAAGGGGTCAGGGTAGATTATAGCTTCAGCAAATGAATATAGTTGAGATAGGGGATGTTCAGTTTGGGGGAGCAGCAAGAGGATGAGTTTGGTTGCCATACAGAGTCAGTAAATTTATACTGAGAATACAAAAAGAGGTGTAGAGTATGTGGTGATAATAATACATCAATCAATAACTATCTGCTAAACATCTACTATACATTAAGTGACTATTCTGGGGATATAAAAAGAGACAAAAGGTATATATCTGGAAAAATAAACTTGAGTCAAATGGGGAAAGGCAATAAATGCTATGCTGAGAAGCTTGTTTTTCTTCTGAGAAATAAGAAACCAATGGAAATAATTCAATAGAGGAGTGAAATTTTCAGGTGTGCCATTAAAAACTCATTCCTCTGTTGACCTTGCAGCTCCAGACTGTGTCCAATTACATAGTTAGGAACAAGAAGGAGAGCTTTTCAATAGGGGTTGTGCATTTTAGGGCCTTGCTTCTTTAAGGATTCAAACTGGCAATGGAGATTTGCATTTCAATTGCAATCCTCTCCTATTGTTCCATATATACATACATACATATATATATATATATATATATGTATGTATGGAAACAGTCATTCTACTGGTTTTTTTAAGTTCAGAAGGAAAAATTAAATTAAATTTAAAAAATAAGAACAGATAAAATTTTCCTCTCAACTGTGAAGAAGTGGAGTAATAAGAATGTGAAATTATTGCCTTGTTTCAACTCTATAGAAAGGGTGACTCCTAGCACCCTATCACTGCCCCCCATCCTTTCTGCTTCCTATGGTGTAATATCTCTCCCAGTTCTGTTAGAATGTAAACTGCTTGAAGGCTAGGACTGTCTTTCTTTTATTACTTTTATCATCAGCACCTAGCTACATTCTGGATATATAGAAACCACTTACTAAATGTTTATTGGATTGAATTAGATTGGAATATTTAATATTTTTATGGTTAGTTTATATGTCTATTTGTTTTGATGAATTTTTTATTATTAGAGGAGAGGAGATAAACATATTTGGAAATGAAGGTGATTAAAAAATAAGAATAATATCTTTTAAAATGAACGAATAGGAAAAATGAAAAAATAAAAACAATTAGAATAATTTCTTTTTAATTTTTCATTTGTTTTTCCTATGTGTTTTTTCTTGAAGTGCATTTAAATATTTTATTTATTTTGAGTTTTACAATTTTTCACCTAATCTTACTTTCCTCCCCCCACTCACCACAGATGGCAATTTGTCAGTCTTTACAATGTTTCCATGGTATACATTGATCCAAACTGAATGTGATGAGAGAAATCATAACCTTAAGAAAGAAACATAAAGTATAAGAGATAGCAAGATCAGACAATAAGGTATCACTTTTTTTTTTTCTAAATTAAAGGTAATTGTTCTTGGTCTTTGTTCAAACTCTACAATTGTTTCTATGGATACAGATGGTATTCTCCACTGCAGAGAGCCCCAAATTGTCCCTGATTTTTGCACTGATGGAATGAACGAGTCCATCAAGGTTGATCATCACCCCCATGTTGCTGTTAGGGTGTACAGTGTTTTTCTGGTTCTGCTCATCTCACTCAATATCAGTTCATTCAAATCCCTCCAGGCTTCCCTGAAATCACATCCCTCCTGGTTTCTAATAGAACAGAAGTGTTCCATGACATACATATACCACAGTTTGCTAAGCCATTCCCCAATTGAAGGACATTTACTTGATTTCCAATTCTTTGCCACCACAAACAGAACTGCTATGATTATTTTTGTACAAGTGATGTTTTTACCCTTTTTCATCATCTCTTCAGGGTACAGACCCAGTAGTGGTATTGCTGGATCAAAGGGTATGCATATTTTTGTTGTCTTTTGAGTGTAATTCCAAATTTTTCTCCAGAGAGGTTGGATGAGTTCCCAGTTCCACCAACAGTGTAATAGTGTCTCATATTTCCCACAACCCTTCCAACAATGATCATTATCCTTTCTGGTCAAATTAGTCAGTCTGAGAGGTATGAGGTGGTACCTCAGAGAAGCTTTAATTTGCATTTCTCTAATAAGTAATGATTTAGAGAAATTTTTTATATGACTATGGATTACTTTGATCTCCTCATCTGTAAATTGCCTTTGCATATACTTTGACCATTTGTCAATTGGGGAATGGCTTTTTTAAAAAAATATGACTCATTTCTCTGTATATTTTAGAAATGAGTCCCTTGTCAGAATCATTAATTGTAAAGATTGTTTCCCAATTTCCTACATTTCTTTTGATCTTGGTTACAGTGGTTATATCTGTGCAAAAGCTTTTTTTGTTTGTTTTTAGTTTTTTGCAAGGCAAACAGGGTTAAGTGGCTTGCCCAAGGCCACACAGCTAGGTAATTATTAAATGTCTGAGACCGGATTTGAACCCAGGTACTCCTGATTCCAGGGCTGTTGCTTTATCCACTACACCACCTAGCCGCCCCTATGCAAAAACTTTTTAATTTAATGTAATCAAAATCATCTAGTTTGTTTTTGGTGATGTTCTCCATCTCTTCCTTAGTCATAAACTGCTCCCCTTTCCTTAGATCTGACAGTTAAACTAGTCCTTGATCTTCTAGTTTGCTTATAATATTTTTTTTATTTCTAAATCCTATATCCATTTGGATCTTATCTCGATATAGGGTGTGAGGTGTTGGTCTAATCTAAGTTTCTTCCATACTAACTTCCAATTTTCCAAGCAGTTTTTATCAAAGAGAGAGTTTTTAACCCAATAACTGGACTTTTTGCGTTTATCAAACAGCAGATTACTATAATCGTTTCTTGCTATTGCACCTAGTCTATTCCACTGGTTCACCACTCTATTTCTTAGCCAATAGCAGCCAGATTTGATAACTAATGCTTTATACTATAATTTGAGATCAGGTAGGGCTAAGTCCCTATTTGTTAATTTTAACAAATTTTAGCAAATTTTCCAGCATATTACAAGGAAAAGAAAAGGTATATCTTTTGCTCTTTGAAAAAGTTATGAAATATGTGTGTATATGTGTATATACAGTTACCCGAATACATGTGTGTTCATATGCTTATGTGTGTATGTATGCATGCGTTTATATACCTGCATACTTGTATGTGCATGCATGCATGAATGCATGCATGTATATAGGCCATTTCCCTTGATTTCCTCAGTTATAAATTTAACTAAAAAGGAAATGGCAGATATTGTCAAAACTTTGAAAAGAAAATCCCAAAAGGGAACATGAAGATATGATTGAAAAATGACTAAATGACAACAGGAAATATACATGTATGAATAACTGAGACTCAAAATCATTGCAGAAGGTGTCTGTGTATTTGAGTGTGTGTGTGTGTGTGTGTGTGTGCATGATACTCAAAGTATTTCCATGAGACTGGACTAAAGTAAAAGTGAAGGAGGAGGGGGAGGAGGAAAAGAGAAAGAAGAAGAAGAAGAAGAAGAAGAAGAAGAAGAAGAAGAAGAAGAAGAAGAGGAAGAAGAGGAAGAGGAAGAAGAAATTCCTATGATACATATTCTAGAAGCCCAGACAAATGACAATGGTCTTCCATTGAGAACAAGCAACTTCCCATTTTCAAGTAATCATACTAGATCCCTGTAAGAGGGCTTTCTTGGTAGACTTCACTGAGGGAAGAGAGCACAAAGGATGACTGTTGGAAAGTAATTGGTACCCAGAGAAGACAGTCCTGATTGGAGTAAAACTTAGGTGCAGTCCCTCTCCTGAACTCTTTTTCTTTAGTTCAAAGAGAAGGCAACTTTTTCTTGCATTTGCCAGTCTGTTTGCCTTTCATTGTCACCAATCCAGGGTCCGTGTGAAGGATAATTCCCATGGGTTGCAGGATCAAACGAAGCAATTTAGACCAAATTGCATTCACTTCATACTTTTGCATTAATCTTTGAACTTTTAGAATTCTACTGCACAGAAATCATTACCGATGCAGTCCCAGGGGATTTGCATTCATTTAGAGAGCTTGCAAAAGCTGTCCCAACCCAACCTGTTGAAGTCTTATGGGAGCTGTCTCATTCTTGACAAAGAGCCCTCTTTCCCAGTCTCCTTCCTCTTTCTCACCTTCTCTTTTGATTCATCTTTTGTGCCTCCTCAGAGATGCCTTCCTGAAAGACTGAACTATGGGGTCACTGGGAAGTCAAGATAACTGTCCTGCTAGAAAATCCTTACTGCTCGGGGAGTTTTAAACTGCTCACACTGAGAATAGACAGCCATTGGTTTTGAAATTCTGCAGGGAGCCTTTCTGACTCCTGCTAGGTATAACTTGTCTTCAAAACAATAGCACACCATTAAAAAAAAAAAAACAGGGGCATCACAGGTCAGGAGCATAGCTTCCTTGGAAACTCCTAACCTGATTCAACCAACTTTCATTTGGCTACCCTTATTATGTCTAGAAGCAAGTTGCATATGACTTACCAAGTCTAGTCTTTCCTCTTATAGTCTAATTTATCTGGAATGCTTAGTTTCCAGTTCCTTTCATTCTTATGTTGACAATAGAAGAAAGAGACTGAGTTTATCGTGGTAGGAAGACAATGGATGCCAACTTATATCAGGAGATAGAATGGCTTAAGCATTCTCCCATTGTGTCTAACAGGAACTCAAATAGTCAATGGACAGTATTGTATTGAGAGTTATTGAACCCTCTTCCTTCTTGTTTTAAATTAACTAAGTAGGGGAAGGAGGAGATGGCAAAAGGATTGTGTTTTGAGAAGTTCTGAAACAAAGAGTAACTTCTGCCAGAGAGTATCAGTAGTTGAAATTGTTACAAATTGCTTGTAATTTTGGGAAATAGATTTCTACTTGATAAGAAAGGCATAGTATTTAGCTCTGCCTTACCCCAAATCAATTTTCCCCTTCCCCATGGAATCAGCATAGAAGATAGTCTACCTGGGAACTTGAGCAAAAGTGGGGGTCAACAATAGATACAATGGCAGCATGAAATGAAGATTCCTGATTCCCAGAGTCTAACCTTTGCCTCGAGGCATTAGGGTTTTTTGTTTTTGTCTTTTTAGTTTTTGCAAGGCAATGGGGTTAAGTGGCTTGCCCAAGGCCACACAGCTAGGTAATTATTAAGTGTCTGAGGTCAGATTTGAACTCAGGTACTCCTGACTCCAAGGCCAGTGCTCTATCCACTGCATCACCTAGCTGCCCCTGAGGCATTAGGTTTTAAAATTGTTAAGGAAAGCAATGTACTAAGAGGACCTTGGGAAAAGTTGCCCTGTAGAACAGGGCAATTGGAAGGGAACAGACAGATGAAGCATAATTTAAAATTATGAATATTTCCTTCAGGAAGATGAACCTTCTAGATGTTACCTTGGTGCAAAATACCCCTTAGTTCATGCTGGTTATACTCCAGAAATGACAACAATGCCTTTCATCACAATATAATGTTAGGATGCCCCAGAGACTAGAAAATTTAAGACTCTTTCAGGAATATGATACTTGAGACCTATGATCTACCTGTAATATGGAGAAAACTGGAAGGAATTGTTTATCAGAGGATATCTTTTCCCACAGAGATATTTTAACCTGTAACACTTACTCAGGCCCTGAAGTCATTAAATAACAACCAGCAAAAACATTCAGGTGATTAAATTAAAACACTTGAGGAAATTACAGCATCAACATTCAATAAATCTAACTCAAAGACTCTCCAAGGAAATGGATAAAAATTGTACTAATTGGGTCCCCTAGTGGTAACATCTAGAAAGGGGCAAGAAAGCTGAGCTGTCATTCTACATCAGGTCAAAGTGAGAAGGAAAAGTGAACTTTGATATTCCTTTAGCCAAGATATTTTGTTTTCATTTTCTGTAAAAAATGTGATATGAATATCTGTGTGTGTTGATGCTTATACTACAGAAAGTTTCCTACCTTCTCCTTGCCCCGTCTGAACCTCTCTCATTTAAAAGCAATGTCCTTATATTTCCTTCCTGAACTGAAGCAGGCAGAAGAGGATGGGAAAATATTAGTCAAGAAAACATGTTCTGATTTTGTAACCTAAATTCTTGAGAATTTCAACTTTGAGTCCTAAATCAGAACTCAACTCAAAACTTGGAAAGTAGTCTTGTGCATCTCCAAAGAATGGGGTGCTCTTGACCAATGAAGAAAATATATAAAACAATTCAGATTTTAGCTTTTGCATAAACTCAGTAGGTAGCTGTCATTGCAATCTGATTTTTGACTTTAAGAAAAGGTCTTTCTGACCCCAAAATATTGCATTTACAGATATACCTAAAATTCTTTTAGTGAGGCAGAAATTATCATAGAAAGTACATTCAACGGGCTGACTAGGGATGTGGATTCATTTACCAACTGCATGAATAAGGACAACAAATTTCTTAATGTCCCAGAGCATCCCTCTCCTCCTCTGTAAAATGGGAATAATAATGTCTGCATTTCCTATTGAACACAGTTACAGGGATAACCTTAAAATGCTCTACAACTGCTGGTAGTAATAGAAGTTATAGTAGTGGTAGTAGCAGTAACAGTAGTAATGGTAGTAGTGGTAGTAATGGTAGTAGTAGTAGTAGTAATAGTAGTAGTGGTAGTAGTAGTAGTAGTAGTAGTAGTAGTAGTAGTAGTTATTTTGTTGTTTTAAATTAAGTATTCATATTTGAAAAAAGGAAAATATTACCAGGACAATTAACATTAAATTTTTAAGAAGTCAATATTGCCTTAATTAGCATTATCTTGCTAGATCCTCTCCTGGTACCAGCTAGTCAATAGCAGTTTTGGAGAAGAAAGATGAGAAAACTATATTCATTTAGATCAAAGATTGCATGAAGAGAGCACCATGGTTAGAAGCTTCATGCACTAAGAATTTGAGAAAAAAGTGTTCTATAAGAGAGTAAAAAACAATCTAAAAAGGTATTCTTTGCCTGTTTCATGATTTTGAGGTTAACATTAATTTATTAACTGAAAAGTATTTACTAGATTCTCACTATGTGATGAGAGTTGTGCAAAACAGAAGCCATATGGTCTGGTTAGAAAAGCAAGATTTATGTACATGAGAAGGCTAAAGAAAAACATAAAATAATATAAAATTCTAAACTGAATAGAGTGAATTAGAAGGATGCAGAAAAAAAGAGGAATTTGTGTGGGCAAGATTAGATAGAAAAAGAAGCCTTTTGGAAGAGCTGGAAACATGAGTTATGTTTTCTGTACAGTTGAATTAATAATTTTTCCCTGTTATTCATACAGTTTTACCTAGTACCATATTTCAAACAAGAGTAGTAAACATTTTCAGCAGTTAGTTAGATTTCTTCTGCTAATTACAGAATCATAGAATCTTCAAGTTGAAAGGGACCTCAAGGAATCACCCAGTCCAATCTACATAATAAATTTGAAGTTAGTGTAAAGGATAAGGGAAAGTTGGGGAAAATCTTAGGACAGGTGTCACGTCTAATCAACAAGGCTTCCTTGTGTACTTCAAGTGCAATGAGCAAGGTATTTGCCCTTTGATTTTACTGATTCAACATCAACAAAAATAAAAGCAATGATAGCAAAACCAACAGTGATGACAATCAAAAAACTTTTTAAAGTACATCGATGGGCCCTGGGATCAATTACTTTCCTTTATCTCAGTGTATTCTGAGACACGTTAATCAAGATATCCTGATTATAATTTTTTTTATTGATTTTTGGCATCTCAGAAAATCTTTCTTGCATAGTAGGTGTTTAAAAAGGCTCTTGACTTCAAAGAGATAAACATTTACTGGGGAGCAAGATGTGTAAACAAATACTCTTAAATGCAAGGCAGTATATATACTCTGTGGGCATAAAATGAGACAAATAAGTTTTATGACAGGAATAAATAAAATGCTGTGGGATGAAAGATTCCACTGATAAAACTCTTAGGGAAATAAGTATTTCAAGATGTATATCTGAGTTGTGACAAAATGATTCATGTTTCCAGAAGTAACCTAGAAAATCTTTCTAGAGGATTTCAGTCCAGAGCAGAAAATTGTAAACATTAGGGTTTCAAGAGATATTTTTAAGATGACTTTTAAGTGAAAGTAGAGAATTTATAAGCAAAAGGATGGTGATAAATTAACAGTGAAAAACTGGCTAATAAAATAGTATCAAAAAAGTAATTTCCTATTTCTAAACATGCAAGAATAGTGGACCTCTTGTCCTGAGGCATGATATGTTTATTGACGATTATGATTTTTTTTTTTTAGATTTTTCAAGGCAATGGGGTTAAGTGACTTACCCAAGGGCACATGGATAGGTAATTATTAAGTGTCTGAGGTCGAATTTGAACCCAGATACTCCTGACTCCAAGGCCGGTGCTCTATCCACTGCGCCACCTAGCCACATCTTTTGGTTTGATTTTACCTAGATATTTGTAGCTCAAATCAATGAGTACTTATTGAGTATCTCTTGTATGCAAACCAATGTGCATGGGGATGAAGATAAAGAGAAGAAAATGGAACACTCTGACTTTAAGGATTTTACATTCTACTATTTGAGATGATACATATGACAAATAAGTTAATATTAAATATTAATAACTGGGCTGATCAGCTAAGACTTGATGTGGACCTAAACTAAGCCTTTAAAGATGATTATTTTAAAGTATGGGTGTAGATGGAGTACTTTTCAGATATGAACAAGAGTGGGAGTTGGGAGGAGGGAAGATATATAGCTTGTCCAAAAACACAAGGAAAGAGATGGAATGCCAAGTTCTGAGAATAGAAAAGAGTTGATTTTGACTTGAGGAAAAAAGAATGAGAAATAGGGTGAGAAAGCTAGATTATAATTGACTTCAAATGCTAGACCAGGCATGTTATCATTAAGGAGTCATTGAAGGTTTTTGAGTGAGGATTAGATTGGGGGATGGGAAGATCAGTCTAGTAATGGGAAGATCATTTTTGATGGATGGAAGAATGGAGACATTGGAGGCAGGGGAGCCACTTCAACTTGGATCAACTAAGCCAATACTACCTGCCAAGTATGTGAAAGACCTAGAAATGAAAAACTTTTATTCTCTTGGGTAATAACAATGTATAAATTTAAGAAAATGCAATATAATCTGAGGATGGAGCAAATACAAAAAACTAAAAGAATCAGAAGACAGTTTTGCAGGTAGTACTTAATAACCCATTGGATGCTAAAGATACTAAGACTGGGGTAACTAGGTGAGTCTAGGTGGATAAAACATTGGCCCTGCTGTCAGAAGGATCTGAATTCAAATCCAGACTCAGACATTTGACACTTGCTAGCTGTGTGACCTTGGGCAGTTTACTTAAATCCATTGCCTACAATCCCCCCGCCCCCCTGCAAAAGCTACCATTCTAGTTTATCTAGAACATGTAGTTTATGAAGGAGAATAAAATTAAATAAATAGGGAAATATATTACTTTAGGTCCCAAACAAAAATAGATCCTCTAAACTCAACTTTGTCTTTAGGGCTAAATTTGACTTGGTATCTATTTAAAATCACAGTTCATGAGGCTCAATCAATATTTGACTGATGGTTTTTAGGGATGAATCATAGGCCAGGCTTTTTAAAATAGACATTAATTAAATCGAGTAGCTTAACAAAATGAATAATAAGGAAAATTCTCTATACAACCAAAGGTATACACTCCCATAGAATCCCACTGGATAAATGGAAAGGTAAGCAGGTATGAATGCAGACATATTTTAGGGAATTACATTCAGGCAGTTAATCTCATGCTATAGCTGTATCCCTTTCCTAACATTTCTAATGCATACTAAATAGTAGGTTTTCCTTTGTCCTTCACAAATTCCATTTAATAACAATGAACTGTGATCCTATCTTTGGTCATCATTTTAAAAGATTACTATGGGAAAATGTTGAATGAGTAGTTAACAATTTAGGACAAGTTCAGGAGATAATTAAGACTCAGTATACTTATTTTATAGTAGATCAACGAATCACATAGGTTGAAAATTGGAAGGGAAAGAAGTGATTATAAAGTCAAATTCATATAAAAAATTGAGAAGATATTATCCAGCTTCTTTTTGAAACTTAGAAGGAGGGGTAATCTATCATTTCTAGAGGCAACCACTTCTACTTTTGTAAAGCTCTAATTGTTAGGAAGTTTTTCTTAACCTCATTTCTAAATTTTCCTCTTTGCAACTTCTACCCATTGCTTCTGGTATTGTTCTTTGGGATGAAACAGAACAAGTCTTATTGCTCTTTCACATGACCCTTCATACACTTGAAGACAATTATAATATTCCCCTGAGTATTTTCTCCAGAGTAAACATGACCTTTTCTTTTAAGTGCTCTTCATATATCAAAGCTCTTCTTTATTCTTATTCTCATCCTGTAGATTATTAGTATCTTTTTTTAAAAAAAAAATTGTTGTACATATTTGAATGTAAGTCTGCAGAAGACATCTGATGAGAGTAGAGTACAGTGGGATTATTATTTCCGTTTTTTTTCCTGGAACATATGTCTTTATTAAAATGGCCTAAAATCATATTAGACTTTTGGACCCACATAATATTACTGACAAATCAAAATTTGCACACTACAAAACTCTCAAATCCTTTCCAGAACACCTGCTGTCTACTATACCTACCCGTCCCCCCCATCTTTTTTGAACCCATGAACAAGGCTTTAGATTTATTTCTAAAAGACTTCATCTTATAAGTATCAATATCTTATTGGATTCTTGCTAGAATTTCTGCCCAGTAGGCTATGTTTTAATACAACTTCTAATTGCAGGTAGATAATCTATATAAAAATTATTTTGGCATGATGAAGCCATGTTTCAAGTTTATAATCAAATGTTTCCCTTTCTAAATGTTTACCAGTAACCTCTTTATTGAGACATTCCAGAACTGTTATAGTAATTAAAAAAAACCTCATTGAGCTATAGTTTGCAAAATCAATTCTCTTTAGAAAATTACATCTGTCCTTCAGTCTTGTCTTATTTTGCCAATTTTCCATGATTTTTAATTTTGGCAAATTGTGCCTCAAATAATCTTGCCTGCTATTATCTTTTAGAGCTTAAGGATATAGTTTATCTAGGCAAAATTGGTGGAATTCACAAATGGTAACTTGATACTTTCTTACTATCTCCTATTATCTCAGATAGAAAATGTCATTTCCTGTCATTCTGTTTTGCATTAGAAATTGAATGACTATCTTTTTTTTCCTGTTATAGATTATATTTCCATCTGCCCCAAAAAATGGTTCTATATTTTCTTTGGTCCTATACTTTTTAAAAATACAACTTAGAGAAAGTCCCTTTTTTGTTTTTAAGTTCTTTCACTAAATTTAGCTCATTCTTAGCTTTAATATGTTCAACATTATTTTATAAGACACTGTGATTCTTTTATTTTTTTTCTTCTGCTATCTGGAATTACTTTCATATTCTGCACATTAATTTTTACAATCTAAATTAGTCCATGAGTTCCCTGGGTTCCTCCAGACAAACCCTATTTTCCTTTTCATTGAAATTGTTTACTTTTGTATTGTGAATATTTCTTTCATAAGTTACTTCTGTTTTTCTGAGCTTATTTCTTCTGAAATGTTTTATTGAGATTTTACCAATCTTAATCCTTTGAAAACTTTTTTCTAAATATATAAAATTTATGTCATATTATGCCCATATTTGTTCCTTCTATAATATAAACTCTAGGAAACCGGTCATTTATCCCAAGATTCTCATCATTTCATCCCTAAGCAACCAATTCTTCCCTGTTAATGAGAAAAACACACACACACACACACACACACACACACACACACACACACACACACACACACATACAAACACACAGACCCATGCATTCTCTCTCTCTCTCTCTCTCTCTCTCTCTCTCTCTCTTTCTCTCTCCATATTTGAAGAATTCAATTACCTTTAAGGCAAATCAGGAACTTATTAGGTATCCTGCTTTTGGTGGGGAAAGAACTCTAGTATATGTCTGAATAATTAGAATCCATCTTGAATACCAAATGTCTCTATAACATTTTTGCGATCTATTTACCAAATTATGCATCTATTTCCTCTTTATTATTCAGGTGGTCTACAGAATCCTACAATTTAAAAGAATCACTTTTGTTTCTTTCTCTTTTAACTTTAACTTAAATATCCGCTTTCATATTTCTCCCCTTTTGTTGCTTACTTTCCTAATATGAATGTGTATTTTTTAACAATGTCATACAATGTCTTTTTTTAAAATTTTACTTGTTTAAGGCAATGAGGTTAAGTGGCTTGACTAAAGTCACACAGCTATTAAGTTTCTGTAGTCAAATTTGAACTCATGTCCTTCTGACTCCAGGGCACTGCCTCTACAATGTTTAATGTATAAATACCTTGTATCCTTTATCTCTGTTTAGATAAAGTTAGTCATAGACTTATTGTGAGTTTCATCCCATTAAGCCTCAGAAATGTTGATATGATAAAATTTGATGAAAGTTAAACTCATATAAAGCTAATGAAATCATCAAATCTGAGAATAGTAAGAGATGATATGTGATTTCAGTATACCTTAAGGGTTTCTTCACAAGGCAAAAGTTGGATGATGAACCAGGAAAATGGACATTGCAATTTTTATCTTCTAGTGCTCTCTACAGAACAAGTTCTGTAGTCATTGGTTAAGCATTTTAAATGTCAACTATAATGCCAATTATTTTGAGCTTTAAATACAGAGTCCAAAATGAAGTAGATTCCACTGTCAAGAAACTTACATTATATTAGAAGAAACTATATATATGTATATATATATATATATATATATATATATGCAGACAAGTCAATAGAAACTATAACTAAAGTCAATACAAAGTATTTTATGGGGGCACTAGCAACTGGGGGAATCAGGAAAATCCTCATGTAGTAAGGGAAACCTGAACTGAGGTTTGAAGATAGCAAAATAATCTCCCATTTCATCCCTTTGTCTTGCATTTGCACAATAATTTCCATATTATTTCCTTTATTTTAATGTAAACTCCTTAAGGGCAAGGTTCAAGTTTTTGCCTTTCTTTCATCATCAGTCTTTAGCACATGTTAATCACTTAATAGATGCTTATTGACTGACTAAAGCTATATGTTATGCTTATGGAATTAATAATTAATAGGAAAGTCTTGATGGTAACATGTAGCTCAAAGAATTTTGATCCAAAATAATTTATTTTTTGTTTATCTTTGAATCATTAGTAAAGAGATGAATATTGAATCCCCAGGAGAAGTCAAAAGGGTAGATTATAGAGGGACAAATGAACCCCAGAAATCCTAATCATTAGGGGTTAGAACATAAATGAAGATCCAACAAAGTAAATTTAGAAGACGTGGTCAGACAAATAAAAGGAACATCAAGCCAAAGTTCAGAGAAGAGGAAGTAGCCAAGAAGAGATGGTGGTCAGCAGAGTTGGGTTGAAGAGAGATCAAGAAGACTGAGAACTTGGACAAGGACTTTGAATTTGAAATTTGAGATAGAGATTTCACAAAGAGCTATTTTGAATGAGTATTCAGAAAGATAATTAAATTTACTGGGGATTGAATGAAGGGGATGAAAAGAAATGGAGGCCATGTGTATAGACAACTATTTTCCTCCTAAGAATTTCATTGTAAAATGGAAGCTAAGTTTAAGATTATAGCAAGCTAAATATATACTATATTATATTATTGCAAAGTAATATCAGGAGAAGGAAATAGCAAAGATTTCTAAGGAAGAAGAGGGACTTTAAGTCACATCTTGAAGGGAGCTTACCATTTTTGATCTGTCTTTCTGAAGATCATCTCCATAAACACAAATCATAATAGCTTTTAATTAATGAGAAAATACATAAACTCCATAAAATATAGTACAGAGAAAGCAAAGCAATTACTGAGAACTTTATGGACTAGATGTTTAAATAGAGACTCTGGCAAACAACAAACCAACAAAAACTCAGTCTTCACGAAATAGATCACTATAAAGTAGATAAAGCATAGGCAAAATGAAATCAGCACATCTACTCTCTAAGTCCAACATTAGTCAAGAACAGAGATAAATGCAAGCAACCTGCAGGAAGCACCATATCCTAATACGAAACATTAAATTACATAGGGTTTGAAACTATTGCTCATGAGTGCAGTAGATGAGTTCACTGAGTTTCAGACTATCAGTGTCAAGATTGGCTTGTAATAGCAAAATGTACTTGTTATTTGACTGCCCTACTGAAAAGTATTAGGATCAATGGGCTAGTTACAAGAAGTGAAGTTTCATCTCAAACTAAGAAAAGATTTCTTGTCAATTGGTCCTGTGTGAAACATGAAGGAATGAGGAATTTCCTATTCAAAGAAATATTGTATTTCCTCAGAGGCTATTCTTTGAGGAGATCATTGCGGATATCCAGGTATCACTTAGATGTTTAGATTAAACTACCTCCAAGAACATTTAAATTCAGTTATACTTTGATTCTTAGAGTTTATGAACTACTTTTCTGAAATATATATATAAACTGATTATTGGTAAGATAAGTTTAGATGTCACTACTGTCCAATTTCCCAGAAAATATCCCCATTGTTCACTTAAGGTAAAGTAGTACTGTAAATGAAGATTTTTTTATATTCACTCTTTTTCCTGATGTGCTTTGCTATTCAAAGTATCAATTCATGAAAGAAAAATTACCCTGAGTGATCAGGTTCTATTCCAAAGAACATAGCATCCTATCTCTCAATCTGTGTTCTCCTTCCTCCTCACCTATACTTGGGAACTTAGAAAACTTCTCTTTAGAGAGAGAAGTGTAGAATTAATAGAGATATTTAGTGTCCTTGAATTAGTCATTCTGACAAAATTTTGAAACTACTTTTACAGATTTAGTGCTTATATATATATATATATATATACATATATATCATAATATAGCAATAATGATATTAGTTTGGGGAAAAATCTAATAATTACATGGGGAAATAATGAAAATAAAAATTAATAAAATGTTCTAGGATTATCACATATCAAATTGCATGATAAAAGAGTAGCAACCAAATTTATCTAATACTAGTCAAAAAAGTAGTTTAAAAGAATAGATTGGATAAGTTTGATAAAAAAGCAATTCAGTATTATATCCCAGGACTTGGATAAATTCAAAACAAGAAGCTCTTGGGGAAAAGACTTCCTTTTTCATAAGAACTGCCAAGAAAAAAATGGATATCAATTTAGAGCAGCATCTTATACCATATTCCACAAAAAATATTTACAGTTGGAAAAGTACTCTAAATATAAAAAATCATATTGAAAAAAGGGAAGAAAGAAATTCATGCCTATAATCAACTAAAAAACAATAATGTCAGGGAATCAAGGATATTATAAAAATAAAATGGATATTTTTGATTATATAAAATTAAAATATATTACATTAACAAAATTATTGCAACCAGAATAACAAGATTATGGGAAATTATGGAGAATATTAATTGCTTAAAACATCTGTGGTAAAATTCTGATAATTAAAACCTTTAGAAAATGTACATTAATATATCACTAATAGTTAATATATAAAAATGCAATGCAAATTATTAGTCACCATATGAAAATTATGATTATTAATAATAGAATGAATATAAGTTAAAACAAGCTTGAAGTATCACTTCATGTATATCAAATTGGCAATATTTGAAAAAAAGATAGAAATAGTGTAAAGAACCTGTGGGAAGATAGGCATGCTAATGTAACATTGGTAAAGTTCTGGATTAGTCCAATCATTATGGAAAAATAATTTGGAATTATAGAAGAAATATCCTAAAAAAGATTCATAACCTTTGTCTGTAAGATCTTAGTACTGGGATCAAGGAGATCAAGACTCGTTAAAAAAGACTTTGTGTATACCAAAATATTCTGTACAGTATTTCTTACAGTAATAAAAAATCAATAAATAAACTAATTGTGTGACTATCTGTTGGTGAATGGCTGAACAAATTGTGTCTTGTGAATATAATTGGATATTATTATACCATAAGGAATGATGAATATGAGTAATTTAGAGAAACATGACAAGACTTGTTTGAGACAGTATGAAGAAACCAGGCACAAGAGGCAAATAAACACAATGACTGTAATGAAGAAAATTAAGACAATATCCCAAACAGCAAAATTCAGATGAATTACTGTGATCACTGTTTATCACTACACTTTTCCTCCTAACTTAAAAAAGCAATGAACAATGTAAAGAGTAGACTTCTATATGTTCTTAGCTATAATCATTGGAAAGGTAATTTTGCTGTTTTAGAGATTTTAAGGAATGACTCTGTATGTGGGAGAGAATATTTATATGGAAATGATTAGCTTAATACAAAGAGTAGTAATGAAATATTTTTTAAAATGCTCTATCCAGGAGCAGCTAGGTAGTATGGTAGTTAGAGTACTGACCCTAGAATCAGAAGACCTGAGTTTAAATCCAGGCTTAGACACTAGATCACTAGTTGTGTGACCTTGGACAAGATACTTAATCCCATTGCCACTCACACAAAAATTAAAATTAAATTCAAAAAGTTTTTTATACTGTGTCACCACCATTTCATCTGGCATACCTATCTTCATTTTCCATGCTTTATAAAATCTGACTGCTTAATTTATCCCCTATTGTTGGCTAACATTTCCATAGCTTTTTTTAAGGTTCAATAACTTTTTTTTAAGGTTTGTAAGGTTTACTAAAACTTTTTTTTTCCTAACAACCTAATAAGGGAGGTAAGTGGGTACCATTACTCTTTTTTTTATAGAGGAGGACATTGAAGCTATGAAAGATAATTTGCCTATTGTCCAAACAACTAGAAAGAGGGTTAGAGATTTAAATACAAGGGATCTGATTTCAAGTAAAAAGCACTTTTCAGTGCTCTCAGGTACTCTTATTATCCTATGCATGAACTCACAATATAGATTTGCATATTAAGAAAACCACCACCTGGCCTTGAAGAGCCCCAATTGACTTCCAAAGCTAACTGTTAGTAATATTTAGTGCTCCACAGTTACTTTCCCTTCCTTATACACATTCATTCCTCAAGGACTTAGAGTACCTACAATGTGCCAGCCAATGTGTTCAATGCTAGAAAAACAAAGACAAAAATAAATTAGTTCTTATCCTTAAGAAATTTGCACTGTACTTGAGAGAATAAAATATGCCTTCCCTATTGGAAGGGGTAAGGTATGAACTCTAAATTTACATTTATTTTTGAAGAAGGCACTATTTCACCACAGAAGGCAAGGATTCAAATGGGTAACTAAAAGGTTATCCTATGCCAAGTCTGAGAGGCTAGGAGGAGGTGGGTAGTCATTTGGTGTGTAATGATCAGTTGAGTCAAGGTCCATGGAGTCTATCAGTACAATGCTTCTCTAATTTCCTGCCTGACCTGCTTCCCATCAAGATCTTCACTTAGAGGTTGTGGTTTCTGGAAAAGAAGCTTCCTTCCAAAATTGCTCCAGACACTTACAGTCACAGTGAGAAGGATTTGCCTTAATATCAGTCTGCTTCTGCTGATTCATGCTGCGATGGTGGTCATCTGTTTTCTTTACAAAGGAGCCAGAGTTCCATATAGAATTCCTGCCATCATCCTCGTAACTCAAAGGAAAGTCCTCATTGTTCACTCAGAAGAACACACATTTTTGGTGTGGTAGACCAGTTCTCATGCTTTTTAGAGTAGAAGTGTTCTTCTGGTTTTATAGCACTTTAATATCTGTGGAGCAATTCACAAATATTATCTCATTTGATTCCCACAACAATTTTAAGTGCAATTATGATTCACATTTTTAAAGTTGAGGAAACTAAGTCACACAGAGGTAAAATGCCTTTCCTAAAGGCACACAGTTAAGAAGTGTCTCAGGTAGGATTTCAATTTGAATCAAAGTACTACTCTAGCTTTCTGTCTCCTACCATATCTCCTAATTGTCTTAACATGTTCAAGAACCTCACTTCTTTACTGGGTTATTGCAATGGACTCCGAGTTGATCTCAAGGCCAAAAATCCCTCCACATTCCAATCTCACCTCTACTTAGCTTCTAAAGTGAATTTGATAATGCCTTAGGTATAATCATATCTCTACTATATAATCTTAATAATTTGGGGCAAGTCATTTCTCCTCTCTGGGATCCCTGTCTGGAACTCTAGCTCTAACATCTATGTGAAGGGGAAATCCCTTTGGATCTCATTATCCTCATCTGTAAATTAAGGAGATTGGATAAGATATCCTTTGAGACTCCTTCCACCTCCAAATCTAAGATGTTAAAAATTCCAAAATTAGATATACTTTAATGTCTCTTTCGACTAAAACTCTGATCCTAAAGTCACTAGAAAATGAGATATTGCCCAAGAAGATGGGTAAACCTCCAAAACCATCAACATATTGGTGCCTCTGTTCAGTTCAGAATATGCAGCTCAACTTTAAATCATTTTTGTGTAAGACCTGACTATTAATCAAGCCTATCTCAGTGAAAATAATATTATGTGGAGTTGTAACAGACCTTGACCACACATTACCCATTCTCCTATATAATGTATACTTCTTAAATTATCTTCAGAAACCTTTGTGCCCAGAGTTAATCACCCTTTCTATTTCTCCTTTCTTACTCCTTCCTTCCTAATTCACTTAGAATTTAATTGGAACCTCTGCTCTCAAAAATATTAATGATTAGATAGAACATGTGCCCTACATATAGCACACAGGACTGAAAATGTGGAGCTTCCTCATAAAATTAATGAAATTTAGATAAGACATTATGCTAATTTCTATGATCGATGACTCAAAGGTGTCCTGCTTTGCAGTGTGAATCAACTTTCTTAAATGCCTAGTTTAGAAAAAGAATTGAAATGCTAAACGTGTTACTAATGCTTGTGTAATGAATATGTTCATAGTCTTCCCTTCTAAAAATTAACTAAATAGATAAAAGAAGTACTTTTTCAGTTCCAAGTAGTCAATACCATATGCTGCATATAGGGGTAGGGTGTTAGGGGAGGAAGAAGAAGAGAGGATGGAAGACTGGACTGCTAAAAGACTTCCTCAAGACACAGAAATCATGTTTGCCTTCCTTCTGTCTACCCCAATTAAGTATGATATTAGGACCCTGGCCCTATGTGGCAGATGCCCTTAGGCTGTGTTATTAATGTGGTGCCTTTTTTTCTGTTCTGCTTCATGAAGCTGTACATTTGTGCCTGTCTCAAATGACAAGACTGTAGTCAATATTCAGTGCATGTGTGGTGTTAATCCTCTTTTCTTTCCAGGTTCTTTCTCTTCCTGTGTGGGGAATGATTTGCTTATACATTTCATCTACTCTTACCTTGGTAAGTCGGGGAGGGGGGGTTCTTGAAAGAGGCAAGTATATTGCTAAAATTCACTCTCAGGATCTTAAGGGTATCTGATGTAGTAGAAATCCATATCTACACATATGAGCCCAGGTATTGCACTACCGATCAATGTGATTCTAATTTATATAAATCAATTGAAAAGATACCATTACATAAAATATTTAATAAACAAAAAGGCAAAAGCAAGAAGGATTATTGTTGAACTGTTTCAGTCCTTTATGACTCTTTGTGACCTCAGTTGGGGTTTTTTTTGACAATGATAATAGAGAGGTTTGTCATTTCCTTTTCCAAGGAGAAGAGGGAATAAAGGAATAATCAAACAATAGTTCACCCATAAACCCAGGTCACTCTCACACAAATATATTTTGGGAGGGAAGAGAGAACAGACTTACAGGAACCTGGCGATTAAACATATGAGTAGTGAACCAATGTACCAAAAATATCTCATAATGTTGGATGATAGGCTTGCTTTCTTCATGAAGAGTTCTATATCACATGTCACTGGCATAGCAACACTTGTTCTGCTTGACTCTCTTGTTGGACAAAGCTACTTTCTGGCTACTCATGGATCTCTGAATCAGTGTCAAGCTATTTTAGCTATTAGGAGGATTTATCCTGAACTCTACAGAGCTTTTTTTGTTGGTTATAGCTAAAGGTGGAGAAGAGAACAAGAAGGTTTTTCCAAAGTGCAACATGAAATGCTATATTCTCCAATCACCTCTGAGCATCAAAACTTTCCTCTAATCTGATCAGTTTCCCACATCATTTTGGAGATGATATATTCCAACCATCTGATTTTAGATGTGCTTTTTCCTGTAAGCTTCTAAATTTTATTCATTTTGGGATCTGTCTTTTGCTGGTAGCTTCACTCGTAGGTTTTTCTGAGAACCTCAAGTGTTATCAAATAATTTCTGTTCTCACTCTTATGCCTCAAATCAGGGTCTCCTTCTGGATAATAACCACCTCTATCTGAGATTTAGAAAGTCCAAGCCTACATTTCTGTTAGATGGAATATAAATAGTTATATCTAATGGTCTGGAAGTCCTAAATACTTCTTTAGAAGTCCTAAATACCTCACAGAAATAGGGCTTCAAAACCCTGAAAACAGTCATATGTTAATTACCTCTAGAAAACAATACACTAGAGCCAAATTAGTCAGTGGACTTTTGCCTCTGAGATGTTATATCCATTCAGGTCTTTTCAGAAAAAAATCTATCCCCCTCAAGAACTTTTATCTGAGATTTATTTTTTTTCCTATAAGATCTTCTCAAAACTGCTTATACTTCTCTTCAAGCTATTTTTTTCCTTCATGATTCATACAAAAAATGCTTTGTCTCTTTCAGGAAACAATATAAATGCCTTAAAAATACCAATAAAGCTGATCTACATCCTTCTCTTATATACAAAACCTAGTGTAATGGAATATTGCATAAATGGTTTTGGTGATAATTGTGAAGATGATGAAAATAGAGATTAATAATATACTCAGAGTTGATAGAGATCTGATTTGTAAATAAGTGGCAAGAAATGTCAGAACTTGAATAAGCATAGCTACTGTAGCAATATATAAAGTATGAATTTTCTGCATGTTTCAAAATCATCTCCTAAGCTCTTTGAAACAATATAAATTTAGGATCAGGAGGGACCTTGAAGGCCATTTTGTTCAAATCTCTCATTTTACAGATGAGGAAATAGAGAAGTGAAGTTTCTTTTCTAGGCTCACAGTGATAACAACCACCTGAGATAGGATTTTCTTGTCTTCCAGAGGCCAATACAAGCTTTCTATCCACTTCATTACCTAACTTCTTCATATCACTTTTCTTATCTTCTCCCCTTTCAACTCAATGAAGTTTTTTAGTGAAGTATACATTAAGCTAATCAAACAAACCCAAATGTAAATTCTTGATATATTGACAGCTTCTGGGGGTCAGAGGCAAATTAGCCAGTAAACATTATTTTCTACTTTGCACTCTCTTGAACTCCAAAAGTATCTACAAATGCTAAAATTTTGGGAGGAAATTATATTTTAAATCTCCAGAATCTCAGAGGCTGTCCTTCATATAATAGCACAAGGAAGTTCAATTGTCTTTTTTGTTTGTTTGTTTTTCCCATCTAAATTTCATTCTATACTTTGACTTTGGAACCTGAGTCAAGCTGGATAATTTTTTTTTTTTTTTGCTGTTACTTAATTACCTGATGACTTTTCAGTTTGTTGTAGAATAATTTTGAGGATGTTTGTATAACATGTATGTTTGGGCTCCAAATGCCAAAATTGGGTAGTTGTGAATAACTGTCCTGTAAATGCCCTCTCAGTCTGGCTAATTCCAGTCCATACTTTGGAAAGATTCTTAGTAAAATACACACAAAAATACATTTATATATATGTATTCATACATTTATGTATTCATACATTAATACATTTATGTATTCATATATATATATATATATATATATATATATATACTCCTTTTGTGCATGTATATGTAATTATACAATAAATCTGCATCTGTGGGAAAATGTATGTGTGTATTTATGGATTTTTTTCCTAATGTTAAACAATTTTGTCTTACTATATCAAAATTGCTAGTTCACTGATATGTCCCAGGACATTGGATATAATATTTAGAAATTGAGCAGAGAAATACCTAAAGTTTGTGGAGTTGATATATTGACAGCTTCTTGTCGGGGTCAATCTAGCCTGGGAGGAAGAAATGGAAAGTAGAGCTGACCAATAGCTTATTCTTGTTATCTTCATTCTTCTCATCATCTTACAATTTAAAGAGTTGAAAGACCTGATTTCCAAAAATAACTGATTTACAATGTAAAAATGGACTCACAAAGAACTCTTTATATACTGGCTTCTGAAATTCTTTGGTGTTTAGATGAAAAGTGGCTTTTCTTCATTTCTACCCTTTGGGGACCTGCTTTCCCATGGTTAGGGAGAGGTTTAAGCATTGTCAGTTTAGGTGAGAATGATTCTCTTTTTCATCTGTAAGCAGATGAGCTTACCAGGTGGTCACTCAGAGTTCATGGACAAAGCCAAGGTTCTTCCTTCTATTAAGAATCTTTCCAGAGCAGCCCAGGACATAAGTCATCCTGAGAGAGAAATTTTGCAAGTTATACATAACTTCCCTAATACTGGCATTCAAAGTCCAAAGCTCCACACATTCACAGATTCTTCTCTCCAACATCAAAATCCTCTTTTTAAAATGTATTTCATTTGTAACATTGACATTAACCTCCTTGCCCTCTGTGTCAAAGAGTTATGTTTAGGGGTTCCCTAGTCTCTCTTTACCAGCCCAGGAGAAATGTCTGTCCTGTCTGAACTCTGAGCTTCTTTAAGATTTTATGGTTGAGCCTCTATTTGTTTTTGTTACTGTCTCGAAATCCCTGATGTTGAAATTTTGCTCCCCAGATTCTCTCAAGGACATACAACACCCCCATCCTAAGACTTTCCATTCTCCATTCACTGTGACCCTGGAGGAAATAAAGGGTTAAAGACAAACCATTTGAATCTATGCTCACTGTGCTTGTCAATTCTTGTACTCAAGTCATACACACAGAGGGCAGTTTTGTCAAAAGATTACAAGCCAGAAACTTCAGTAACATAGCTAAAGGCTTTTCATGTTGTATTATATTAACTGAACTATGGGGAAATTAGCAGATAAATTCCCTGCTCCTGAGACCTGTCGAAATGAGTCAAAAGCTCTAGTCAAAGAAAGCTCTAACCTCCCCCATTTGTCTTTCAGTCTACAAAAGAATTAAGCTTGGGAAAGGAAAACAGTCTCCCCCCCCACAAAACACTCCTTCAAAAAGCAAACTTAGTAATGACTGTTTTGTGAGCCCAAAATCCAGAAAAATTCCTTCTTAAGAATTCGGGCTGTACCCAAACCCAGGCCAAAGGTTTATTTCACATTCAAAGATTAAGGAAGGACCATGGGATGGCAAGGTCTATAAGACTGGAGTTGAAATCAGCCTTAGAAATCAACCTGGTTTAAGGCTCTCCATTAATAAAGAATGAGATTGTGGCTCATCTTTTTCTCCTGCCATCTCTCTGAGTGTATTTTGATACACACACACACACACACACACACATAATTATAAACATGGATGTGTGTGTATCTATGTGTGTGGCAGAAGAAATTCCAGCTCTCACATAGGCAAATCATTTAAGAATAGTAATAATATTAATAGTCACAACTGATATTTACATAGTACTTCAGGTTTTGCAAGTTGCTTTGTATCTCATTTGATTTAACTTTGATTCTCAATTTCCTTATCTACAAAATGAACTTAGAAATCCTTACACTGCTGACCTTCACAATACAGGAGTATTGTCATGATGATACTTAACCAATCTCAAACTATTATTGCTATTATATATATATATTATATAATATATCATATTATGCATTTTTATGTTTTGTCTTGGCAGTTCTATTGTACTATTCTTTGGGAAACTGCATCTTTTTCAATAACTATGGAGCTTCTCCCTGGAGAAAATTCCATCTTTACAACATCAGTATTCTCCAAGTGTTATGAATTATGGAATTCTATGAGCCCCAGGGAATTACAGGGCATTAGGAAGGCACTTGGTCCAATAGGAAGGATATTGGATTTGGAATAAGAACATTCAATATTAACTCTGATAATGTCTAATTGATTTTGAGGAAGTCATTAAACTTCCATTGGCCTCAGCTTCTTCATTTGTAAAATTAGGGGCCAACTAGATGTCCCTTGAGTCCCCTTCTAGCTCTAAATCTGTGATTTTATATGTTAGTATGACCATTTTATCAATGAGGATTTTCATAGGAGATGAGATAAGGATGCCATCAGAGAGATTTATGGGTAGAAAGGTAGATTGGTCATGTAGCAGAAGCAAAGGATAAATGATAAACAACCCAGCCAGAGACCTAGAGGACGACCCTGGTACCACATACACACAAACAGACACACACACATACAGAAACACACACACACACACATAGCACACATATTATGCGTTTTTAAGACCAAACTTGTGGAAGAGCTGTTTTTTGTTTTTTGTTTTGTTTTGTTTTTTAAATTGGCAACTCATTAAATCTTTCAACAATCAAATAAGATAATTTTTGCCAGACCCTTAAACACAGTGGCATAGAGTAGGTAGTTAATAAATCCTTCCTTCCTTCCTTCCTTCCTGCCTTCCTGCCTTCCTGCCTTCCTGCCTTCCTGCCTTCCTGCCTTCCTGCCTTCCTGCCTTCCTGCCTTCCTGCCTTCCTGCCTTCCTGCCTTCCTGCCTTCCTGCCTTCCTTTCATCCTTCTTCCCTATCTCTTTTTCCATCATGATCTCACTTTTCAGGGTCATATTGAGGATCCAAATGGTAGCTTCAACCATGAGGAAACAGGAAAATGAAAATTCAAGACTATAGGTCAGATAATTCATTTATCAAAATAAAATGAAGAGAATCCAAAGCTACTAAGAATCCAGTAGCTACTAAGTTACTATGAATTTTTTGTTGAAAAAAAGCAGAGGATAAGATGAAAATAAAACCAACATGCATTGTGAATAAAATGCCTATTCTGTTCTAAGAAGCCCATCATTTACATAATACATTTTAATTTACATTATTTAAAACAATTCTCTAAAGATGGGGACTGAGCATACTTATCACCAAAAAAATGTCTACATTGATGGTGCAAAGTGGTAAATTGGTTTCCAAAGTTTCTGAGGTTTGACTCACTCTAATCATTTAAAGTGAGTTGTAAAATGAATGAACTTTGGTTATTTTGTTGTATGTGAGCATGCAGGAAAAGTTTGAAATATTTAAAGTAAATTTTCCCTCATCATCTTTATTTTCTTTTGCTGTTTACTTAGAATTTTATTTTTCCCATTACATGTAAAAATATTTTTTTAGCATTCAGTTTTAAAGTATTGAGTTCCAAATTCTTTCCCTTATTCCCTCTCCAGCTCCTTTTGTTGAGCAGGCAAGGAGTTCAAAATAAATTATACATGTGTAGGTATGCAAAACATTTCCATAATAATCATTCTGTCAAAGAAAATATGGACAAAAATACCATCAAGGAAATTAAAATAAAAAAATATGCTTCAATCTATATTCAGATACTATCAGTTCTTTCTCTTGGGTTAAATGATAATTTTTATCAGGAGTCCTTGCTGGGAATAACTAAGTCATTCACAACTGATCATCTTAAAATATTGTTATTTGCATCAGCTCATGTAAATCTTTCAGGTTTTTCTGAGAGCATCTTGTTTATCATTTTTTAGGGTAGAATATTATTCCATCATAATTACATTCCCCAATTTGGGATGGGAATTCCCTCAAATTCCAATTCTTTGCCACCAGAAAAGAGTTGTTATAAATATTTTTGTTCTTATAGCTTTTTTTCCTTTTTTCTTTTTATCTCTTTTGAGAAACAGACCTGGTAGTCATGTTACTAGGCCAAAGAGTATGCATGATTTTATAGCCCTTAGGGTAGGGTATGGTTCCAAATTGTTCTATAGAATGGTTGAAGCAATTCAGAACTCTAACAACAATGAATTAATGTTTCATTTTTCCAATATTCCTTCCAACATTTGTCACATTCCTTTTCTGTCCTAATAGTCAGTTTTGTTGATTAGATGATTTTTGGTTGTAATCTTGGCTTCTTTGCCCTTTAGGATACCATATTCCAACCCCCCAAGGTCCTTTATTGGAGAAATTCCTAATCTTGTGCTATTCTGGCTTTGGCTGTATTATACTTGAAATATTTCATTCTGGCTATGCACAATGTTTTTTTCTTGACCTGCATTTTGGCTATAATGTTCCTGAAAGTTTTCATTTTGGGATCTCTTTCAGGAAGGGATCATTGGTTTAATTTCTATTTTAGTCTCAAGTTTTAGACTATCAAGGCTTTACTTGACAATTTCTTGAAAGATGATTCTAGGCTCTGTTTTTGACATGGTTTTCAGGTAGTTCAATCATTTTAAAATTATCTCACTGAATCTATTTTTCCAGATCACTAGTTTTTCCAATAAAATATTATACATTGTCTTCTATTTTTGGGGGTGGGGGGAAGGCAATGGGGTTAAGTGACTTCCCCAAGGTAACACAACTAGGTAATTTTTAAGTGTCTGAGGTCACATTTGAACTCAGGTCCTCCTGACTTCAGGACCAGTGCTATATCCACTGCAACACCTAGCTGTCCCTGTCTTCTATTTTTTCATTCTTTTGATTTTTTTTCTTGATTTTTCATGAAGTCATTGGTTTCTATTTGCTCAATTCTAAATTTTAAATAATTATTTTCTTCAGAGAAATTTATGACTTTTTTTAATTGGACCAGTTCTGCTCTTTTAGGTATTCTTCACCTCATCGGTTTTTTGGACCTCTTTTACCATTTTTGCCTAGTCTATTTTTTAGGGTGTTATTTTCTTCAGCTTTTTTGTGACACCTTTATCAAAATCATAAGTTAGCTCCTATTTCATGATTTTCATCCAGTACTCTCATTTCTCTTTCCAATTTTCTCTTTACCTCTCTTACTTGATTTTCAAATCTTATTTGAGCTCTTCCATGACCTGAGATCTATTATTATTTTTCTTGGAGTCTTTGGATATTAGAGTGTTGATTTTATGATCTTCTGAGGATATGTTTTGTGCTTCCTTGTCAGCATAGTAACTTTCTATAGTCAAATTTTTTTCTTTAGTTTGAACATGTTCTTAGACAGTATTTGACTTTCAACTCTTTTTTTTTTTAGATTTTTTTGTAAGGCAAATGGGGTTAAGTGGCTTGCTCAAGGCCACACAGCTTGGTAGTTATTAAGTGTCTGAGACCAGATTTGAACCCAGGTACTTCCGACTCCAGAGCCAATGCTTTATCCACTTAGCCACCTAGCCACCCCTCAACTCTTTCTTAAAGCAGGGTTCTGCTTCCAGAGTTGAGGGAACAATATCTGAAGCTTTAGGGATGCATCTATTTTCCAAGATACTCCAAGGGATCTGTAAATTTTCAGTTCTTCTGAGGTGCTATAGTCTAAATAGAGTTGTTTACTACTCTCTTGGTTTGTGCTCTGATCTTTCAGCAACAACAAGCTCTTTTTTCTGTTCTGGAACTTTGAGGTATGGTGGTCCTGTTCTTCTGTTGTCACAAGCTCTGGTGTGTAAGTGCTCCTCCTTGCCCTGGGTTTACCGCTCAGCACTATGACTGGATCTCAGTATGGGCAAAGCAACAGGGTCCTGCTTCAGTGCTAGCAAGGAAAACCCTGTAATCTCAATCTGACAAGTGAATTGACCCCCTTTCCAACTGTAGGCTGAAAGCTCCAGAAACAGCTGCCACCACTGCTGGTTTAGAGGATGCCAAGGTATGACTGAGTCTGCACTGGCACAACCTGTGTTGGACTGTGCTCCATTCTTAATCTGGTGCAAGAGATATTCCTGTTTACCTCGGTTGTCTTGGGGTGGAAAATAGTTTTTACTCCTTTTTTGTGGGTTCTGTCACTCTGAAATCTTTTTAGAGCCATTATTTAAAGGAGTTTGAAGTGGGTTGGGGAGAGCTCAGATGATTCCCTGCCTTTACTTTGCCATCTTGGCTATGATTATTTGCTACTTTGACTTTTTAGAGTAAGTGGGGTTAATAGGTAGATTAGTAAAATGCTTCCAAGTGGCACAGTGAATATGGACTCGGAACTAGGTCCAAATCCAAGCTCCTTCACTAACTGGGGTCAGTTATTTATGTTTCCTGGACTTCAAGGTCTTCACCTATAAAATTAGGAGGTTAGACTAGGTGGTCTCTAAGGCTCTTTCAAGTTATATGACTTTATATTGGACCCTTGTTTAATTGATGCCTAAAATTTACAGGTATGGGCAGTTAGGTGACTTGGTGCATGGCCTCTCATCAAGACCTAGAGAAGGAAATGACAAACTCCTTTAGTATCTTTGGAATCACAAAAAGTCAGACACAAATGAACAACAACATTGTTCAGGTAAAATATACACATTCACATGCCTAAATGCATACCTACAACAAATATATTGATTGCAGGGAAATATAGTACATATTCTATCATTATAAATGCAATTGCAAAAGACAATAGCTTTCTTGAATACAAGGTCATTGATGAGTTAAAGTCAGTCTACAAACTCAGACATGACTATTGATTTGCTCACAGCCCCCAAGTGTATTCTCCCTCCCATTCCCAATGAATCATTCACACACTGTAAAACTGTATAAAGGTAAAATGGCTATGAAGAAGAAAACATCTTCTCTCAGTGACTTAACTTGGTAGGTCAACCAAAACCCATCCATTAAGAATAGGAAAGCACTTTGCAAACATTAAGACAATATTTTCAAGTTCAGGGACTAGGGGGAAGAGAATTGAGTCAAATATCTCAATAATTGAGGCCTGAAAGAAAATGCCTTTCCCTAAAATATCCATATCATTCAGTAAAGCTTTCTCATAGGAGATAAGAGCTAAACTATGTCATCATTCCATGTTTAACTATAGTCTTTACTTCCCAACGCAGATATTATATTGGAACTGAAATCAGAAGATCTGAGTTTAGAGTGTTATTCTGACTCTTACAAATTATTTGACTTAGGGCAAATGACAAAGTATATAGAGTAATGGACTTACAATCAGCATGAACTCAGTTTGCATCCTACCTCAGATGTTTGCTATCTGTGTGTCCCTGGGTAAGTCATTTAATTTGTCTGTGTCTTAGTTTCTTCATTGGAAAAATGAAGGAGGCTTAATGGTGTCCAAAGTCCTTTCCAGTTCTATTTCTACGATTTTTCGAATCTGATAACTTCTCAGCTTCAACTTCTTCATGTCTTTGAAAAAAGTCCTTTCCTTACCTAGCTCATAAAGTTCAGAAGAACAAATGAGAAAATTTCTCTGAAGTACATTATAATTTTAAAATACTGAATATTTGGAAGTTATTTCACTTTTTTAGGTATCCAATTCATCTCAAACTAGCTGTTCGTTTTGACATTCTATTTCCCATATTGTCATATTGGTATTATCAGTTCCTTGAATGCATAATTTACCACTTCCTCATCTCGACTTTTATAATTTTTGTCTTCCTTAAAAGGTCAACTCAAGGTTACCTTGAAACTTCTCTGATTCCTTTCTCTCCATCATGTTCTGAGTTCTTTCCATCCTTAAACTTTCTTATATTTACTGACTTGTTGCATCCCATCCACCCCTACCCTCATTAGAATGTTAGCTCCTTGAGGGTCTGTCTCAATTTTTTTTTGATTCTCCAATGCCATGGAAAGGCATCATGGCATAGTGGCTATAGAATGACCCTGAAATTTGGAAATACCTAGGTCAAGTACCACTTCTGACACAAATGTGGAATCCTGGGCAAGACACTTGACTGTCTAAGACTGAAAGTTGTACAAAAGGTATTGACCTATCTTGGTAGAGAGTCCTTAGATGAGATTCCCTTTACCAGTGAAATCACATGTTAATCCCTATCACCAATACTTAGCACATCCTAGTTGCTTAAGAAATCTTATTAAATGAAATCCTAAGCAAAATGCTTTTCACTACATGTTATACTACTAAACTTTCCCAAGATACAGTGGACTCTTTTTGAGCCTCTACTCTATGAGATAGACAGAGACAGAGAGGGGGAGGAGGAAGAGGAGGAAGAGGAGGAGGAAGAAGAAGAAGAAGAAGAAGAAGAAGAAGAAGAAGAAGAAGAAGAAGAAGAAGAAATAATAGAAGAAAGAAGGAGGAGGAGTGAGAAGGGAGAGGAGGAGCAGGGGGGGAGGAGGAGGAAGACAGGGAGGATATAGAGGAGGAGGTAGAGGAGGAAGAAGAAGTCACTTAAACTTGTTAAAACTCAGTTTCTTCTTCCCTGGGGAGGTGGGGGAAGCAATAATAGTATCTACCTCACAAGGTGGTTGTAAGAATCAAATGACCTGACATATATAAGGTACTTTACTTCAAAGTGGTATAAAAATGTTAGCTATCATTATTAAAGGGAAAAATGAGTAGTGACAAAGAAATGTGACATGATTGTATCTTTCTTCAATGAAATTGTATGAAGTGACCTTTTTTTTCATTCACTCATCTCAGTAAGCTATTAACTTCATAGCTTAACTGAGGTTATCTAAATGGGAATATGCTTATGCAGTAAAATTGTTTTTTTTATTTTAAGAGGGCTTTAATACCAGGATTCTATTTTCACATAAATTTCCTCTTCACCTAAAGTTTAATTAGATTACAAAGGATTGAATAAATGTGAAAAATTTTCTCAAAACATGTTTACCCAAATTCCACATACCTATTAAACTCAAGGGTTATAAATAAATTCATTATTAATCTAAATTATCACTATTATTTTGAGAATTTTAACTTTTATATGCTTTGTATTAAGTACTTTCTTATTTGTAGCCTTATCATGGCACTGAGAGAATCATGTTGTATTTGAAGTAAAGAAAGATTAATGCAAACTAATGTAAAAACAATATTATGATGTATCAAGGTGCATGAATAATGTACTTGCAGAATGCCTCATGCACCAGCACATGCTTCATTTTGTCGATATGACAAATGTAATTTGCTGCCTTTTTTTCATACATTGTAATTGTAACTATGGTGTTAATTAAACATATCTCCAGTTAGCCTTTGAAAAGGTGCATATTGGTCTGAAAGCTTCCACTTTGCCATGTTTTAGTATTTTTAATATTTTCTTATTTTTTATTTATAGCATACTCACATTTTAATAGCATGATTTTTCTCCATCTCAAATACCAAATGACCTCAAGCTGTTCTGGTCATTGTAAGGAAAATTTAACTATTATTATTCTGATTGTTATTGATAAGAAGAAAAATAATGAGGGATTACTCCCAGGAATAAGAATTGGCTTATAGTCTGAGCGCGAGCTAGCTGTGTGGTTCTTGCTAAGTTAACTCATTAAGAGTCTCAGTTTCCTCGTCTAAAAAATGAGGGGGTTGGACTAGATCATTTCTATGCTTCCTTTCAGCTCTAAAATTCTATGATTCTAAGATCTATTACTTATCATTGTCTAGCCTAATTTAAAAGGACAACTTTAATTTTTGATCTCTGAGATTTTTTTCTTCCACTATTCTAATTATTATTGATCTTTCTGAAGTACTCTCCTTCCAAAGCATCTGGGACCATTTATAAAATGAAAATGAGTTTTATAGCAGGGGGAGGAGGGGAAAGATGTATAGAAGTTTTCTTTGATTTTATTCTATTTTCTCTTTGAGGCAATGCCTATTTTTCCAAAGAGATCCAAGACACATGAACCAAGTCACATATATCATATGTCTTCACTTAAAAAGCACATCTTCATCACTATTGAGGACCATTTTCTGACTATAATCATAAAGCAAAAAAAAATAAATGCTTTCCCCCAAAATAGATGAGAACATGCTTTACTCTCCCTGCTTTGCTTAGGTGTAGGGCAAATGGATATGGAGCAGGTAATACACTGTCAGAGAGAAATGATATGCTGGTCAAATTTCCTGGTATTGCTCAGGTTTTTCAGACATGTCTGATTCTATGTGACCACATTTAGGGGTTTCTTGGCAATGACAGTGGAGTAGTTTGCCATTTTTTTCTCCAGATCATTTTACAGATGAAGAAACGGAAGCAGAGTTAAGTGACTTAGCCAGGATCATACAGCTAGTAAATGTGTGAAGCTTGATTTCATGAATCTTTCTGATTCCAAACACTGCTCCTCTCTGCTGAACCACCTAGTTGGTCAGATTTTCCAAACTGCCCCCCTTTCTATTTCTATTCTTCCCCCCCTTTTTGTTTCTAATCTTTGTTAGAATAATCCCTATCTGGGGCGGCTAGATGGCACAGTGGATAGAGCACCATTGGCCCTGGAGTCAGGAGTACTTGAGTTCAAATCTGACCTCAGACACTTAATAATTACCTAGATATGTGGCCTTGGGCAAGCCACTTAACCCCATTTGCCTTACAAAAACCTAAAAAAAAATTAAAATAGAAAGAATAATCCCTATCTATGAAATATATATATATATATATATATGTAGAGAGAGAGAGAGAGAGAGAGAGAGAAGTGAGATAAGAGGGATTTGTTTAGAAATGACAGCTATTTAAAAAGAAATTATATGAATATTTTTCAAAGATATATATTACATATATAAATATATTTATGTATATATCCATCTAATAGAGGATGAGAGGGTTCAGATTGACTGAACAGTAATCAATGCCACCTCTCTAAATTGTCTGAATATAATGCCCTTCTCCTTGTCTTGGCTTCATTTCTCGTATTCATCTTTGGAAACCCAAAGAGTCTTTTCCAAACTGGATACAGTGGAATGGAGAATTCACCTTTTCTAGGATCTGGCTCTTTCTCCTTTTATAAATCTTCTCAGTGTGATTGGCAGATATTCCTAGATAGTTCTGCTATCCATTTGTTTTTCTTTTTGCCTATTTTTTTAATTAGCCTTCTTCCTCTGATTTAGAGATAGGGAAGATAAATCTGACTTCATGTTGAGCAATTCAATATTAGATGGAAGAACAGGGACCCAGGAGTTCTTAATTTCTCCCCCATATCTCTAACAGAACACTAGAAACAATTTTTCTAAGGCCTCTTCTATTTTTTAATAAAGAGTGTTATCCCTTCCTCTCCCATCTTGTGTCATGGGATCACAAATGGGATTTAGTCTCTAATTAGTCTAAATGTTTATGCAGAAGGACCATGAAGAGATACTATGAACTGTTTAACTGATAATTATCAAGTGATTAGATCTGACATTTCAGGAAAATGAGGTGAAAAATCTACTAGACTCTGGTAGGGTCAAAAGATTAGGAAATACCATGAATTTCAACAGTGCAGCATTCCTATAGCCAGTGGAATAAGATCTATATTGGAAAATATCCCCAACTTTTAAAAAAAGGTTTTATGCTAATGGACTATTAAACATTTAATGCTCTGTTAACAAATGGTTATTTCTCCATTAAGTACCATCATGACCTATGCATAGTTTATGAACAATCCCCTTGTCCTTGAGAGAAATTCACATATTGTACAGTCTGAAAATAGCAGCCACATGAAGGCTGAAGTATAATTTACACTAGGAGCTCAACTTACGTCACCAGCCTCATCAAAAGCCTCCTATGATTGATGAGGGGCATGGGAGAGCCTCCCCAGCTGAATTAACCACTAAACCTTCTCACATTTACTGAATCACCTGATTTCACAGCATCCAGGCCTATGAAGAAACCCTTTGCTAAGATCACTACAAATGGTATTACCATATTTCCCCCAAAATAAAACCTTTCATGATTTTTCAGGGCATTTGTACTAGAAGTCCTACCCTAAAAAAAAAGTCCAGCTAAGATTGTCAGTCAAATGGATGCATTTAGTATGTCCATTGCAAATATAAGATGGATGTATCAAATCATAAAAAAATATTAATATAGAATTAAATATAAATAAATAGTATTATTGATGTTTATACTTAAAATAAATGATAATATAAATTATAAGTAAGTGTAAATACCCAAGCAGGTGCCTATGTAAACAGATGAATTCAAAACTTATTGCCAATGACCAATAGAAGTTCAGACACCATGCATGAATAATATAAACATTTGATAAAATCTGGTTAGAAAGAAAACACCATCTCTAATCATCACTTAGGGCAAGAAAGATAAGATTGTATGTGCTTTGGGCACTTATGTCCTGGTAACTGAAAAAGCTGGTGCAGACAACCAGTTATTAGAAAGTGGGTGGATGACCAAAGATCTATTTGTCAGGGATTCAGCCAGTCTGGGACTCACCACTAAAGAGCTTCCATGCAGAGAGAATAGATTATATAATGATTCCAGCAGGAAGTACTGCCTATCTCCAGACTCCTGATATTGCACAGTCATGCAAGGACCATTTGTGCATGGAAATCAATGACTTCATTGAAAATAAAAATGGAGAAAAATCAGCATGGAAACTGTGAAGACCACTCTACAAGAGGTGATGACTTGGGTGAAGAATTCAAGGGATAAAAATCACTTGACAGCTATGTTGCCAATGCACTACATGCAGGCTATATGGACAAGAAGTTATCACTTAAGGAGAGCTCCTTTGCTGGATATAAGAGATTGGGGCTAATGGTTCTACAGAAAATGAAGTTGCAAGAAATTCAGCCTGGAATTCAGGGTTTGGAGAGTCATGACAATGTTCCAGAAGATGACATGATTGTATTTGAATAAATGTAGATTTTTGTACATGAATAAATGAATAAATGTAGACTGTTGTACGTGAAAAAAATAAGACATCCATACAAATAAGCCTTACTGCCTCTTTTGGAGCAAAACTTAATATAAGACCCATTTTTTGGAGGGGGGGGGGAAATACAGTTTGCATCTCATTTCATTATCTAAGGTTAGCCAGGTGACCTAGTGAACAAAGTGCTGGAATTGGAGACAAGACATTCTGAATTCAGACACTTAACCTGTGTAACGTTGGGGAAGTCTCTTACCTTCTCAGCTCCCATTTCTTCATCAATAAGATGGGAATAATAGCATGAGATTGTTGCAAGAATCAAATGAGGTAAATGATATGTAAAGTAATTCACAAAGTTTAGAGAGCTATATAAATGTGAGCTGAGCTGATAATGATAATGATGATTGATGATGATGATTATCCATAACTTATCCTAAACCTGTACAATCTACTCATCCCCCAGCCTTTATGATTCATTAACCTACCATGAATAACTCCCACTTATTTGACCTACAATTTTTTTTCTGTGCTTCCTGTTCCTTCTAATCCTTCATGGATACATCTTGAACATCACCTCTACCATGAAGCCTTACCTGAGAACTACGGTCAATTCTGAAATATTGATTTTCTCTCCTCCTTTTTTCCTCTGTTTTGGTCACTTGATTAAAATTTATTGTCTTTTATCATAAATTGTGTTTATTATTTAGTTATTTCACATTGGCTCTTCTTTTTGTTACTTATTTGGCCTTGGGCGAATCATTTAAACCTCCTTAGAATTTATTTTCTTTGTATATAAAATGAGTTAAGAAATAAAGAGCTAAATTTGAGATTTAACTTTATGAATCTATGACTGTGATCTTTAAAGAACATTCCAGGGGCGGCTAGGTGGCACAATGGGGTGGCTAGGTGGTACAGTGGATAAAGCACCGGCCCTGGAGTCAGGAGTATCTGGGTTCAAATCTGGTCTCAGACACTTAATAATTACCTAGCTGTGTGGCCTTGGGCAAGCCACTTAACCCCATTTGCCTTGCATAAAACCCTAAAAAAAAAGAACATTCTAGATTTAGTTATGATTCAAAGATTTGCTTCGAGTAAACAAAGATTTTTCCCTTCTTCCTACCCTCCAAGAATAAATTAACATAAATTCTGGAAAGTGGGGCCAGCATTAAAGCATTCAGCACTGAAGATCCTATCAGTAGAATTTCCTAAATAACCTGTTGGGGTTTATTATTTAGGATTATTTCATAGGGGATCATAAATGTTTATAATTGAAAGGGACTTTAGAAATTATCATCTTAATTTCTTCATTTAACAGAGAAGAAAACCAATACCCGAAACTCTTCCCTTTTAAAATCCAAGTTCAAAATGACTTGAACTTGTAGGTATCTATCTCAGAATGGGACACTCAATATCTCATCTTCATGTATTTTGCCAAATTTTCTCTTGTTTCCAAAAAGTTCTTCATTACTATTTCCCACTTTAAAAAATTTTTGTTTTTCTTCATGACTCTGCTCAGTCATCATTTTTTTGCAGGAAATCCTCCCTGGATTCCTTCTTTTCTCTTCCTCTCCTGCCTATTATCTTCGCCTAAATTATCCTTACACTTGCACTATATTTATTCCTGTACATGCTGCATTAGGACTGTTATGATAGAATGTTGTTTCCCTGAACAACTATAGTTTCTTGTACAGAATAGATATTTTTAAAATGTATATTGAATCAAAATGATTTTCCTATGATCACATATAGGTTACAAAGTAGAAATTTGACCCCAAGTTTCTGACTCTGAATTCAATATGCTTTCCCCTATACTGTAGTATTTTCCATGTTATATTTAATTTCCTCCATGAAATCTTATTTTTACAACACAGCCAAGATCCACATAAATTTGTTCTTTTTCTTACTGCTCACAAATTTACTGTTCACCAGACCAGGAAAGTTGGACATTGAAGGAACATGTTTGTCCAAAGAAGGCTCTATAAAGATGGCAATTCAAGTGTCATAACACAGAAATAAACCCAAGAAGGCATCCTAGAAAGAAGCTGAAAAGTTTTATAAAAAAGAAATTTGGTAATTATATTTTTCAATTAATCAAAACTATTTTCTCTCTTTTCATAATTGAAAGGACAATAATACCATACGCCGTCATACTAAATAGATTCCCACGTTGTTCCTATCCCCAAATAAGTTTTCATTTTATTTTTTATCCTGAGATCATCACCTCTCTGTCAGGAGACTGGTTCTCTGTTTTGTCATCATCTTCTGGGATTATGATTAGTCATTGCTTTAAGTAGAGTTCTTAAATCTTTTAAAGTTGTCTTTAAAATGTTGTTTTTAACTATAGAAGTTTATTTCTTGAAGTTCATTTCTTTTACTTTAATCATTTCATACTGTTCATCCAAGTCTTTCCAGATTTCTCTGAAACTTTCCCTTGTATAACTATTTAAGTCCTAGTAGTAGTCCATTGATTTCATATATCATAATTTGTCAAACCATTTCTCAATTGATGGGGAGAAATATTTTTGAGGTAAAACTAATAGATGTGATAACATAGGTTCTAGGAAGAAATCTGTAAAAGGAAAGCTATTAGCAACCTGAGAGTTTCTGCTCTCTTTTATAAGCCACCTAGTCTTTCAGTTACTAGTACTTCAGGTACAAATATAGACAGCAAGATTTTGATCAACTACTATTTTTAAGTCCTCCTTTCAATTTCTTCATTGGATTCTTGTCTTCCTTCCTTTTCCTTAACTATCTGGAAATCTGTGTTTTTTGGAGAAACTTCTTTCTTTTTCATCCTCATCCTCATTGTCATCTCATTGTTCTCATTATTTGATGGTATTCAAATAGGTATGATGCTAGGAAAATTTGCTGTTTATTAAAAAATCGTTAGTGTTCTGCAGGCTTTTGTGAAGGTAATAAAATGGCTTTTATTTTTGTAATTGAAAATAAGTATTAGTAGGTCATTCCATCTTCTTAAGCTGTGAAACCTCCTTGGGATTGCTACTTACTCATAGGTTGGAGGAAAAGGTAGGAAGTTCATCTTGTTCCAACATGATATATATGTATATACATACAATCATACATAAGTGTATTATGTATATAATTTATATGCAGATATATGTTTTCCATATTTATAATTTTCTTCCTCTCTATATTTGTGAGTATTCCTATGTTTATAATTCTATTTTATTTTGGGGTTTTTTTTGGCAAACAATGAGGTTAAGTGACTTGCCCAAGGTTACATAGCTAGGTAATTATTAAGTGTCTGGGGCCAGATTTGAAATCAGGTCCTCCTGAATCCAGGGCCAGTGCTATATCCACTGTGCCATCCAGATGCCCCTTATAATTATATTTTGAAAGATTTTCATTCCACATACTTTGGAGATTATGCCTGCCTTGCATGGTGAGAAATCAGAAAAGTACTATTATTAAAAGTTAATTGATCAATATCATGAACAAACAATTAAAGGAAATAATTTTATGTCCTTATAATTTGGCTCTAGAAGTTTATTTCTTGAATTCTTAAGGATGGATAGAGATAGATATTTTTGGGGGAGGGATCATTATATTTGTTATATGGGATGATGATAGGGATTTCTGCCCTGGCATCAAGTCCTTCCTCAGACACATACTAGCAATGTGACCATAGAGAGGGCAAATGCCCAGTGCTATAGTCAAGTTCCTAAGAGTATAAGTCATGTATGGCTATCTGAGTTTCACTGGTAGAGGAAGTCTCCATGTCAGGTGTTCCTCAATATTGATGTAATCATAGATATAGACCAAAAACACATATATTATTTCTATTGAATTTCATCCATCCCCAACCTTCTCTTAGAAACACACTCTCACTTTAAATTTGACCATCAGTGATCTCAAACCCTATCACTATGGAGAGGACCAGGTTTTTGCCTTTTAGACGAAAAGAGAATCCAGAGAGAGCAATGCTACATGGGAGAATATGCACCTGGAGGGAATCACAATGTTTTAGTTGGCTCTCAGACCAGCCACGCATGCAGCAATAGCAATTATGGTATCCCATACAGATTACTCTAGCCTTGCCAGTTTGAATGGGCTAATGGAGGACAGGATCCAGGAGGGAGTAAAATATCTCCGTCATAAACTGAAACGTTTTGCTGTTTGAACTGTTGCCAGTTTTTATAACAATTTCCATCTTAAGTCGGCTCAATACATATTTAATGAAATCTTCTATAAAACCTTTAACAGCCCTCAATTCATTTCAAGTGGCAAATGACTCAGCAGTTTGCAATGATGAGCTGGATGCAGACTCTATATTCATTACTTAAGAAGAGAAAGTGATTTTTTTTTTGATACTTCTTCCTAAACAAGATTTTTTTTGTATGTGTTTATTTTTTTTCTTGTGCAATGTCATTCCCTTAAGATGCAGAAACATGTCTGTCATCTAAAATGCAGGAATTAGTAGGGGTATTTGGCAGAAAAATAAAATGTTGATGCCCACTTTATAATTATCATCACACACCCAGGCACATTGAGCAGTACTCTCTGTATTAAGTTAGAATAGTCTATAGGTTTTTCAGCTTTAAGACATAAGAAAGAATTGGAGAAGGACTTGTCTGGCTAAGTTCAGGAAAACTCATGGGAAGAAGTTTAGGGATTCCTGATCAGATAATAAAATGTTTTAGTGCTATGATCATTTTGATATCTGTGTTGATTAATAATATTATAAGTCCTTTAGATATTAGAAAATATTAATTTGTGTTAATGTAATATAAACCTATATAATGTTGAAAGAACAGGCACTGGGTAAAATGTCTTGTATTTTAAATCTGTTGATCATATACATTAAGTTATTCCAGATAAACTTCTTGACACTAAAACTGATCAATGAAATAGCACTGATTCATACTTATTCAGTTCATTCAAATTGATCTATTTATGCATTTATTTCTATATACTAGCTGTTCCAGATACTAAATTTTTAAAATTTAAAATTTTGTTTGTATCGTTTGCCTTTTATCACATTATCTGTATTTTACACAAACACACCCGCATACACACACAACTATATATTGATTTCTATCTATCTACATGCATGCATAGGTACACATAAATACAAATATCTATATATAGATTTGGATATATGTGACATATATATATATATATATATATATATGCATTTTATTTTTATATCTATATCTATTTATCTCTTTAATCTAAATCCTTTCTCCCTCATCTAAGCAGAAACTTATTCATTGTTAGGAATGATAAGAAGATGGGAAATTATTTTAGAAAACCTATCATATCGTTGCATCTAACAATCTATAATTATATTCCCCAGTCTATGCAAGGAAGAGATGAAGGACTCCACTCACTTCTGATCTTAGTTTTTCTTACATTAATACTCTTATTCTAGCTCCTACTAGCAATCTCTTACCCTATTTCCACCTAGAGGGATATTACCTATTCCAAACTATATTAATAGCCAGTCATCCTCTGTGTTTCTATCCATCCACCTGAATCTAACTGATAGCATTGCTCTCGCTAGGCTAAAAGTTTAAAGAAATAAAAACTCTCTCTCTTTCTCTCTCCCCCCTTCCCCCACCCCCCAACTGGCAGTGTTCTCTAAAGTTGGTTCTTGGGAGCAGAACCTCTCCAAATGCATTTTCATAGTTTTTCAAAGAGAAAGCTCCACACACATAGAGACCACACACAGACACACAGATACACATACATATATAAAGATAGCTCATAATTGCATAGTACTTTTAAAGCTTGAAAGGAAGATGTCCAACATATGGGGTGGAGCCTGTTTCAAACTTATGAGAGAACAATGCAAAAAGTTGAACAGAAGGGGAAACATGAGTGGTTTATGACCTGCTTCATTGGAGAAATTATCCATATATATGAAATCATATTCAAACTTAAGATTTTGAGTATGTCTTTGACTATAAGGTTTGTAAAATACATTACCAATGTCATTTGGTCATTGTAAGTTAAGAATGATTATTTTCCTCATTTTTACATGGGGGTTTATGATGAAACTGAGGCTGGCAAAGATCCATTGTCTTACTCAGAATCATGTATCTAACTAATGCCTAAAATAGATCCTATATCCAGGTCTTCCCGAATGCAAGTGATCCATCTGCTATTCTATAAGGTTATTTTCTTACCATATTAAGTCACAACTCTCACTACTGTAATGTGAGCTAAATAAAGTTTAGTACAAATGATGACCAATATATTTGAGACTTTGCTAGGTTTCCTTGATGGTTGTGGCATCTGACTTGTATGACAAAGACCTGCCTCTCCATAAGTCCAACCAAATGGATTATCTGTGTTCTTGGTGGTAGTTCTCATTTGAGGTAGTATCTTATGAAGCCACTGAGCTTCCCTAGAAGTCACTATGGAACTGTGGTGACTTTTTTGACCAACTTAAGGGCATTTGTTTTCTGAGTCTCCTTTTCTATTACTTTCCCTCCCACATTCTATAATCCAGTTAAACTGATCATCTTCCTGTCTTCACACATATAATTCCATTCAGCACTTCCATCCTTTTGCTCCAGTCATGGCTAATATCCAGAATAAACTCTCTCCTTCCCTTCATTTCATAGAGTTCCTCTCTTCCTTTATGAATCATTCCAAGAATCATCATCTTTCCTTTCCTATTTTTTCTTTTTTAATTTAATTTAATTTTTTAAATTTTAATTTACATTTTTATTTCTTTACATATTACTAAAATGGTCTTGCTGTAAGAATAAACATAATTCCCCCCCTCCCCACAAAATGGAAAGCCTCATGGGAAATAAAGTGAAAGAAAGAGGACAAAAAATTGCTTCAGTCTGTGTTCAGATACTATCAGTTCTGTCTCTGGGGTGGATCACATTCTTTATCATAAGTCCATCAGATAAATTACTTCCCCATTTTTCTAGTTCCTGTTGCTGATTGTAATTCCCTCCATCCATTCCTCCCCATTACTATTTATTATATTTTCTCTCTCCTTTCACTCTGTCCCCCTTCAAAAGTGTGCTGTTGTGCAGTGGACAGAGCTCCAGCCCTGGGGCCAAGGCCCCAATCCTACATCCTACCTCAGAGATCCAGCAAACACCTGGCTGCCTGGTGCTGGACAGGCCACCCAGTCCCACCACTTTGCAAAAAGTTAAAAAAAAGACAAAGATCCATGTCTGACTATCCTTTCCAATGATCTACCCTTTCCTCTATAACCCACATCCCCTTTCTCCTATCCCCTTTCTCTTCTTTTTCCTCTGGATTCCTATACCCCATTAAATATGTGTGTTGTTTCCTCTCTGAGCCATTTTCAATGAGAATGAAAGCACCCTCATTCCCCCTCACCTTCTCCTCTTTCACTCGATTGAAAAAGCTTTTTCTTGACTGCTTGACTAAAGTATCTTAGCCCATTCTTTCTCCTTTCCCTTTCTCCCAGTACATTCCCTATTCACCCACTGACTCCATTTTTACAATATATTATGCCATCAAATTCAGCTCTCTCATGTGCTATATATGCTCCTCCTAATGGCTCTAATAAATAAGAAAGTTCATATGAGTATTATCAGTATCATCTTCCCATGCAGGAATACATGCATCTCAACATCATTAAATCCCTCATGATATGCCCCTCCCATCTACCGTCTCTATGGTTCACCTGAGACCTCTACTTGAAGATTAAACTTTCTGTTCAGTTCTGCTCATTTCAACAGGAACATTTGAAATTCCCTTATTTCATTGAATGTCCATCTTTTTCCTCTGGAAGAGGGTGTTCAGCTTTGCTGGGTAGTTGATTCTCGATTGCATTCCAAGATCTTTTGCTTTTTAGAATATTATACTCCAAGCCCTATGAGCCCTTAATGTGGATGCTGCTAAATCCTGTGTAATCCTGACTGTAGTTTCATGATATTTCAATTGTTTCATTCTGACTGCTTGTAATATTTTCTCTTTCTCTTGGAAGTTCTGGAATTTGACTATATTATTCCTGGGGATTTTTTTTTTATTTTAGGAGGAGATCAGTGGATTTTCTCAATTTCTATTTTCACCTCTGCTTCTAGGATATCAGCAATTTTCCTGTAGAAATTCTTTAAAAATGAAATCAAGACTCTTTTCCTGATCATGACTTTCAGGTATCCCAATAATTTTTAAATTGCCTCTTCTGGATCTGTTTTCCAGATGAGTTGCTTTTTTCCCAAGGAGATCTTTCATGCTTTCTTCTAGTTTTATTCTTTTGATATTATTTTATTGTTTCTTGATTCTTTGCAAAGTCTTCAGCTTTCTTTAGCTCCATTCTACAATTGAAGGAGTTGTTTTCTTCAGAAAATTTTCTTATCTCCTTTTCCACTTGGCCAATTCTGTTTTTTAAGGCATTCTTCTCCTCATTAACTTTTTTGGACTGCTTTTTCCATTTGACCTAAACTGGTTTTTACCATGTTGTTTTCTTAAGTATTTTGGGGGATTTCCTTGAATAAGCTGCTGACTTGGTTTTCATGTTTTTTCTATATCTCCCTCATTTCTCTTCCAAGTTTTTCCTCTACCTCCCTCAGTTCATTTTCAAAATATTTTTTGAGCTCTATCATAGCCTGAGCCCAACTCCCATTTTTTCTTGGCGGCTTTGGATACAGAAACTTGGAGTTTGTCATCTTCTCAGGGTATGATTTGATCCTACATGGGACCAAAGTAATTGTCTATGGTCAGTTCCTTTTATTCTGTTTACTCATTTCCCTAGTCCGTGACCTGGTTTTGGGGTGCTTTCTGAACTTTTGAGTATTATTGGGACACCCCCACAAGGACTTCAGTTCCTTCAAGGTCTTTTGAGTGGTTCTGACTACTTTCCTGACCTGTGCTCTGCTCTGTGGATGACAGCAACCCCTCACCTCTGCTCTGGAGCTGTGAGGAGGGTCCCTGCTCTGCTATGGCAGTATGGGGACCCAGACTGTGACCAGGGTCTGAGTGTGGAGAAAGTCCCAAAGCCCTGTCCCAGGGACAGAGGAGAGACCTTGACAGTCTACCCCACACCCTTACCTTCCATAGGCTGAGTGCTCTGGGAGCAGCTGCTGATTGGCTCCCTGCTGGGCAGCTCTGTGGGCCTGCTTCCATTTCCTGGGATCTGGGCTGTGATCAGGGTCATGGTTGCACTGAGATTCATGTTGGCCTGGGCCCTGTGCTCACTGTGGCAGAGGTTTCCCCTCTGACATTCCAAGTTGTGCTTGGTATTGTGCTTGGTGTTCTTTGGGTTGACAGGACAGGAAACTATTGCCAGGAGTCCATGTATTCTCAGGGACCCTGGAGTTCTGTTGGCTATTCCAGGAAGGCTGCTGGAGTTTCTTCTCTCCCAACCTGATGATGCTGGCTGTGCTGCCACCCTCTCCAAGCCTGTGGAGCAGAGACTTCTCACACTCTTCCAGGTTACATTGGGCTGGAGAATTGCCTCACCTCACTGGATGTTTCTTTGGGTTCTATCTCTCAAAAATATAGAGTTGTTATTTTAAGGTATTTTAAATATTTTGGAAGAGAGCTCCTAGCAAAGCCTGTTCTGATGCCACTGTCTTGGCTCCGCCCCTCCTCCTTTCCTGATCTTACCAAATTCCCTCCCAAACCACCTTGTATTTCTCTACTTTGTATGTATATTATTTTCATTTATTCAGTTTATATTTATATTATATCTATTTTATATGTATTTATTATCTCCCCATCCAAAAAGAATGAGATAAACTCTTTATGAGATAGGAAAGTTTCATTCTTTATACTTGTATTCCTATTGCCTACTTCAGACCTGACACATACTAGGTGCTTAATTAATAGTTACTGGTCAATTAACCAGATGAATCTTTTTCTATGAAGCAAATATTCTTATCTAAACATTTTAGATTTTACACTATAAGTACTATGAACATTTGCTATGTATAACAGAGTAGGCACTACGGATATAAGTATAAAAAAATATGAAGTCTAAAGAGTTCTGGAGTCAACCTAGAGTCTGATTCTGACTCTGTCACTTAGGACTTATGTGACCTTGAACATGTCACTCAATCTTAGCTTCAGTTTCATGTGGACATTGAAGAAATTGGACTAAATGACTGCTAAAGACCCTTTAATTCTATATCTATGATATTTTGTTCACAAATAAACATAAGGTCAAATAAAATTTGATAAAAACCAAGAAGAATTATAGACATTGTCAAGAGAAGAAGTGAGAGAAGGAAATCTTTCTTTTAGTTTGGGGAGTCAGGGAAGGCTACATAAAGGTGGTGACTCTTAGGGAGTTTTTAAAAGATTAAGAGGTTCACAAGAAGTGATGGACAAAGTTATTACAGTGTTAGGACAAAAGACAGCTCTCTAAAGTGGAAGTCATAGAATGGTTGTTCGGAAAATAGGCACCTCTTTTGCCTGTGAAAAAATTTCATTCCAGTATCTTATCCCATTGAATTAATGTTAGCTAGTTCTAAGGTAAAGAAAAACATTCTCCTTTCAAGTCTCCAGTCTTTCCCTCCCACTCCCAAAGTGACAAACAGATTATTACACACCTTAACTTTTTTTCCCTTTTTGAAACATTTGGAAAAAATTAGGAAATATATTTTGTTGTTATTCCTTAATCATTTCCCCTTAATTCAGGTCCACTTAGTCTGCAAAAGCAAAGGCAAAGAGAAATCTTCTTGTTTTTTGACTGTGAATTGGCCATGAAGCATACTTCCTGGAAGATGATGTCAATGCAAAAGCAAGACTAAGTCTTTAAATGAGAGAGTAATCCTGGATACAATTTCCATTGGGCTACAGGACACTCCTTAGAAACAAGCAGAAAAAAGAAAAATAGACACAAAAGCAGCTTTGATGTTGATAATCTCACCGGTTTTCCTTTTCTCCAAAATGTTTCATCTCCTACCTGTGTTGCTCCCTATTACATCAGTTAAAAACTTTGTTTTTGAACTGATGTAGAAACAAATCAGTAAAATTTACCTCTTTTTATAGGTGCTTGGGTACTTTATAGAATGGGAGGTTTAGCTGGGCAGGAACAAAATTTATCTTATTTCATGTCCAATACCCTATTCACTGTGGATGTGATTTCCATTTTTCAAATGACACCCTTTCTTCCAGCTGCCTTGAGTCTCAAGATATTTTTAAAAAATACTTGGTATATTCTTTATATCTCTTTTTCTGTTTTTGTCTCTCTCTCTCTGTCTCCTTGATTCTGTCTCTGTCTTGATCTGTCTGTTTCTATCTCTGTCTCTCCTCTCCCATTCCCTCTCCCTCTCTCTCTCTCTCTTTCTCTCCCTTCCCTTTCTTTTCCCTCCCTCTGTCTTTGACACACACACTCTCTCTCTCAATCACACACACACACACACACACACACACACACACACAGACACTCTTCACCCTTTTTTATAATCCATGGTTCTCTTCAAGACTCAAATTAAATCTCTAGTTCTACAGAAGTTCTTTCTCAGTTGCCCAAACCACTATTGTCTTTTTTCTCTAGTCACCTTATATTTACTCTGTATCTTGTATGTAAACTTTTCTTAAGTTTTTGCAAAGCAATGGGGTTAAGTAGCTTGCCCAAGGCCACACAGCTAGGTAATTATTAAGTGCCTGAGGTCTGATTTGAACTCAGATACTCCTGACTCCAGGGCCGGTGCACTATCCACTTCTACACCTAGCTGCCCCAATGTAAACTTTTAAGGTCAAGAACTGTTTGTTTGTACCATTGCACATGTTTAACAAATGTTTGTTGATAGACTGATTGTAGCAGTTGGGGCATTTTGAATTGGAAAAGCTAATTTAACTGGTTGAGAAAATCAGAATGTAGGAAAATCTCAGTGGGTTAGAACATTGAGCTAAATTGAGTGCAATGAAGTTCTGACATCTTTAAGTCTTTTATTGATCTGTCACCTCTTAGATATGAATATTGCTTCCATTGGTTCAGATTACAATTTAGACTCCATAATGTGCAAATCTCAACTTTGCTGTCTCATACATTTACTAAGAAAGTTCTACCCAATGTTTCGTAGGCTTCTTTCTAAATCTTTTAGTATATCCATTATATAATAGGATGAAATTTATTAAGGGAAAATGGCAATAATCTTTTTTTTAATTTTTATTTAAGGCAATGGGGTTAAGTGACTTGTCCAATGTCATACATCTAGGTAATTATTAAGTTTCTGAGGCTGGATTTGAACTCAGATCCTTCTGACTCCAAGGATGGTGCTCCATCTACTACTGCACTACCTAGCTGCCCTACAATGATCTTGAGTCATTAAAATCAAAAGCCAATTACATAAATACAGCATGGGGAAGTATGACTAAATAAGAAATTACATGAATAAGACATGTGGTTTTTAGGTGACCACAAGTATAATGAAACAATCACATAATGAAGTTGCAAAACAAATACAATATCAGTGCAAGCTTTATTAATTGTACTATGATCTAGATCAAGAGAAGTAAAGGTTTGACTAGTATTCTGCTCTAGATGTTTTACAGTAAAGCAACAACATTAGCAACAAAAACACTATACATTCAGTGCAAGGACCCAGGTTCAAATTCTGACTTTATTATTGCTGCTGCGGATTCAGATGAATTATTTCAACTCTCTCTAGTTTTCCCTTTCTTCATCTGAAAATGATGGGGTTTTACTAAATGATCTCTATGGCCTTTTCCAACCTTGAATCTTATGATCTCATCTGGAATATGGTGTCATCAACACTACCTAGTAAATAAAATACTCCTCACTCTTTTTAAAGGAGAGAATGTAATAAGAGATAAAGGAAAGTCAAGACCTTTGAAGTCAGTCATTGTTTATGATGAGATAACTCTTTGGAGATTGGCTCAACCACTTCATTACTTCCTGTTAAGGATCCCTTGGGAGGGAGAATTTTCAAAACTACTCCTGTGCTCCAGAATCTCCATATCTGTCAAGGTAATGAGCTGCTTTCCAGAAGTGTCTTGGTACTCAATATACTTTTAGACCCTATGCTTTGTTATCTAATAAGGTTAAAGGGAATTGTAGATGCTTGCACGCTTGCTGTGACTGAACTCTCATGAAACTTAGGTGTCAGTATCATCGTACCCCAATTCTCTCCTTCCTTCCCTTTCCACTCTAATTGGAGAACCCAGGTTTCCAATCTTGTGACCCACCTGCTGGGTTACTCGCTCCATTCAACCAGAAGCAAAAAGTATGTTCTATAATGAACCAACAACTCATTTAATGAAATCAGAGCTGCCAAATAACTCCCTTATAAAAACCAGACAAGGTTTTCAAAGTCTTTCAGCTCCATGAAGCCTGCTAATTCCTGGCAATGTGCCAGGGGAAGCATCAAGACCAGTGAACATAACATTAGTTCTACAGCTAAAGGAATGGAAGAGGAATGTTCAAGTCCAGCCCTGATCAGTTATGTGCTTAAAGCATTTCCTAAGGCCTTGTGCTTGGTTTTCTTCTGTCTGATCAGAGCAAAGCAGAGTAGCCATGGGCTAGGGCCTCACTTCAAGAACCTTGGGAATGAAATCAAGTGGAATAAAAGGAAAATGAAAGGAGCCCCTTCTATTCCTGTTGCTAATTCTTTTTCATGACTTTTATGCCCGCCTCCCCCCAAAAAACAATGGAAAATATATGACTGATAAAATCCCTGAGTTTTGTTTCCTTTCCCATTCAGAAGTCAGACACATAATGCAGGAGGGCAAGGTAACCAGTATGTTAGCAGGGGTCAGTCAGTATATTTGAGGATTCTGATGAGACTTACAGCCCCTTAACAAATATTTGCAAAATGAATCAGATAAACTATCCAGATTTTTTCAAAGTATTGCCCAGGAGCTATCCCCAGATATCAGTGTTTTCTCTTGAATGAATTTGCTTTGTATATACATTTGATTCTCAATATTCATAGATTACCTACTCATTAAAATTCATTCACAACCCCCAAATCAATATTCATGGTGCTTTCACAGTCCTTTGTGAACATGGAAAGAGCAATGTTCCCAGCTGAGGTTGAGTATGGCAGTGCTATCTTCTTTGTTCCTTCCTGTACTGTAAACTTTTTCAGGATCTATTTAGTGCCACATTTTTTTTGCATTTCTATGTTTTTTAAAATAATTTCTCTACATGAAGTGCTATCTAGTGTTCCCTAGGGTCAAGAAGGCTGTGATATGCCTTATAGAGAAAATATCTATGTTGGATAAGCTTCATTCAGGCATGGAAATGAATCAACAATATGGTATATCAAAAAAAAAAAGAAAAGGCAATTTATCAATCTGTACAAGGGACTGATCATGAAAATGCTAAGTAAATTTTATAACAAAAGACTGGCAGAAATCTAAATCTGTATTTTACCATGAGCAATGGTACAGTGTTCACTAATTCAATGTTCACAGTGACTTTTTAGAATATAACTATCATGATAAGAATTGGTTGAACTGTGTATATATTCTTTATTTGTCATAGTCAACTCCATATGCTTAAAGGGAGGTTCAACTTTCTTTGGAACTTCCAAGAGCATGTCCTTATGGAAAGCATGGACATGTCCAATGACACCTTATTGAGAGGACCAAGGACACTGTTTGTCAACTGGGATTACCTCCAAATGATATCAGTCAATTTATTTCCAATATGATGGAATAGACTGTGGAAGATATTGCTATTTTATTCTAGATCCATTTAAAGAAATGGGCATAGGTAGTGAAAGGACAGTGATGGTGTCAGTTTTGCCATTGGAAGGATTTGGAGTTACTCTATTACCAACCCCAGGTTCATTTCACAGTTTAATCACTGTGCATCTGCAGTACTCAGGAGAAAAATAAGACTCATTGAGAGACAAAAATATTCACTTTTGATGTATTATTGTAAGTGCTTTGTGTGGTTTTGCAATGCTTAAGCATGTTTGTAGGTTTCTTGCACTTTCTAAGAGAAAGGAGAGATAATGACCATCCTGTACTCTTTGCACACATTACATGAAGGTATTGATCTAATGGCAGCAGGTCTATTTTAATTCAGATTTGATTTGGGATAAAATGAAGTATGCGTTAAATCACAGGACATATAAGAATAGGAGGTTTACTTTGCCCTAAAAAGTCAAGGATATACAAAAAGGATAGAGTGGAATTTGGTTTCATCTTTGGTAGATGAGGCTTCTTTTATTTTTTCATGGAAAAATATCTAAACAGCAAGTCTTCAGGGCCAAACCTAAGATGAAAGAGTAAGATTTGTTCCCCCCCCCCAAAATAAAGCAAGCCTTCCTGACTTGAGTTGTCCTAGGTACCCACTGAGTCTGAGAGGCCTAGATTTCCCATAAATGGAACCAAGCTAACCAGGAAACTGTGTCGGGATAATCAAGTCCATACTTCACAGGTGAAGCTTTAATCTTCATTTATTTCAAAACTACCTCTGTTATAGGAGGAAAAAAAGAAGTTACATCTTGGAAACTCTGATCTAATCACATAACTATTACCTTGAACGTTTATATACAGAATATGAGGGACCCTTTTTACCCACAACAGAAAAGAGCTAAATAAAAGTTATATTTGTGATTTAACCAGAGTAAACTTTGTGTCAGAATAAAACAAGTCAAAGAGTTTATACAATTTTGATATAGATACAAAGTACAAGCATAGATAGTGTTTGTCAAAATGAGGGTAGGGGGGCTGGGTTTGGGACATGTTTCTCTGAACATGCCATATTTTCCCAGTGGAACATAGCCTTCTTGATGTTAAGGAATATATGTTTAAATCTCTGTACAATGGACACACAGTACATTCTTAATAAATGGGTGTTGAATTAAATTGAATGAAAATAGAAAGCTTCTGGTTGACAGATGTTGATGAATACTTTGCCCACTCCCTTTGTTTCCCTTTATCCCTGCCCTTCCTTGAGAAAAAAATCCATTCCCATAGTCTACCAGGATCTGAACCACTGGTAGCCCATGGCCTGCCCCATGGTCAGCTGAAAATGTGCTTTGTACCTCTTCTTCCAGGTTTAGTTTGTGGCATTTACTCTATTGCCCTGCTTTCTAGAAGCCTTTGTGATTCTAGGAAGGCAAACCTTTCCACATTCCTTTTTCCTATTCTTAGTCCTAGCCTAAGCTGAGGCCTATCAGTAACAACATTTTGATCACTAACTTCAATATGTTTATCATGTATAAATTACACACATGTGCTACTATACTTATAATTATTGATATTATAAAACTTACCCCCCAAAGTATTTTAGAATATGAAAGATGAATACTAATCTAAAAGTTAATAGGGAGTCTTTTGAAGCTTACTGAGTAAGGGGATGACTTGATTGGTCCTGTGCAACAGAAAAATTGCCTCAGCAGTGATGTGAAAGATGGATTAGAATGTAGTCAGGGAAAGCAATTAGAAGACCATTTGTAAGAATCCATGTGATGAAAGTCTGAAATAGATGGTATGAGTAGAAAGACAGAGACAGATGGGACAGATGCTATAGTGATAGAAAAAGATGAGATTTATACAATTGAGAAAAGAGAGAGAGTGAGATGCTGAAAATGATGTTGATGTTTTCAACCTGGGTGTCTAAAAAGATGGTAGTATCTTCAAGAGAAATAAAGAAGTTTAGAAAATGCTTTAGTACCCCAGTCTTGATTAGGTTGTTACTCTTCTGAAGGGCTTATACCTGGCTGAAAAGGTAGGATTTTCAGAGTTTGTACAGTGGGAATGAGGTGCAAAGTAAGGGTATGTTGGGGAATGTGTTGAAATTTTTTCTTTTTATATTCTCCATGATCATTCCACCAATTATCACATATAAAAATATATGTAAGTATACAAGTAGCCAATGTAAACTAACCAGAAATAGGAACTAGGAACTATGCATGTAAAGGGAATCATAGAAGCCACTTGAAAAAACTGCTACCTAAATTAAGACCACACCCAGAACTCATGTGCTAAATTAGAAGAGACCACTGGACCCCAGTAAATGATATTCAGCCTGCAAGCAGCAGATTAGCAACAGATATTCACAGAATAATTCCAGAAAAATTATGTTAATGAGCCAAACCCAAGATGAAAGGATAAGATTTGGTCTGCCCCCCTCAATAGAACACTATAAGAATAGGTTCCCCAGACTCTGCCCCTTGAGCACTCTTAGTGCTCCAGGTCCATGCTACCTTTTTGCTCTCAATTCCTATCTGCAGTATGCCCCTCTCTTTTCCTCATTTATTTCCCTTTATCTAGTTTTCTCTTCCATCTCGTTCCTCTCAACATACTCCTGCTGTCTGCCTCTATAGTCTCTCTGCTTTCTTAAAGGGTAAGTGATGCATTATTCCCCTGGCAGCATGATCATTTTTGGCAAGTATCCAAAGAACCAGTTTTGTTTGCCCTGGCCTGAGAGTTCCTTGTTTTTCCTTTCCTTGAGGCAAAAATTGAACATGAGAGCAAAGACTTAATTTGTCAGCAGCTTCACCTACCATAGGACAGAATATCATGAAGAACCTACTGGTAGAATGCAAAGATAGATGGTTCAAATTGTGGGACACATCTCCAACATAATTTCTCTTTTTCATTTTTCTATTGAGTACAACTATTGTTGGGATTCCCTATTTGCATTTTGTGGGATGGTGGGATGAAATTCATCTTTCAACTGTTTGATTGGTTGATCATATATCTCTTGAGGTCAGACTATGTGTGAAATTTTGCATCCCATTTTGGACACCAGTGTCCTAAATCCTAAGATGGGTGAGGGGAAAGATGCAGAGTCTTAAAGATGGTAGAACCTAAACTGAGAACTGGATATGAAAAACAAAACTACCATGGCCAGAATCTGTAGTGAGTTTAGTGTTCTGTGGGATTGGATAGTAGACATCAGTGTCTGCACTGCTTCCTGATTGTCTTAGTTTTAATGCATCTATTCTTCATAGCAAGAGAGACCTAGTATTGAAGATATATAGTTCTCTATTGGGCAAGTGTACCCAGAGTCTATCCTTTCACCAGCTGTTGAAATTTGTAAAGTGTTTTCAGTTTTCCAATATAAATTGTATTCATTAACATATCTCATCTTCACAATAAAAGATAGATTCTACAGTATTATTCTCATTTTAAAAATAAGAAAACTGATTCTTGGATGGATAAAATTGTCCCCAACTCTATGGTTACCTAGGTACTTAAGTGTTTAAAGAAGAATTTAAACCCAGAACTCTCATTTTAATTTTTTTTTAAATTTTGAGTTTCACATTTTCTCTTTTTCTATTGCTTCTTTCCCAACCATTGAGAAAGCAAACAATAAATATAATATCCCTTATATATGAGAAGTCATATAATTGGTTTGAGGTCATTGGTATTCAAATTTGAGGGGCTAGAAAGCCAATTTCCCAGCTTATCAAATGAGTGAGTCACTAAATGTTGCATTTAAAGCCTCCTCGTGTGATTATGGTAATACTTAAAAAAATAATAGTAAGTCAGCAATTGATGGGACGCAAAGGGGATTTGTCATGAAGATTCCAAAACAGAAAGAAAGTTACTCTTACAACTGCTCAATATTGATACTGTTGGCACAGGATCTACATCTGATTAGATATATTTTTATGTAATTCAATCCAATCTCACAAGCATTTATTAATCCCCTAGCATGTACAAAATATTGTTCTAGGAACTGTATCTATATCTATATCTATCTATCTATATATATATATGTATGTGTGTGTGTATTTATATGCATATATATTTTAGAGTACTAATAATAAGGGACATTAGAAAATACTTTCTTTACTTCTTTGAGGAAGTGAGGAATTTTAAGAGGTAGAAATTAAAAGGAAGGGGAGCTTATTCTAAGCAGGAAAGAAAGATTAGGTAAAGGTATGGAGGTAGGAAATGAAATAGTAAGTTTATGAAAAAACATAATTCAATTTGGATATAATATAGTGAACATATAAAAGAATAATGTACACTAGGATATAATTGTAGTATAAAGAATGGTCATGAAAGGATAGAGGTAATATGGAGATAGTAAAAGTTCTTACTAAGGAGAGTGACATGGTCATCAGTTTATGATAGGAAGATTATTTGGATAGATCTTCATGCTAGGTACAATATTTAATTTAAATGTGCTTCTAAAGAATGGATTTATTTTATGGTGTATTACCAGGATGTTCAATAATAAATTTTCAATCTGATTCAATTCCTCCCCAAACTGGAGCACGGGTAATCTCTTTTAAACTTGTATTTTTTTGGGGGGGGGAGTTGGTTTTTTTTTTTGTTTTTTACAAGGCAATGGGCTTAAGTGACTTGCCCAGTCTCAGAGAACTAGGTAATTATTAAGTGCCTGAGGTCACATTTGAACTCAGATCTTCATGACTCTGGGACTGATGCCATATCCAGTGGTCCACCTAGCTGTCCCAATCTCTTTTAATAAGATAAAACTTTGGGCCATTTCTTATTTCAGTAAGATTGTACTTTGACTTGAGCAACTTCTTTTTAATTACTTTCTATATTCACAATACTGCCCCAAGTGCTAGTGAAGATTCAACCAAATATAAATCCTATAGTTGTGGACTTTCAGTCTAATTGGGGGCTATGAGACATTCATAAATAATAAATAAAATGCAATCTCTGCCTAACAAGTGGAAAAAAGTAGGAAGACAATATTCTCTGAGATCAAATGGAAAGAAGACCATTATAAATTAAGTGGGTAGGTTTGTGTGGGTGGTTGGAATGACATTTGTTATGGGCTTTAAAGGGTGGCTAGTAGATTTTTCAAAGGAAGAGCTGGAGAAGTGAATTCAAGATTTTAGGATGAAGAAAGAAATTCTGTGTATCAGAATATGAGCAAAAGAAAAGTGGTAGGAGAGAGCAGAACATGAATAAGGTATGAAAAGCAATTCAAGTTTAATTTGTTAAGAATGTAGAGTATGGGACACAAAATGTTCTGAGAGAAGATTGAAAAAAAGTCTGGTACTATAATGAGAAAGACTTTGAATGTCACATTAATGAATGAGAATTTATTGGTAGGCAAAAATGAGCTATTGAGTGTTATTTTCTTTTGTTTTTAAATGAAATAGAAGTGTTTTTAATGGAATAATGTTCTTTGACATGCATGCAACAAATATTAATAACAAGAATAATATTTACATAGTATTTTAAGTTTTAGAAAGTGCTTTACATTTATTATCTCATTTGTTCCTCACAACAACTGTGCTCTTATTAGTCTCATTTTACAGTTGAGGGAGTTGAGGTTGGAAAAGTTTCAGTGACTTGCCTTAGGCACATTGCTAGTATTTAAAGTTGTATTTGAACTCAACTTCCTCCTTCCCTGGTTCATCATTTTACTGTCACACTATTTAGCATTACAATCAAGGTTAACTGGGCAATGGTATTAAAGATGGATTATATAAAAGGAGATAGGATTAGATGGGAAGATGGAGGTAGAAAGACTGCTCTCTCTTATCTGGAATAAATAGGAGCAAAATTCAATTAAAAATTGAATTATCAACAAGCTAAAAAATAGTAACAAAAATTCATCTGGAGCAACAAAAAATCAAGAATAACAATGGAACTGATGAAGAAAATGTAAAGGAAGGTGGTCTAGCTCTACCAGATCTAAAACTATATTATAAAGCAGCAGTCATCAAAACTGCCTGGTACTGGTTAAAAAATAGAGTAAAGGATGAGTGAATTAGGATAGGTTCAAATGAAACCACAGTAATCTACTATTTGAAAAACCCAAAGACATCAGCTTCTGGGATAAGATCTCACAATCTGACAAAAAATTGTTGGGAAAATTGGAAAATAGTATGGCAAAAATTAGGCATAGATCCATATCTCACACCCTATACCAAAATAAGGTCAAAATGGGTACAGGATTTAGCTATAAAGAGTGAAACCATAGATAAATTAATAGACCAAGACATACTCTATCAGATCTTTGGAAAGGGGATAAACTTAAGATCAAACAAGAATTAGATCACATTATAAACTGCATAATGAATGATTTTGACTCTATTAAATTAAAAAGTTTTTGAACTAATAAAATCAATGATGTCAAAATTAGAAGGAAAACAGGAAACTGGAAAGCAATCTTAACAGCTAGGAGTTCTTAAAAAGGTCTCATTTTTTAAATATATAGAGAACTGCACCAAATTTATAAGGTTATATCATTCCAAACTGATAAATGGTCAAAAGATATGAATAGACAGTTTTCAAATGAAGAAATTAAAGTTATATATAATCATATGAAAAAATGCTCCAAATCATTATTGATTAGAGAAATGCAAACTAAAACAACAATGAGGTATCATTTCACACCTATCAGATTGACCAAAATGAGTAAAAGGGAAAATGATCAATGTTGGAGAGGTTGTGGGAGGATGGGGACATTAATGCATTGCCGTGGAGTTATGTACAGATTCAACCTTTATGGAAAGTAATAAGGAACTGTGCCCAAAGAGAAATAAAACTGTTCATATCTTTTGACCCAGCAATTCAAATTCTAGGTCTATATCCACAAGAAATTATAAAAAAGGGAAAAGTTCTATGTATTCCAAAATATTCATAGCTTCTCTTTTTGTAGTGGCAAAGAATTGGAAACTGAGGGGATGTTCATCAATTGGGGAATGGCTAAACAAATTATGGTACATGTATACAATGGAATACTATTGTTCTATAAGAAAACATAAATAGTTGAACTCTAGAGAAGCATGGAATGACTTACGGGATCTGATACTAATCGAAGGGAATAGAACCAAGAGAACAATGTACACATTAACAGCATTGTTAGATGAACAACTTTGATGGAAGCAAGCTAGTCCCAGCATTTCAGAGAGCTGTTATCCCCATCCAGAGGAAGAAAATCAAAACAAAACAAAATACACACACACACACACACACACACACACACACACACACACACACACAAAACACCTTCAGAAACTGATGGACACTATAAAATTTATCTCTCTCCCTTAATCCTAATTCCTCACACCAATAATAACTGATCTGTAAATATGTTTATCAAAAATATGTATGTACAATGCTAACTTGCCTGTTCACAGCTGAGGGGAGGGGGGTGGGAAGGTAGGTTGGAAGGAAATTTTGTAACTTAAAAATATACATGTGCATATGAATGAAAATTTTTTTAAATTAAAAGAAAAAAAGAATTGAATTATCTGCATTCATCTTCCACTACATTCATGGGTCTTGTACGTACTGATTGCTCTCTGAGTTGATGCATACTTTGTAGGTAATAAGTGATATATTATATTTTCATATACAATGGAATGGTGGGAACTTTGCCACAAACAAAATTGAGGAATCAGGAACTTCTAGCCCCACATTTTCATGTTGTTGGTTACCAAATAGCTGAAAGAGAACAGTGGGCAAACAGCCTTCAATTTCTGATAAAATTCCACTACAGACTCTATGAGTTGAGCTGAATACTGATAAGCCATTTAGAGAATTGGATCTTCACCTTATCCAAACTGCAGATTCATCAACACAAGGCACGTATCTTATAAATCCTTAATCTTCTCCCAAACAAATCAGCTATAAGTGCATTTGTTGAAACCAGTTGACTCCCACCCATAGCATTTATTTTTTATAAGTGGAGAGACCATAATATCAGATAACCCACTGTGTTGAACTGGTATATGTCATTTTCAGGAGACTGTCTGAAATCTGGTGTGGATTTGGTTGAACAAAGGGTATTGCAAGCTGTTATCTTCTATATATGTCTTCCAGATTCATGGTACTTAATGGAATAATAAGCAACTGGGAGCAACATATAAGAAAAGTTCATTAAACCTTGTTAAAAAATGAATAAAATTTAGAATCAATTCCCATTAGCAAAAAGTACTGGTATTTTATATGTCTAGCAGAGATTTATTATAAATTCATCCATAGTCTGCATGTAACATGGTTAGTCCATATTGTCTTTCCTAATAAAAGGGGACAGCATTCTGTACTTTCTTATTATATGAAAAATTTAGAAGACGTCTTCTTGCTTCTCATGGCTTTGCCCTGATTGTGTCAACTCAAATTAGTTAAGTATATAAATTGGAGTAAATAAAAGTGACAGAGAAAGAAAAGTCATGGAGATACTCCTTTGGAAGTAATCAATGGTCCACTATGTGGCAATTTCATATACCACGATCTGAGTACCCAAAAGGAGAGAAATTAAGTCTTAAAATGGTATTGCATTTGTGCCAATGTTGTATTTTTCTCTTTTCATAGCTCTGTCACTCATTCTTCCTTTCCATTTTAAGTTATATGGCAAGTTTCATGAGGATCAATGAGGGAGTCAGAGAAATACTCAGTCTCTTTCCATTTGTTAATTTTCTGTTTACCTTAATCAGAATATGCTATACTCTTTTTTTCTCCTTAATAAATCCTTCTCTGAATGATGAATAGACCCCCTATCTTTGGGTCTTGGTTTTAGTTTTGCCAGCTTTGGTCTAATTTTGGATCTAAATTTAATATAGGTAGTGTAATGGTGGTCATAGTCAATACTGATATTATAAACTGCACCAACCAATCAAGCCATCAACAAATACAGAAGTTATACATGCTTATTATTATTAAGGTAAAATTCAGTTCAATTCAATAAACATTTATTAATTTCCTATTATGTACCAGACCTTATGCTAAGCACTGGAGATACAAAGGCAAATATGAACTAATGCCTGACTCTCAAAGTGTTTATTTTTCTTTCAGAGAAAGCAAAGCAACATATATATATATATATATATATATATATATATATATATATATATATATGTATGTATATGTATATGTACTTGAAGTTTAGAAATCAAGCATCCAAGACAGGGAATTGTGAAGCAAAGATGATAACACTAAAGAGAGAGTAAATATGGGAATAAGCAAGAATCTGGAAATGACCCTCAAATTGGTTTAGCCATAGCAGAGTCTGAAATATAGTTGGCAGTTATGAGTAAGCAAGTATCCAGGTAATGAAAGTCAGGGCAATGCTACTGACCTGAACAAGACAGACAAGCTGTGTTCAAGGCAAGCATTCAATCTCTGACTAGACAAATACTCAGGAATCAGAAAGACAAATACCAGTAGGTTCAATCATAGAAGGCAACAATCAGGAACATTATTAGAAGGGGATGGGAAGTAAAAGAATACCTGTTTTTAAGTATTTGATAAACTAACCCATGGGAGAAAAAAAATAGACTTTCTCCTCAAAGGTTAGAAAAAGAAGAAATTAGTGGCAAAAGGTAAGGATGCCTAAATTTAAATTTGAATTTAATATATAGAAAAACTTCCATACAATTAAAGCTAAGACAAATTGAAATGGGATGCCACATTAGTTAATAGATTCTGCCTAAATGGAAGTCTACTAAGAGGTTCAGTTATCACTTGTTGGAAATTTTGGAGGGGGAAGCTCTTGCTCATATATGGATTGGGCTATGTTAGGTCCTTTCCAATATGAGATTCGGGGATTATTTGAAATGCAACAAGGAACTAGAGTAAAGAAAAAACTAATTGAGACAAGTCTTTGCATCCAGTGGAGAACTTCAATGATTCCTATAGAGGCAGAGATCTCTATCCAAGGATAGCAAGGGTTTTGCAGGAGAGGTTTAAAAGGATCTTACTGAACTGAAAATTGTGTGAGCCAGAGGAACCCTGGCAGATCAGCAGAGACATGTACCAAGTCTTTGATTTTATATATGTATGCATAAATATATATATATATATATATATATATATATATATAAGTATGCCTATGTATATGTAAATATATATAAACATTCTTCTACTCTATCAGACTGCAACTAGTTGATTACATATATACACATGCACATATATATGTATATATATGCATATATATACACAAATACATATGTTTATGTAATGATTGTAACTAGACAGGTGGTGGAATTATTCATTGTATGCTATATGTGATAATATGCTAGCACATTACAGCAACAAATAGCAAGTGAAGAATTACAAAGAACAGGAATAATAGATTCTATCAGGAAGATATATAAAAGGAAAAAAAAGGGGGGGAGGTTGGAGGAGCTGGTAATGTGGTTATGTGGCAAGGAGGCAGGTTGATAGGTGAATGCTGAATGGGTTTCCTTTGAAAAAAAATATGGCAAGTTCATAGGTCATAGTCCTAGAAGAAAAAGGGGTCTCAAAGGGAGAAGGGTGAGCAAGAGTCAGTTTTAACTAGCTGGCAAAAGCAGATTGTTAAATTTTCAGTTTGAGCAATTTACAATCCCTATATTTGCAAATGCTATAAATCAGGATTTAAATTTTTTGATTTGTTGATTTCCAGTCTTATGAAAGTGATGGAGAAAATCTTAAATGTATATCAAGCTTAAAAAGTATTGTACATGCATTTTTTTTCCTGAGGAAATGATTGTTAGACATTTAGCAGTATGTCCTTACTCAGAGGCCATTAATACAATTCTTTCATTTTAAAGATGAGAAACCTGAGTGAAATGACTAGTCTAAAGTCACTCAGGTAGGAGCAGAACTGATGTTTAAACATGGGTTCTTTGATTTCAAATTCAGTACACTTTACCCTGTACCATGGTGACATAATGAGCAGTCTTACAAGGTGAGCAAATATGATTAGATTTTGATCTGCATCACTGAAAGAAGCATTCACATGGAGGCTTATAGGATCCAGATGTACAGCTGGAAGGAACCTGAAAAGTCATCTAGTTCAACCTCCTCATTTTATAGCTGAAGAAAAAGCAATCAAGATGAGTTAATTTATAAGGTAGTCAATAGGTAGAGCCAAAATTTGACTCCAGATTCTCTGAACGGAAAACTAGCATGCTTTCCACTGTATCAGATCACAACTAGTTGAATATCATCTCATATGAAACAATGATGTAATACACATTTAAATTATCCTCCTTCAAAACACAGTGCAGGAGAGATCGTTTCCTAAGATAGTCTCCATTACTAATGGTGGTAGGTGAAATCTCAGAGAAATAAACTTACTGTCTAATCTAAAAAAATGGTCCAGATTGCCATTGTGGTGCAGTGGGGAAAGATAACAACATCTCTGGAGTCAGGGGACCTAGGTTTAAATCCTACTTCTCCCCATTTAATGACTTTGCTCAAGTCGTTCTAGGTCTCAGTTTCTTCATCTATAAAATAAAGGTATTAGACCAGATGGTCTCTAAGGAATCCTACTGTTTTAGACTGACATTATATTCTTGTGATCTTTCTTCTCCATGATATGGGAGGAAAGCATGATGAATAATAGCTAGTAAACCATGAGTCTAACTGCTTCTAATGCTCATGGCACAATCCATATGTCTGCAATGATAATCTAGGATTTAAAAAAAATCAACAACCACCTCTGATAATAGCCAAACCCTTCCTTTTCCACTTTAAAGATGTTATAGAAAATACAAACTATCAAACATTCTCTATGTTCAGAAGACTTTTTTTTCTTGCTGCCTGTGCAAGATGTGAAGTTCTGAATAAGCATTTCAGAGTAACAATTCCAAGCAGTAACCTCCATTCTCACATTCCCTCTTCTGTCCGTGACAGCCCAGATGCTCAGCCCTGGTCCAGCTGGTGGAATCTAAGTTCCCCAACTTTGCTGAGGACGCTGGTCTCAGCAGGCTGGCACTCCCTATTTGCCAGCTCTAATAGATACATTCTGCCTCAGGCAAAAAGTCTGCTAATAGTTAATAAGAATAATGAGCAGTAGCAGAGAATTAATGGCCTCTTTATTATGAGAGATGGAGCTTGGTGTTCAGTAGTTTTGAATAGGAAAATTGTTTTATAGGCACTATTAACTGGAGAAAAGTTGTTTAGCCAATTTTAAGATAATGGATTTTGGCTCCAAAGTGTCAGTTGACAGAGAACGGAAAATGACCACTGAAGGGCTGAGTCACTCACATTTTTCTTCTGCAAATATCAGACATTCATCTATGGCATGAGGTAATAGGGTAGTTTGATGCAAGTGAATCAGGGATCCTGGAGAATCAAGAATTCCAAGTAAGAGGATGGGGGCTCTTTCCAAGGTTATTTTCTATATAGCAATAAATTTCTAGGTCCTATACATTTCAGTTATCAGTCACCAAGCATCATTCAGTCTTAAGAATGAGTTTACTATGTAGTAGCATTGTGTTACCCAATAGGAAATAAAAAAGAAGAAAAGAAAATCCATAATCACTGACCTAAAGGATGTTTGGTTCCATATTAAGGAGACGATTTACAAATATACATATATATATGTATATATATATATATATATGTATATATATATATATATACATATATATATATATATATACATATATATATATATATATATATATACACACACACACACATGTATATATACAGAGAAAGCAGAATCTACTATCCACTTGCAGGGAATGTGTGGGAGACTGAGTAAGGGACTAAGAAATTCCCTCCTGTAGAAAGGGAATTTTAAGCTGTATCTTGAAGGAAGAAAGAGAAGTAGACCAGGACTTTTTAATCATTTTTATAATATACTTCTCTTTTGCAGTCTGGAAAAACTTATGGACTCCACATAGTTATGTTTTCAAGTTCAAGTAACAAAATAGTGAACCAAATAGTTACATATGTACATATATACATACTTGTGTAGACATACATATGTATAATTATGTATACACATGTTGTAGTTTATTCTTTTTTCTAAGAGGATCAATGACATTATGAGTCTATATCTTGACTTGCACATAAATTGTATTTAAATGAGAGTTGCACAAAATGTATAGATAATGAATTTGCAGTTTTATGTGCAATCATCTTTTTAAAAATTCTATGATGTTATGGAAATGTTTTCCTTCTTCCATAAATTAAAAATAAAATAATCTTTTTTTTTAAAAAAATAGAATCATCAAAGTCCAATGGTCCATTGTGCAATGGATGACTTTGTTACTTTTCAGTATCTGACCAAGCTCTAAATACTCTACCACTTTTATGACCAGTGGAACAAATTGTTCTTTCCAACTGCCTAATAATCTCCTATCGCACCAATAAGTTTGAAGTCTGTTGGTTACCCTCAGTCTGGTTTAGCCAGTTTGCTGAGATGGCTTTCTGGGTGTGTCTAAGGATGCAAATGTCCATAAATCTGCCCCATATGTTTGCATGTATAAACATGTGCTAGTGTGTTTGTATATATACATATATATATATATATATACATGTATATTGCATAAATATTTGCATTGTGCACACACCCACATACAACCCCCCCACACACACACACACTCACACACTCACATACACTTTGAGTTCAAGGGCCCCAGACCATAGCATGAAATGGGAAAATGAAAGCCACTTTTACTAGATTATGTTTTGATAGGAGTAATGTGTAGGAATGGAAAGGTAGGAAGTTATGTAGGGAAAGACAAAACTATCAGGTGATTTTAGGTTAGACAAGTCATATAATCTATAATGCAACCAAACCAGTGGTAGAGTCCTTCAACACTAGGAATACTTGGGCCTCTTCCAAGTTCACCATAACTCTCAGGGTTAGCTTGGATGGACCAAAGGATCCACTTGCATCAGAAGTTACCCTGGGAGGTCCAGGTGGATGTGTGAGCTCCAAGCTTTCTCTGTGGAGGACACCCTAAGGGAACCCTGGAACAGATTCAAGTTCTGTGTGCATTGGCTACGCTTATCTTAAAGCCAGGTGTGAGCTATTCTGGCACACATGTTGGAACATATGGTTTACCTACAGCCTTCTGTCTCTGTGGATGCTTCAGGCGGTTGTGTTATTTTTTTATTTTATTTTTTTTTTGTTTTGTTTGTTGTTTTGTTTTCCTAATCCTCATATCAGATAACTGTGGTCCTAGAATCAGGTGACTGAAGGTAACTCAAGGACAATAGGTCTGAGAAGTACCTAAAACAAAACACAATCAAGAACACAGTAATAAAGTATAAGTAATGCTTTCAAAATGCCTTATCTTACTTATGAATGTTCTCTCTCTTTTAACCCTACAATAACAATCTGATGGCAAAAAGACATTTTTTACTTTACTAATAAAGATACAGGCCCAGAGATTTCAGTGATTTGCCTATAACAGAGCCAGAATTTGAATACAGGTTAATTAATTCCATTTCTATTGCTCTTTCTCCTTCTCCAAAAAAGGAGGAGCTTCTCTTGGGATGGAGCTCTTAGTACTGATAAATGCCATCCCTAATAACTTCTCACTCTCTGCTTTGAGAGGGAAAGTTTGGTATCATGGACAGAGAAGTAAATTTGGAATCTCAGAACTGAAGAGCAAATGTTAACTTTCTTATTTGAAACCCGAAGGCTTTACAGCAAATTGAAGGTTGGATCTAGTTTTAAGATGAACTGACATAAGTATAACTCTGTCTTCAGATACTTACTAGCTGTTTGGTTCTGATAGGTCAATTAATCTCTATCTGCATTAATTTCTTCAACTGTAAAATGCAGATAATACTAAGATCTACCTCCCAAGGTGGTTTTGAGTATCAAATAAAATATTTAGAAAGTTCTTGGCAAATCTGAAAATCCTATATAAGTCATAGTTATTGCCATTGTGGTTGACAATGGTAGTGATAGTAAAAAACTGAAAAGTAGGGTTTCCCCATCACTGTTTAATTGAAGAACATATTTCTTTAAATTTTTTTCATCCTTTTTGCCATCATTTCTTCATTTTTCATACCCTGGTACCCTCCAGGTTCTTTCCTCTTCTCTATCTCTCCTACCAAATGACTCCCTCTTGTCTTTTCTTCCTTTTCTCTTTCCTCTTTTACCTTTTTTCTTTCTTCCTTTCTTTCTTCCTTCCTCTCTCCTCCCTCCCTCCCTTCCTTCTTTTCTTCTTCCTTCTATTTGAGTTTCTCTAATGTTAAGATGAGAAGTAGTGAACACAAAAGAAATTAACAGCAAATCAGTGACTTTTGATTCCATTCCCTCCACTATAGAATTCAGATGTGGGATAGAGTAGCCTCAGTTTTTTAATCTTTTATTTCTGTCCTACCTTTCACTTGAGTCTCTGTGAGAACTGAAGTGAAACAGCTTAAAATAATGTGATTTTCAAAGAACAGAATACCCAGTAAAGTTGTTCTTATCAAGGAAGCCAGTCTGACCCATTAATGCAAAGACAGGCAAGTATCAGGAAGACTTTATTCCTCCATAAGTTTGGAGGAAGGCACTTCAACCAAAGCTTCTCAGAAAACTCAGTCCCAATTCAGAAGTAGCACAGAGCTAGATTTCTATTTGACTCCACATACAAGTTGTACTTGATTGAACCTGAAGAACACAGGCTGGGGATTTAACAGATTTATTCATCTCAGTTAGTTGTGTCTTCCTCCTCGACCACCTCTACCTCTTATCTTGAAATGTTTTAACAATGAATTTGGATGAAGAACTTACCCAGACTCAGAAATAATTTTACACAAGGATCCAAGAGATGAACAGAGTTCCACCAGAATAGGGTTTCTACTTCCTTAATCCATGTAATTTGCAGGATTACCCTTCCATCCCATTAACTCCATCACCTGTTCTGGATGTGGATGACTTGACAGGGTGATAAGAACTCTGAAACACACCAGCAGCAAGTTGGGATCAGGCCCTTGGGCTTTTCTTTTATTAAAGATTTTATTTGAGTTTTACAATTTTCCCCCCAATCTTACTTCCCTCCCCCCACCCCCACAGAAAGCAATTTGTCAATCTTTACTTTGTTTCCATGTTGTACATTGATCCAAATTGAGTGTGATGAGAGAGAAATCATAACCTTAAGGAAGAAACAAAAAGCATAAGAGATAAGATCAGACAATAAAATATCTGTTTTTTCTAAACTAAAGGGAATAATCCTTGAACTTTCTTCAAACTCCACAATTCTTTATCTGGATACAGATGGTATTCTCCATTGCAGACAGCCCCAAATTGTCCCTGGTTGTTGCACTGATGGAATTAGTAAGTCCATCAAGGTTGATCATCACCCCCATGTTGCTGTTAGGGTATACAGTGTTTTTCTGGTTCTGCTCATCTCACTCAGCATCAGTTCATGCAAATCCCTTGGGCTTTTCAAGACCAACAAGAGGGTGATACAGAAGTGACTGATTTGGAAGGAAACTTGCAGAGATAATCAATCTGATCTTCCAGTCTGCCACTAAGGCATTTTATCAAAATTTTGGGGTTATGGATAGTGCCAATATATCTGTGCTTCAAAGCATTAGTCTTTAAAAAACATAATTAGTATGACAATGTATACTGCTTTCCTTAGCTATTATGGGTCTCCTGGTAATAGATGTCATATATTAGTTTTAATTGTTTTCTGAATGATGGTTTCCTTTCTACACTAACCTTCTAAAGAAAGGATAGAGTCCTCAAGAGCTAGCTGGGTGTTTTTGTAAATACCTGATAAGCAGCCTAGCTAATCAGAAGTAAGACTTAAGAAACTTACTTTGGTAGTTACTTGAAAGCTTGAAACTTAACATTTGGATGACTTTATTCTTCATACCACCAGACTCTTCCCCATACACTCTCCCAAATGAGTTTGTATATACATTACTCTCCTGTTCATACAATTTCCAAAGACCCTGGCTTTTTTGCTGTTTTTCACACAAGACATTCTATTTCTACTCTATGCCTTTTCAATGACTGTCCCAAAGCTAGTCAATAAGCATTTAATAAATGCTTCTATGTTCGAGAGACAGACAGAGAAAGAGAGAGAGAGAGAGAGAGAGAGAGAGAGAGAGAGAGAGAGAGAGAGAGAAAGAGAGATCTTATATTTAAATAGTTGTTTTCATGTTTTCTGTCCCATAGGAATTTGAGATTCTTAAAGGCAAGGACCATGTTTTTGCCCTTACTTTTATCACAAACACTTGGAATAGTGTCTGATATTTGTAAGGATTTAATGATTACTTATTGACTAACTGTTTTTCTGTTACAGAAAAAAATATGTAAAGTCTTTAGCTTTAACTTTCATTGCTAAAATAACAGAATTGAGAAATGATAGATTAACCTGTTTCTTCAGGGATTGTTTTTGTCCTACCTTTTGTCTGTAGTTCTCTGAGGACCTAGTGAATTGGTATACATGAATGTGGTTTGAAAAGTATCAAGCATATAGTAAATACTGAATTAGAAGGGGGAGAGAAAGGAGTGAAGTAAGCAGCCTAGGCAAGAGCTAATAGGGTTCTGAGTTATGGTAAGTGTTTATGGAAACAGAAAGGAGAAAGTGGTTATAAGAAATATTTTAAGATAGAATTTACATTTCCTGGCAACTTATTAGATAGGAGGAGTGATGAAAAGAATAAAGTAGAAGATGAAAAATGGTTTAGGCAGGAGTATATGGGAAAATTATGGAAGTATAAACTTAAATAGGGAAATTAAGAGAACAACTGGGGATATAAAATGATAACCCCATGTGCTTTTTGATTTTTCCATTAGGAAACTCAAGAAGAAATTAGATGATCATAGATTTAAAGATTTGTTTATACATTTGAAAATAGTTTTTTAAAATTTTATAGATGAGGAACCCAAGACCCAAAAAGGTCAAGGATTTTGTCCAATGTCACAGAGCAAAAAGTAGAAGAGCCAATATTCAAACCTCGGCGATCTGATTCTAAATCCAATATTCCTTATACTGTATAACTTTCAATAGACTCCATGGATGTCAAGAACTCAATTGGAAATGATTAGTTAGAAATGAGTGCTAGATGGTAGCTCTAGGAATCTTAAATATGGGTATGAAGGAGATTGAGAGGAAAAAGGTAAAGGATAAAGTCTTGTGGTATGTCTACCCCAGGGTCAAAAGGGGAAAAAAATGAACAAATCAGAGAACTGAGAGAAGTTTCAGAGGCAAAGAGATTATCCAGTAAGGAGAATTGTTGAATAATGTCAAATGCTACAGAAATATTGAGGCTGACTTTCAGAGGTAGTGAGGTAGCTCAGTGTATCTCATTGAGTAGTTCACTTTGTCAGGGGTCAAGAAGATTCACCTTCTTAAGTTCAATTCTGTCCTAAGATACTTACCAGCTGTGTGGCTCTAAGCAAGTCACTTACCTGTGTTTTCTTTGAGTCCTCATCTATAAAATAAGCTAGAGAAGAAAATGGCATGCTATTCCAGTATCTTCACTAAGAAAACTCCACCTGGGGTCACAAAGAGTAGTACATGACTGAAACAACTCAACAATCACAACAACACAACTCTCATCTTGCCATCTTTATTCCTGTTCTACTGTGCTTGAATGTATCACAATAAACTTAGACAACTTCTTCAAAGACAAGGTAAATTTTTTGTATATCTTTCAATCAGGCAGCATTTCCAGATGGATTTAATTATTTTTTATCTCTCTACTCCCTAGTATTTTCTGCCTACTGAGCAAATCCCTAGATAGAGAACTTTTCCCCAGTCAGTTCTGTAAGTATTTATTGTGATATTTATTATGACTAAAGTACTTAAAACTAGGATAAAGGCAACAATGTTAGAAAGACTGCTAATTCTAGAGTGAAGGTTCCTAGATTTGTAGATCTAGAGCTGGAAGGGATCCCAGAACCCATCTATTCTAGTACTTTTTCATTTTACAGATAGGACAACTGAAGCCCAGAAAATTTGTGTTTTAGTTATTTACATCAATTTGGAAAATGAAAACAATAGTGAGATGACTCAAAGACTTGCCACTGTGAAAATTGCTAGAGACAAATAAGGCCACATAACCTGGAAAAAATAAAGATTCTAGGAGGTGTCTCTGATAGCGATCTTATTTTAAGGGATGTCATGAATTAGAATTATCACATAATTGATGATACTCTAGTATGAAAAACTAAGCTCAATAAATAAAATGAATAAAGAAGGAAACTTCAGCTCAGTCCTTTGTTTCTCTGTGGGTTCTGCTCCTGACACTGTATATTGCCTCATCCCCTCTATGATCTAGATACCATCTCACTTTTGGAAGAGCACTCCATCCCTAAGGTCCCTTCTTCTAACTGGTCAGATCCTCTAAGAACTTTCATTTTTACAAAAGAACACAGGCCAACCACATTCTTTACTTCATTTCTCCTCTAACTCCATTCTGACCCTGGACTTCTCAAACTGTGAGTACCTTATTCCTTCTCTGTTCTCTCCCAGCTCCAACCTCCAATTTATATGACTTCTCCCCCAATTGTAGTGTAAACTCTTTGGGGAAAGGGAAGATGGGGATATTACAATGATGATCTCTAAATTGAGTAGAGAATAGTCTAGTATTTCTTTTTTTTTAGCTTTTTTTGCCAGGCAGTGGGGTTAAGTGGCTTGCCCAAGGCCACATGGCTAGGTAATTATTAAGTGTCTGAGACCAGATTTGAACTCAGGTACTCCTGACTCCAGGCGGGTACTCTATCCACTGTGCCACCTAGCCACCCTAGCAGGGCCATGAGTTATTTTTCCAAATATCCATATAATTTCTTTAATAGTATGCTCTAGAATTTTGCCAGATATTGAAGTCAAGCTCATTGATCATGCAGGACACATTATCTTCTATTATTTTTTAATCAAGAAGATCATTTTCCCTTCCCCAATCTTGTCTTAGGTATGCTGTTTTCTGACATTATTGATCACATCCCAGCAATCATATCTGTCATCTCTTATTGCAGTGCCACAAATTTACCTCAACTAGAACTGATAAACTGAAGGCAACTGGGGTGTTCCAATTCTTTTCATCATCTCTTCCCATTTTTTTCATCATCAAGTCTCAATTAGCTATTAGGATCTATTCTTCCCACACCAAAGATCATTCTCCTCTGTTGGGAAAGCTGAAATAAGTTTACCCACCTCTGGCCTTCTTTTATATAGTTCATTATCATCACTCCATCTACCCCAGAGAGCAGTACTTTACTTTTCTTCCTTTGATTTTATTGTCCCTACCCCCCACTCACAGTTTAAAAAGAAGGAATAAAAAAGAAAACTTTTTTTGTTGTTCAGGATCAAAAGGATAGGTCAGAATTCACTCTTGTATTCCAAAAATCTGTCATCCCTGCAAGGACAAGTTCCAGTAGAGGACAAAGAAATAATGAACCATTTAAGGAAAAGGTCAGTTCCTTCACACCTGTGTGATCACCATATTCCCCCGCTATCAGAATCTTGAGTTGTCATTTTACATGGTTTCTAAAATAGACTTTGTCTGTGTTCTTTGGATAATACCTAGATATGCTAGCTTAAGAACTCTTCACTGGTCACCAAAAATATATCCTCCTCAAACACAAATAAAACTGGTTTAGGAGCAAAGAGTCTATACCATAGGATTATACTTTAAGAGCTAGAAATAGCTTTTACAAATTAGAGGAATTTATAATCTTATTTCAGTTATAACTGGAAAGTTCTCTTCCAATTTCATTTTATAAGTAAAGATTCTAATGACCAGAGAAGTGAATTGATTTGCCTAGTAATATAGATATTAAGTAATGAACAGAGTTAGAATTTGAACCCAGTCCCATATGACTCCAAAGTCAAAGTTTTTTCCATTGCAACATTATGTTTCTTTAAAAATCAAGTGTAATTAACTCTGTATGCTTTTCAGAAATGTTAGTACTGCTTCCATCTCCTTCTGGTGAAGCAAACAGGCTCATAAACCCATTTCCCCATTAACAGCTTTGTTCTTCACAAGGGCTAGGTTAGAGTGACCCAGGAAATTGTAGCCCCTGGCCACATTTCAAGGAATCATTTTCTACATCCTTGCTGTGGTCTGCCGACTATCCTAGGCTCTTCTCAGTAAAAAGTGTGAGAGAACCATTGGCTATTATCGAATTTAGCCCAAAAGGTAAAAGATGAAAACAAATTTGTGTTCTGAGTGCCTGTAAAAGCACAGGCTGTACCATCTTCACTCTCACAAAAGGAGAGCTAAGAGGTTTCCTGGGATTTCCACACATACAATTTCTAAAGAGCAGTTTTGCTGAGAGGTAGACAGTGATCCAGTGACAGCTGCACTGGGACTGGTAAAAAACAGTGAGTATTCTGGGAATGAGGAAGGAGACAGAATGATCACTGGAAAACACAGACTAGGGAGTACAATAGCGAGCCAAGATAAAGACTTGGGCTAAGAGAGTCAGTACAAGAAAGTACAGTTAACTAAGGAATGGCCTGAAAAAAATTAGAATGGAGGGGTCTCTATTTTATCATGGAGTTAGGGGTTGGGGGGTAGAATTGAAATTGATGGTGCAGGGGGAGAGACAGAGATATTTGTAAATAAATAAACATACAGATATACGTTCATGCTGTCCTATAGGGAACACATAAATGACATTTCATTCTTCTTCCCTTTGTCGGCCATATCCCCTTCTTCTATCATCTCCCCTTCCCTTCCCCTCCTTCTTTTTTCCCTATTTCCCTCCATCAGTATAGTAAAGCAGTTTCTATGTGCAAAGCTCAGTGCTCATTGTAGGAACAGGAGCTGGTAGAAAGTGGGAAAAGATGTATTCTGATATGTCACTTTTTAGATACAAAGATAATGTCCTTCACTCTGTTCTCAAGATTGTTTCTGAAGAACTGGTAAATAGCCTTCATGGATCCATTTGCACTCTTTCCCAAGTCTTTCTTGTGACTAGAGGTGTCTATTTGTGAAGCAGCTGGGAAGAGATTGGGTGTAGCTGGCAGCCATAGAACTGAGGGAAACACTACAACCTTGACCTCAGTAGTACCATGCAGGCCACAGTATAATAGAAAATTCCAAAATGGACTTGGCATGTTCCACATTTATCTTTAAGAGAACAAGTAGATTTTAATATGTACCTACCTAGGGACTATAAGAAATCAAGTTATTGGCTGTTGAACTGTGTAGCCTGGATTGTGATCAGTGAAATGGGAAATATAATCCTCCACTATGATTTTTCTGTATTTGCTAGTTTAAAACTACCAAAAGTCAATAAATTAGTAAGTAGATAAAAAATCATTCACATTTTCATACAGTGCTTTAAGTCTTAGAAAGAGTTTTACATTTACATTACTACATATAACTACCCATTGAGATAAGGGCTAATTTTATCATCTTTATAAATGAAGAAACTGAGGCTCAAAGAGATTGTTTGATTTGTTCAGTATCAGAAGCTCTAAGGCAAAATTCTACTGGATCTTCTTGATTCCAAGGTCAGTACTCTGTATTCAATACCATAACTTACATAGAAAAGATGGTCACTAAACTATGCATAAAGGTTCCCACAGGCCTCAAATTGAGCTTAAAAACTACATATTAAGAGTATTTATGTCATATAATATTTTATTTATTTTGTTAAATATTTCCCAATAACATTTTGAACCCAGTTGAACTGCACTCAAGAGTGTAAGTATTGTGGAGGGTCTGATTGTCTTCTTTGGTATAACATCAACCTTGCATTCAAAGAGCTTATAATCTAAGTAAGGAGGATAAATCATAAATGAAGGGAAAATTTTGACAAGAGCTATCTGGAATCCTATGAGATATAGAGTTTTTTGCAAATACATAAAAGAACTAGACTATGTGTAGTGTATAGTCTAAGACAGACTCATATTTAAATCACAAAAATATAGCCCATGATAAGCTAAATCTGTTATAATGAGCCTGATTAACCACAAACTGACTGAGTTTGTTATTAAGCAAACCCTTAAGTAAAGGGTTTTCTTTTTTGTTTTATGGTTAGTTAGGCTTCCCTAACTCTGTGTAACTTCATAAATATTGTACATCTTCACTTTTTTGGGTTAGTGGGAGGGGGGGAAAGTAGAAAAGAGAAGATGCAAAATGACTCTAGGGTGATACATCTGCTCTAAGCATTTCAGGGACTCTTGCTTTTTTCACCTAATTATTCAGATCAGAGAGTATTAGATTCCCCCCTCTGCTAGTGACTAGTAAAATAATAGCACAGCTTGGGTTGAAGATGAGGATTTACTCATCTTGTCAAAATTCATAGGAAATCCTGCCTTCTGTGATATAAAGGCAACAGTTTGAGTTGCTGATGGATATTGAAGATGCCCTCTATGTCAACTCCTGATTCTTGACATTTGATTTCAATAACCTAAATGGTGAGAATGCAATGCAAAAGAGGAGAGTCATCCTGATGAATGTCTCTCATCTAAAGAAGTCCTGGGAAAATACGCTGCACCCACAGGAAAAACGACTTGGTGGCAACATAAATTCAGCGGGGCATGTTATCAGCAACAAAAGGCTAGGGGGAACAGGGATGGTGCAATTTGTCACTAAAATCATAGCAGCAGGAAATAAATATCATTGGAACCCAAACTATTATCCTTTCAGAAAGTGACCCTGGAGACCAAATTCACTCACCTTCTCTTGAAGATCCTCAGGGGAGGAAGAAGCTATAGTCACAAATTGGGGAGGAGTGAAATGGTGGAAAAATATCACTTCTTTTGTTAATTAGTCTCTCACTTATGGGCTCACACCTGTCCATTTGGGAAAAAAAAGAAAACCAAAACCAAACCAAACAAAACATTTTTCCTTCTAGGGAAATGCTGGTGATACAGTGTATAGAACAGTGACCCCAGAGTCAGAAAGCTCTGAGTTCAAATACCACATTAGACAGCTACTCAATATGTGACCCCAGTTAATCTCTTAGCTAAAATCATTCTGTCTCATTTCATTCAACTGTAAAATGGGGATGATAATAGCCCCTATCTCCTAGATTTGTCATGAGGATCAATTTAGATAATATTTGTAAAGCAGAAGTCTGACGTAGTAGTTGCTTAATAAAGGCTTTCCCCACCCCCACTTACCTCTTCTTTCATTTTCTTTCATTTTTCCCTCCCTCACCTCTAGTAGTCATGTCCCTTGGGCTCAAAGAGGAACAAAATGGCATCATTATGTCAGTATCAAATTACAGTATGCCTAACTATGACTGATCAGATCAATACACATTTGAAATACCCTATAGCATTGTACCCTATTGGCTACAAATAATCCATGAGAATGTTAGGGTAGATTCTTTAAATTTGCACACCCTATGTTTCTTTTGAGTTACTGCAAATCTGCTTCATTCATAAAACACAGCACCTTTCTTGATGTGGGCATACCATGTTGGATAATCCTTTATTAATGTCTCCCAGGTCTCACAAATGATTCTAAAGTTCTTCAGAGAGACCTTGAGAGTGTCCTTGTATTACTTCTTTTGACCTCCTTTTACTCTCTACTTCTAAGGTATGCTTGTCTTCTGTGAATGCTATATAAAATAGTCCTTTAGACAAATATCCATTTGCCTTTGGAACAATGTGACCAACTCATTTGATTTGTGCTCTACAGTAGAGTTTGGTTTGAATGCTCAGTAGATAGTTCAGGTTGAGAACTCAATATCCAGAACCTTATCTTACCAGGTGATCTTCAGAATCTTCCTAAGATAATTAAAAAGGAAAAAAATTCATTTCCTTGCATAGTAGAGTCAGTAAAGGAGGGCTCAAGCAATATTTCTCTCCAAGCTCCAATCTATGTGTGACCCTGGGCAAATCACTTCACATCTTTGAATGAATCTCTCATACTTCCTCTGCAAAGAAATGAACTAAGAAAGGATTCTTAGAAGAAAAGTCAAATCATTTTATCTTAGTGATACTTCTGGACTAAGGTCAATGATGCTGCAGTCTATATCACTACCAGTTTTTTTTTTAATTTACTGTAGTGATTTGTTTGAGGTCAGCTTTGAGTAAATCGGATTTTTTAATTAGCAGTAGGCTCCACTAGTCTTATAGTCATTGACCTACTAATATACTCTACTCAAACATCATAAGGATGATGGTAATCAAAGTAAAAGCTATGGTCTCTATCTGGAAGTCCTAGAAAAAGAAAATATAAAGAGATACTAAATATACATTATAGATCAGGTATAGGATGAGTGATTTATTCTTACTCACAAAAAGAAATACTAAGTAAAGAGAGTAGTAGCATACATTAACAGAGTGAGTTTAATAGAATTCATTATCTTAACATAATAACCACTTGTACTGTCTGTTGGGAAGAAATTAATAGTTAAGTCTCAATGAGACATATTTTTTTTGCCAGTCTGATAGTTAGCTTTTTACATTTGTACCTCTATTTAGAATTATATAATCAAATAGTTACTCTTGGATAAATATATCTTAGATATTAGTGGAATAAATGCTGATGAGATCAATAACTGATATTGTATATACTGAAAACTAGGGATCAAGACAGATCTTTAGGCAAATAGACACAGAGAGTGTCTTTAACGTGTATGAAGAGTCAACAAAAGAAAGGGAAAAAAAGTGATTGGACAAACAGGAAAATAAACCAGGGGGAAGAGTCACAAAAATGTAAAAGAGGCAAGAGTATACAGAACTTGATCAATAGTATCAATAACAGCAGTAATTGCAGAGACAACAAGGAGGAACAATAGTAGCATTAGACTTTGGAGAGGACGATTTCAGTCGAATTAAGAAGTCACAAGTCAGAAAGTAGAGGATTTAGAATAAAGTGAGAAGAGAGGAAGAGTAGGGACAGAGATAGACTGCTTTATTAAGTAGTTTGAACATAATAATAATTAGCTGAAATAATTGAATTGATTGAGTATTTCTAAGCATAGGGAATCATGGATATGTTTATAGATAGCAATAAAGAAGATAGTAGAAAGGCAGAGATGATGGCTGGGTTGGTTTACTGGAGAAATTGAGAGGGGATGTGATTAAACATGCTTGTAGAAAAGTTTACATTGGTGAAGAGTCATTTACCACTTCATAAGATACAAGTATGAAAGGATTAGATAGTGGGGGAAGATGTATAAATAATACAAGATGAGGAAAGAAAAAGAGGGACCTTTTGTTAAATAGCTTTTTGTTAAGTTTAGTCAGTATAGGGCAAGTCTCTGGCTAAAGAGGGTGAGGGAAAGAGATATTGTAGAGGGAATGGAACTTGAGAAGAGATGACAAATTCTAGAATAGCTATTGTGGAGAATGGGAAAGTTAAATGATTAAAGGAGGGAAAGGAGATTGTCTTGCTGCACTGAGGACTCTCTTTAGGACTCAGTAACCTAAATTTGTAGTGAACCTAGTCAGGGAAGTTTTCTGATGTCCTTCAACTCCAATTAGGAATTTGAATAACAGCAAAAATGGGTATAATGGGATTAATCTACAGATTGAATTTCATAAAGAATGATTGTCAAAAGGAAAAAGAGACAAGAGGTTTGATTGTAAAATATGGTGTTGAATTGAATTGATTTACCTGGGAGTCAAGGGAGAAAAGAGGAGATAGTATTGCTACTTTAGGGGTAAGGGTCTATGAAAGAACTGAGGGGTGAAGAGATTGGAGTTTAATGATGTGGACAAAGCACAGAGTTATGGGATAAAGACATGGGGAAAGGTGAAATGAAAAACATTTATGATCAGATAAAGGAATGTTAGAGCTTTTGTTTGGGACAGAGGATGGAGTTAGTACATTAGTATCAAAATACATTATATATATATAAAATGACAGTGCAAAGAAGAACTGACTGCTTCAGAAATGACCTCTAGAGTACTGGAGAAGGCCCTGGGATGAAGACAGAATCCCAGATGATTCAAATGGCTCTTTGCAAAGACCAAAATTACTGAAAGTCATATATAAGGACTTATTAAAAGCTTCTTGTCCATAGTATTTAGTAAGTTGTTGGATACAGAAAGGCTATTTAAATACTACTTGATTGGCTGAATTCATATCAAGGGAGTGACTTCTTATACTTTGTGGACATCAAAAGAGGTTGTTTCTTTGCTATTTAAGGCAATGGGGTTAAGTGACTTGCCCAAGGTCACACAACTAAGCAATTATTAAGTGTTTGTGGCTGCATTTGAACTCAGGTCCTCCTGATTCCATGACTGGTGCTCTAACCACTGTGCCACCTAGCTTCCCCATTTCTTTGATTTTCAAATGAGAACCCTGATGCACATAGGGGCCTGTGACAAGGCAGAGATGGGTTAGTGTTTCCATAGAGAGTCCATCATAGAAATCAGATTAAATTTTACCAAATTGTTCCTGGTAGAATTTCAGACCCAATCCATTCAAGGCTTCTTCAAAGAAGGTTCTAAGGATTAATTAGTGTTCATGAAATAATTTGACATCTTCCTGAAAGATTTTATGGAAGTCTGAAGTGTTATCAGTGTTTCCAATAAGATGAAAGAAAGAATTAGGAAATGAATCTAATGATTTCATCACCATTATACTAGTTAGAATACATCTGCCTCTCAGGATATCTGGAGGACATCTTTGACACCTCAGAACTTGGATTTCAAGGTCATTAAGAGGCATTTATAGTCAAGTCCTGCCTTTCTACTAAGGATCTCAGGACTTTCCCCTGTCATGACCTTATTAACTATCAGGTAAAAAAGAGAATGAGAAAAACAACAGAAAATAAATAATAAAAGAATAAAAATAATTTAAAAGGTCATCTCCTAGGTGCATAACCCTGGGCAAGTCAATTAACCCTGACTGTTTTAAAAAAAATAATCTAGACCAATTCTTTCATTTCATAAATAAGGAAACTAAGGTCTAGGGAGGAAAAATCAGTATAGCTTTGTGTTCTTTTCCCTATATTGTGTTATCTTTCTTTTCCCCACCTTGGTGATGGGTAATCTAAAATAATAAGAAGAAAAGAGATTTGCCTCATATAAGGAACTTACATAAAAGCTAGACTAGAACCAAATTTTTTTATCCCTATTTTGGTGAGTTGTCTATTAAACTATGTGAAAGAACCCTTTGGTTGATATTTCTATTCTCGTTGAGAGACAGGTACAGTGGAAAATATGGTCACTAACAAAAGGAAAGCTAAAATGCTGTTATGGTCTTGGTAGCTTTTCTGATAATACACTCAAGAATTCCAACCTTATTTTGCAAGCTCAAGACTCAAATGGATCTGTATCCTTATGGGCATTCAACTAAACTTGGTTCTCTTTCTGCATATCACCTGTTGTTCACCCTCTGTCTCATTAACCAGCTGTAGATCAATGAGCATGCAGAAGCGCCAGACAGTTCCATCCTGGGGAATGCAAATTGCCATACAACTTCAAAGAAACATACCTGACCTCATACAAAATGGTTGCAGTTTATTACTTTGCATGATTGTGTGTTTCAATATATTACTCTGATGACTTACCTTGTACCACTCTGTGTTCAATTATGTATTTCCTGTTCTCATTACAGACCTTCAAACAGCTGCAAAAATATATTCATTTAATGCTTTTTCTGTTCTTGTTAAATTTTTATCACACAGAAAGGAAAAGAAAATGGTCTATGTGTTAACCCTGGGAGCTAAACTCAGACTAGGTCTCTGTACTTAAAATATCTCAATAAGGGGACAAAGACCAGCTTTCACCTGATATCTATGAAAAATAGCAAAAGAGTGGGACCTTGAGTCTTATCCAGCTGGATGATTGGAATATATAGACTCAGTCTAATATCTAGTACAACCCAGTGAGTAAAAACATAGTAGACAGAACACTAAAAGAGATGAAAGATCTATACTTGACTCTGCAACTATCCTGGTAACCTTGGGAAAGTCACTGTATGGTGCAATTTGTTAGAAAAAAACAATAAGCAAACAAATAAGCAAATAAAAACCTGATGAACTTGTAGTTATAAAACCTGAGTATTATAACTCAGAAAGTAACCTGGATGACTTCAGGGAAGTTATTTGACCTATTTGGAACTGAATTATGTTAAATATAAAATGAGGAGTAGGGGAGAATTGGATTAGACTAATATATGTTTCAACTCTAGGTCTATGATCCTATGACATCTTTGGACTTTCTTTTTTTTCATTGCAAAATGGGGAAGTTGGAATAGATTACTAGACTTTCTTCCAGGGTTAATATTTTATATCAGGAGTAAAAATGGTACTATAATAAAAATCTTGATTAATCAATGCTATTTGGAAGATGGGAAGGGGGAAGATATTACTGTTAATGATTGTTAATGATTAGTTAGTGATGATAATACTGTCACTGATCAACTGATTTGGCGATTAGCTTTATTAAAGTAGAAACCTCCAGATAAGAGGTGCTTTCAGGATTCTACATAGGACCTCTACTCAAAAGTTGCCTTCCCCAGCTTTTTGCAGATGCTTAAAATGTCATTACTAAGAAATATCTTTCATTGTTGTAAAGATAACTTAGACTTGGATATTTCAAAAACCTGAATTTGAATCATGCAACTGCTACTTACTAATTGTGTGACCTCACAATCAAAAAATGTAATGGTCATTTCTCAGCCCTCATCTTCTTTACCTTTCATCAGTCCTTGACACTGTCAGTTACCTTCTTGACAACCTCTTCCTTCTTGGTTTTTACTAATTGTATTCTCTTAGTAGTCCTCCAAATCGTCTTTGTTTGATCTTCATCCTGATTATTCCCACCTAATGTGGGAATCCCCCAAGGGTTGGCCTGGATCTTCTTCCTCTGTACTCTTGCACTTGGTAATCTCATCAGCTCCTATGAATTTAATTATTATCTCTGTGCAAATGCTTCTCAAATGTTTTTATCCAAGCCTAACCTCTCTTCTGACTTCCTCTTATATTTTCAACTGCCTATTTGACAGTGCATACTGAATGTCCCATAAATATCTTAAACTAAACATATCCAATACTAAATTCATTATCTTTTGCCCCAAATTCCTCATCCATATTTCCTTATTAGTGTTAGATTAGAATCATCATACTTCTAGTCACACAGGTTCTCAATCTCAGAGTTATTCTCAACTCCTTACCTTGACCCATATATAATCAGTTGTTAAATTCTTTACATCTACTTTAGAAACATCTCTCACATATTACCTTTTCTCTGCTCTGACCCTGGTGTAACCCTTCTGCAAACCTTAATCACTTTACTATGCTTTCCCTTCTTCAAGTCTCTCCATACTCCAGTCTATCCTTTAATGAGCTGTCAAATTGCTCTTCCTAAAATACAATCTGCCCATGTTACTCCCTTCCCCCATTATTCAATAAACTCTAATATCTCCTTATTTGCTGCAGGATAAAATATAAAGTCCTTTATTTGACTTTTAAAGTCCTTCATAATTTTGAGCCTTCCTAACTTTTCATTTTTCTTATACAACTCCCTGTCCACATGGTATCTATTCCAGTGCCCCTCATCTCCTTGCACAAGAGACTTTTTTTCCACTTTATTTTTTTTCCACTGTTTTCTTATACTTAGAATGTTCTCCCTCCTCATTTCTTCCTTTTTTATTCCCTGGCTTCCTTCAAGTCTCAGCTCAAATGCCTTCTTCTTCAAGAAACCTCTCACTTTTCACTAACCCCTTTAATTCTAATGTCTTCCCATTTTGATTATTGTCAGTTCAATCTATTTATATCTGGTTTGCACATATTTGTTTGCATGTTGAATGGAATGGCTGCATGAAACAAATGAGAGCTCATGGAAGGTAGGGGCTATTTTTGCTTTACTTTGTATTTCATTAACAACATAGTGCTTCACATGTAACAGTATTTAATAAATGTTTGTACTTAGAAACTCAGCTGAGTTTATTTTTATGTAAATCTCATGTTCATCATCTATAAAATGAAGATAATATCATTGCTTTGTACCTCACAGAGTTCTTGGGAAGAAAGAACTTTGTAAACTTAAGGTACTTGATAAGAATAAGGTACTGTTTAATAAGGAGAGAAAAATTAATAATTATTTGCATTCAGATTAATAGGCAAAAAGTTGAAACCAGATGCTTTTCAGGAAATAGATTTATCAGAGGAGTGGTGAAGATAGGATATAGCCTAAGAAAGATAACAGTCAATTCTCAACATTCTTGTTGATTCATGCATAAATGTTTGTGGAGTATCTGGTATCCTATTGGGCACTTCACTTATCTTGCTGGCTCCATTGTGCAATTGTAAAGAATCCCCATGTACTCATTATGTATTTTCATTGTTTGCCCTCAAAACTCAAGTTTTCAATGGATAGAGCACTTACTCTGGAATCAGGAGGACCTGAGTTCAAATCCCACCTGAGACAATTGATACTTACTAGCTGTGTGACCTTGGATAAACAGAAAAAATCTTCAAGTTTTATGTGTAAAAATGACCCTAAAGCATTCTTTGACCTCTAAGTTCAATAATGCAGAGATAGTAATGCAGCCCAGTGAGAAGATAAAGCTGCTAGATAAACTTCTAATTGGAATATCTACAGCTGCTATCAGTTGCAAGTTTGGTGTTAATGAATTGAATTATCTGTTATATTGGCAAAAGGGCAAAAGGATCTATGATATTATAGATCATGTGCTATGAAAAGTTCATATGTCTGAAATACTTTCTCTGATTATGATGTTAGCATAAAATATCACAAAATTGTAGGGAAGTAGAAGCAAAAATGTTTTACAAGTTGCCAATTTTGCTTTGTGAACTATAATTTGTGTTAATTTATGATTATTGTATTAGGAATGATTCATATTATAAGAATTAATATCAAAAAGAGTATGCAGAAAAGTTTAGAAAAAGGTTTTAGGTTTTGGTGATCACAGAAACCTAACCCACTCTTTCCCTTAGATCCAATGTATCAACATTTCCATTTTTTTTTTTTTTTTGCTATTGAAGCAGAGAACCATGGGCATAGGAGATACTGAAATCATTTGGAAAGAAAATTTTGTAAATCTTTGCTCTTCTACTTTTCAATCTGTTAAATATGTCTTGACCTCCAGTCTGACCTTGGCCACCTTCTCATTGGTAAGGTAAGTTAGGTTTTGCAGGCACTGAAACAACATCCTAGACCACCCAGACTGAAATCCTCCATCCCTCCTCAAAAAGCAAACTCTCCAATGAAGACTTGCGAAACTCCCAAGTCACCACCTCTTCCCATGGAATGTGAGGGGGGATTTAAGGAGATTTGGGAAGAGGCTTGTTCTCTTGCTCTCTCTCTCCTCTTCTTGCTTCCTGAATTCTGCTGAACCCTGCAGCTGGCCTACCAATATTAATTATCAATTAACATGGGTTTTCTTTTTTTATTTGAAAGATTTTATTTATTCTGAATTTTATAATTTTCCCCCAATCTGGCTTCCCCCCCACACACAGACAGCAGTCTGTTAGTCTTTACATTGTTGAATGTCATGAGAGAGAAATCATATCCTTGAGGAAGAGACATAAAGTATGATATAAAGTATTGTATATATATATATATATACATATATATATATATATATATATATATATATGATAACATTTTTTAAAGTTAAAGGTAACAGTCTTTGGTCTTTGTTCAAATTCCATAATTCTTTCTCAGGATACAGATAGCATTCTCAATCACATATACTCCCAAATTGTGCCTGACTGTTGTCCTGTTGGTATGAGCAAGTTCATTAATTTTGATCATCATTCCCATGTTGCTGTCAGTGTGTATAATGTTCTTCTGGTTCTCCTCATCTGGCTCAGCATAAGTTCATGCGAATCCTTCCAGGTTTCCCTGAATTCCCATCCCTTCTTCTAGTTTCTAAAAGAATAATAGTGTTCCATCACATACATATACCATACTTTATTAAGCCATTTCCCCAATGGATGAACAGACCCTCAATTTCCAATTCTTTGCCACCATAAACAGCTGCTATAAATATTTTTGTACAGGTGATGTTTTTACACCTTTTCATAATCTCTTCAGGGTATAGACCGAGAGTAGTGGTATTGCTTAATCAAAGGCTATGCAGGGGGTGGCTAGGTGGCACAGTGGATAGAGCAGTGGCCCTGGAGTCAGGAGTGCCTGAGTTCAAATCCAGCCTCAGACACTTAATAATTACCTAGCCATGTGGACTTGGGAAAGCCACTTAACCCCATTTGCTTTGCAAAAAACAAAAAAAAAATGCACATTTTTATTTAATTCCAAATTGTTCTCCAGAAAGGTTAGATGAGTTCACAACTCCACCAACAATGTATTAGTGTCCCAGATTTCCCACATCCCTTCCAACATTGATCATTGTCCTTTCTAGTCATATTGGGCTAGTCTGAGAGGTGTGAGATGGTACCTCAGAGATGTTTCAATTAGCATTTTTCTAATAATTAGTGATTTAGAGCAATTTTTCATATGAACTATTGATTGTTTTGATTTCCTCATCTGTAAATTGCCTTTGCATATCCTTTGACCATTTGTCAGTTGGGAAATGGCTTGTCTTTTTTTTTTTTAATTTGACTCAGTTGTCTGTATATTTTAGAAATGAGTCTCTTGTCAGAAATACTAGTTGGAAAAATTGTTTTCCAATTTACTACATTTCTTTTGATCTTGCTTATAGTGGTTTTGTCTGTGCAACAGCTTTTTAATTTAATGTAATAAAAATTATCTAGTTTATTTTGAGTGGTGTTCTCCATCTCTTCCTTGTTCATAAACTGTTTCCTTTTCAATAGATCTGACAGGTAAACTATTCCTTGGTTTCCTAGCTTGCTTATAATGCTGTTTTTTATGTCTAGATCCTATATCCATATATTGGTATAGGGTGTGAGGTGCTGGTCTAAATCAAGTTTCTGCTATACTAACTTCCAATTTTCTCAACAGTTTTATCTAAGAGAGAGTTTTCATCCCAATAGCTGGACTCTTTGAGTTTATCAAACAGCATATTACTATAATGAATTCTTGCTATTGTACCTCCTCTATTCCACTGATCCACCACTCTATTTCTTAGCCAATACCAGACAGTTTTGAGGACTAATGCTTTATAATATACTTTTAGATCAGGTAGGGCTAAGCTACCTTCTTTTGCACTTTTTTTACATTTTTTTTGCAAGGCAATGGGGTTAAGTGGCTTGCCCAAGGCCACATGGCTAGGTAATTATTACATGTCTGAGGCTGGATTTGAACTCAGGTACTCCTGACTCCATGGTTGGTGCTCTATCCACTGCACCACCTAGCTGCCCCCCCTTTTGTACTTTTTTTCATTAAATCCCTGGAGATTCTGGACTTTTTATTTCTCCATGTGAATTTACTTACTTTTTTTTAGAACTCATTCAAGTAATTTATTGGAATTTTGATTGGCAGGGCACTAAACAAATAGTTTAATTTTGGTAGAATTGTCATTTTTTAAAATATTTCCTCAGCCTATCCATGAGCAGTTGATATTTGCCCAGTTATTTAAATATTTGTGTGAGAAGTGTTTTATAATTGTTTTCAAAAAGTTTCTGAGTCTGCCTTGACAGGTAAACTCCCAGGTATTTTATATTGTCTGAAGTTACTTTGAATGGGATTTCTCTTTCAATTTCTTGCTGTTGTATGTTGTTAATCATATATATAAATGTTGAAGATTTATGAGAGTTTATTTTATATCCTGCAACCTTGCTAAAGTAGCTAATTATTTCTAGTAGTTTTTTTAGATGATTTTTTGGGAATTCTCATGTCATCTGCAAAGAGTGAGAGTTTTGTCTCTTCCTTTCCAGTTCTAATTCCTTCAATTTCTTTTTCTTCTCTTATTGCTGAAGCTAACATTTCTAATATAATATTGAATAGTAGTGTTGATAATAAGCATCCTTGTCTCACTTTTGGTTTTATTGGGAATGCCTGTAGCCCATCCCCATTGTATATGTTTGTTGATGGTTTCAGATAGATACTTCATATTATTCTAAGGACAAATCCTTAGATTTGTTCCCATCCTTTCTAATGTTTTTAGTAGGAATGGGTGCTGCATTTTGTCAAAAGCTTTTTCAGCATCTATTGATATAATCATATAATTTCTTATCAGTTTGTTATTGATATAATTAATTATACTGACAGTTTTCCTACTATTGAATCAACCCTGCAGTCCTGGGATAAATCCTACTTGATTATAATGTATTATCCTAGAGATAACTTGTTGTAGTCATTTTTCTAAGATTTTTATTTAACATTTTTGCATATATAATCATCAGAGAGATAGGTCTATAATTTTCTTTCTCTGTTTTAACTCTTCCTGGTTTAGGTATCAGCACCATATTGGAGTCATAGAAAGAGTTGGACAGAGTTTCATCTTCACCTATTTTTACAAATAGTTTACACAGAATTGGAACCAGTTGTTCCTTAAATGTTTGATAGAATTCACTTGTGAATCCATCAGGCCCTGGAGAATGTTCCTTAGGGAGTTCAATAATGGCTTGTTGAATTTCTCTTTCTGAGATAAGGTTATTAAAGTATTTAATATATTCTTCATTTACCCTGGGCAACTTATATTTTTGTAAATATTCATTCATTTCAGTTAGATTATCAAATTTATTTGCATAGAGTTGGGCAAAATAATTTCAAATTATTACTTTAATTTCTTCCTCATTGATGATGAATTCACCTTTTTCATTTATGTACAGCAATTTGGTTTTCTTCTTTTTTTTTTAAAACCAAGTTGACCAGAGGTTTGTCAATTTTATTTTTTTTTTCATAAAATCAGCTCTTGGCTTTATTTATTGATTCAATAGTTTCTTGCTTTTGATTTTATTAATTTTTCCTATAATTTTTAGAATTTTTAATTCAGTATTAAATTGGGGATTTTTAATTTGTTCTTTCTCTAATTTTTTTTAGTTGCATATTTAGTTCATTGATTTCCTCTTTCTCTAATTTATTCATGTAAGCATTTAGAGAGTGAATCCCATAAGTTTTGGTATATTGTTTCATTATTGTCATTATCTAGGATAAAACAATTAATTATTTACACTCATTCTTTAAAACGAGGTTATTTTGTTTCCAATTAGTTTTTGTTCTATATATCCCTGGCCCAATATTGTATTATGATCTTAGAAAGATGTATTCACTATTTTTGCCTTTCTGCAATTTATTATCAGGTTTTTATGCCCCAGGACATGATCAATTTTTGTGCAAGTGCCATCTACTGCAGAAAAGAAAGGATATTCCTTTCTATCCCCATTTAATTTCCTCTATGCGTCTATCATGTCTAGGTTTTCTAATAATCTATTTACCTCCTCAACTTCCTTCTTGTTTATTTTATGGATAGATTTATCTAAATCTGAGAGCAGGAGGTTGAGGTCTTCTACTAGTAGAGTTTTGCTGTCTATATCTTCCTGTAACTGCTTCAGCTTCTCCTCTAAGTATTTGGATGATATACCATTGGGTGCAAACATATTTAGTATTGAACTTACTTTATTTTCTATGGTACCTTTTAGGAGTATATAGTTTCCTTCCTTATGTCCTTTAATGCTATTTTTTTTTGCAGCTGCTTTGTCTGAGATAAGGATTGCTACCCCTGCTTTTTCAATATTTTGCTCCAACCTTTTACCTTTACTCTATATGTATCTCTCTGCTTCAAATGAGTTTTTTTGTAAGCATCATATTGTAGGGTTCTGTTTTTTAATTCACTCTGCTATAAGATTTTGTTTTAAGGGAGAGTTCATCCTGTTCACATTCAAGGTTATAATTACTAACTCTTCATTGCCCTCCATGTTTTCTTCCCTCTGTTTGCATTTTCCTCTCCCCCCCCATCCATATTTCCCAGTATTTTGTTTCTGAATACCACCACCTTCAGTGTATCTGCCCTCCTATTTCCAAATCCCCTCCTTTTTTCCAGTTTCCCTTTGCCCCTTCTTCCTTCCCTTCCTTCTGTTGGTTCCCTCTCCTTTCCTCCCTCTCTGATTTTCCCCTTTTAACTCTTTAAAAGTAAGATGAATTTCTTAACTTAACTGAGTGTATGTATGTTAATTTTAAGCCAATCTGTTAAGAGTAAGATTCAGGCATTTTTCACCCCTCCATTCTTCCCCTCTATTGCAATAGGTCCCTTGTATCTCTTAATGCAATGAGATTTACCCCATTTGGTCTCCTCCATCCTCCCATCTCTTTATTGCCCTACCCCCTTTTAAGGAGATATTGTTTTTAAATCCTTACAACTGAGTCACAGAAATGTCATGAGTGTCCATTGCTTCTGGCTAAATAAATTCTAATAGAGTTACAATTCTCAGGAGTTATTAAAGTCTTTTTCCCAGGTAGGGATATCGCCAGTTTCATATTATTGGATAGCAGTTTTTCGAATAAGTCATAATTATCTATCTGGCTAATTAAATTCTCTTTAATAGAGTTACAATTCTTAGTTATTAAAGTCTTTCTCCCAGGTAGGGATATAGCCAGTTTCATCTTGATAACAGTTTTTTTCTTTTTCTCCCCCCTACTTTTCTTTTTTATTTTACCTTTTCCTGAGTCTCTTGAGTATCCTATTTGAACCGCAAATTTTCTATTAAGCTCTTGTCTTTTCATCAGGAAAAGTTGGAAGTCTCCTATTTCATTAAACATCCATCTTTTGCCCTGGAAGAGAAGGCTCAGTTTTGCCAGATGTCACATTCTTGGCTGCATTCAAAGCTCCCTTACTTTTCAGAATGTAACATTCCATTCCAGGCCCTTTGATCTCTTAATGTTGATGCTGCTGGGTCCTATGTAATCCTTAATGTCTTTCCTTGGCATCTAAATTGTTTCTTTCTGGTTGGTTGCAAGATTTTCTCTTTTATCTGATAATTCCTGAATTTTGCTACAATATTCCTTGATGTTTTCATTTTGGGATCTCTTTCCAGATGAGATTGATTTATTCTTTCAATAACTATTTTGCCCTCTGGTTCCATAATATCAAGGCACTATTCCATCACTAAAGCTTTAATATTGAGTCTAGACTTTTTTCCCCCTTTAATGTTTTCAGGAAGACAAATAATTTTTAGGTTATCTCTACTCAATCTATACTCAAGGTCAATAGTTTTGCTGATGAGGTATTTAATATTTTCTTTTATTTTTTCAATTTTTTGGTTTTGTTTAACAAATTCTTCTTTTCTCATGAAGTCATTGGTTTACACAGCCTCAATTATGTTTTTAAGGAAGAATTTTCCTCATTTATTTTTTGCAAATTCTTTTCCAAATGTTCAATTCTATTTTTGTAAGAGTTCTCCATTTGACCAATTACAGTTTTGTGAGAATTTTCTTTCTTTTTGTGTTTGTTCAATTGCATTTTCCAAAGATTTGTTTTCTTTTTGCAAGGTATTAATCTTCTCTTCTTTTTCCAAATTTTCGAATTGATTTTTAAACTCCTTCCTGATTTCTTCAAGGAAGTATTTCTGTGCTGGAGACCAAATAATATTCTCTTCAGCTGTTCCATATCTCTCTGAGTTAGGGTCTTTTCATTCTAGGAATTTTTCTTTCTGCTGGCCTTTCTTAATTTTTCTGAGATCTTGTGTTAGGGGAGGGGCTGGTTTACAGAGGCTTGGTATTGGGATTTCTGGAGGCTTTATTCACTGTGTTTATTAACTCTACATGGGCTGGCCAGTAGGGCAGTGCTATAGGCTTTTCTCCCTGACTGTAATATCTCCAGCTGACCAGTAAGGGGTGTTAGATGATTTACTCACTGAATACAATATCTCTTCCTGGCCAGTAGGTGGTGCTAAAGCCTGGAATTTACCCCCAGTCCTTCTGGTAAGTCCTAGACTGTTAGTCCCAGGGTAAGTTTCCACTCTCTACTCAGAGCAAAAACCTCCGGGGCTGATCTTAAGGCAGTCGGCTGTCTCTCCATCCTCCACTGGCTGTCTTTCCTCTGTGCTTGGCCAACCCAGCATCCCTAAAGACAGACCTTGAGGTAGGTTTTGTTCTGCCTAGATTCTCTTTCTGGGTTTTTCAATTTAATTTCCATTAAGAGGTTTGTTTCATATAATATATGAGGGAAGAACAGGAGACCTTAGCACAGGGCCTGGCTTCTCTCTGCCATCTTGGCCAGAAGACCATGTGGCTTTTCTTTAATCTCTTCTTCTCTTCTCTATCACTTTCTTTTGTGTTGTAACTTCTTTTTAATAAATTTCTAATTTTCTTTTTACCCATATTCCTAGATCAAGGAGTGATTCATCACAGAGAATACTGAACTCAAGCAACATTACGCTTTCTAAGAATGTTATTCAGTAAAAGTGGAAGACTGGCTGTATATTGTGAAGAATAGGATCAACAGATGAGAAATAGCAGCTTTAGCATGATTTAGTCTAACAAGTCTTCAAGTTAAAGTTAGAAGACCTGGATTCAAGTCCTAGCTTTGCCACTTAAAATTTTCAGAACTAGAGAGTACAGCTTTAAGGATAGCCATATGATTTTGCATGATATAGTAGAAAAACTGCAAAACTTGGATTCAGGAATTGAATTCAGGTTCATTTCTCTACTTCTACAACTGCTAGGTATCTGAGCTTAGACATTATGTTACCTAGTTTCTTGACCTATAAAATGGGAATGATAAAATATTACTAATATGAGAATAATAATATTTATGCCATATGCATCAGGTAATTCTTATATAATTTTATATTATTATCATTTCACATTATTATTAGATTATATTATTTTCTGTTGTTTATATTATAATTAAAAATATGTTATTAATTTTATATAATTACTTATATTTTATATTGTACATTATTTTAAATTTATATTAATATACTTTCATATTCTTATATAATTTTATATTATTCTTATATTTATTTATATTATTATACTAATTTTATAGATTGGCAATTATAGTTTGTGGATAGAGGCCAATTTTTAGAGTAAAGTACTGTTTCTTATATACACTGACCATTTAACCTTTGACAAATTATATATATATATATATATATATATATATATATATATATATATATATATATGTATATACCCTCAGAGCCCTAGACAACTGCATGTAGGAAATGAAACTATGGAGAGAAAGAAATAGAAAGAAAGACATGGAGAGAAAGAGGGAAACAAGCAGATACATAGAGAAAGCTAGAAACAGATAAAAACAGAGAGAGAAAAGGGGAAAAAGAATGAAGAAAAGGAAGGAAGGAAAAATGGAAAGAAGGAAGGAAAAATGGAAGGAAGGAAGGAAGGAAGAAAGAAAGAAAGAAAGAAAGAAAGAAAGAAAGAAAGAAAGAAAGGAAAGAAGGAAGGAAGGAAGGAAGGAAGGAAGGAAGGAAGGAAGGAAGGAAGGAAGGAAGGAAAAATGGAAGGAAGGAAGGAGGGAGGAAAGGAGGGAAGGAAGGAAATGGAAGGGAAGGGAAGGAAGGAAGGAAAAATGGAAGGAAGGAAGGAGGGAGGAAAGGAGGGAAGGAAGGAAATGGAAGGGAAGGAAGGAAGGAAGGAAGGAAAGAAGGAAGGAAGGAAGGAAGGAAGGAAAGAAGGAAGGAAGGAAGGAAAGAAGGAAGGAAGGAAGGAAAGAAGGAAGGAAGGAAGAAGAAATAGATAAAAGGAAGGAAGGAAAGAAGGAAGAAGAATTAAAAAAGAAATAGAAGGAAGGAAGGAAAAAAGCAAAGAAGAAGCCTTCTGGGTGCTCAATCAATGTGAGATGGGTGATGAAATAAGTAGGGTCCTATAGGACCTAGGATTTATGTGATTCTTTAGGGCTAGCACAGCTATTTTCATTTATCTCATTTTATTCTTAGAGATAGGTGGCACAGTGTACAGAGTTGGTCCTGGGGACAGGAAGACCTGACTTCACTTATTACTATTTATTTGCTTCTGGACAAGTCAACTTCCCTTTATCTCGGTTTCTTCACCAGAATATGGGGATGACCTTGGCACCTACCTCCCTGGGTCCTGAAGGTCAAATGAGATTGTAAATCACTTAGCACAATAACCACACAGTGTAATGACTTGATACATATTTGTTTCCTTTTTCCCCACAAAAAAACCTTGGATGGTAAGTACCCCATAGACAGCCAATTTTTAATGCTCACATCAAAACTTCATCTTAAGTGGTCCTAGCTACCTTCTACAAAGTTATAAAATTCTCCCAGCCAAAATTGTATAAATTTCAGTTGATTAAAAACATAGCTATCCTAGCTGAGAGATTTGAGAAACAGCACAGGCAATTCAACTATCCCCTGGGTATTACAAGTATCCCTACCCTGTGTAATAGTTCACAGAATATTTAATATGAAAGAATAATAGCAAGATAATGTCTTGTCTCAGGTCTGTTTCTATGTGAACTTCAATTGAAAAAGATGAGAATAAAATGAATAATGAGCATACTACATATTTTAGGGAGTCTACCAAGATGACATTACATTTCAGTAATTTTATTCACTTATAAAAACAATCATTTTATCTTCCCACATAATAGTCCATGTAGCATTAAACATTAAAAACAACAACAAAACAACATACTAAGATAGTTATCTGTCTTAAGATTGTTTCTATTTGATATTTCATCAAATACAAGACAGAAAGAATGATGTTGATAATAACACATCAAAAGAATGAAATGTTGGTATTGATGATCAGACAAAAGGTTAGCAAATCACATATATTGCCAAATGAACCAAGTGTTTGTTCTTTAGGATACCAAGTGACCAGTTCAATGAAATCTTTCTACTGAGTTGATCATATCTTTTTTTTGGGGGGGGGGTTGTGATGAGAGGGTAGGGCACTGAGGACTAAATAAAAAAAGTCTTTTTGATGTCTCATAGGTATGGACACCACAAGATGACAGGGTATTAGTATTGCTTTGCCTGCTCCCCAGTCCCAAATGTTTGGAGCAATTGGAACAGGGGTTCTTAGAACACCCTAGATAGTTTAGCTGGTCCACCTAATGGTAAAACACTATCCCCAGGGACCACAATCCTTCCATAAGGGTTATTTTGCAATTCCTTTGGCACCTGGATCAATTTCTAGCTCCCTGAGAAATGAAGCAATCATTTCCTGGAACAAGTACTTGTGTTTTCATTCCCCTTCTGCCCCATTACAAAGCCCCTCTTTGGCATTACCAAGCTGTCTTTCTTTTTTTCCACCTTCCCAGAGGTGAAACCCTTTCACTGGTGTGCAAATAAGGAAAACTCCTTGAAAGGCAGAAACACAATCAGGAGCTGCCTTTCCTGAGAAAGCTCCTCATTATAAAGGCATCCAAAAACTTATTTTGAAATATGAAAGAGGCCTTTCAAGCGGCAGTTTAAAAACATAGTATTTTAAGGCTTGTCTTGAACACCTCCTTTCAGGGACTGCCTAATGAATTCCTGAGTTTAGAGCAAGTCTATGGGGAAAAGTTTTCCCTCTTTCCCTGTTGCTCTTTGAATTATAGAAAGTTAGTCTTTGGAGGCCAGGTTAGGGCCCAGTGCAACTAAGATTTTACTTCATTCATTAGGCAAATGAATCCACTTTAGGAACAACTGGGATCGAACCTGGAAATAATCTCCAGTGGTGTTCGAAGAATAGACTTCGGGAGCATCAAGAAAAGGCTTTATTTTTATGTTTGGACTGAAGGTAGGACAAATAACAAATGGACTTAGACTATAACAGGAGGGATATGGGTTAAACATTGGGGATGCTTTCAGACTATAAGATTTGCAACACTTTGAAATCTATTGCTAAAGATAGTTGTGGTATTTTCTTCTCTAAGGATTATATGAGTCAGGGAGCAGACCAAATTACCTCTTGAGGCTCCATGTAGCCATGTGATTGATGAATTAGAATCAATAATTTTACTATGGATTCATTTTCCACAGCTTCACTTAGAAAATTCCTTCCTAGGGAATCAATTTATATTATACTGAGCCATTATATTCATTTTTATGCACTATTCTGAATTATTTTGAGAAGAAAGAAGAGTAAAATATTTATGTCTTATTCTTGGTTAAAAATGAGACCCAATGAGATAAAATAATTTCTAGATCATATAGTATATCAACTGAAGGTCCTCACATCAAGACAGTGAAATTGAGAGAGAATGGGAGAAATTTATGTTGGACTGCCTTTTGTGGAGTCCATGTCCTCCCCCTTAGGTAAAGTTTATAAATGTGAAGTCTGATGTTTTGAAAGGGAGACAGTTTTGATCTCCCTACCCACCCCCCTAAATGAGTTCCTTCTGGGTCTCACAAAGAAAGGTGAATTATTTGAATGATTGTCTGTTGAGCTAGAGAGGGAATTTGTTTTTGGACGTAGATTTGACTAGATAACTGCTAACATTCATTTTAATTCTGAAATTATGTGATTCTAAAATTCTGAAATTTCTGGAGTCAGAAAACTAGGATTCAAATCCTTCATCTGTTATTTGTCATTCATTCAATAAGAAATTTAATCTCAAATTCCATAGACACCCAAGTCTGTGAATACTAAAAATATTTATTCCTTAATGTAAGATCTTCCTGTGAAGACAATTGTCTGATTTTTCCTGGGAAGAGCAGAAACAATTCTCATGATTTTGAAGCTAGCAAAAACCCCCAGAAAATATGGAATACATAAGAGATAAAAAGCAATCACTTCTATACACACATGACTTTTGACCACAACTGAAACCTGAGACAGTGGAAAAAATTTAAAAAAAGGAAAAAGAAAAGCACGTTTCATTGCCAGGGTTTAATCCACGTTTCTATAGTCTTTCCAGGATCAATATTTTGAACCAAGTTCAGAGAATCAAAGTTAGCTTAATGAAGTTTAAAAACAATATGCTCCCTCCCTCTTGAGGAAGAGAAGTATCTCAGCTTCTGTTCCTTCATAGATAGTAAATCCTTGATTGTTGGTATGACTGCTGCTATGAAGATCTACTTACTCTTAACTCTGCTTGGCAGCCACAGGCCAAGTCTCCTTAGCATTCTGTCTTTTAAAATACCATTCTTATTCCCCCAAAGAGAACTAGTCTCCTATTTAGAAACTAATTCATATATGGACAGGGATTCATCATGCCCCTAAAAATCCAAATTTTGGGGTTGGAGAGCTCATTAAAAAAAGTTTAATTAATAGAAATCTGACCTTGTCATTTTCATTTTTTTCATTCATTCGTCATTCATGATTCTTCAATGGTTTTTCATATGTTAAAAAGTTCTTTACAAACTCATTCATTATGTATTTAACTTAAATTGTGAGCTCTTTATTGCACCACGAATGTCTACAATGTGAATACAACTTTTCAGGGATATATTTATTTCAATTTGAGAAGTACCTCTTGAGTGCCTCCTTGCACTATGATTTTTCTCTGTATCCAGTATTTTCCCCCAAAAGGAGAGAATAATAATGAAGTATGGTCCTAACATATAAGGAATTTACTGTCTCTTTGAGAAGACAAATACATACACATAGACATATGTGTACATACATAGATATATACATATGGACTCAACCTACCCCAGGCAGAAAAAAAAACCCTTAAACACTGCCCCCCACAAAAATAAGAATAGAAAACTACTCTCATCCTAGTTAAATAAGAATCCAGGGTAGTAAAAGAGCAAATATCCAAATAAATAATGTCATCCAGGGATATAGAGTGAGGGCCCTAGGATTCTATACTTGGTCCTCAGTTTTCATTTTTTTTTAAACTGAATGACAGAAATCATAAAAGTTTTCATAAGCTAGAATAATGGACTGATTCTAATAAGATATAATAGGCAAAATTTCACATATAAAAAAATAAAAAAAATCAATTTCACCCATGCAATAGGAGGTGAGGTATAGTTAGACAAGACTTTACTTGAAAAGGATCTCAGAATTTTAATGAAGTGAAACTATAGTGTGAACTAACAGTATGATGTATCAGCCAAATAACTAATGTTATCTCAGAAAGCATTTAGCTTCCAACACTAGGGAGGTGATAATCTCATCGGATGCTGTTCTGGTAAGACAATATCTGGACTAACATGAACACTAAGAAGCTAAATAGTGGACAAGAAAGTGAAAACCCTCAAGCACATGTCACATGAGAATCAGTCAAATGGATATTTAGTCTGGAGAAGAGGAACCAGGTTAGTATACATCTGTCTTCAACTATGTGAAGAGCTATTAATGAAAGATGATTTCTACTGATTCTGTTTAACCCAAGAGAACTCTAGGGACATATATTTGAAAAATGTAAATTCAAGTTGGCATGAAAAGCAACTTCTTGACTTTTAGAACTGACTGGAAAAAAAAACAGACCACCTTAGGAGATAGTGAATTAGAGATATTCAGGTAAGGGATCAATGACGAACTTATTGACTATGTTGAAGAGGTTGCTGGATGGAGTAATTGATTGAATTCTGGACTTGAAGTCAAGAATACTTGAGTTTAAATTCTACCTCATACAGTTACTAGATATGTGACCTTGGGCAAGTTACCTAATATCTATGGATCCCAGTTTCTTTTTATTTAAAATTAGGATAAGATGTAACCTACCTCACAGGGTTATTGTTAAAATCAAATGAGCTAAGACATAGTGAAATCAAGCACCCTGATAAAATGAAATTTGAGGTCCTTTTCATCTCTAAGATTTTATACGCTTGAATAGAGAAAGATAAGGCTAATAGTATTCAGAGAAGATATTTTAGTTACCTAATGACTCTTGAATGAATTTATCTTGAAGTATAGGTAGTGTTTCTATAGACTGAGAAAAGGAAGGAAAACTTTCCAGCTGGTGAAAGGTTATGAACAAAAGTAGTGCAGAAATATCAGGGACCAAAAGGAATGCCTGGATGTATAGTATGGCAAAGTATGCTGGATTGTGGAATAGGAAGTGTATGATAGTATAAGTCACAATTATGAGGGCCTTGAATAGAATGCTGAGAAGTTTGAATTTTTCTTGTAGACAGAGAAAAGATATTAAAGGATTTGTACAAAAAAACTGATATAATAAAAATGATGTTTAAGAAGATTAAAGTGAAGGTATATAGGATAGAGTAATGGTCTAAAGACAGTTATCTCAGTGGGTCTTTGGAAGCCTCTGTTTTAAAATTTTTTTTTTAAACTTCATTATTTGTGTGAACATAAGCACACCTTGCAAGGAAGGATGGTCCCAGACAAAATAATGAAGTTGGCACTATTTACCTGAGGTAATCCTGCATCTTTTCTTTCAACTCACCTTACCCAAAGCACTTAACTCCTTCAAGATGAAATCTATCTATAGAAAACTGCTTCCTGTGAAGTACTATTGAGCCCAAACTGCTTTTTATTCCATCTTAAACTTCATTAATTGTCCATCTAAGATGTCTTCCTGAGGCATATATTCTAGCTAACTGACTCAGTGGGCTGCCCCCCATCCATCTAGATATCTTTTTTGTTTGTCTTTTTAGTCTGAAATTTTTGATTTCTTTGGTGATTGAAACTCCCAATGTGAGAAAACTTCTACCCATATGTATCTGTAAGGTTCTGCTATTTGTAGACTTAGAATCATTTGAGGGGATGAAAATGATAAATGAGAACTTAATCCCAGGTCCTGACTGTGGCTGGGGTTCTATCCATGTTGGGAAATGTGTCAGACTAAAGGTTTCAGGGATTTGAGTAAACATGAAAGAATTCAGTTAAAAGATCAATTTTGATCCAGATGAATTTAGGGAGAAAACGTTTATGTTGATATTGCTGTGGTTTGCAGAACTAAGAGAAAGAGAAAAGGTATTTGGAAGCCACTGATCCCCCCAAGGCGATTAACAGCAATAGCAGCAATATCATCCACATCAGCAACATAAAATTGTCATGAGAGGATAAGTAACAAGGAAAGGTAGAGATGAATGAGAGGTTACTTGGAGGATCATGCTATTCAAGAGCAGGCTAGCTTCACTGAAAGACAAGCAAAACTCATCTGAGTAGAAGGAAAGCTTTTAAAGGATATAATATGTACAGAAATGTAGTCTTAGGGAAATGTAGAAGTGGGGAAATACAGATATCTAATTAGATTGGGATTGCAGGTAGCTCAGAGAGCAGAGATGAGATAATGAGGGATATGTGAATGAGGGGCAGTAACTCAAAAACTTAATCCTTTAAGGCTAGGGCAGGGATCCATTGTTTTGTGGATGGGGGTTTATCCTTACCAGGAAGGAGCAAAGTACTTTACTAAAAAAGTTCATTCCTCATCTCAGTAACTTGACTAATGGGTTGGAATAGGGACCGATTTTGCCTTAAGCAACCTTAAATGTAAGATACAGAACAATGTTAAATGTAAAATACATGGTCAGTGAGAGGGAACAGATTAATTATAAACATTTTTCTGTCCTATATTTCCCCCACTTCAACATTATGTTGCCTCTTTTTTCATGTCATTATCCAGGCAATAAACATTATTCATTCACATATTTTTCTTTCTTCCTAAGTAGACTGCTAGTGTCAGAGGATTCTCTACCTTTCCGTGAAGAACTCAGGACAGATTTATTAAAAAGTCATTACAACCCAAAAGAAAGTGAGAGATAGTTAAGAGTTCTTTAAAGGCTATATGGTTTTGGGAGCAGCAGTTTAACCAGGCAAGTCAATGGTTGAATAACTTGAACATTAGAAGTCAGAGAGATCAGGATGAAAAGATGGATCTCAGGATTCATGGGACAGGTAACATTTTGGCAGTAGTCCCAGTTTTGTATAAGAGAGTTTGCTTTCTTGGGAGTTGTCTGGGATCTTGTATTGAAGAGTTTGCTTTTTGGGAGAGGTCCCAGGTCTTATATTGGAGAGATTGCTCTAAGAAATGTGCCTGAGAAATGAAGCCCTACTTGGTTTAATAATCTAGCATCTAACTTGATCCATTGGTAAGTGCAAGGTCAGGGTCAAAGTAAAGGTCAAGTGTAGAAAAAATTTACAATTTGTTTCCAATTATAATATTCCTCCATGTCCATAATTCCCTGCATCACTAAGACATTGTCTCTTTATCAATCTGTGGATATAATTCAGTAGTTACTCATTTGATCCCTAGATACACTCAAGATATGTGGTTATCTGTATTATGTTTCCATTTTCTCTCCTTTTTTTAACAGATGAGATAAGTGTGACCCAGAGGAATAAAATATCTTGCCTAAGATCAAAAAGTGAGTAAATGGAACAGCCAGGATTAAAACTCATGCCTTCTATTTCAAATATAGTGTTTTCTTTTACCTCACAGCTAGCTGTTAACACACTGTGGTGACCTCTTAACACATAGAACCGTGTGTGTTAACAGGCGAGTCAGTAACACACACCCCTGCTGATATGTTATATTATCCCTCTGAGATAACTCAGTACCATAAGCCATTACAAAAAGCACAACTTCTTAAGAAGACTCTTAAAGCATAGCTAGGAATTTCAGGTACCTGAAAAAAAAAAGGTAAGTCAAGTGGCATAAAACTGAAGTCAATCCTTTTTCAAAAAAATTTCCTCTCCTGATTTACCATAGTGACTAAAATATGACTGGATGAAAAAACAAAACAAAAAGTAAAAACAAGCCCTAATTCATAGCACAAATAGAATGATTGGAAGTAACATTGGTTAAGTTGATTTCATGTCAGATTTCTCTGGTTTCAATTTCAACCTCTTTCAATCATTTCAGAAAGGGGCAACACAAAGTTAACCTGAAGTCTCAAATCCCCATAGGGCAGGGGTGGGGAAACCTTTTTTACCAAGGGTCATTTGAATACTTATAACATCTTTACAGTAGGTTGTTAAAATCTTGGCTGAAAGGATCAGCCAATGAGACTCTGTCCTACGAAGAAATTGTAGGACCTGAACCCTCTGAAGTCTCATTCTCAGCTTACCAGTTGTTTCACAAAATGGCGCTGTTTTGAACCACTCAGAAAATGAAACTTATTAGGCAAGTGTAATCATAAACTATTAAGAAAAACTTCCTCCTTTTATGATATTGCCTCAAGGCCAATGTATGAAAACAGAATGTGATTTCTGAGAGAATGCATTGCATGTTTATTGAGTATTTCTCTGTTCTTATATGAAAGTGAGGGTTTTCTCTTTAGGCAGGAAAGTGTGTATACTGTATATGACTACCTGATTAAAACAATTTTATTTACCATGTTGTTTTGAATGGAAAAAAAACTCCTAAACCAAACAAGTTGCATTTTGATATTAGACTATAACAACTGAAAAGGACGAGTTGGAATGTGCAACTCGTGCCATCTCCTTTCCTCTTTTTTTCCTTTGTGGATGTATTGATGTCAGGTCCAGTCCCTTTTTTCCTATTTTGAATATCCAATGAAAAAATAGTGTAGGGAATAAAAATAATGGATTACATTTTGGTGGAGGGCTCCAGTTAGAAAGAGAAGTATGTTTCTGAATACTTCATGATCCACTACAACATTACTATATAAAAATATGTATGAGACAACTTGTTGTCCATTGTAATATGACCCACAGTTTTGTATTATTTGTTCCAAATGTTCTTATTTTTTCTGTAAGTGAAGAACAAACAAGAAATTATTGCCTAAAAATATTTAAAACATCTTTCATACAGAGGCTATAATTGTTCAAACAGTTAATTAATTCACCCCTAAAAAAACTGCTAGATTTTTTTTTAAGTTTGAGTACCCCTCCCACTCTCCCTGCAGTTGCCTTGGCAATGCCACATCAGTGTAGTCTTGTGGACCTGAGGTGCCCCTCCCCTGCTACAGGAAAATCTCCATGTAGTTTGAAATGTTGGTCCAAACTTGTGGTGGAGATAAGAGTCATTTTTTTTTTGTCTTTATTTTTCTTTTGTTCATGGGTAAAGAAAGGTCTTATAAAGATAATAATAATAATAATAATAATAATAATAATAATAATAATAATAATAATAATAATCTAACAGATATTTGGTAAATTTTGTGAAATGCTTGTTATTTTGTTGGTTTGCTGTGAGAACTTCTCTGGATTTGGTCAAGTCTTTTAACCTCTCTGCCTCTCAATTTCTGCATCTCTAAAATGAGAGGGTAGCCTAAGTGGTATCTAAAACTGCTTTCTAACTCTTAATTCTGTGACCTTTTGATCCTATAATTCTTAAAGATTAGCATTATTTTCCCATTAAAATATAAACATCTTTCTGAATAGTAGTCTGTTTCATTTTCCCCCCTAAAGATAACATCTAGTCCCAAGATTTCTACTAACCTCTATGTGATTTACTCTCAAATGAATAGTCCTCAACCTGAATTTCTCTTCGAATATGAAGTGGAAAGCTGAACTAGATAACTCTAAATTCCTGCTTATTAACCCAGTAGTTTGTAGAAACACTGGACTCAAGTGCAGCTAACAATTATATCAACATTGCCAGAAGGGATGGCAATTAGGTAGGGTACTTTAGAGAAGAAAGGTTAAGTTGTGGTAAATGTCACTAAATAGATAACTAACCTGAGAATATTCAGTTATATGGGAAATGAAGGTCAGACTCAAGTATAATCTGTGAGGGGGGGGGAGCTGTAGAAAGGTATAACCATTGTCTCAATCATCTTAAGAAATTTCCTTTTCCAAATGCTTTCCCTGGTATACTAGTAGCTCATAGATGACAACTTAGGATCAAAGTTATTATTTTGCATCTTCCTCTCCCAGGGTGTCTTTACATTATAACTATGCTTGGAACTCAAAATTACTATTTTGTTTTTTGATAGGAATAAATTCATAAAAAGGTAATTCAGAGGCTAGAGTATCTTTCCAATCCACTGATTGTTTCTAAAATCCTATACATCCCTCTTAAGGATAGTGTGAGACTCAGACATAAAACTTGATGGTATGAAGGAATTCCAGTTACCACAAAAATAGGAAATATCATCAAAAGTCTTAATTTGCTTGCTTATCTAACAGCTATATATCATTTATGTTACTTCTCTCTGAACCTCAGTTCCCTCATCATTAAAATGAAAGTAACGGACTAAATAATCTCCAACATTCTGTGAGAATTAATATTTCTATAAATTCAGGTTAAGGAGTTTGGATTTTGTTCCATAGTCATTAAGGGCCATTGGAAGTTTCCTTAAGTGACATTTATCCAGCTGAGGTAAAATAAGTTATCAATCTATTATCTGCTGACCTGGAGCATAGTAAGTACCTAAGCTGGATAATTGATGCCTTAAAGGCATTCTCCCTCTAGATCCAGTTTCTTGGGCTGCTTCATAAAAGTAATTGCCTCCACTCACCATCTCATTTTTCTAGTACTACTGCAACCTCATTAAAAGATTAGAAGGCCTTGGGAATATAAGACAATGACTGCCCCACACTGGCAAGATGAATTCTTTGTTATTTGCCAAGATTTCTATGTTCTTTTATGATTTTCCTTAACTAATCATTCACTGTATCCAGACAGTCAGTGTTTTAAAATTGAAAATAATAAACTTAGCAATCTATATAATATTCATATCTTACCTCTGATATGTCCATGTGACCTTGGACAAGTTATGTAACTTGTATGAACTCCAATTTTTTCATCTTTCAAGTGGTGATGTTTGCCATAGAATTTATATCATGAGGTCATTGCGAGAATGATGTGAGGAGATATTATATATATATATACATGTGTGTGTGTATATATATATATATATATATATATAGCGATTTGTAAAAGTTAAAAAGCACTCTATACAGTGTACTAAAAGTTTCAGGGCTATGTTGAGTTATAATAATAAAAACTTTTAGAACATCATGTTTAAAATGGCAACTATTTTTTAATCAGAATTGTATAGAAAGATTCTTCATTAACAAAGATTCTATAATAAAATTCTAAAAATTTTATAAAAAATAATTCTATAAACATAAAAATTATTGGATTAAAAAATAGTTTAATAGGTTATCCCATCCATCCCTCTGCCATTAGGCAAGACCACTTAAACTATTTCAGATCAATAATTTCTTCTTCTCTTAGAAATCAAGAAATTTCAATATTGTTCAAATATTTTAAAGGAGGCCATCATTTATTGCTATTTTTCTTTTTTTTTTTTGGTTAGTGGATCCATTCTAAAATCAAAAGGGAAAATTTCTTCAGTCTGAATACATGATGGTCTCTGAGGAATTAGAATGTCAGATGGATAATGATTTTGGGGGGAGGTGGGAAGTGAGCTCATGAAATTCTGGTGAAGTCTATGGACATCTCATCAAAGAATTTCTTTCTTTTTAAATTGAAATTGAAATTGAAATTTAAAACCTAAGGGGAGTATTAAATTTCAGGTAGAGAGTATAGTGAACATAAAATTATAGATTTTTTTCCTCTTTCCATCCATGTTCATGAACTACCTAAAATCTACTTAAAAATCCCTGTATTAGTTTATTAGATCTCTTTCAGCTCTAAATATATGATCCCTATTGAATGTAAGAGAATTATTTTCTTATAGTTTTCAAATCTTTATCTAACAAAGAAGAGAGATATCTGGGAAAGAAAATATGGTTTTAGGAAACTTGAATGTAGAATACTACATTCTACATTTGATTAGCTGAGTGATTTTCAGCAAGTCACTTGCCTTTTTGGGCTTTAGTTTGCTGTTTTATAAGAATGAAGGTATTGCTTAACTGGACAATCTTTAAGTCTTTTATAGCACTAGCACTCTATAATTTTTGTCCCTTCCTGAGATATCACTTCACTATATTGCTCCTGATGATGAATGATGTTTGTTTGTTTTTTTCTGAAGCAAACTTGGTCTGGATTTTAAATCAAATGTCCTGAGTTTCCCTCTCTTGTCTCAGCCCTTCTACTTAGAGAGAATGATGCAGTCTATTTTGTAGATTCTGTCACTATTCCACCACATAGCATCATATCATTCTCCTGAAATGGAAGATTAAGTTCCCCAGCGTGTCTGACTGAAGGCCCAATATCACCAGATTCATAACCATTTGCCTGCAATTCCCCCAGGGAAGGTTATTAACAGCAACTTAGTATCTGATAAATGACTATGTTGCTAAGGTACTGGTTTATATCAAGGTTCCCAAATACATATCATTTAAATTTACCCAGACAGCCATGTGTCAAATAAACACCAATTGGTTAATAAAAACACACTTAATCATTGCAGTACAACTCTGCATTTACTGTAATTCCAATTTTAAAAAAATGCATGCATGGTTCGCAATTTATATTCAGCAGCATTTACCTTATTAATGACCTCTTAGGGTCCTGCTGAGGGAGAAGAATTTATTGATTCCTACCTGTAAACTAGAAGTCCCTCCCAGTGACTCAGGATTAAATGCCCCTGGTAAATTCTGAAGCACAGTGGGGAGAGATTAGAATTCTCCCTGCCTTCCACCCTCTCTGATCCTGCTCCTTCCTCCCCTCCCCCACCAAAGCACAATGATTCACTTTCCTAGTTTTTTTGAGGATCATTGATGTAGCTTGGAAAAGTATATAGGCTGCAGGACTTGGGTTTGGAAAGCTCTTGAAAGTAGATGTGTGGCAATGAGTAAATCATTTAATTAATCTCTCAACCTCAGTTTTCTCAGTAGTCAAATGGAAAAAATTATTAGTAATGCTGACTTCATCAGAAATTTTGAGTCTTAAATGAGATACTATAGGCCAAGTGCTTTGTCAACATCAAAGTTTTGCCCCTTTGGAGGGGCAGTGGCAGTTTGCCAGACAGGTAAGAGCACCTGTCATGAGACAGCGTGGAAACCTTTGTTATTTGACCAGTCTATTCCACCCCGCCAAGGGATTTCTTCAGCCTGCTTTGTGTGATCCAGCCACATAATATAGAAGATAAGCATAGAATAGGTATCTGGGCCCATCATGGAGAAGAGAAATATTATCTGTGATAAATCAATAGTGTGATTTCCAGGAAACTTAGTAACAAGATAAGGACAGATATAGATCATTAATTTTTTTCTTGTTTTCTCTGTGTATTCCCACTTTCATGAATAAATATTGGTAAATTGAATTGAAGAAATCTTAATCAGCTTTTACAAATTTCAATTTACAGATTATAAAAGGGTAAGGGATTTCCAAAAAGAATGGGATTATGATTTCCTTTTAAATCAAGTAGTCTGTCCTTTGTCTACTAATTGTAATGAATGCTGACTTTCTCTTTCCCTACTCTACTTCTGAGTTCTTTACTATAATGACTCTCTGTGTGCCTGTATTTGTATGGGTGGATGGGTGAGCAATTTTAGAATACTGAAAATCATGCAGATTCTGAGACTGAATAAACAGAATCACAGAATCTTTGTTAGAAGGATAATTGGAGGTTATCTAGACTCATCTGAACTCCTCCCAGTATTTTTGACCACTGGGACTCTTCCAGTGCCAATTAGAGAAAATCCAAACTCCCTTCCTCATGATAGTACTTCAAATTCTTAAAGACAGCTCTCATATTCATTCTATCTCCTCTCTTCTAGGATGAACATTATCATTTTCTTCAACTGGTCCTCACATGAATTATTGGATCAAATGATCATAACTCTGAAGTTGTAAGGGACTTCAGAGGACATGATGTCCTACCCTTCCATTTTATAATAGAGGAAACTGAGGCCAGGAAGTTAAATGATTTGCTCTCAGGGTCACATAGGCAGTAAGCTTTTGACCTTAGGACCTCTGACTATAGTCATATATATCCTTTCCACTATTCCATATAGCCTTTTATTTCACTAGTCCTCTCACTGTCTTTTTCATTCCACAACAAAATGCCCCTATCCTCCCTAAATGTGCCAGAACTGGCACTATCCCCAACAAGATTATTATCAGCCTCTCTGGTATTGCTACCTTGTGAGGCCATTATCATCACAGACCACTATTTTGCTGAGAGAACCTCCATGAAAATCGGACCAGTTTCCTCCAACCCTCAATATCACACACAAACAGGGTCTCATAAAGGACCAGATAGGCATAGAAACTTCATCGTTTGGGATACAGAGAAGATAAGACATACCTGCTATGAATCAATGGCTGGTGACTCTGTTCAGGAACAGGAAACATAATTTTTTATACAAATGAACAAAGACAAGAAAGCTGGGTTAATCCTCAAGAAGTACGCTTTTCTTGTCCATGATATATAGTAAGTTTTCACTTATGCAGAGATACTCTAAATTACATTCCTCTGTGAAAAAAAGTTTCTTATGTTGGTCTCCAAGTGATAACTAGGAATGAACCTCTTAGGGTCCTTTTTACTGTACTGACAGGGTTGGCATACTTTCTGCCCTTCTCAAATGGTATTCTTTTGTTTCCTATTCCGTGTTCAGGAGCTTAAATATATTCCTCCCAGACTACCTAAACTCTTTTGTAGGTAATTATGAAAATACTTTGATTGCTGTCAATTTATCTTATTATTAGGTATAATGTCTTTTTTTAAATTTTTATTAAAGATATTATTTGAGTTTTACAGTTTTCCCCCAATCTTGCTTCCCTCCCCCCCCCCCCAGTCCACAGATAGCACTTTGTCAGTCTTTACTTTGTTTCCATGTTGTACCTCGATCCAAATTGGGTGTGTTGAGAGAGAAATCATATCCTTAAAGAGAACAGAATTCTCAGAGGTAACCAGATCAAACCATAAGACATCTGGGGTTTTTTTCCTGAATTAAAGGGAATAGTCCTGGTACTTTGTTCAAACTCCACAGGTCCTTATCTGGATACAGATAGTACTCTCCTTTGCAGACAGCCAAAAATTGTTTCCAATTGTTGCACTGATGGAATGAGCAAGTCCTTCAAGGCTGAACATCACTCCCATGTTGCTGTTAGGGTGTACAGTGTTTTTCTGGTTCTGCTCATCTCACTCAGCATCAGTTCATGCAAATCCCTCCAGGTTTCCCTGAAATCCTGTCCCTCCTGGTTTCTAATAGAACAATAGTATTCCATGACATACATATACCACAGTTTGCTAAGCCATTCCCCAATTGAAGGACATTTACTTGATTTCCAATTTTATAATCTGCAATGTTGCTAAAATTGCTAATTGATTCCATTAGTTTTTTAGATGATTTCTTGGGATTCTCTAGGTAGATCAATATGTCATCTGCAAATAGTGAGAGTTTGTCTCTTCCTTCCCAATTCTAGTTCCTTTAATTTCTTTTTCTTCTCTAATTGCTGATGCTAACATTTCTAATACAATATTGAATAGTAGTGGTGATAATGGGCACCCTTGTTTAACCCCTGATCTTATTGGGAATGCCTCTAGCCTCTCCCCATTGAGTATAATGCTTGTTGATGGTTTCAGATAGATACTGCTAATTATTTTAAGGAACAGTCCATTTATTCCTACACTCTCTAGTGTTTTTAATAGGAATGGATGCTGTATTTTGTCAAAAGCTTTTTCAGCATCTATTGATATGATTATATGGTTTCTGATAGGTTTGTTATTGATATAATTGAGTATAGTAACAGTTTTCCTAATATTGAACCAACCCTGCATTCCTGGAATAAATCCTACTTGATCATAATGTATTATCCTAGTGATGACTTGTAGTCATTTTGCTAAGATTTTAATTAGGATTTTTGCATCTATATTCATCAGGGAAATAGGTCTATAATTTTCTTTCTCTGTTTTAACTCTTCCTAGTTTAGGTAACAGTACCATATTGGTTTCATAGAAAGACTTAGGCAGAGTTCTATCTTTCCCTATTTTTCCAAAGAGTTTATATAGGATTGGAACCAATTGTTCCTTAAATGTTTGGTAGAATTCACTTGTGAATCCATGAGGCCCTGGAGATTTTTTTTAGGAAGTTCACTAAAGGCTTGTTGAATTTCTTTTTATGAGATAGGTTTGTTCAGGTATTTAATCTCTTCTTCATTTAACCTGGGCAACTTATATTTTTGTAAATATTCATCCATTTCACTTAGATTATCAAATTTATTGGCATAAAGTTGGGCAAAATAATTTTGAATTATTACTTTAATTTCCTCCTCATTGGTGGTGAGTTCACCTTTTTTATTTATAATACTAGCAATTTGGTTTTCTTCTTTCTTTTTTTTAATCAAATTTACCAGAGGTTTATCAATTTTATTGGTTTTTTCATAATACCAACTTTTGGTTTTATTTATTAATTCAATAGGTTTTTTTGCTTTCAATTTTATTAATTTCTCCTTTAATTTTTAAAATTTCTAATTTGGTATTTGATTGGGGATTTTTGATGTGTTCTTTCTCTAATTTTTTTAGTTGCATGTTTAGTTCATTGATTTCCTCTTTCTCCAATTTATTCATATAATCATTTAGAGCTATAATATATCCCCTGAGAGTTGCTTTGAATTAATCCCATAGGTTTTCGTATATTGTTTCATTATTATCATTATCTAGGATAAAATGGTTAATTCTTTCTATAATTTGTTTTTTGATCCACTCATTTTTTAAGATGAGGTTATTCAGTTTCCAATTTGCTCTGGGTCTATATCTCCATGGTCCAGTATTGCATATGACTTTTATTGCATTGTGATCTGAGAAAGATGTATTCACTATTTCTTCCTTTCTGCAGTTGATCATTATGTTTTCATGTCCTAGTACATGGTCAATTTTTGTATAGGTTCCATGTACTGCAGAGAAAAAGGTATATTCCTTCCTATCCCCGTTCAGTTTCCTCCATAAGTCTACCATATCTAATTTTTCTAACAATCTATTTAGCTCCCTAATTTCTTTCTTGTTTGTTTTATGATTTGATTTATCTAGATCTGATAGTGGGAGCTTGAGGTCTCCTACTAGTAGAGTTTTGCTGTCTATGTCTTCCTGTAATTCTTTCAGCTTCTCCTCTAAGAATTTGGGTGCTGTCCCACTGGGTGCATATATATTCAATATTGAAATGACTTTATTGTCTATGGTACCTTTTAGGAGGATAAAGTTTCCTTCCTTATCTCTTTTAATGCTATCAATTTTTGCTGCTGCTTTGTCTGAGATAAGGATTGCTACCCCTGCTTTTTTTACTTCAGCTGAAGCAAAATATATTTTGCTCCAACCTTTTACCTTTACTCTATATGTATCTCTCTGCTTCAAATGAGTTTCTTGTAAGCAGCATATTGTAGGATTCTGTTTTTTAATCCACTCTGCTATTTGCTTACATTTTAAGGGAGAGTTCATCCCATTCACATTCAAGGTTATGATTACTAATTCTTTATTGCCCTCTGTGCTATCTTCCCTCTGTTTGTATTTTTCCCCCTTTCCCCCCTTTTATCCATATTCCCCAGTACTTTGTTTGTGAATACCATGCCCTTCAGTGTGTTTGCCCTCTTATATCACTCCCTCCCCTTTCTTTCCCCTTTCCTTGTTCCCTTCTCTTCCTTTTGTTATTTCCCCTTATTTCCTCCACTCCCCTTCCCTTTCTCTGTCCCCCCTCCCCTTTTCCCCTTTTACTTCGTTAAAGATTAGATGTTTTATAAGTTAACTGAGTATGTGTAGGTTGACTTTAAGCTAAGTCTGATGAGAAGAAGATTCAGGTGTTTCTCCTCTACACCCTTCTTCCCCTCTATTACCATAGGTTTTTTGTCACTCTTAGTGTAATGAGATTTGTCCCATTCAATCCCCTCCCTCCTCCCGTCTCTTTCCTGTCCCCCTTTTTAGGGAGGTAGTGTATTTTTTTTAGATCATTCTATCTAAGTGATAGAAAATTCTGAGTGTCTGTCCCTTCTAGTTCAGTATATTCTGTCGAATAGAGTCAAAATTCCTGAGAGTTATTAAAGTCTTTCTCCCCAGTGGAGTTAAAGCCAGTTACATCCCATTAGATATCAGTCTCATGGATAGGTCATGGATGTCCAGCATTTCTGGCTAGGTATATTCTCTCTGTTAGAGTTACATTTCTCAGGATTTATGAGAGTCTCTGCCCCACCCCCATGCTGGGATATAGCCAGTTTCAACTTGCTGGATTGCATTTTTTCCTTTTACTGCCCCCCCTTTTTTTTTTACCTTTTCATGTGTCTCTGAACCTCCTGTTTGATATCCAAATTTTTTGTTTAGCTCTGGTCTTTTCATCAGAAATTTTTGGAATTCTTGCATTTTGTTAAATGTCCATCTTTTTCCCTGGAAGAGAAGGCTCAGCTTTGCAGGAAAGTAGATTCTTGGCTGCATTCCAAGCTCCTGTGCTCTTTGAAATATCTCATTCCAGGCCCTTCTATCCCTTAAAGTTGATGCAGCCAGGTCCTTCATGATCCTTACTGTGGCTCCTTGATATTCAAATTGTTTCTTTCTGGCTGCTTGCAGGATTTTCTCTTTTATCTGATAGTTCTGGAGTTTGGCCACAACATTCCTTGTTGTTTTCATTTTAGGATATTTTTCTGGTGGGGATCGATGTACTCTTTCAATAACTACTTTGCCCTCTGATTCGATGATGTCAGGGCAGTTTTCCATCACTAGATCCTGTAATATTAAGTCCAGGCTTTTTTTCCTCTTCAATGTTTTCAGGAAGTCCTATAATTTTCAGGTTTCCCCTCCTCGATCTATTCTTCAGGTCAGTGGTTTTGTTGATGAGATATTTCACATTTGCTTCTATTTTTTCTATTTTTTGATTTTGTTTAACTGACTCTTGCTGTCTGGTGGAGTCATTAGTTTCTGTAGACTCCATTATTTTTTTGGGGGGGGAGGAGTTTTCTTCATTAATCTTTTCCAATTGGTCAATTCTAGTTTTGAAAGAGCTTTCCACTTGACTAATTGAGGTTTTGAGAGAATTAATTTCTTTTTGCATTTGCTCATTTGAGGATCTGAGAGAATTATTCTCATTTTGTAATTGTCTAATTGATGATCTGAGAGATTTATTCTCCTTTTGTGTTTGTCCAATTCTACTTTCAAAGGTTTTGTTTTCTTGTTGCAAGGTATTAATTGTCTCCCCAAAATTTTCCAGTTGATTTTTAAACTCCTTCCTTATTTCTTCAAGGAAGTCTTTCCGTGCTGGAGACCAGATTGTATTCTCCTCAGAGGTTCCAGGTATCTCTGGGTTGGGGTCTTTCCCTTCCAGGAATTTTTCTATGGATACACCTTTCCACTGACCCTTCTTCATTATGCTAAGACCTTGAATTGCGTGGGGCTGGTTCACCTGGGCTTGGGATCTCTAAAGGCTTTACGGAGTGCAGTTTCTCTGGCTGGCCAGTAGGAAGTGCTGCTTGTCCTCTCTGGGGTTTCTATGACCTTGGTTGCAAGGCCTTCTCCCTTTGCTTGAGGGAGGAAATTGTAGCTATTGAATTCTTTTGCCTTCAATCAATGGTGGGCTTTACCCTGAGGTGATTCCTCAGCTGGGCTGGTTCTTTTGTTCACATACCTGGGCCTGAGGCAGAAGTAATTTGCATTTGTTTGGGAGGAGGCCTCAGTGCAATGGAGGCATGGGCTCAGAGTTTCTCAGACCTGAGGAGCCCAGGGATGGTGTCCCGCAGCTCTCCTGCACCAGAACTCTCCCCGCAGCCCCTTCCCCAAGCTCCAGGGGGACAGCACCAACACCAGCACCTCTGCTTCCCCATGGACCCAAGCCCCCTTTGTCCAGCCCCACCGCTGATCCAGCAGGTCTGGCTCTCGGGCCCTCAGACTCCTGGTTCCGATTCAGCTGTTGGTCTGGCTGCTCTTCCCTGGGAGCTCGGACTCACCTGCCAGTACTCAGCCAAGGCTGCTGCGGAAGACAAATCCTGAGGTAGATTTTCCTCTCCTTGCTTTTCTTTCTGGGTTTCCTGGTTCGGATTTCTTTTAAGAGGTTTGTTTCATGTGATAGATGGGGAAGAGATCAGGAGACTTTAGAACTGTGCCTGTCTTCTCTCCGCCATCTTGGCCGGAAGTCCCAGGTATAATGTTTTAATATGTAAGTTACTCAAGGTTAGAAACTATCTCAACTTATATTTTCATCCTAGTATTTAACTCAGTATAATGACAAGGACATAGTAGAAGCTGCGTTGTTTGTCCTTAGTTTTTGAAGAAGACAAATTTATCATGGGTGATGTCTTGACTCATGCATAAATTGGATTTTTGTGAGGCAGAGTTGAATAAAGTAATTAGTCTCACTCTCCCTATCAAGAGTCATTGAATACCAGTGATGAGACAAAAGTCAAGTCAAATGGCAATAGACCAGGATTTGACGATTGTCCTTGCAAGCTTGGATATCTGACCAAGTTCTAGGTGCTTCTCATGGCTTATTGTAGTCACTTTCTTGGCTATTGGAATAAACTGTTTTCATCCACCTGGTCTGCCAGGAGAAGTTTACTCATGCTGCTCACTGAGGGGCTTGATTTTTGGTTTAGCTTCATTGCAAAAACAGTTTTGTTGGGTTCTGGTCACTGCTGGTGCTATGGCTTCTTGGAGTCATGGATACAAATTGAATATCAGGTAGACATTAAAGGTGAATGAGCAGTTCTGAAAAGGGTTCAGTAATTACTCACAAGAAGGATACTAGTCTTCTTTGAAGACCCTATATATACCCCTATATAAATGTGTATTGCCTTCTCTTTCTTTCTCCTATTTGATACATATTAAGTGTTTAATAAATGTTTCATTTATTCATTCCTTCATACTTCCCATTTTTCTGCCATCAAACTTCATTTCCTCTCCTAATTTTCTCATTTCTCTCTCCCTCTTTTCTTATGAATAGCCTTCACTCCCACATAACTCACTGCAAATCTCTTCTCCTTGAATACAAGCTCTGATTATTCTCTCCTTTCAAATGGAAAACTTTCTTTCCAAAAGCAAAATAAGCCCACAGAATGACTTCTGCTTTCATCTACTTCTAAACTCTAAATGCAAACGTGTCTCCAGATTTCTCTGGAGATAAATATTACCTATGATCAGGCTGCATTTAAGGGACTCAGTAGTAAAACATAAAGGTAATTTGGGAAGCAGTTATCATTCATTTAACATAGTGAAAGATAAGCTAGCTTGATAAATTTAGTTTGCAAATTTATTTCAATATTTTTCTCTCCCATTCTTTTCTGTCTCTCAGCTATGGTTTTGTATTTATATTTTTTCTTATTCTTTCTTGTTTCTTTTCCTTTTCTTCCCTTCTCCTCTTCCTTTCTTCCTTCCCCTTCTTTCTCTTTCATCATCATTGCTGTCATACACATCACCATCACCATCTCTTCCTTCTCTTCTTCCTCCTTTTTCTTCTTCTTTGCATTTTAAGGAGCCCCCCCCCCCCTTTTTTTTACTTTTACATTGAGACTGGGGACTAAACTTGGGAGTAGGAGAAGAATGAGCCTTTCTTTTCCAGTGGTTTGAGGTCACTTATTTGAGATAATTCATTTCATAATTGGAAATAAATCATTATAAACTTAGCATAATGAAGCAGTAATTAACTATAATGATGAATTCTGGGAAATCTTCTAGGCAAAATGGTTTACCATGAAGAATAAAGCAGAGATTATGCCAAAATGAGCCTTATAGAATTGAGAAGCTTTCCTTGTTTCTGTTCCCTCTTCTTCAGAATATTAAAATTGCCACTTGGCTCCCTGATCTCTTTTGCAAAGACTCTGCAGCATAGAGCCATATTTATCAAACAGCCATTCACAAATATAGCAACAACAGTTATTTGCCCCAAAGGTCTTTATTCACTCCAAATATTGCCCCAAACTATAGGATGTGCTTAGAATATTTAGGAGATAATAACACCATAATGCTTGCCCAGCAGCCACATGATACAAGGTACCAAGTTGGTCTTTGTGCATCACTAATAGCATATGGAGTACATAGTACAATTGAGGAAAGAACTTTTCCTCCCAGTTTCTTCAGAGTTTTGTCCATTATTCAGGGCCATAAGCATAGTAATTAGAACAGATTGCTTCGGTTGAGCAATTTCTCCTCCTGGACATGATCATTCACTAGAAGAGCGGATAGCTAAAGTGGTCTGGACAGATGTATCACATGATTTCAGACAGGGGGAGAATATGTTTTTCAAAGAAAATGCATTGCCCTTCTAGGGCCAAACATTCTCTCCATCAAGGCAGTATCCTAAGTTTTGACACTTTCTCCTAAGAGAGATAATCATATCATCATTGACTACATTATTTCAGATTTCTTAGAAACTAGCTATTGCTACCAGAAAATTTCTTCTCTTAATGAATGGGTTCAGAGAATTCCAAAGGAAAAGAAGCTTTTGAAGAGGAGAAGGAAGAGATGGTGATGGTGACGTAGATGACAGATGATCTTTAAAGATCATCTTATGCAACTTTTTTTTCTAGTTAGAAAAATGAAGCTCAGGGAAATTTAAATGATTTACCCCAAATCATTCAAGAAATAAATAATATACCCTGTGAGTAGAATATTCCCAATAAAACCATTTCAGGGTTAATATTCCTAGTAAAGCTCTCTCATGGTTAAGAAATATTAAAGAAAGAACAAACTATTATTCTTAAACTATTTCTACAAGAAAGACCCTTGTATTTCAAACAGGTGGCTCACTCTCCTAACTTTTGATAAGACAACTTTTATTGACCACTAGAAGGATAGTAGACTTTTTTCCATGAGAAAATTTTTTCATTCCAAAGAAGGTCATGAGACTCTTCTTGTTTTATGATAAGTAGACTGTTCCTAGACCTTGTGTTCCAAGACAACTTACATTACTTCAATAAGATAGTTTTAATCTTGAAGGTTGTTCTCACCATCTGGATGGTGAGGCTATATTTTATGAATACCTTTCATTTTTTTTCATTGTTGCTGGGGTAGATTTTCACAAGTAGAATGTAATTCTGAAGACTAAGCAATGAGTTGGCAGAGAGGGATGATAGGGAGGAGGATGGGATTGTGTTAGGCCATAAAACTTTACTTGACTGTGAATTCAGGTTAGCTCATTGATCTTCACTACCTTTGTGAGACTTGGAGTATGCCCTTTTCTGAAGAAATGCCAAAATAAACTTTTGTTTAATTCAGAGGAGTCTCTATGGCTTTTTCAGTGGATTTTTATCCCACACACCAGGATTTAATCCAACTCCTCTGACTACAAAGCCAGGGACCATCATCTTTCATTCCCTGTTTCAAGAAAAGTTCCCCATTGTCCTTCCACCAGACTAACAGCACAGATCCAGAGCTAAATGAAGCTTCTGAGGTCACTTACTCCAACCTCATCATTTTGTAAATGAGGAAACTAAGACCCAAGGGATTCAAATTACTTATTTAAAGGCCCTCAGGTAATAAGTATCAGAGATAGAACTTGGGTTCTACCCATTTTAAATGAATTTCCTCTTCTCTCCTGGCCATCTTCCCCTCTTTATTTACTGCTAAAACCTATTTAAATCATAACCCACACCACTGAACTGAAACTCACTGCCTCTGATTAAAAAAATAAACAACAACAGAAAAAGTATCTACCTCCTATGAGAATGCACAAGTGTAATTACTCAGATTTGGCCTATAGCATGAATGAATTTGCTTTACTTAATGATATGCATGGATGATTATTTGCATAACTGCTTGTTGGAAGATTTGTCTTTCTAGTCTTCTCTTCAAATGCAAGTTGCAACACTGCAAAGACTATAACTTCCCCACACTCTGCAAAATGTTCATGGTATGCTGAGCAACTCCAGAAACACATTATAATGCAGTCTAATAAGTATATGCTACAGTTGTTATTTGTTGCTAGCTCACTATCTGTGGCAGAGTGTCAGCTGGTTTGAAGTAGCATTTTCTGGTCTAACCAGTGTGAAATTAATGCTCCCATTATATATGTTCTTGAATATCACTTTGCAGTCAACATAAAGTGACCTGTGCATTCTATGGAAATTAATCTGCTGACATGGGCTGATTTATAATGTGTAAGTCATTGGCCAGGAGTAGCTGGATAGAGGAAAGTAAAGAGAAGATGAAAGAGATAGAGACAGAGCCCTGCTGTCTAAGATAATGGTGTGAGTGAAATTTGAGGAAATTCAGGATTGGCTCTGTTAAGGGACCTGCCCAAGGTCATATAATAGGAAATTCCAGAGCCTAGATTTGAAACCATGCCTCTTGCCTCTCAATCAGGGCACATAACTGACTCTTACATAGCTAAATACATTGATGAAATTATGATCTCATCAATATGGATATTATCTCTTTCAGAATAGATCCATTTATATCTATTCAACCTGTATGATTCTTCCCCACGGTCTTCCACAAATTTTCCACAGAGGATTCAGCTAATCAGCTGGCAGCTTCCTCTGGGTCATTTTATTTTTTGAAAATTCCTATGAATCCATCAGGCCTGTTCATCTGTTGCCTCTTGCTCTTGCCACTAATTGACATTTCCTCACTGATACCCTTTGAACCACTTTTTGAGACTAGGATTGCTCTTCAGCCTACCTGAGTCCACAGACATATATACATTGCCATTTGAATCTATCACAACTTTTCTTCTTTCAGTGTTGTGGCATTCCAAGATTTTTCTACCTCAGAAGAAAATTTATGTTGAAAAGATGTATGTGTTCCAAAATATTCATAGCAGCTCTTTTTGTAGTGGCAAAGAACTGGAAATTGAGAGGATGCCATCAATTGGGGAATGGCTAAACAAGTAATAGTACATGAATACTATGGAATATTATTGTTCTATAAGAAACCATAAATGGTTGGTCTCTGGAGAAGCATGGATCTGATGCTCTGAGAAGGGAGCAGAACCAAGAAAACAATGTACACATTAACAACATTGTGAGATGATCAACCTTGATGGAAGCAGCTCTTCTCAGTAGTTCAGAGAGTTAGGACAACTGTATTAGACTAGCTATGGACAATGCTATCTCCATCCAGAGGAAGAAAAATGAAAAAAAACAGCCTTCAGAATCCGATGAACTCTATAAAAGTTATCTCATGTATCTCTTTCCTTTAATCCTAATTCCTCATGCTGAAAATGACTAACCTGCAATGCTAACCTGACTTCTTGCCACTGAGGGGGAAGGGTGTGAGTAGGGAGGGTGGAAGGAAATTTTGTAGCTTAAAAATATATATGTGCATATGGATGAAAAAATAAATTGATTAAAAAAAGAAAAGATGATGTTTGCATTAGAGAGAAACTTAGAAATCTATTAAAAACACTACATTTTTTGAAATGCAATCCAACCTTGTTCTCTTTCACTTTTAATTCTTGGGTCAACTGATTAGCTAGATGGAGTTTCTGTTCTAAATATAGGCAATTCAATGAACCAATCATCTAATCATTTGTCATAATTAGAACAATAAACATTTTTCATATTTTTAAAAAAAGCATATACATTGTTAGATGAATCTCTTTTGAATAACCATTTCTATTATTAATGAATCCCTGCAATATTATGAAACATAATACAATCATTACAATTCTACCTGTAAACAATAGCATCTAAAAACTTAATATCCCATAGGATTTCATTTGGACAAGTAAAGCCTCAAGGAAAAATGTAATTAAAGCCAAGGCCAGCAAGAATTCTTGAGAAAAGTTAAAAAGAGAAGAGTGATAGAGAAAATGATTGTAAAAGAAAATTAATAGCTTGGTTTTTAAAAATGCATCAAAGTATCTTCTAATATAATAACTTAAAAAAACAAAATTGGTTTAAGGTAAAAGAAGTTCAAAAATTCAATGAATAAAAGAACTTCTTTAAAAGCAGACAAGGTCAAATGGAAAAGGTGGCACAAATTCACTTGTAAAACCAGTTAAATGGAAAAAGAGATATAAAAGTTCTCTACAGAAATAAAATTAAGCAAGTAGAAGTTAATGATTGCATGAGATATTAAGAAACATTAAAACAAAGTCAAAAGAAAGATAGAAGAAAATATGAAGTATCTTATTGGAAAAACAAATATGAAGGAAAATAAACATAATTTAGGAATTATTGGATTACTTGAAAGCAGTGCTGAAAGAAAGAATCTAGATATTATCTTTCAAGAAATGACAAAGAGAACTGACCCAATATCTTAGGTTTAGAACATAAAATAGAAATAAAAAAATTCAATGATCTTCTGAAAGAGAACCCAAAATAAAAATTCTCTAGGAATATTAGAGCCAATTCCTAGAACTCCAGGATCAAGAAGAAAATAATGAAAGCAGCCAGAAAGAAACAATCCAAATATTGTGGAGCTATCAATACAACTACTCAAGATTTACCAGTTTCTACTTTAAAGGAGGGAAAGATTGGAATATGATATTCTGGAGGGCAAAAGAGTTGGAATAACATCTTCAAATAACCACTCACAAAACTGAGTGGAAATCTTCAGGGTAAAATGAATATTTAATGAAATAGAAGAATTCCAATTATTTCTGATGAAAAAAAATTAACTGAACATAAAATTTGACATTTGGACATGAGACTCAACTATAAAAAGGTAAATATGAAAGAATAATCATAAGTGACCCAATGAAGTTAACTATTTATATTTCTTTATGGGAAGATGATTTATGTAATTCCTAGAACTTTATTTTTTATTAGGGAAACTAGAAGGACAGAGGGCAGAGGTATGACTCAATTATATTACAACGGTCTTTAAAAATAAGAATTTAGGTAAAGAAATAGGAAGACAAGGTAGCAGGTAGAAATAAAGCAGAGAAGTAAAAAGAGATATAGTAAATATGATGAGAAGGACAGAGAAGAAAATAGGAAGGAGGAAAATACACAAGAAATTGTAGCTCAGAATGTGATCAATTTATCAATAAAACATGAATGGGTAGCAGATTACAAATTTGAATTAAAAATAAGTTGCTTTCAAGAAACAAAATTAAAAGATACAAAGGAAAAAGGGCAGGAGTTGAATTTACTATGTTAATAAGAACAGGGATAGTAATTGTGATCTCAAAAAATGAGGTAAATTGATTTAATCAAAAGTGAAAAAATAGAAAAACCACACTGTGTCAACATTATTATTCAATATCTTGTATATTATTTAAAATGCTTAGACATGACTCCCAGGGAGAAGCCAAGATGTTGGCATGAAGCTAGCATGCTCCTGGTTCTTTTCCCTACACATTGCTAAATGAAGTCTCTCTTCACAGATATTAAAGCTAAAGATTCCACCAAGAGAAGAAAAAAATCAAAACAAGTTTTGAATTGTAGAAATTGTAGAGGCTCTTCAGTGAAGGTCTGTCTCTTTGAGGGGTAAGGAAAAAGAGAGATCAGCTACACGGGACCCTGGAAAAGCCTTCAGGAGGCTTTTAGCCACAGTGCAGTCCAGGTTCCAACAGCTAAGCAATAACATAGGTTCCAGCACCTAGATAGTAAGTCAGTAGGGAAGGTCGCAATCCCAGAGTAAGTCTAAACCCTCGAAACTCTGGGAAAAGACAGAACAAACTTCTGCAAAGGAAGAACCTGGACATAAAGAGGGAAACAAACCTCTTCATAGGCAACACCTGGCTGCACAGGCAATATCTAGACCAGTCAGACCGTAGTCCCAGCAGAAAAAGCTTAGGTCTATGCTCTATGCCCCAGAAGCATAGGTCAAACAATCAAAATGAGCAAAGAAACCAAGAGTACTAACCACTGAAAGCTAATATTCAAACTAGAGATGATAAAAATACCACCTCAGAAAAAGAAAACAGTCCCAAATTACCTACATGGAAAGTCTCAAAGAAGAGAGGAAGAAGGAAAAAATGGAAAAAACTAAATGAGAGTCACTCAGGAAAATTATGAAAAATTGACCAGAAAAATCAGCTTCTTTTAAAGTAAAAATAGCCAAGTTTAAAAAAAAAATGTAACTCTTCAAAAAAATAAAATTGACCAATTGGAAAAGGAATGCAGCTCACCAAAAAGTAAAATTAATCAATTGGAAAAGGAAACATAAAAACTAATTGAAGAAAATAAAGCCCTAAAAATTAGATTTGGACAAAAAGAAACCAATAAAACTATGATACCAAGATTTCACCCAACAAAGTCAAAATGCTAAAAAAAAAAGGAAGTAAATGTAAAGTAATTTTTAGGAAAAACAATTGACAAGGAAAACAGATTTAGGAAAGATAATTTATGAATTGTTAGTCTGTGAGAAAACCTAGATCAGGACTGTCCACAATACAGCCTGGAGGCTGCATACATCCTGCAGTATTATTTTATGCAACCTGCCTGTGGGTTTTAATTTTCACAAGTAAAAAATAAAATAATCATTTGCATGGAATGTGTATTAGATTTTTAAATTCCACTACTAATAAATAATCTCATTGATGTTAATTTTCTTTGGTGTTTTCAAGCAGTATTATAGATGGAACATATTGAAAAGAATTTTCAATCACTCTATAGGATGTGTTCATCTGTACAATGCAGTCTAGTCAGTATGCACCTACCTTTATACTGTTGTGTTGCTGCTTTGTTGTTTCGTATTTGTTCTTGTGCTTCACACCTTCACCTGTCACATTGATGACACAAGTTCCTGTATATTTTTTAAAATTTAAATTTATACATTTATTTTCATCCATACACACACACACACACACACACACACACACACACACACACACACGCACACACACACTCGCATATATAAGTTATAAAACTTTCTTCCATACTCATTCCCCCACTTTCTAAGAAGTTATGAAGCAATTTTTTATATCTAAGAACCTTGGCCCTGGAGCCCTCATGTAGTGTTACCTCTGCTGAAGGTAAATTGTACTTTTTATTCAAATAATTATTTTATTTTAATGCAGTCCTAAAATAATCTGAGGTTAGACAACCCTGATCTAGATACAAAAAAAAAGGGCCTGGAAAATTACTTTCAGGAAATTATCAGGGAAAACTATCCCAATACATTCGATCAAAAAGACAAAATAGTCCTTGAAAGAATACACAAAACACCTTCAGAAAGGGACCCTAGGATAAAAACTCCAAGGCTGTTGTAGCCAAAATCCAGAATTCTCAAATAAAGGAGGAAATACTTCAAGCAACTAAAAAAGAAGCAATTTATTCATTTATTTGTTAGTTTGCTTGTTTATTTTTTGTTTCCATGGTATACATTGATCCAAATTGAATGTGATGAGAGACAAATCATATCCTTAAGGAAGAAACATAAAGTATAAGAGATAGCAAGATAAGACACTAAGATATCAGTTTTAAAAGAAGCAATTTAAATAAAGGGAAGCACAATCAGAATTACACAGAATTTAGCAAATTAAACATTAAGGGATTAGAGGGCCTAGAATATGATATTTCATAGGGCAAAGGACCTTAGATTATAACCAAGAATTTACCATCTTTCAAAACTGAGCATATTCTGTCAAGTGAAATGATGAATATTCAGTGAAATAGAAGAATTCCAAAATTTCCGGATAAGAAAACTAGAACTGAACAAAGAAGGTACAGGATTTAGACATAGAGGGTGATACCACAGATAACTTAATAGATCAAGAAATACTCGATCTTTCAGATCTATGGAAAGGGGACAAATTTATGACCAAACAAATATCTAAGCACATTATAAACCACAAAATGAATGATTTTGACTGTTAAAAGGTTTTTGCACTAATAAAATCAATTGCTGCCAAAATTAAAAGGAAAGCAGAAAGTTAGGAAACAATCTTCACAACTAGGAGTTCTGATAAAGGTCTCATTTCTAAAATATAAAGAGAATTGAATCATATTTATGAGATTTTAAGTCATTTCCAATTAATAAATGGTCAAAGGATAGGAATAGACAGTTTTCAAATGAAGAAAAGTATATATATATATATATATATATATATATATATATATATATCATCATCATCATCATCATCATGTGAAAAAATGTTCCAAATCATTTTTGATTTGAGAAATTCACATTAAAACAACTATGAGGTATGAGGTAACACCTCATACCTACCAGATTGGCTAAGATGACAAAAAGGGAAAATGATCAATGTTGGAGAGGTTGTGAGAGGATTTCCTTTTCCAATTGATTAATTTTACTTTTTGGTGAGCTGCATTCCTTTTCCAATTGGTCAATTTTTTTTTGAAGAGTTACAATTTTTTTTTTAAACTTGGCTATTTTTACTTTAAAAGAAGCTGATTTTACTGGTCAATTTTTCATAATTTTCCTGAGTGACTCTCATTTACTTTTTCCATTTTTTCTTCTTCCTCTCTTCTTTGAGACTTTCCATGTAGGTAATTTGGGACTGTTTTCTTCTTCTGAGGTGGTATTTTTATCATCTCTAGTTTGAATATTAGCTTTCAGTGGTTAGTACTCTTGGTTTCTTTGCTCATTTTGATTGTTTGACCTATGCTTCTGGGGCATAGAGCATAGACCTAAGCTTTTTCTGCTGGGACTACGGTCTGACTGGTCTAGATATTGCCTGTGCAGCCAGGTGTTGCCTATGAAGAGGTTTGTTTCCCTCTTTATGTCCAGGTTCTTCCTTTGCAGAAGTTTGTTCTGTCTTTTCCCAGAGTTTCGAGGGTTTAGACTTACTCTGGGATTGCGACCTTCCCTACTGACTTACTATCTAGGTGCTGGAACCTATGTTATTGCTTAGCTGTTGGAACCTGGACTGCACTGTGGCTAAAAGCCTCCTCAAGGCTTTTCCAGGGTCCTGTGTAGCTGATCTCTCTTTTTCCTTACCCCTCAAAGAGACAGACCTTCACTGAAGAGCCTCTACAATTTCTACAATTCAAAACTTGTCCTGAATCTGATGAACACTTTATAAAATTATCTCTTATGCATCTCTTTCCCTTATTCCTAATTCCTTATGCCAAAAATGACTAATGTATAAACTTGTTTATCACAACTATGTATGTACAGTGTTAATCTGACTGTTTGCCTCTGAGAGGAGGGGGTGGGAAGGGAAGGTGTAATGAAATTTTGTAACTTAAAATATATATACATATCGACATGGATGACTATTAAAAAATAGATGAACTTTTGAGAAAAAACTGAACAAGGAATGTGTAATGTAATCTTCGAGTATGACTCAAGACAAGCATAAAAAGGCAAGCAGAAAGGGGACAAATAAATACATGTTAGTCAAGAACATTTAATTGTATACAACACTACAAGGGAAGATAGCACTTGTAACTCTTGAGAATTGTATTTCTCTTAGGATAGTCAAAGGACTGAACATAATTGAAGAGATTGTACTTAAAGGACATGGGCATGGTTATGGTTGGTTCTTTTCTGTTATCAAGGAAGACCAAAATGATATCACTGTGGGGGGTGGAGCCAAGATGGAGGAGTGAAGGCAGGAATTATGAGAAACTTGTTCCCCCCAAAACTCCAAAATCTGTCAAATTATGACTCTACCCAAGATTTAGAAGGGTAGAACCCACAGTAAGACTGAGTAATACAATTTCCCAGTCCAAGACAACTGAGAAGTTCTGCAGGAAAGGTCTGTTTCACCAGGATCTGGGGTTGGAAAGAGCCACAATGCAGCCACAGCACAACCAGGCTGGAGCAAATCAGTTCCAGATTTCCAGGAACAACCCATGGGGCACCTGGGTCCCCTGGAGGTGCCTGGGTCCATGATAGAGGGAGTGGTTTCCTGATTTCTTGGCCCAGGGATCACTGGGGACAGCTTGAAGGGACAGTGAGAGAATTCTGCCACACTAGAGTGAGCGCAGAGGAGAACACCAGGCCTCAGAACAGTCCTGCAGTGAGAACCTGCAGTGGGAATCAGGGAAGCCACCCAGTACTTATAGAGGTCCCTGCCCACAGACAGTAATGGAGTTGGGGGGAGACTGCAGAGGTCTCTCTGCTCTCCCTGGGGCAGGATTCTGTTGCATGCCCACACTTAGATCCAGGTCACAGTCTGGGTCACCCATACCACCATAGCCAAGCAGGGATCCACCTCACAGATCCAGGACAGAGGGGAGCCCCTGTGGTCATCTACATACTGGAGCACAGGCAAGAGAGCAGTCAGTTTCTGATAGGATCTTGGAGGAATTAAGATCCTTGTGGGGTGTCCCCCAAAGCCTTGGAAGTGAGGTAAATCAGTCATAAGCTGAGGAAATGATCAAACAACAGAAAAAGAAGAACCTGACCATAGAAAATTACTTTGGGGGGGGCAGGGCCAAGATGGCAACATGAAGGGATCGAGTCTTAGGAGCTCTCTGATAAAAACTCATAAACTAAGGACTCTAACTAAACTTTCGAGAGACAGAACCCACAAAGGGACCCATTGAGGCAGTTCTCCTACTCAAGGTAACCTGGAAAAGAGCAGAAAGGCTCTGCTCCCCAGGGTCAGAGGGGCAGCACGCCAGAGGGGTGGCCTGCTAGAGAGGTGGCCCACCAGAGCCAAATAACTTCAGCCTCCTGGAGGCAGCCCCAGGGCGCTGGGAGCCGTGGCTCACAGCAGTGGGAGTCTCCTGAGCTGCACCCCGAGAAGCACCGGCACAAAGTGGGGGAATAGTGGGGGACCTCTGCCAGAACGAGCACATGGAGCCCAGCCCTCAGGGCACACAGCAAGCAGCTTGGTCTTTTGGCAGCCTAGACCCAGAAACAGAAGCAGGCAGAGCCAGAAAGCAAGGAGCCCCCAGGGCATGAGCCCATTTAGCTGAGGGAGGGGAATGAAGAGAGAGAGACTGCTGAGCTCTGTCCACTGCCCCTGGAACAGGACTCCGGGGCTCTGACCACGTTCAGATCCTGATTCCAGTCTAGGCCCCCCACCCATAGAACAGCAGGGCCCCCCCACCTCAGCCCCGTGGCAGAGGGGGGCACTTATGTTCATTCACAGACCAGGGGGAGGACAGAACCTCACACACTGAGACCCTTGTGAGAGTGTCCCAAAAGATCAGGAAGCACCTCAAAAAACAGGCTTAGGCTGGGAAAATGAACAAGCAAAGAAACAAGAGGAAGACCATTGAGAAATATATTGCAAATGAGCCCAAGAAGGATCAAAATACTCAGTCTGAAGATGAGGAAGCACAAGCTCCTGCATCTAAAGACTCCAAGAAAAACAGAAATTGGGCTCAGGCTATGATAGAGCTCAAAAAAGACTTTGAAAATCAAATGAGGGAGTTGGAAGAAAAACTGGGAAAAGAAAGGAGAGAGATGCAGGAAAAATATGAAAATGAAGTCAGCAACTTAGTCAAGGAAATCCAAAAAAATGCTGAAGAAAATAGCATGCTAAAAAACAGCTTAGGTCAAATGCATAAAACAGTTCAAAAAGTTATTGAGGAGAATGCTTTAAAAAGCCAAATTGGCCAGATAGAAAAAGAGATAAGAAAACTCTCTGAGGAGAACAAATCCTTCAGACAAAGAATAGAATTCAGGGAGATTGATGAATTTACCAGAAATCAGGAATCAATAATTCAAAACCAAAAAAATGAAAAATTAGAAGAAAATGTGTAATATCTCATTGAAAAAACAACTGATATGGAAAACAGACTTAGGAAAGATAATTTGAAAATTATTGGAATACCTGAAAGTCATGATCAGGAAAAGAGCCTTGACATCAATTTCATAGAATGACTACAGGAAAATTGCCCTGATATTTTAGAGGCAGAGGGCAAGATAGAAATGGAGAGAATCCACCAATCCCCCCTGAGAAAGAGATCCCAAAAAACCAACCCTCAGGAATGTTATAGCCAAGTTCCAGAACTCCCAAGTCAAAGAGAAAATATTACAAGCAGCCAGAAGGACACAGTTCAAATATCGTGGAGCTGCAGTCAGGATCACACAGGATTTAGCAGCAACTACATTGGAAGCTCATAGGGCTTGGAATACAATATACCAGAAGGCAAAAGAGCTTAGAATGCAGCCAAGAATGAACTACTCAGCAAGGTTGAATGTCCTCTTCCAGGGAAAAAGATGGACTTTCAATGAACCAGGGGAATTTCAAAGGTTCCTTTTGGAATGGCCAGAGCTGAACAGAAGGTTTGATCTTCAGATACAAGACTCAAGTGAAGCATGGAGATTGGAGGAGAGGGGGGAAATATGAGGGATTTAATGAGGATGAACTGCATGTATAGAAAAATGATACTGATAATATTATTATGAACCATCTCAGTTAACAGAGCAGGTAGAGGGAGCTTTTATAGTTGAAGCACAGGAGAAAGCTGAATTTGAAGATAAAATATGGTGTAAAAATGGAGTCAATAAGAAAAAAAGGCAAATGGAATGGGAGAAAGAAAAAGGAGAGGGGGAATAGTCCAAGATATTTCACATAATAAGATTTTTTTTTATTACAATGAGCTATTGCAATGATATGGAAGGGGGGGAGGCAAGGGGGAATGAGGGAACCTTTGCTTTCATCAGAGATGGCTAGGAGAGGAAACAGCAAATATACTCAATGGAGTATAGACAACGGGAGTAAGAAGGAGGGGGGAGCAGGGGGAAGGGGTGGGGACGTGAATAAAGGAGGAGAGGATGACAATGGGGGGATAGTGGTCAGATATAACACATTTTCTTTTTTACTTCTTGCGAGGGGCTGGGATTGGATGGCCTGCCCAGGACCATAGGGCCAGGTGGATTCTGGGCCTAAGGTGTGCTATGGGGGCTCAGGGCTTCTTGGCCCCCGGACCAGGGATCTGTCTGCTGCGCCACTCAGTGACCCTACAGCAGAGTCATAGTGAAAGGAGAGAGAAAATATAGTACATGGTAGTGGAGAAATAAGAAAGGAGGGAGTTGTGATCAGCAATGGCAACATTAGAAAAATATGGAAGTAACTTTTGTGATAGACTTATCATAAAGAATGTGATCCACTCACGACAGAGTTGATGGTGTTGGAACAAAGACTGAAGCACATTTTTTATTATTATTTGGGGGAGGGTGCAGGGCAAATGGGGCTAGGTGGCCTGCCTGGGGCCACATAGCAGGGTGATCTTTGGGTGTCTGGGGCCGGATTCGGACCCAGGTGCTCCTGACTCAAGGGCCAATGCTCTGTCTGCCACCCAGCCACCCCTACTATTATTACTATTTTATTTTATTTTGGGTCATTTTTTTTTTCTTCTTTTCGGTTTTTGCAGGGCAGTGCAGATCGGGTGGTTTGCATGTCACATGGCTGGGTGATTATTGGGTTTACGAGGCTGGATATGGACTTGGGTGCTCATGGCTCCAGGGCTGGTGCTTCATCCATTGTGCCACCTGGCCATACCTACAATTATTACTATTTTTTTATTTTAATTTTTTTCTCTCCCCTTTACTTTTTCTCCCAGGCAAGTCTATCTATATTTATGGGGGGAGAGGTATTTTGTTTACTTGTAAACAAGTATATTTTATTAATGTAAAAAAACATTTGTACAAAATGAGAAAAAAAATAAATTAAAAAATATTTAAAAAAAAATTACTTTGGTCCCATGAAGGATCAAAATACACACCAAGAATCTGACAATATCAAACATTCTGTATCCGAAGCCTCCAAGAAAAATAGAAAATGGGCTTAGGCAATAGAAGAGCTCAAAAAAGACTTTGAAAAACAGATGCAAGGTGGGTAGAGGAAAAATTGGGAGGAGAAATGAGAGCAATTCAGATAAATCATGAAAACCAAGTCAGCAACTTGGTGAAAGAAATACAAAAAATAATGAAGAAAACAACATGTTATAAACCAGTTTAGGCCAAATTGGGAAAACAATCCAAAAGGCAAATGAAGAGAAGAATGCCTTAAAAAGCAGAATTCGCCAGCTTGAAAAGGAGATAAAAAAGCTCTCTGAAGAAAATAAATCCTTCAAATGTGGAATGGAACTAAAGGAAGCTGATGATTTTGTGAGAAATTAGACAGCAATAAAACAGTACCAAAAGAACCAAAAATTAGAGGAAATGAGAAATATCTCACTGGAAAAACAACTGACCCTGGAAACAGATTCAGAAGAGATAATTTAAAAATTATTTGGCTACCTGAAAATCATGACCAGGAAAGAGCCCATATTTTATTTTTGAAGAAATAATATAGCAAAATTGCCCTCAGATCCTAGAAGCAGAGGGTAAAATAAAAATTGGGGGAATTCACCCATCACCTCCTGAATGAGATCCCAAAAAGAAAAACTCCCAGGAATATTATAGCCAAATTCCAAAACTCCCAAATCAAAGAGAACATAATAAAAGCTTCCAGAAACAAACAATTTGACTACCATGGCTCTATAGTCAGGATTACATAGGATTTGGCAGCATCTACATTAAGGACTCATAGGGTTTGGAATATAATATTCTGGAAGGCAAAAGAGCTTGGATTGCAACCAAGAATCAACTATGTAGAAAAATTGAACATCCTCTTTCAGGGGAAAAGATAAACTTTCAATGAAACAGGGGACTTTCCAACTTTCCTATTCAAACAACCAGATCTTAACAGAAAGTTTCATCTCCACGTACTGGAATCAGATGATGCATAGAGGGGGTGAACACAAAGAATTAATTATGAGGAACTTAATCATGTTGAACTGTTTGTATTCCTGAAGGAGAGGAAGATACTGATAACTCATGTGAACCTTCTCATTTATAAGGGCAGTTAGAAGGAACATATATAGACAAGGTACAGGAAGGAGTTGAATATAATGATATAATATGCTATAAAGGTAGAGTCAATGGGTGATAAAGAAAAGTGCTTGGAGGAAGAGAAAGGAGAGGAAGAAGGAGCTAAGATATTTCACATAAGAATCAAGTAAAAGCTTTTTTCAATGGAGTGCAACAGGGGAAGGTGAGGGGGACTAATGAGTGAGCTTTCATTTGCATCAGAAATATTTCAGAGAGGAAATAACATACACACTTAATAGGGTAAAAAAAATCTATCTTACCCTAGAGAAAAATGAGAAGGAAGGGATGGGATAAGGGGAAATGGGGGGGAGCAAAGGAGGAAATATGTGATAGAAGAGAGGGAAGATCATGGGAGAGGGTACTCAGATACAATTCACTTCTCCACCTCTCAGCAAGGACAGAGTGAAAAGGAGAGAGAGAGAGATAGATAGATAGATAGATAGATAGAGAGAGAGAGAGAGAGAGAGAGAGAGAGAGAGAGAGAGAGAATGGAATGGAATGGAATGGAATGGAATGGAATGGAATGGAATGGAATGGAATGGAATGGAATAGAATGGAATAGAATAGAATAGAATAGAATAGAATAGAATAGAATAGAATAGAATAGAATAGAATAGAATAGAATAGATGAGAGTGGAAAGGAATAGAGTAGAGGGAAATACAGCCAGTAATAGCAACTGTGAGAAAAATATTGAAGCAACTTCTCTGGTGATAAAGAAAGCAAGTCATCCAAGAGACATAACCATTGGAATCTGAAAACAAACTGAAGTACATTTTTTTCTCTCTCATTATTCTTGAGGCTTCTCTATCTTTTCTGGGGAGGGGAGATTTGTTTATGATTACTCTCATGATAAGATTATTGTAATAATATAAAATAAAAATATCACTGTATTTGAGATGAATTGCTGTGTGTCTAAAACCAATTGGGAATCTATATTATTCCATCTCTAGACCAAATCTATTGAGGATGGTTTATTCATTGTTCAAATCCTCCCTTTTTCTCCTCTACTATAATAAGTCTTTGTATCTCTCTGCTGGGTATTATTTATACACTATTGCCTAGTCTTCTAATAAAATCCTTATTTTTATGTTTTTATTGTTTTAACCCTCTCTTGTACTTTCATCCCCTTTGTCAAAATATCCTCCTTTGATCTGACCTGATACAAATGCTATCAGTCAAAGTATAATCAATCAAAGGCTGATTGACTAACAATATTTCCTCAGAATCTCTAAGTCCCCTCCCCTCTTTTGACTTATTCGAAATGCACTTCTCAAGAGTCATGATTCACATCAAATTATAATAGCTTTATATTTTGCCCCCTTTTCAAGTGCCCAATTGGGTTTAAAAATTTATCCTATCCTAGAGGAAAGGGTGGTGAGAGGGGAAAGGAAAGGGAAATAAAAGGGAAGAAGAGACTGATGAAAGGAAAGGCAAAGGTATAATTGAAAGTAAACAAAGTTAAAACTTAAAAAAAAGTTAAAGGGAAAAGGGAGCAAAAACATAGATGAGGAGGAATAAGAGGAAAGAAAAGAGAAAAGTACAAATGTGAAAACATAACAAGGAGAGAAATAAAGGATTAGTAATCTTAGCTGTAAATATGAATGAGATGAACTCTCCCATAAAATGGAAGTGGATAGCAGAATGGATTAAAAACCCAAATCCTACAACATGTCATTTGCAAGAAACACCTTTGAAGCAGAGAAATATGTATAGAGTAAAGACAAAAGGCTGGACTAAAATGCATGTGTGCTTCAGCAGAAGTAAAGAAAAAATCAGGGGTAGCAATCTTGATCACAACAGTGAAAATATATAATTAAAAGAGATAAGGAAGGAAACTACATCTTCTTAAAATGTTCTTTAGGCAATTAAATTATATCATTATCATATCTCTATCTCTATCTCTGTCTCTGTCTCTTTCTCTGTCTCTATCTCTATCTCTATCTCTATCTCTATCTCTATCTCTATCTCTGTCTCTATCTCTATCTCTATCTAGTGATATAGCATCCGAATTCTTAGGGGAGAAGCTTTATTAATTACAATGAAACACAGATAACAAAACAGTATTAGGGACCTTAAACCTTACTCTCTCAGAGCTCAATAAATCTAACCACAAAATAAACAGGAAGTTAAGAAGGTGAACAAAATCTTGGAAAACTTAGATATGATTGATCTTCAGAGAAAACTCTGAGGATGGAAAAAATATGCCTTTCTCCTCTGCTGTACCTATACCAAAATTGACCATGGTACTAGGTCATTAAATCTCACAATCAAATGAAGAAAGACAGAAGTAATTAGTGCATTTGTTTCAGATAAGATTCAATAAAAATTACACTTAATAAAAGGTCATGTAAAAATGAACCAAAAGTTAATTGGAACTTAAATAACTTAACTTAAAAGAATGAGTGTATCAAACCACAAATCATAGAAGTAATCTATGATAACAATGAGACAGCCTATCAAAATTTATGAGATTCAGCCAAAGCAATTTTAGGGGAGATTTTATAACTCTAAATGTTTATATGAATAAAACAGAGAAAGAAGAAATCAATGAATTGGGTATACAACTAAAAAACTAGGAAAAAAATTGAAGATCCCCAATTACATACCAATTTTGAAATTATGAAAATCAAAGGAGAGATTAAAAAAATTGAAAGCAAGAAAACTATTGATCTAATAAATAAAACTGAGTTGGTTTAATAAAAAATAGATAAATATTTGTTTAATCTGATTGAAAAAAGCAAGAAAATTAAAATTAACAGTATAAAAAATTTCTGAAAGGGGTAAACTCACCCCCAATGATGAAGAAATTAAAGAGATAATTTAGAACCATTTTATCTAACTGTATGCCAACAAATTTGATAACCTGAGTAAAATGGATGAATGTTTACAAAAATACAAGCTGATTAATAGAAGAGGAAATAAAATACTTAAATAACCCCATTTCAGAAAAAGAAATTGAAGAAACCCTCAACAAACTCCCTAATAAAAAGTCTCCAAGTCCAGATTGTTTCACAAAAGAATTCTACCAAGCATTTAAGGAGCAATTAATTCCAATTCTATATAAACTATTTTTAAAAATAGGAGAAGGAGTTCTGACAAATTCCTTTTATGACACCAATATGGTGCTGACATTTAAACCAGGACGAACCCAAACAAAGAAAATTGTAGAAAATCTTAAATAAATTTTTAACAATGAGATTACACTAAATTATTACTGGGATAATATACCAGGATTAGGAAGGAATTTTACAAGTTAGAGAGGGAAGATTCATTATTAGGAAAATATTAGATAGTATCAGAATAAATGGAATTTTCCTTAAAATAATAAGTAAAGTAAATCCACTTAAAAAACATCAAGAAGATCATGATACAGTGGAAAGAGCAGCAGCCCTGGAGTCAGGAAATGACTAATCTGTAAACATGTTAAACATGAATGTATTTGTTCAATGTTTGCCCCTCAGGGGATGGGGGTAGGAAGGGAGAGTGGAAGAAAATTATGTAACATATCAATATGCATATGCATGTGGATGAATGTTGAAAAACTTTCATAATATGGAATAATATGGAAAATATAAAATAAAATATCAGTTTAAAAAATATCTAGACATTACAAAATACCTGAGTGTATACCTGTCAAAAAAGACACAGAAACTATATGAAAATAAATATAAAATACTTTTTATTTAAATAAAGTCAGATCAAAATAACTGAAGTAATATTCATTGGTTCAAGGGCAGATAAAAACCAATATAATATTAAAATGACAATTTTGCCTAACTAATCTATTTCAATATTATCCAAATAATTTTTAAAAAATTATTTTACTGAGTTAGAGAATGTAGTAATAAAGTTCATTGAGAGAGGAAAAGGTAGAAATTTCAAGGAGATCAGGAAAAAAAGATGTAAAGGCAGTAAATTTAACAGGATCAGATCTCATTATTAGGTCTTATTTTATTATATTATTATTAATTATTACTAGGAGAGGATTATTGAAGAATAGAAAGGAAAATTTTGATTATTTTATATTAAATTGTTTCTTGTGTAAATAAAATCTAATAGCCAAAAATAGAAGGAATGTAGATAATTGGGTAAGGGGAGACTTTCTTAGACAATCTTTCAGATAGGATGTGATTAGGTTGGAATATTGTAGTGATATAGAAAATGAATGGGTTGATTTGAAAGACCTGATTCCATTAAGTTTAATGCTATCTACCAGCAGAGAGACAGATGACAGGTAAGAATAACCATAGTAGTACAGACTTACAGATATGAGTATAAATGTGTATGTTATAGATATTTATGCATACATAAAATTGTATATATGTATTGTCTACACACACACACACACACACACACACACACACATATGTATTAATTGAAACCCTCATTGAGGGGAGGGGGAAAGCGGGAAAATAAAGTAAAAGGTGTGCAGCAAAGAACAAAAGAAAACCATCAAGAAAACAAAGAAACTTTGGAAATCTTTGACAACAATATTCAGTATTTATTATATATATTTTCTTGAAATGGTAATTTATTGTTTTATATTTAAACCTCTCTTATGATCTTCTGTATACCTGACAATTTTTGTTATTTCTTTTCTTATTTTAGATTCAAGTTTAAAAGTTTAAAAATGCAAAAGCATAGAAAAAGAAAAAATAAGACTAACAGTCAGAAATAGGGATGCACTGGGAAAAGGAAGAATGGGGAGGTAAAATGGGGCAAATTGTCTTGCATAAATGAAACATGCAAGGATGAACTTTTGTAGCAGAGAAGATGATGTGGGTATGGCAAACACACATTCATTTGGATATAGAAATCTTTCCTGCCCCAAAGGGAGAAATGAGAAGTAGAGAATAAGAGACATGGGAGGGGGGGATTACAAGGGGAAGGATGTATTGGGAGAGGCTGTGCTCCAAAAAAAGAGACAAATTTTTTGAGGAGGAACAGTATAAAAAAGAGATAGAAAGATAAATAGAGGATAATGGAATGTAGGAAAAATACGGTTAGTGATAACTGTTAATAGAATTGGAATAAGCTTAAGGTTTAGAAGGGAGCAGATAGTAGAATGGAGCAGATAGTAGAATAGATTGGAAACTGGAATCCAACAATATGTTGTTTACAAGGATATACATGAGAAAAAAAGATACATTATTGAAATAAAAGTCTAAGTCAGAGTCAGAATCTCTTATGTTTTGGCTGAAATGAGGAGGACAGGGTGAGCAGTCATGGTCTCAAACAAAGCAAAAACAAACTCAGATCTAATTGAATGAAATAATCAGGGAAACTACATTTTGCTAAAAGTAACTATAAATGACAGAGTAATATCAAAAAATTTTAGAACAAGTGTCCTGGATGGCCTCATTTCTCAAATATATAGGAAACAGTCAAATTTATTCCCAAATTAATAAATTGTCAAAGGTTATGAACAAGTTGCTTTCAGAAGAACCCATTAAATTGTGTGTAGTAATATAGGGGAATTGTTCTAAATCTCTTTTGATTAGATAAAGGCAAAATCAGACTACTCTGGGGTACCACCTCATACCAACAGAAAGGACAAATGCTGGAGGGCATGAGGAGCACAGGTAAATTAATTGTTGATGGAGTAGTGAAGTGGTCCAACCCTTCTGGAGAACAATCTGGGCTTACATTCAAAGGGCTACAAAATTGTTCCAAAAAGATCAAAGAAAAAGGGGAAAAAACCTATATGTATTATAATAACAGCTCTGGGAGACTGAGGAAATGATCATTACTTGAGGAACAGCTGAAGCAGTTGCAGCATATGATTGTGAAGAAATGTGAGAGAGGAGATTTCAGAAAATGGCAAATCCTCCATTAACTGATTCTAAATGAAGTGAGTAGAACTGGAAGATCATTGTGTATAGTAACAGCAATATAATAATGATCAACCATAATGCATGTTTATTCTGGTTGATATAGACAACTCCAATAAATCAAGTCAATTCCCAGACTTGTGATAAAAAAAAAATTCTGTTCACTTTCAGAGAAAAAAAATGATGGACTCTGAGAGCAATTTGAAGCATAATTTTCTCACTTTATTTTGTTTTTGCAATTTGCTTTTTATATATTTCATGTTGTATAATTAATTTAATATTATTTGCCATCCCATTGAGTAGGGGAGTGGTGGGAGGAAAGGAGAGAATCTGGAACTGAACTTTTAAAAAGAAAAAAATGCTAACAAATAAATAATAAATATTAGAAGAAAAAAGTTCTCATGAACTGGTTCATGATGACCCTAGCACCATCAGATACTTCAGGATCCTCTGGTATGTCATCTAGTTTGTCTTCCAATGGACTATTTCTAACTTTTCACATAGCACTTGAAAGACTTAGGTGTTCAAATCTTGTTTCTCTTTTATTGCTGATGAAGAGAGATTGTTATACAAGCAAAGACAAATTCATTCCATTTTGTTTCTACTTGCTGTCCTCCTGCCAGTTTCTTCTATAAATACTCTTAGGGATGGCCTGACTCATTTGGATTTCATGCCAAGCTTTCTTTAGATTTATTTTTTACTTTCATGGGATTTCACTGCTTTATAAGGTGTATTTCTGATAATTCTCTCAAATGCATCATATTTATAGAGTAATTCTAGTTTTTGTTATATATGTATATACATATATATTTATTTATATATATACATAGATATACAATCTATACAATATATATACAATATATATTATATTTATATATGTTTACATATATATTTATTCAAAATGTGCACATATATGTGTCTTTACATATGTACACACATGCATAGAAGACTTTTGAAAGATGAACTCCAACCTTTCCTTTTTAATTCTAATTTTTATAGTTTAAAACTTTTTTTCTCTGATATCTCAGATAGAACCCAAGTCAAAACATCATATCTCAATATTTTTTATGTCAGGTCAACATGTGACCAATTGAATATCAAGGAATCATCAAACATCACTGCTAATCATCTCCCATATGGCCAAAATATATAAAAAAATAACCCCTGATTTTCTCAAGGCCTCTTTCTTTTTCTATAAGTTTGCACACCCTGCCCACCCAAGTTTGTAATGTATTATTTTTCTTTTGTTGATAGAAATTTTCCCCTTCTTTCAATATTCCTTCAGTTTAAGTTTCACCCTCACCTTGAATTCTCCCCTGTTCCTTCTAGATAAAATAAATTTCTTCTTTCTAGAATCTACCTGAACATTTAATCCTTTTCTAATTTGTACTATAGTTCTTTCCCTGAAAGTCTTACCTTACTCCCTAGTGAATAAAAACAAAGTATCTTGAAAGCAAGAGGTGATTTAAAAAAAATAGCATCTAGCAGCTACTGCAATACTATGTAGATGCCTATTGAATTGAATTTACTTCTCAATTATAATAGAAGCAACTAGATTCTTTAAATATTTCATTGTTTTCCATTCAAGATGACTCTCAAATCTGTATCTTCACTCCTAACCTTTCCTTCAATTACAATTTGTGCATTATCACTTGGATGTACTACTGACACTTCAATCTCAAGGTATCTAAGGAAGAACCTATGAACTTCTTGGAAAATTGTCGAGCCAGGAATGAAGGTATTTTAGACTGCTGACCTGACACTTTTACCTTTTAGGCATCATAAAACCATAGAATTCTAGAATTAGGAAGAACTTTAAGCTTCACAAAATCAAATTCCTCAATTAATGAATAAATCCCCTCTACAATATATCAAACAAGTTGACATCTCGAATTTTCCAGAAGAACTTCGGAGTCTAACAACCCACTTCCCAAAGTATGCCATTCCAATTAGTGACAGCTCCCACTTTTAAAATATACTGAATTGAAATTTTATTCACTGTAAACTCCAAACAATGCTCTTAGAATTATCATCTGTCATCATGAAACATAAATCTAACTTCAGCATAACTCTCTTCAACAGGATGACCTATCAAATATTTGAAAGCAACAATGATGCTTGACTATTCCAGTAGTTCTTGGAATGAGATAGAAGAATCTTGTTTTAGCACATGTCAAGTAGAATTCTTATTTAGTCATTTTTCAGTCAGATCCAGCTCCTCATTTCTTGGTAAAGATACAGTTGTTTGCCCTTGCCTTCTCTAGTTCATTTTACATGGAGGAAGACATATCAATCTAATCCCTTTTTTGGTCCCTATACTTCAAATGAAACAGCATAAATTTTGTCAGCCATGATATAATTTGCTTACATGAAACTTAAAGTTCAGCAAGATTGCTAATTTTGTTTACATGAACTCTTCTCTGGTCATTACTGCTTTTTCTGTATTTCTCTATTGATTCTTTTGTTATCAACAGAGCAGGGAAGCTAGGTAATATAGTAGACAGAGCATTTGTTTTAGAAACAAGAAGATTAATCTTCATAAGTTAAAATCTAGCTTTAGATACTTATTATGTGACCCTGAGTATGTCGCTTAACTGTGTTGTTTTCAATTTCCCCATCTGCAAAATGAACTGGAGAAGGATATGATATACCATGACAGCATCTTTTCCAGAAAACCCCCAAATGGGGTCACAAAGAGTTGACTATGATTCAAAAATGACTGAACTGAGCTGAACATAGAAAAGACAGCAATAGTCACAAGTCATCATGGCTTCTTTGAGAATAAGTCTTACTAAATTAGCTTCATTTATTTTTTGACAGAATTACCAAAGGTGTAGATCAAAGGAATATTTTATATACCTGCTTCTTAGCAAAACATTTGACAATGTCTCTTGTGTTATTCTTGTTGAAAAGATGTCATAATAGGTATTGAAAAATAATAAGGTTAGATAAATCTGGCATTCACAGAATAGCCAGAAATAAGGAGAGGACAATGATGAGACTATGTGATATGACAGCCACAAAAAATTATACAATTTCAAACTAAATGCTAAGAAGAAGAATAATCCTGAAGACCAGGGGGATGACTATCCCATGTTGTCCACAGCTGATTAGTCCATATCTGAAGGACTATGTTCAGTTCATTTTAGGAAGGATTTTGATAATCTATAGAATTCTTGAGGTAAGTGACAAGAATTGTGAAGCTCCTTAAAATCATGTTACATGATGGCAAGTTAAAGGAACAAATTAAAGAGTCTGCAGGGGAAAAGGAATATATAGATGGGAAATAATAACTATCTTCAAATATTTTAAAGCTTCCCATGTGGAGAAGAAATTAGATTTGTTCTGTTTGAAGAAAGAGGTTCCAAAGAGACAAATTTAGGTGTGGAGAATGGGAACACTTCATGAAAATTAAAGTAATCAAGGGGGGGAACAAGTTGACTCATGACATAGTTGTCCTTTTTTTGCTCTCCAGAGTTCTTCAAGTAAGATCTACATGACAATTTCTTGGATATGCTATAATTTCCCCCTATCCCCCATATTTGGGCACTGTTAGTTCTCATCTGAGTTTCTATGATTATATCTTAGTTTCACTTCCATTATGTTGGATCCAGATTAATATCCAATGACAACTGCTCTTCTGAGATTTGTGTTACATGCAGATTTATCAGGTATGTCACTGATGACTTTAAATATGTATTGATTAAAATGTAGAAATGAATAGAGCAAAAATTAGTTCCTCAGGAATCGCCATGGAGAATTTCCTCCATATTGACTTCAATCTAATAATATTCATCTCCATTATCTATTATTATAAGTACTCTCCATCCTGAACATCATCTACCTCTTCCCTGTAAATACACTCATTTAGGAAAGATATTATTATTCATCTTATCAGCAGCATCACTTTTTTTCAAAGCCTATTTTTGATTAGAATATTTTTGTTAGTCTCAGCTTACCCTCAGTTTCATCTTCCTGACACTATTCTTTTAAGTTCACACCACAATTTATATATACCATCTGCTGCATAGCATTAATTCTCTTTTTTGACTATGATTTTTAAAAATGTACTCACATAATCAGTTTCTTTAATCATTTTCCTCTTTATTTTATTAGTAAAGAGGAATAGAGTGCCACTAAAAACATCACTAGAGAAATAGGTAAAATAGTTGAAAAAACCAAATTACAGAGTTCTAGCCATTATGGCTAGAAGACCCCCCAAAAACATTTAAGTTCATGTCAATAGAAAATAGAAATGTCAGGAAACTAGACATTTTGTCAGAAACCAACATTAAGAAACATTAAATCAAAAACCAAGCTTTTGACAAATAGCCATTTCAGAAGTATTTTTCACAGTCCATTGAGGAGGCACTGTTCTTTTCTGTGCCAGTTAACTTATCAAGTTAATTAACATTTATTGAGTGCCTACTATTTACTGTGTGCTATGCTAAATACTTCTTCTTATGATTGGTTTATACATATTTCCTTCCAGTAGGGACTGGAAGTTAACCTGGTAATCTTTTTTTATTTTGGCTTGTTTGTTTTTGAGAGAGAGAGAAAGACAGATACACAAAGAAAGAGAAAAAGAGACAGAGAGACAGAGACAGGGACAGAGAGAGAGAGAGAGAGAGAGAGAGAGAGAGAGACAGAGACAGAGACAGAGAGACAGAGACAGAGAGAGAGACAGAGAGAGACAGAGAGACAGAGACAGAGAGACAGAGACAGACAGAGAGTGACAGAAAAAGGCAGAGAGAGAGAAAGAAACAGAAACAGAAACAGAGAGACAGGGAGGGAGAGGGAGGGAGACAGAGATAGAGAAGGAAGGAGAAGGAGGGAGAGAGGGAGGGAGAGAGATAGAGAGAGAGAGAAAGACAGAGAGAGACAGAGAGAGTTTATTATTTCACATGATTTGTTTTAAAAATATCTTCTTGACAAGGTAAAAGTGGGCAATCCATTTTCAATATCTTGGCAGCCTCAACACCCCTAGGGTTTTTAGTTTTCCCATTATGTACTATAGTAGACAGGTTAGCTCACACAAGAGTAGAAACATGGAACAACTGACTCTGGCCAAAATGAGGAATGCTATCGCTATTGGTAGCATGGGAAAGGACTGGAGCCAGAGTCAAGCTCATTACTTCTTAGTATGTGATCTCAATTCTCTGGGTTAAAAATAGTCCACTCTGATGTCTTTTAATAGAATAAAGCTTCAATGGAACAATAATAGAAAACAAATTGCATGGGACTCTAACATAATTGAGCTATTGCAATTCACATCTGTGCTCTTGTGGAGTTCCTTGTCGATTTGAATTTGATAAATACCAGCAGAGTGATGTCAAATATGGGTCCCTCACGGGAGATGTGACTGATATCTGTCAAAAGTAATGACAAATGGGGACTGTCTTTCAGAAGAAACATGATTCATAGACCTCATTACAAGCAAATGGATGGCATATACAGGCAATAGTTGGATCTATGTACATTTATTCTCTGAGAGACCATCAGGGAATACACTCATAAAAATGACCAAGTCAATCTCTTTGCCTACTGTTTCCAATTACTTCTCTCTCTATCTTACTTCTTGCCTGCCAAACAGCTGGGTTACTATGTTGCACCTGCTATAGCATCTACTGAACTTTGTAGCTCCACAGCTATAGGTTTGTTTTTCTAAGTCTGTCTCTATTTATCCCATTTATTCTGGTCACTATGTCTGCCTATTGATTTGTTTTTGTCTTTCAAATTCCTACAATGAGTCAGAATTTAGATAATGATGCATAGTTAAGATACACTTTACTCAAGAGGATTGGCTAATGCCCTATTTTGTTTTGTTTTGTTTTCCACCATGAATAATTATTCTCTTTTCCTCCAGGGTAGATATGTGACCAGGTATTTAAGGACTCTGCTGTCATAGATAACAATTCTAAAGAGGTGAGTGAGTAGGGAGGGATATAGAAGGGGCTTTAAAAATATGTCTTTCTGGCTTATGTCCTAGGACTAATTAGAGAGCCTTTCTGGATCATGGTTTCAGAAAATTACTTCCACTGAAAATTTTCCTAATCTTACATAACAAATCATAGGAAGTTAAGAACAGCCTACTTGACCCCCTGTGAGGGTAGAAACACTTTGGTTTCAAACAGGCTCAGGGAGTGGGGATTGTTCACAGAGCCCCTAGATCTGTCAGTTATTAGGACTAGCCTGCCATTGACAATTAGGGAGAAAGAGGCTTCTATGCCCTGCTAATATAATATCTCCTGTTTCGATGTTCTCTGAGTTAGAGTGATTCCTTTTTTTTTCTGGATAGACGTGTTATACCTTCTGAAAAAACTGTACTGATTTCTAGAACATGTGAAGAGTTACTTTTGGATCTCTGATTAAGGTGATCTCCATGAACATTTGACTAAAAACAGTTCTGAGTGCCTGTTATGTTGTAATGGGTAGAAATTTTAAAAAATCAATGAGAGACTTTCTGTGTGTATGTCTTTTAAAATAATTGTTGAGTAGTTTCATCCACTCAAATATGATACAGATATTTCTGATCTCAATATTTTTTTCCCCTTCCTGTGATTCTCATGGGATCATTTCCAGCCAGAATGCCATCTTTTTAATAATCAACACATCTGACTTTGGGATTATGAGGCTCTCTGCCCATATTAATAATTTAGTACTTAGAGGAGCTGCCATTTTCTAGTATAGGTTTTCCTTCAATTCTGTCTTTCAGTTCTGTCTATGACCAGAAATCTCCAAGATTTCTGTGATACCTCCCATGGTGAGTAAAGGAAGGATACCACTTTAATGAGATTTATTTTTGAACTATATTAGAGGTTTTTCTATGTTTTTTCAGTTTTAGGTCCAAGAGAAAAAAAACATAATGTTGATTTACTGAAGTGAATAGGAAAGATATTAATATCTCCACTTTAGAGGCATGGAGAAATTAAGAAATTTGCATATTTTCCCATAGGGTGGCAAAACTAAAACTAGAATTTCTGGATATCTTGATTCTGGGGTAATCTTTTTTTCCCTAACTTTCTGAGGTTAAACTGCAGCTATGTAAAGAGGAATCCTTGATAATCACTGTCAATCCACCTTTGGATAGATTATAAATAAGATCCAATATCTAGTCAAATATAAAATAAAGGCAATTCATTATATAAGAGGAAGGCAAGTTTTTAAGACATCCATGCCAACATATAAAGTCTCTTAATCACATATATACATACATATATATATTTATGAATATATGTATGTATATAACATATATTAGGAAAGGATAACCTGGAGGAGTTAAGATAGCAGTGTGAAGCTAACATGGTCCTGGAGCTTTTCCCAACTAAAGAAAAACTAAGCCTCTAATCTGTTATTCAAACTATGGATACCACCAAGAAAAATAAAAGATTTAAAGAAGTTTTCAACTGGAATTTGATTCCAGGAGGTGGGAGAGAGAGGAAGCCAGCAGGAGGCTTTTATACAGAGTGTAATCCAGGTCTTGACAGCTTAACAACAGCAAAAGTCCCAGCAGCTAGAGAGCAAACCAGCAAATAGCCCAAAGCCTGAACCCTGAGAACACCAAGGTAAAGACAGGACCAGGTTGAGAACAAACCACTATTAAGTTAGAACCTGGACATAAAAGAAGAAAAATAACCCTCTGCAAAAGCAAGGCTTAGACTGCATAGGTAGCATCGTGGCCAACAGCAATCCAAGGATCAGACTCCAGCCCCAGCAAAAAAAAAAAAATAGCTTCGATCTATATACCTTGTACCCCAGGAACCTCTAGAGCTAAAATGACAAAGATGAACAAAAACACCTTAAAGAGCATTCATTAGGAAACTACTTTACAGGCAAAGATGACAGCAATGCCATGTCTGAAGAAGAAAGCAGTGAAAAATCACTCATAGAAAAGTATCAAAACGGTCTATAAATTGTACTCAAATACAGAAGCTCAATGAGGAGCTTAAAAAAGAATTTAAAATCCAAAGAAGAGAGGAAGAAGAAAAATGGAAAAAAGGAATGAAAGTCAGACAGGAAAATTGTGAAAAATTGATCAAAGAAATAAACTTGGGGCAGCTAGCTGATGCAGTGGATAGAGCACTAGCCCTGGAGTCAGGAGTTCCTGAGTTCAAATCCAACCTCAGACACTTAATAATTACCTAGCTGTGTTGCCTTAGGCAAGTCACTTAACCCCATTTGCCTTGCAAAAACCTTAAAAAAAGAAAGAAAAAAAGAAAGAAATTAACTCCATTAAAAGTAAAAGTAACCAATGGGAAAATCAAACATACAAGTTAATTGAAGAAAATAAAACGTAAAAAAATAGGATTGAACAAAAAGAAACCAACGAATCCACAAGACTACAAGATTCCATCAAACAAAATAAAAAGACTAAAAAAAATGTAAGAAACTATAAAGTGCCTTTTAGGGAAAATGAATGATCTGGAAATTAGATCCAGAAGAGACAGTCTATGAATCATTGGACTACTAGAAAGCCCAGATCAAGAAAGGAACTTGCAAAATATCATGGAGGAATCTATACGGAAAAACTGTCCAAATCTACCAGAACAAGATATCACTACAACCATTGAAAGAAACCAGAGAATCCCTCCAGGAATTCCAAGGTAAAATTCCAAGGGCTATAATAACCAAATTCCAGAACTCTGAAATAAAGGAGATAATTTTGCAAGCAGCAAAAAGAAAACAATTCAAACACACAGACTCACAAAAGACCTAGCAGCCCCAACAATGAATGATTGGAAGAACTACAATAACATATTTCAGGGAGAAAAGGACCTAGAATTACAGCCTAGAATGTACTTCCCTGAAAAACTGAACAGATACTGTCAGGGAAAAAGATGGATTTTCAATAAAATAAAGGACTTCAAGTTTCCTGACACAAAGACCAGAACTGAACAGAGAATTCAATATCAAATTCACAACTCAAGAGTTACACAAAAAAGGCAAATTAAAAGGGGAAGAAACAAAACAAAATGAAACAAAACCAAACAAATATTGGTCAGGACCATCAGATAGTAAACAACACTAAAAGGGAAGATACAACACTTTTATATATCTTTAGAACTCTACTTCTCTTAAGATAATTAAAGGGTAGAATATAATTGAAGAGAATGAACTTAAAGGATATGGGTATAATTGGGTCTTATCTCTCCAATGAAGTGGTCCAAGATGACATCATCATGTTTGAGACAAAAGGACCTGAAGGAAGTGTTAACTTTAAACGTAAGTGTCTCATTATCCCTTGACTCACTTTAATTACATGGAGCTTAGCAACTTGTCTAATGAGGACATCATAAACTGTGAGGACCTGAGTCAGTGTCTTTGTAACCTATAATCATTTGCAAAGCTCTAAGGTGGGACCTTTATAGCCTCCCAGTACTTAGAGATCTTTAAGATTCTTCCAGTTAATTAGATCAGGGTTTGACTTAACCCATGCTTCACTTAGCAATGGGTTAAGTGTCTTGGTGGGAGATGGGTAATAGGCCTTGATTCACTTAACCAGGTGTTAAGTACCCTAGGGGCCGGAGAGGTAAAGTGTGAAATAAATTAGGTCTGGGGGAGGGGCCAAAATATTTCAAGAAATGATATGGATTTGGATGACACTTTGGGTCCTGAGGAAGATTGAATGTACACTTGAGAGATACTTGAAAAGGGGGGTAAGGTAAAAAATGATTATAATTATAACTTTTTGTAATTTGAGTAAAAACTGCTGATCAAGCCATCAAGTAAACAATCAGTGATGATATCTTGTAAATAATATGAGTTTATCAAGCAATCAAATAATCAAACTGAAATTGATGACACCTGATTAATAGTAGAGTAATAAATAATACCAAGGGGATAGGCATAAAGATTTATAATTTTAGAGGGAAAGATGACAGTATGTGAATGCTGAGCAAATTATATTCAATAAATTTAGCCCAGTGAGGGAATAAGATACATTCTCATTTGGGTTTAAAAACCTAACTTAATTTAAAGGGCAGGGGTGACTAGGAAAGGGAAAGATAAGGGAAGAAGGGACTGATAAAAGAGAAGGGAGGGTATAAATGAAAATAAACTGAAAGTAAATTTTTTAAAATAAAAGTCAAAGTAAAATGAAGAGGAATAAGAGAAAAAGAAAGAGAAAGAGAAAAATATAAATGGAAAAAAGATAGCATGGAGGGAATACATAATGAGTAATCTTAACTATAAATGTGAATGAGATGAAATGAATGAGATGAAAAACAGAAGAGAATAGCAGAATGGATTAAAAACTGGGATCCTAGAATATGTTGTTTACAGGAAACACATTTGAAGCAGAGAGATACACACAGAGTAAAGGTAAAAGATTGTAGCAAATTATAATATGCCTCAGCTGAAGTAACAAAATCTGGGGTAGGAATTATAATCACAGATAAAGTAAAAGCAAAAATCAATGTCATTAAAAGGGATAAGAAAGGAAACTACATCTTCTTAAAAAGGCACCATTGGTGATGAAACTATATCATTAGTAAATATGTATGCACCTAGTGGTATAGCATCCAAATTCCTAGAGGAAAAGCTCAGTGAATTACAAGCAGACATAGACAGCAAAATGTTAATAATGGGAGACCTCAATCTCCTCTCTCAGAACTAGATAAATATAATGATACAATTAACAAGAAGGAAATTAAGAATGTGAATGAAATCTTAGAAAACTTAGATATGATAGACCTCCGGAGAAAACTGAATGGGGATAGAAAAGAATATACCTTTTTCTCAGCAGTACATGGCACCTAAACCAAAACTGATCATGTTCTAGAGCACAAAATCCTTATAAAAAAATGAAGAAAGGCAGAATAATAAATACACACTTCTCAGACCATGATGCAATAAAAATTACATTCAAGAAAGGGTCAGGAAAGCTACACCAATAACTAACTGGAAATTAAATTTTTTTCTTAAAAATAGGTGGCTCAAACAGCAAATAATAAAAACAATCAATAATTTTATCCAATAAATTGATAATAACAAGATATCATACCAAAATTTATGAGATGGAAACAAGACAGTTTTCAGGGGAAACTTTATATCTCTAAATGCCCATATTAATAAAATAGAGAAAGAGGAGATCCATGAATTTGACATGCAACTAGAAAAGCTAGAAAAAGAACAAATTAAAGATCCCCAATTAAATACCAAATTGGAAATTCTGAAAATCAAGGGAGAGATTAATAACATTGAAAGCAAGAAAACCAATGATCTCAGAAACAAAACTAAGAATTGGTTTTATGAAAAGCCAATAAAATAGATAAACCTTTGGATTAATCTGATTTTAAAAAGAAAGAAGATAATCAAATTACCAGTATCAAAATCAAAAAAGGTAAACCAACCACCAATGAGGAGCAAATTAAAGACATAATTTCAAGCTCCTTTGTTGAACTGTATGTTAATAAATTGGATAATTTGAGTGAAATGGATGAATCTTTACAAACTCCCCCAATTAACAGAAGAGGAAATAAATTACTTAAATAACCCCATTTCAGAAAAAATAAATTGAAGAAACCATCAATAAACTCCCGATAAAAAGTCTCCAAGTCCAGATGGATTTACAAGTGAATCCTACCAAACATTTAAAGAACAATTAATTCCTATTCCAAATAAACTATTTTCAAAAATAGGAGAGGAAGGAGTTCACCCAAATCCCTTTTATGACACCAACATGGTACTGATACCTAAATCAGGAAGAACCAAAAGAATCAATGAAAATTGTGGTCCATTCTCCCTGATGAATATTAATGCAAAAATATTAAATAAAATTTTAGCATGAGACTACAGCAAGTTATTACCAGGTTAATACACCATGATCAGGTTGGATTTATACCAGGCAGGAATGGTTCAACATTAGGAAAACACTCAGCATAATTAAACATATCAATAACAAAACCAACAAGAATCACATGATTATTTCAATAGATACTGAAAAACCCTTTGGTAAAGCACAACATCCATTTGTATTAAGAACACTAGAAAGTTTAGGAATAAATGGAGTTTTCCTTAAAATAATCAAAAGTGTCTATCTAAAACCATTAACAAATATTATATGTAATAGGAATAAAGGCAGAGCATTACCAATAAAATCAGGGGTAAAAGAAGGATTCTCATTATCATCATTACTATTCAATATAGTATTAGAAATGTTAGCAGTAGATAAAAAGAATAAAAATAATTTGAAGGAATCAGAATTGGCATTGAAGAAGGAAAACTTTCACTCCTTGCAGATGATGTGATGGTATACTTAGAAAACCTGAGAAAATCATCTAAAAAACTGCTTGAAACAATTAACAAATTCAGCAAAGTATCAGGATATAAAATAAACCCATATAAAATACTATCATTTCTTTATATGAACAACAAAGCCCAAGAGGAAGAGATGAAAAGAGATATTCCATTTAAAATAACCATAGACAATATTAAATACTTGGGAATCAACATCCCAAGACAAACCCAGAAACTATATGAGCACAATTATAAAGCACTCTTCACCCAAATAAAGTCAGATCTAAATAATTGGAAAAATGTCAAATGCTCATGGTTAGGTTGATCTAATATAATGAAAAATGTTAAATCTACCCAAATTAAATTATTTATTCAGTGCCATGCCAATCAAACTACCAAAATGCTACTTTACTGAGCTCAAAAAATAGTAAAATTCATTTGGAGCAACAAAAGGGCAAGAATAGCAAAGGAATTAATGAAAAAAACATGCAAAGGAAGGTGGCCTCGCTCTACCAGATCTAAAATTATACTATATAGCAATAGTCATAAAAACTGCCTGATACTGGGTAAGAAATGCATTAGTGGATCAGTGGATTAGGATAGATTCAAAAGAAACTGCAGTAAATGACCACAGCAATGTACTATTTGACAAATCCAAAGACATCAGCCTCTGGGATAAGAACTCACTATTTGAGAAAAATTGTTGGGAAAACTGAAAAATACTATGGCAAATACTAGGCATAGCTCCACATCTCAAAATGGGTACAGGATTTAGACATAAAGAGCAATACTATAGATAAATTAAATGATCATAATGTATACTCTATCTGATCTATGGAAAAGGGATAAATTTATGACCAAACAAGAATTAGAGCACATTCTAAACTGCAAAATAAGTGATTCTGCCTATATTAAATTAAAAAGCTTTTGCACCAATTAAACCAATGCTGACAAAATAAGAAGGAAAACAGAAAGGTCACACACTTTCCCCTAATTGATAAATGATTAAAGGATATGAACGGAATGAAGAAATTAAAGCTATATATCATCAAATGAAAAAAATGCTCCATATCACTATTTATTAGAGAAATGAAACTTACAACAACAATGAGGTATCATTTCACACCTATTGGATTAGCCAAGATGAGAAAAAGGGATGATGATCAATGTTGCAGAGGTTGTGGAAGGACTGCAACATTGATGCATTGCTTGTGGAGTTGTGAACAGATCCAGCCTTTCTGGAGAGCAATATGGAACTTTGCCCAAAGAAAAATAAAATGTTCATACCCTTTGCCCAAGCAATTCAATTCTAGGTCTATATCCAGATGAAATTATTAGAAAACGGAAAAGTCTTCCATATTCAAACATATTCAAAGCAGCTCTTTTTGTAGTGGCAAAGAATTGGAAACTGAGGGGATGCCCATCAATTGGGGAATGGCTGAAAAAGTTATGGTACATGAATACTATGGAATACTACTATCCTATAAGAAACCCTAAATAGTAGGACTCTAGAGAAACATGGAATGACTTTACAGGATCTGATGCTGAACTAAGGGAGTAGAAGCAAGAGAACAATATGCACATCAACAACAACATTATGAGATAAGCAACCTTCATGGAAGCAGCTCCTCTTGGGCATCCAGAGAGCTAGCAAAATTGTATTTTATCCCCATCCAGAGGATGAAAAACAAAACAAAACACACACACACACACACACACACACACACACACACACACACACACACAAAACAACAACCCTTCTGAATCTGAAGAATACTTGATAAATTATCCCTTATGTATATGTATATGTATATTATATGTATGTGTATCTTTCCCTTAATCTGAGTTACACCTACCCAAAATTACTAATTTATAAACATATTTATCAAATTATATATATATATAAAATGCCCACCTGACTGTTCTCTGCTCAGGGGAGTTGGGTGGAAAGGGACAGTGGAAGGAAATTTTGTTAACTTAAAATATGCCTGTGCATATGGAGGAAAATAAATGAATGAATGAAAAATAGAAAGGAGTACCCTTATAAAAACTAAACCAGCTTCTTATTACCTTTCTAGGAGAGCAATAGTGATATCTTCTGATGGAACTTTCATGAACAGTGATACCTTTCAATAACTGGTTGAATGAGAACCAAGAAGCTTTATTGTTTTCTTGCTGAAGGAAACTCACTTCCCGTACCCTGTCAGTTTATATGAAAAAAACTTTCCAGTATTTTTTTAAACTTCTTTTTTTTCCTTTACAGTTTTTTACAGGAAGGTTGCAAAGGAGAAGGCATTCTTTTCCTCTAATTTTCCAAATAAGCAATGATGACTTATATATGAGGTATATAACAAGGATGGGAAAATGGCCTTGCAATGCTTTTGAGACTGTAGGCCCTAGATCTTTCAAATCCTCATTACCTTCTTTTGCCTGAGTACCCTTTCCTGAGCACAGGGAGGCTTTCTCTTCACTTCACATTTTCATGGTTGAGAATCTAACTGAGATTATCAAGGTAAAGTGAATTTCTTGACCTCTCATATAATTTCATTCTTTAGCTTCTGGTTATCCTTTCAACAATCCACTTCCTGTAGAGGAATACTGTTAGAAGTCTCCCTCTGGAGATAACTAGTACTTGACTTTGGAACTTGGGGATTCTCAAACTCAAGACTACTTACAAGGTAAGTAAAAATAAGAAGTCCATTGATATCTATGTTTCTTCAAATAATTAACATCACCTTTTTAGGCCTTCATTTCTTTCTCTGTAAAATGGAGAAGTTGAACTAGTTAAACTCTAATGTTACTTTTTTTTTTTATGTTTTTGCAAGGCAAATGGGGTTAAGTGGCTTGCCCAAGGCCACACAGCTAGGTAATTATTAAGTGTCTGAGATCGAATTTGAACCCAGGTACTCCTGACTCCAAGGCCGGTGCTTTATCCACTATGCCACCTAGCCACCCCTAATGTTACTTTCAAAACTTGATCTCAAAGTCTCAGAAACTTGGACCAGATCAGAGGTACCAAACACATGGCCATTGATTCCATGTATCTAAAGCATTCCTAAATGCTGGCTGAACCAGATCAAAGTATAATTAGAAAATATTTAACACTACATATAAAACTGCAATTAAAAAGTAGACAATATTCTACTTTTTTTTTGGCAAGGCATTGGGCATAGGAAACTTGCCCAAGGTCATTAAGCCAAGTAATCTTTGAACTCAGACCCTCCTGACAGTATGCACTGTGCCACTAGGCCACCCCAACAATATTCCACTTTAAGGATATATATGGTCTGCAAGGTTCCTTACATAGGGATTAGTGGCCTCTATTCCTATTGGAGTTTGGAACCACTCCAAGAGATAATGTCAAAAAGCCCTTTCCAATCCTAACTTTATTCTCCTACACTCAGGGCCTCTAGTTTTCTCAGGTATAAAATTAAATGATTGGACTTGGTCATTAAGAATAGCATGAGCAAAGTAGGAATGATTTAGACTTGTGAGAGGGATTGTAGATAATTTTCTTGACTTCAGCTTCCTAGATTTTATTATCTCTAAATCTAACATAGTTTTTGTTTTGTTGTTAATTTAATTATAAATATCTGTATCCAAGATTGTATACATGTAGTGGGGGTCTAGATAAAACCCTGATCTTGGCAATCAGGAACACCTGAGTTCTAATCCTGCTTTATACCTCAAACATTTCTTAGCCATGTGACCTTAGATAAATCATTTAATCTCTTTCAAACTTTATTTCCTTATCTGTTAAATTCAAATAATAATGGTATCCCTCTCAGCATATTATTGGGACGATCACATAGGATGATACAGGCAAAATGCTTTGAAGAGTTGAAAGTGAAATAAAAATTGTTAATATCATTGTTATTATAATATACTCTAAATTGAATGAAACTGCTTAGGAAATTCATACTACTCACAGCCATGGTTGTTGTGCAGAAGAGAAATAAAGCAATTTTCAAAGCAATTCAAACTCATTGTCTGCAAATTGACCTCAAGAAGCTTTTGGAGCCTGGTTTATTTCTAGAATCTGTCTACATAGTTTGAAATATTAGGTTTCAGCCCTCTGCCCTGCCCATTTAGTATTAGTTTAGGTTATTGTTTGGGAAGATCACATGCCCTAATTTCTCTGTAAATCAAGAGGCCAAAAGGTTGATGTGTGTTGGCCATGTGCCAGCAGAGTCACAGAAATGCCTCTTTCTATCCCAGAGTTGAAAACAGAAAAGATCCCGAAGTAGAAAATAAAAAGTCATCAGTGACTTTATATGTATTCTGAAACGAAGTTAATAGAAGATACTCTCCCCAGGAAGAACTCTGATGCTGCTTCTGATAATCATCTTAAGTGTCTGTATTTGCCCACCTAATAATGATTTATAGACCCAATGCAAGACCTTTGAACAGGGATAACTCCAGCTGTCAGGACTCCTCTGGGAACCTTTAATAAAGTCTAAGCCACAGCCACTTCCAAGGGGGAGGAGAAGACAGAAATGAATTTCTGTTCAGTTCGGAAAGGAGGAGATAACAAACACTAAGAACCAGAAGCCTGGGCTTCAGTCATCGGGGAAACAACAAAGAATCCTGGCCTTTGAGGGTAGATCTGTTAATACATCAGAGTCAAAGATGTTTTTACAGGCCCAGATCTTCACCAAACTACACTGAGTTTTCAGTCCTCAAAGTCTGATGCAGGAGGTTAATTGATACTTGTAATTGACAGGAAGGAATATGGCTCAATAAAATGGCTAAGGAACAGTGACCGGATTTCTGATGCCAGGTCAAGCATCATCAAGTGGGCTTTACTCTGCCCAGTAGAAACTTCATTTAGAAGTGGGGGGACTTATAGGATAGTTATCTAATTGGGCAAGCACTTGGGTCCCATTTGGAGTTCTAGTCAAGTTTCTGTCAACCCATAAAGCTTATTGGTCTGAGGACCAAATTCCTAAGGGAGTCATTTCTATGACTGCTTAACTGGGTCACACACAATAGCTTTTGAGTCATTCCATGGATAGGAATAAGGGCACACTGTGAAGTCAACAAAAATCACAGACTCATAATTGAGATCGATAGTACACTGGGTGAAAACTATTTTTTCCTAGGGGATGTTGTATTTGTGATTTGGACTGATTGTGTCTCAGAGGTTCCTTGAGGGACAGGAACCAAATAGGATTATATTCACTGAAATATAAACCAATTAGTCCAACTTAATAGTTAACAACAGCCAAGTCCAGTATCTAAGTATATGGGGCATATATAATAGAGATCAACACTTCTGAATTCTATTCCCCAGGAACCTGGTGCTCTACATGATGGGAATAAGAGTTCAGAGAGAAGATGTGGATGTTAGCATTATTTCTACCTCTGAAACATTAAACATGAAATTAGGTATGTGCCAAAATGACTTTTTACCAATAGAATTTTTATATGAAATTAGAGACTTAATTCCCTTTATCTCCCCAAATTCTCAATTTCTATTATTTTAGGCTCATCCAGATTCCAGATTTCCTAGGATTAGAATTTATAGATTTTTGTCAATATTTTTAAAGCACTCAAATTCACTGTTGCTGAATAAAGATAAATACTGAAATTGATCATAGATAGTATATTCTATAATGCTTCCCTAATTGAAAAGATTCTTGATTTTACTGATATGAGTGCATACTTTCTGGCATAGATAGCAATCACCTATGCCTTAATAATATAATTTTATTATTCAACATAATATTTGGGTTATATATGTATGCATATATAATATAAAATGAAACATACATAGGATGTAAAAATGTTTTATATATATATATATATGTATATTTAGAAAATGTCCTTTGAAAGTATGTATTTTGTAGAGGATATTCAATTCAATTTAATGCCAGATACTTGGCATGTGGACTGCAGAAGACTGCTACTAATAATATATATTTATATTACATTAAAGTTTGCAAAGTTCTTTATGTAAGCAATCTCATTGAGTTTCACAACGCTTTAATATAATTACTCTAGGTATTATATAAATTTTTCAGTTGAGGAAACTGAAGTTAAGTGATTTGTTGATGACATATAACTCTTAAGTTTAGCATTTTGGAGTTAGGCATAAAGATTCCTTACTCCAAATCATCAGGTCTAGACTATTCCCACTACAAATTATTGACTCCTGTAGGCAATGTCTCCAAGGTTATTCAGTGAACACATTTTGACACTAGTCAAATTCCTGGAAGAGTTTTGAGCTGCTCATGTTATCTGAAATTTAGTTCTCCATGATATGAATTCCCTGCCCATCTTCAGGCTTCCTTGTCCTATATTCTAGCCTCCTTTTCTGGGAACTCAAGTCCCACCCTGAGAACTGGGACTTCTGATTAGAAAGTATTCACTTTATTTAGTTAGAAGACTCTTACCCCTCCTGCCCCTTCCTTCTAATTTTCCAAATCTATCTCTAAAAAGTTTTCTCATTTGCAAATTTGGGATAATACCAAATTTAGATAATAGAACTAATAATATTTTCCCAAAGGATTGCTGTGATAAAAGAGTTTGTAAACTTTAAAGTGCTCTTAAAATATAAGTGGTTATTCCTGTGTTACTCCATAGTCTAGACACAGATAATATCTAGTAGATCAGTTATATCTTATGTCTCCAATTGAGCCTAGATAGCAACATCCAAAATTTCTACAAGAAATGGGAAATAATAACTTTCTATTCCCAGTATGTATTTGAATTCACTAGTCCTTAAAGCTAAGTCCTAGTCAGAAAAGTGAGTGATTATTGCATATATATTATAAAAATAAATATGTCTTTGTGGGCAATCTGGTAATAGTCTAGTAAATATTCAATCAATCAAACATTCAATAAACATTTATTGAAGGTCTATTGTGTGCTAAGCAGTTGGTTAAGTGCTGGGAATATTTAAAAAAGGCAAAAGAATTCCTGACCTTAAGGAGTTCATAGTCTAAAAAATGAAATGACATGCAAATAAATATATACAAAAAGTTATATATTTTATATATGGGAAATAATTGATAGAAGTTAGACACTAGAATGAAGAGAGATAAGAAAGATTTCCTTTAAAAAAAGAAATTTTGTTTAGAATTTAAGAAAGCCAAGGAAGTCAGTAGGCAGTTGAGGAAAGAGAGCATTCTAGGCATGAGGGTTAGGCAGAGAAAAAGGCCAGAGTTTATAGATGGACTGCTTTGCTCAAGTAAAATCCAAGGGGTCAGTAGTAAATTGAGTAGTATGTGTCAAGGACTAAGATGTGAGAAGTCTGGAAATGTATAAAGGGGCAAAGTTATGAAGGGTTTTGAATTCCAAACAATAAATATTGTATTTTATCCTGGAAGTAACTGGAAGCCATTAGAGTTCAGTTGTGTGTGTGTGTGTGTGTGTGTGTGTGTGTGTGTGTGTGTGTGTATGTGTGTGTGTGTATGTGTGTGTGGTGTGTGCGTGAGATAGATAGATAGAGATAATATATGAAATTATTGGGTCTGAGTTGTAGAAAATTAATTTTGGTGACATTTTTTTCTCCATCTTCATTCAGCAGCATGTGTCTCATTCAGTAGTGCATGTGTAGGAGTAAAGGTGATGAATAATGGGTGAGATCCAGATTTGAGGCTTGGCTGGACATAATTGGTGATATGACAAGTGAGTTAGGTATTGAAGAGAAAGGAACAGTGTAGAGTTTTAAACCACCAAGATATGTAAAGCCATAATTATCTTAACCCTACAGATTAAGTTTCTGAGCGTTGGAGTTGGATGAAATTGTTTTCCTAAATCTGGATTGTTCTCTGACATTTGAGTACTATGGGAATTAAATTCCTTCTACTTGATTTCAATCTCTGATTACCTCTCTTAAGAATGTAATCTAGGTGAAAAACTCTTTCACTGTTATGTTGTTTTATTTTCAAAATAATTTAGTGTTGAGGTCTGCTGAAGAAGTAATAAGTGTGAGAGTTTATATTTTTAGTTTCATTTTTGGTCTTAATTATACCCCCATGAGCAAATTTTGTTACATAAAATAAGATATAATGACACCTAAAGTATTATACACTCAAAAGTTTCTAATGGCAGTTCTAATAAGCAACAAACATTTATTAAATGTCTTCTATATACTAGACACTCTGCTAGTCTCTAGTGACCAGCAATAATAATAATAATGATGTTAATGATGAGGATAAATTTTTAAAAAGTTTCTGATCTTAGGCAGCTTACATTCATACTAGGAAGACAATGTATGCATATATTTAAGATATATCAATATATACACACATTTTATGTGTATGTATATATATACACATATATGTGTATATATCTATATCTATATCTATCTATCTATCTATATATATATATATATATATATATATATATATATATATATATACAGAGCAGGAACAAGAAATTTAGCACATTTATGCAATCCAAACAAATCATTATAATTTTATTAGTATTTTAGAGTTGTAAGGACAATTAAGGATCAGTCAATTAGGTGATGTAGTGAATAAAATTATCGGTCTGGCATTAGGAGGTGCTGAGTTCAGATCCAAACTCAGTTGTATGACCCTGGACAAGTCACTTAATCATATTTACTTTCTCATCTATAACATGAACTAAATAAGGAAATGGAAAACCACCTCAGTATCTCTGATAAGAAACCCCAGATGAAATCATAAAATGAGACTGAAAGGACTGAACAAAAATAATCATGAGTAATTGGAGATCCAGAGAGATTTGACTTGTCTCCTAAAATGTGACTTGTCCAAGTTCACAACATCATTATTAAAACTTAAGGCATAAGTTTCATTAACTTATTTCAAAACAGTATAATGTTAAAGCTAGAAGGAAACTAAGGCATCATTTAGCCTAATCTTGTTACCTTATAGGAAAATAATTGAAGACTAGGAAAAATGAAATAATGATCCTAAATTATATGACTAATGTATTACAGTCGGGAACAGAGCTCAGTTTATCTGACTCACAGGAGTCTATATTTCCCCTATTTCAAAACTACCTTCTTTAGTAATAAGAAGTTAATGAGTTATTTCCAGGAAGCCTTCTGAGATTTATAGGTCACACTATAGGTAAATAGGCACTATTACTGCAAATAACCAATAGCACCAAAACCTATGAATAGTGTAATCTTGATAGGTAATATATGATTTATAAGAGCAGTGAATATTAAAATGCTGATTTCTAGGACACTCTTAACAGGATCTTAAAATTTGTACAGTAATAGAACTTTGAGATCAATATACCACTTCCCATACATATACCTTTAATTTTGTTTTAAAAAATGAGGCAAAGAGAGTTTAAAAACCTTGCTCTAGGCCAAAAATAAACTCAAAACCTCCACAGTTTCAAACTTTCTATGAATCAACCAAACAACTAACATTTGTAAAACGTCTACTATATGACCAAAGTACTGTGTTAAGTGGTAGAAATACAAAAGAATATAGGAAAGGAAAAAAAAAGAATTTATTAGATACTAACTCTGGGTCAGATTTTTTGCTAAGGCTTCACAAATATTATTTCATTTGATTCTCATAACAAGTTGGTGCTATCATTAAATCCAGTTTACATTAGTTTGTCCAAAGTCAAACAACAAATATTTAACTAAAGATGGATTTGAACTTACATCTTCCCCACTCTAAGTCCAGTGTTCTCTCTAGTACACTCCCAAGTTTCCTCAAGGAGCTAACAGAAACACAAAAATCATATATCCCTTTAAAAGAGCTCACATTTTAGTGGAGGAGACAAATGCAAAAATAAAAATAAAAATAAAATAAAAACCTATGTGCAAGTTAGATTTATTCAGGATAAATTGAGGAAGTAACAAGAAGCAAGGTATTAAGTTAAAGGACTACTGGGTTGACAAAAATTGTTGGGAAAACTGGAAAATAGTATGGTTAAAACTAGGCATAGATCCACATCTCACACCTTATGCCAAAATATGGTCAAAATAGGTACAAGATTTAGATATTTATTTAGATATAAAGAGCAACACCATAGATAAATTAATAGATCAAGAAATACTCTCATCATCAGATCTATGGAAAGGGGATAAATTTATTCCAAAACAATTAGAGCAAATTATAAACTGCAAAGTGAATGATTTTGACTATATTAAATTAAAAAAGGTTTGCACTAATAAAATCCATGCTGCCAAAATTAGAATGAAAGCAGAAAGCTGGGAAACAATCTTCACACATAGGAGTTCAGATAAAGGTCCCATTTCTAAAATATATATGGAGAATTGCATCAAATTTATAAGATCACAAGTCATTCCCCAATTGATTAATGGTCAAAGGATATGAATATATAGTTTTCAAATGAAGAAACTAAAGATTTATATATATATATATATATATATATATATATATATATATATAAAATCATATAAAAATGTTTGAAATCATTAAATGATTAGAGAAATACAAATTAAATCAATGAGGTTTCACCTCACACCTACTAGATTGGCCAAGATGAGAAAAAGTGAAAATAATCAATGTTGGAGAGGTTGTGGGAGGACTGGAATATTGATCCATTGCTGGTGGAGTTGTAAATGGATTCAACCTTTCTATAGAGCAATATGGAACTACACCCAAAGAGAAATAAACTGTTTAAACCCTTTGCCCAAGCGATTTCAATTCTAGGTCTATATCCAGATGAAATTATTTAAAAAAGGGAAAAGGCCTACATATTTCAAAATATTCATAGTTCTTTTTGCAGTGACAAAGAATTGGAAATTGAGGGGATGTCCATCAATTAGAGAATGGCTAAACAAATGTAGTATATGAATACTGTGGAATATTATTGTTCTATAAGAAACCATAGATAGTCAGAGTCTAGAGAAGCATGAAATGGCTTACAGGATCTGATGCTGAGAGAAGGGAGCAGAACCAAGAGAACAATGTACACATCAGCAACATTGTAAGATGGACAACCTTGATGGAAGCAGCTCCTCTCAGCAGTTCAGAGAGCTAGGACAGTTATATTAGACCAGCTAAGGACAATGTTATCCCCATCCAGAGGAAGAAAATCAACACACACACACACACACACACACACAAACCCCCAAACAAAAAACAATAACCTTTCAGAATCTGATAAACACCTTATAAAAATTATCTCCTGTGTATCTCTTTCTCTTAATCCTAATTCCTCATACCAAAAATAACTAATCTGTAAACATGTTTATCAAATTATGTCTGTACAATGCTAACTTGACTGTTTGCTGCTGAGGGGCGGGGGGTGGGAAGGGAGAGCGGAAGGAAATTATGTAACTTAAAAATATACATGTGAATATGAATGAAAATAAATTTAAAGAGAGAGAGCAAAAGAAAGAGTACTAGGAAAGATTTATTTACAGATATTTTAGGGCAGGGAAAGGTTGGGGGGCAGTAGATAGGCCAACTAAAAGGTGAAGAAGAGAGAATACTGAGCATGATGTAGATCCAATGAAAAGTCTATCGTTAAGATAAAACATTCTCAAGTGCAAGTTGCAGAAAGGAGGCAAGGATCACTGAGTAGTAAAATGTTTGGAGGTAGTTAAGTAGAAGAAAGTAACTTAAGAAAGATCTAAAAGACAGAGAGAAAATTTTGTATTTGACCCTGGTTGAGTCAGGGATTCACTAAAATTCATTGAATGGGGGCAGAGGAATGTAATAGTCAGATCTGCACATTAGGAAATTTACTTTGTTAACTACACAGAGAATAAACTAGAGTGAAGACTTGTGGCAAGTAGACCAGAAATCTAGATCTGAATGGTGAGGACCTACATCAGTGTATTGGTACTATGAGAGGAGAGAATGTACAAACTTTTCTAAGCAAGTTATTGAATATGGGAGTGAGAAGTGAATAATAATATTTATGTTTATAGCCTGGGTGTCTGGGAGAACACTCAAAAGTTATGAGGAAAGAGAAAATTAAGCGTTCAGTTTTGGAATCATTATTCATACCTGATGTCCAAGACATCCAGTTTTTGATGTTAAAATGTTAGTTGAGAACAGTAGACTGGAGGTATGAGACTCATCTACATAGAGATTATCATTGAAATTTCCAGCATTGACTCTTGATTCCATTCAATTCAAGGAATATATATTGAGCACCAGCTAGATTCTGTGTAGACTCCAAGGGAAACATAAAAATATCTTCCTTTTCCTTGAGAATTTTACAATATGTGGTGGAAGGGAAGACAGTGATTACTTTAATCTCATCCTAATGTTCAATCACATCAGATTCCAAAGGTCCAAGAGAACAGATCCATTGGACATTAGTTTTTCCCAACCTTCAGAAGTTGTGATGATAAAGAAGTGATGTTATCATAATACTGGGGAGAAAAAAAGAAAATGTACTGGGAAAATCAAAGGACAGGTCTTTCCATCTTTCCATGTGATTTTAATTATTCTGATTTAATTGGTACCTGAGCCTTTAGGCTGTTTACACAAAAGGCTCAGTGGTTGAAATCCAAATGATAAATGAATATGCAAATATGGATTGCCTAGGATGAGAGCCATCAGGCTATCTTCATAACAGCATTAGGAGCAGTCCTGGGAACTCAAGCTTGCCCTCCATCAATGGAATTTAATTGAAGCTCCTCCAAATGGTGATGGAATAGTAGGAGTGACCCAGGAAATTGCATCCATTTGGGAAAGTAAATGTTGACCAAGGGTCCAAAACCTATTTGGGTTCTATGTTAATGCCCTCCCCCATGACCCAAGCATACATTATAATTAAAACATTTTCTAGTAGAAACTAATTACTTACATAAAACATGAAGCTCTTTGAGGGCAAGAGGGATTCCAAAGTAATATAAACCTAAATAACTTTACTTCCTTTACTTCCTGTTGCTATTAGATAAAAAGAACTGTGACAAATTAGGTAAAAATATCTATACATTTGAGTTCCCCACTAAGTCTGTTTCAACTCTCTAAATTACATAGACTATCTTCCCAAAAGTATTCCTGTTTATATTTATAAAACAACTGAGCTGTACCTCAAATTTCTTTATGGTCATGAAAAATTCATTGCTCAAGTTCTCTTAAGTGTTAACTGCTATTTCAGTCAATGAAATATTTTCCATGACCTATAAAATATACCACTAATTACTGTTATCAGTAACATCATTGTATGCCTCCATCATCACTCACCCCATCCTGAAGGTGATTGCATTTCCATGCATCAGTTATCATTTCATAAAAATTACTGAATAAAGGAACTGAGGATTGCAAACTGAGCTTTCTTATCTCTTTCCCCCCTCACCCTCTCTCCAAAATTCATGTGTACCCTTTAAAGCCCAGTTCAAAAGCTACATTTTCCATGAAGTCTTTGAGTCCCTAATAGCAATGCCCTTCTCAGTCCATCCTCCACTCTAAATTTCACAAAACCCTCCATCCTGTAAACTCTCCAACACATTTATCATATGATATCATATATCACAATTGTCCATGTTTGTGTCTTAGCCTCCTAAAGCCTATGGAACCCACGAGGACAAGAATTCCTCCTTGCACAAATTTTACATGGTTTTTAAAGCCAAGATTCATGCATTGTACATTATAGGAGATTTGTCAATATTTACTGGAAGAGTAAAACCATAGATGAATGAATAAGGGAAGCATTATATTTCACTCTCAAAAGACCTGGAAGTATTTTAAATCCATGTAACCTACATGCCTGCTCCAGGAGAAAAAGTATTGTCAAGCTTCTGTTGGTTAAGTAACTGATCAATACTGTTGCTACATTTGCTTTTGTGCTTTTAACTGAATTTTCTTGTTTTAAATATGGAAAATTGTTTAGTTAACACAATAAAAGATATGAAAGTAGAAAGATTTGGAGAAGCCTCAGAGAACATGGAATCCTGATTTGTGAAAATTTATCACTGACAAAGTATTAATAACCTTGACTCCAAGTCCACTTTGCCAATTAATTTCTTAAGTCAAACAATTAACAACAACAACAAATCAAGCTCTGATTTCTAGGGTTTGTGGATTTTCAAGATGCATATTTTTATAATGAATATTTAGCAATTTAATTTTATAAGCCCATTCAAGTTGGCTTCAGAATACCCCTGCTTCATCATAACCTTTTGTTAGATATTGAATTCTATTATGAGATCATGCAGTATCAGAATCTTAGGATTGAAACAGATCTCAGAGGTCATCTACTTCCCTGTTGAACCCAAATTATAATGACCCAGATTCAATATGAGGTCTTCTAGTGAAAGAGACTTTAGTACCTATTCCATTTTTGAAAAATCCCAGTTGCTTGGAAAATAATGAGGAAAATGACCAGTGAAGGAGAAATGGATTTCTCCAATATTCTCCAAATAAAAAATCTTAGCATAAAGTACGTTCAATCACAATTCTTGTGTAATCTACCATTCCCCTTGAAAAGTTTCCATGGCTTCATTTGTGGATAAGATGAGACCTTCTAGTAATTTATATTCTCAGTACTAGTCCTATTCAACCTGTCAGCTGTATCTGAGATTGTTCATCACCTCTTGGGTATTCCCTATTCTCTAGGTTTTGTTAATATTACTTTAATCTACTTTGCCTCTAACTTTTCTGACTATTACTATTTAGTCTTCTTATTGCCTCATTATCCATATCATGCCCCTAATATTGATATTATTCAAAGGTTTGCCCTAGTCTCTATTTTCTTTTCCCTCTAGAAACTCTATTAGAACTTTCATCAGTTCCCATATCATCTCTATGCAGACAACTTTTAAATCGATTTATGTAATCATAGCCTCTTCCTAATTTAGTATCACTGATGACCCATTGGACATTTTTGGTAATAATACAAGACAAATTTCCACATTAGCCATGTCCTAAAATAAATAAATAAAAAGAAAGAAGAAAATATGCTCCAATTTGCTGAGTCAATCATCTTTACATCTGTGGTTCAACAACATGTTTCATCATGAGTCCTTGGGGATTTTTTCATGAGTTATTGTGTTGATCAGTTACTGTCTTTCAAAGTTGATAATCCCTACATTATTGTTATTATTGAACAAATTGTTCTTTAGGCTCTCCCCAATCACACAGCTATCATCTTTTATTTCAAGCTCTCATAAACTCTCAACTGGATCATTAGAACAATTTCTTAATTGGTCACCCTGCTTCAAGTCTCTCATCATTCCACACCATTCACCATCCTGCTTTCAATATAATTTTTCTCTAAACATATATCTGGCCAAATGATTCCCTTAACTCAGTCAACTCCAAAGGCTTCCTTTTGCTTCTAAAAATATAAACTCATCAGTTTTGTTTTTTAAACCTGATCCCCTTTAATTTTCATTTGCATGGATCTGTCCATACTCTAACTTAGTTGACTTTCTCTCTATTCCTCAAACGTGACCCATAAAGGGTCATCTCATCTCCATACCTGTACTCTGTTGACAACACTCTATTGATGGAATTTACTCCCCTTACTTCACCCCATAGAGTCCCTCTCTTCCTTGAAGACATAGATCATGAATTTGTAACTAAGTCACCAAAGTTACTGAACTATGTATATCCTTTAACTCAGTGATACCATTTCTATGCCTTTATCCTAGACATCAAAGAAAAAAGAAAATAACCCTGAATACAAATATATTTATAACTCTTCTTTTTTTCCAGATAGCTAAGAACAAAAATGTGCCTATTGAGTAATGAAAATAAATTATGATGCTAATCAATAAACATTTATTAAATGCATAAGATATAGTGGGCACTGTGCTAAATGTGAGGGATTCAAAAGAGGCAAAAGTCAGTCCTTGCCTCAAAGGATTTACAATCTAATAAAACATATAGATGCAATGAAAGAAAAATGTATTAATATTTTCATTTGTAAGAAGTAATGAAGGAGATGGTTTCAGAAAAAAAGGGAGGGTTTCTACAGAAAGAAGCAAATTGAAGTTAATAGGATCAGGAGAACAATTAATTTAACAACAGCAATACTACAGATGAACTAAATATATTTATATTTTCATTGATGTAGGTATATACAATTATATGCATGTATATATATGAAATATATATATATATATATATATGACATAGTTATAGATAATATGTAGTTGGTAGAATAGATTACTGAAACTGCAGTCAAGAAAAACTGAGTTCAAATTCTGATTCTAGACAAGTTCTTTCACTTCTCTCAGTCTTAATATACACATCTTTAAAATGAGGATAATAGCATCACCTATCTCACACAGTTGTGATATATGCCCTTTGTAAATGCTGGTCATATTTTGACCAAGCAACTTACCTACATACTTTATATTTATTTAATTTTCCCTCATTAAGAGGTAAATTTCTTGCTAATAAGGATTAATTCATTCTTTTTATGTGTATAGCAAGTACCTAGAACAGTGTCTGCCACATATATTTACTATATACTCCTTGACTGAACAAGGTCCTGCAAGATTAAACTATTTTTAAACTATACCAAAATCTGTAACTTTATAGATATATACTTGAAAGAAAAATATATGCATTATTACTATGACTTGAAATTTGGACAAATGTTGCATTTGCCCCTATTTGAGAATCTGTGACAAAAGTGTCATATCACTATAAAACCTGATCAGGTGTCACAGAATGAGAATTTGAGATAATCAGTGGACAAGCTGATTGATAGAAAGAGTACCTCATTTTGCTATGGAGTTCCCCACAGCTTCTACCTTTCCCCAGTTCTTCTTGAAATCATACTTCGGTTATCAAGTGAAGACAATTAGTCCTCTCCCTCAGATTAGACAGTATCTTCCAGAACCTCCATTTAAGGAGGATGCCATGGCTAGTTATGTCTTATTCCTTTCTTGGTTGTCCTTAGAATTTCTCCACCTTGTTGTTATTCCCTTTGCCACTTCTTTTTATATATGGTTTTTGTCTGTTAGAATATCAGTTCTTTGAATGTAGAGACAAGCTTTCTTTCTACTTGAGGTTGTATTAGCATTTAAAATAGTTCTTGGCACAAAATAAATGCTTAATTTTTGTTGATTGAGTGACTTACTAACTGCTTCTAAGGATGTTATATTTATATGATTTTTGGTGTGATATGAACCCACAAGATGGGTTGGGATTTGCATTGTTTGAGGATATTTCTATTTCTATATCATCTATATCTATATCTGTAACTATATATATTTTATTTATCTTATATCTTTCTATTTTTCTATCTACCACTATGCCTATATCTGTGTATACCTTTATCTCTCTATATAAATTTATATACATATGCATTTATAATTATTATCATCACTACCTGTTCTTATTTTGATATCTAAGTAATTTTACCTATAACTATATTTATACTTAAGTTTACTTCTATAACTATATGTGTATCTTTATCTATAACTATTTCTCTATCTCTAGTTATTTCTGTACCTATATCTATAGTTATAGTTATATATTTAGCTTTATCTATATCTTTATCAACATCCAAATCTATATATATTTCTATACCTCTATATCTATATTTATACCTTATATATATTTCTAATTTTATATCTATGCCTATCTCTATTCCTTCTATCCCCATCTATCTATATGTATATGTATATGTATATGTATATCTATATATATAGCTGATGATAATGATAATAATGATAATATTCTAGAATTAACATTTATTTGAGACTTCCAGAATGGCTTCTTATTACCTCTAGGAACAAATATTATCTTTTCTCTTTTGCTTCTACATAAGGGTCTCAGAGGTAGAAGAATACTTTCAGAATCTAGGCTTTCTCAAAGGGGAACATATGCCTCAATATCTTTTATCACTGAAAAAAGCATTTGTAGCCTCTGATGGAATCCTTCTCAAATCCTTCAAAACATTTTCATTACTTTAGTGAATTCCAGAGTTTCTTTACTGGTGGCTCTGTAAAATACATTGAACTTACATCAGAAATAGTGCTGAGACCCCATTTGAAGAGCATAAGAGACCCCATAAGTTTCAAAGTTCTAATGGCTCTCATTAACTTTCTTCTAGCACTGCCATTGGATTCTTCTACAATCTTGTCTTCCCCTGATCCTCTTAAATTATTCAAGGTCTAAGAAAGAGAAGTCAAAAGAAATATAAATTCAACCAGCAAATAAACTCATAAATAGTCATTCAATACTTCTCTAGTTGGCTTCAAGTTTGATAGCATGCAAATTTTATGGGCTCAAAAATATTTCCTGAACTGATGAGGTGGTGGGTACTGTTGTCTTTATAACCACATCAGATATGTGTGCAAAGAACATAATGCTCAGGCAAAATAGAAAAGAGATTCTCATTCCAACCAACTGTTTTCCTTAGAAGTGTTCTTTTGAGTTAGTACCTATCAATCTTGTTTACCCTACATATAGATCACAGCCACTGGTTTTCAATGGCACGACAGAAAAGGAGGCCTCAGCACTGCAGGTAGGGTTTTTTGGTGGGATGGTGCCTGTCAGATAGTTTATCTCTTCCTTTATAACATTTCCTCTCTTTTCTTGATATAGACCTCTGGAGTGCAGGACAACAAAAGTAACAGCTTCAAATTTTCACATGGGCACAGCACATTTTTTGAGAAAGACAAAGAAAAATATGCAGAAAATAGTAAATTTGGATGACACCTAATAGTGAGTAGCATTTATTATTCCTATCTTATTCAACTTCACTCAACCATACCAGATTTTTTTTGGAAAACTCACTTTATTTTTATTTAATTTTTTCACATTACCTCAATAGTCATGGTGAAAGTGTAAATATAACCCTCCCAACAAAGAAAGTGAAACCTCAAGAAAAATAGTAAGAAAAAAAGTCTGTTTCAGTCTGGATTCAGATACTATTAGCTCTGCCTTTGAGATGGATAGTATTTTTTATCAGAAATCCATCAGAAAAATTGCTTCAATATTTTTCCCACAGTTTCTATTGTTAACTGCATTCCCTCCATCCTATTCCTCCCCACCCCCATTTATTCTATTCTCTCTCCTTTTTCCCTGTTCCTCCTTGAGTATGTATCTGACTACCTTCTTCCATGATATTTCTTCTTTTCTATCACCTACATCCCCCTCCCCAACTCTGTCCCTTTCCTCCCATACCTTTCCTCTCTTATTTTCCTCTAGGGAAGATAGATTTCTGTACCCAATTAAGTGTGTACATTATTTCCTTTCTGAGTCACTTCCATGAGAATGAAGGTGAAGATTTCATTAATTCCCTCTCACCTTTCCCACTTGCACCCCATTGAAAAACTTTTTTCCTTGCCTCTTTTATGCGAAATAACTTAGCCCATTCTACTTCTCCTTTCCCCTTCTCCCAGTACATTCCTTTCTCACCCATTGACTCCATCTTTATAGGATATTAGACCTTCATATTCAGCTCACTCCTGTGCCTTGTCTATATATGCTGTTTATACCATTTATTTCTAATAAATGAGAAGGTTAATATGAATTATCAGTATCATATTTTCATGCAGGGATACTAGTAGTTAATAATTATTAATATCCTCATAATTTACCCTTCCCATCCACTCTCTTTATGTTTCACCTGAGTCCTGTACTTGAAGATCAATCTTTCTATTCAGTTCTTCATCATTTTAACAGGAAAGTTTGAAAGTCCCCTATCACACTGAATGCTCAACTTTTCCTCTGAAAGAGGATGCTCAATTTTGCTGTAGTTGAATCTTGGGTTATAATCCAAGCTATTTTTTTGCCTGCTGGAATATCATATTCCAAGCGCTATGAGTCCTTAATGTTGAAATTGTTAAATCTTGTGCTACCTGACTGTAGCTCCATGATATTTGAATTGTTTCTTTTTGGATGCTTGAAATATTTTCTTCTTGATTTGGGAGTTCTGGAATTTGGCTATAATATTTCTGGAATATTTTTATTTGTAGATCTCTTTCTTGAGGTGATCAGTGGATTCCATTATTCTATTTTACCCTCTGCTTCTAGGATATTAGGGCAATTTTCCTGTAGAATTTCTTGAAAAAATGAAATGTAGGCTCTTTTCTGGTTGTGACTTTCAGGTAGCTCAATAATTATTATTAATTTTTTGTTTTTTGCAAGGCAATGGGGTTAAGTGACTTGCCCAAGTTCACACAGTTAAGTAATAACTAAGTGTCTGAAGTCAGATTTGAACTCAGGTCTTCCTGATGCCAGGGCTCTGATGCTCTATCCATTGCGCTACCTGACTTCCAATAATTTTTATATTATCTCACCTGGATCTGTTTTCCAGGTCACTTGTTTTTCCAGTTAGACACTTCGCATTTTTTTCCGGTTTTTCATCCTTTTGGTTTTGTTTTATTGTTTCTTGATTTCTCACAAAGTTATCAGCTTCTTTCAGTTCCATTCTATATTTGCAGGAATTATTTTCTATTTTCTTTAGAGAGCTTTTGTATCTCCTTTTTCATCTAGCCAAATTTATTTTTTAAAGCATTCTTCTTCTCATTGGCTTTTTGGACTGTTTTTTCCTTTTGAGTTAAATTGGTTTTTAAAATGTTATTTTTCTTCAGCTATTTTTCTTCACCAAGCTACTGACTAGGTTTTTATGATTTTCCCACACTGCTGTCATTTCTCTTCCCAATTTTATCTCTACCTTCCTTACTTGTTTTTCAAAAATTTTTTTGAGCTCTTCTGTAGCCTGAGACCAATTCACATTTTTCTCTGAGGTTTTAGATACAGAAGCTTTGATTTTGTTATGCTCTGAGTGTGTATTTCAATCCTCCATGGAACCAAAGTAATTGTCTATGATCTGATATTTTTCTTCTTTTGTTTTCCCATTTCCCTAGCCTATGACTTGATTTTAATTCTTTGTTAAGGTGGGGCTCTGGTGCCAGAGTGTAGGTCATGATGTCCCAAACTTTTGAGGATTTTTGCTATTGGTTTCAGGCATATCCCCCAGGGACCTCAATTCATTCAAGGTCTTAGGAGAGGCTCTGACTGTTCTCTTGGCTTGTACTGTGGTATGGCAGAAAAGCTCTATTTCCTGAGACTGGAGCCCCAAATTATAACCTGGATCTGAATATGGGCAAGGTAATAGAGTCCTGCATCAGGGATAGAGAGTAAAGAGACTTTTGGAATCTCGCCCAACTCACTTAGAGTCTGTAGCCTGAATACTTTGGAAGCAGCTGCTGGGGGGCTCCTCAGATCTGCCTTTGGTTCCCATGGCCAGGGCTACACAGAGTCCTGTGTTAGACTGGGCTCCATTCTCACTCTGGTGCAGCCAGAATCTCACTGATTTTCCAAGTTTTCCTTGGAAATTTCTGTACTGAGAGGTCTGGAAACTGCCCTACTGCTATGGACCCAATGGCCCCCCAGGTGCCCCCTAGGTTGTTCCTGGATAGTTAGAGCCAGTTTGCTCCTATAGCCAGTTGGGCCAGCCTGTGCTTTGGTTCTTTCTAACCTTGTTATTACAGGAAATTCCCAGTCACCCCCAGACCACTCCAATTGCCTCTAAATAATGACTCTAACCAAATTATAGAGTAGTAGAGCTCACCAGGTGGCTAGGTGGCGTAATGGATAAAGCACCAGCCCTGGCAGGAGTACCTGGGTTCAAATCCAGTCTCAGGCACTTAATAATTACCTAGTTGTGTGGCCTTGGGCAAGCCACTTAACCCCATTTGCCTTGCAAAAACCTAAAAAGAAACTGTTAAAGCTCTGGCATCTGTGTATACTCCTTATTCCAAAGATCATAATTATGGGAAGTAGTATATTAAATTATATTCCTACACATTTATTGTTTAATTTTCTTTTTTCAAAGAGTTGTTTCTGTTTCTGTTTTCGCTTTTTTATGGCAGTAGGGGAGTGGTCCACATTCAATAATTGGGGAAAACCTATAATATGGAACAATGCTATATATATATATATATTATATATTATATATAATATATATATATATATATATATTATATATAATATATATATATATATATATATATATATAAAATAATAGAAAAAATTTGGAAAAAGCAAGACCAACAAATATTAAAATTATTGGTCCCCATCTATCAATCCACAAACTCAAATCTTGGTCATTTAAATTTTGAAACCATTTTGTGGGCAAAGATATTGCATTTTGAGATGCCAGAATGAAGTCTTAAGTGGGAAGAAGAGGGAAAAAAGTGGACTTTTTGATGTAACACTTGTAGACAACTAGTGACTCTTTGAGTGAACACCATGTCCTACTGGAGCACTATACAGTATCAATCAATCAACTAATGTAGAAGGATTTTGAGGAGTTTGCTATGAGAAAATCACTGTTAGATGATAGGAACAGAACATGAAAAGAGAAACAGTCCCTCCTTTATAAAAAGATATTTACAAAACACCAATAATGTAATCTTGGGTAGGGAAAAAGAAAAAAAAGAAAGAGGTTCACCTATAACACTAGGAAAAGCCCTCATGCCAAAAGCACTATTTGAGCCCTGAAAGAAAATTCTAGGAGGCAGAAGTAAGAAGATTATTCTAGGCAAGAGGGCAAACAATGGTTAAGACAAAGATATAGACCAAAATAATCTTGTGCATTCAGAATAGTAAGAATGGGAATGTTTGAAGAAGTTGTAGTATATGATTGTGATAAAATACTACCGTGTTCTAAAAAGTGATGAACTCCATGATCAAAGAAATACATGGATTATCTTGCATAAAATAACAGAGTGTGAAATGAGGAGAAGCAAGAGAACATTGTATATAGTAGTAATAATATTGTCTTTAGGACAACTTTGAACAACTAGTTCATTTTGACTTTTATAAATTCCTAAAATAACTTCAAAGGATAAATGAAGGAAGACACAAACTATCTTCTACTCATAAAGAGATGTATAGTATGAATATATGTACATATATACATATAGACACAAGTATAGACTGCATACAGTTATAGAATATATATAATAGAGAGAATGAAAATATTTATGTGTACACCTATGTCTGTGTATATGTGTTTAAATGGAATAGTAAGTTTTACATAACTGATTTGAAGTTTAAAGTGCTATCATTTTATAAAATTAAACTATTATGATTTTTTGTTTTATTCCACAAATTAAAAATAAAATTTTTAAAAAGTAGTGAGAAGGCAAATGTTAGAGTTCTAGTTAAGATGATAACCAGAAAGATCTTCAAGAAGCACAGGTCTCCCACAGAAAGATATGTAAATATATGGAAATAGTTCCAGAAAAACCAATGATAAAATCAATGGATTCTGGACTCAAATTATCTAAAGTTTGCTATAACTTTCAACAGGGATGTTATAAACCAATAATAGTTTCAGTAAAGAGTGGTCTCAAGCTAGAAGCTAGCTCTGGTCCATCACAGCCTAAATGATAACATAATCAGCTCCAAAAGATCACTGACTCTTCCCATTTGATTACTGAATAATTAGGGCTAACCCATCTTACCTTAGGTTCTACCCTGTGTAGAGAGTTGGGAAGATTGGTTCAGCTATTTAACAGGCAATGGAAGCCAAGCAAAAGGCAGAAGAGTCAGTTTAGCACTATGATACCAAAATACAGGTGGGAATAGGGCAGATATAGCAGAGGCCCAAGCCCAGCATGTTCTCCAACATCTTGGTTTTGTAGCCATTGCTCTTTTTTTCCTACTCCTTTTGTAATAAAATGATTATGAGTGTGGATGGTTTTCTACCTAATTAATTTAAAAAGAAAAGAGAAGATATAAACAAGTTCACTGAGGAGATAGATTGGGTCCAGGTTGTAGAGAATTATGATCTATAAAAAGAAGAGTTTATATTTTATCCTGGACGTTTTAGGGAACCTCTGGCATTTTCTAATACATAGGACAAAAGAGGAAAGGGCAGTGACAGTGTCATCAGGCTGTCTTGGAAGAGGGAAAGAAAAGACTAGGAGACCAATTAGGAGGTACTGCAATCGTCCAATATTTAAAACAGATTGCATTAACTCTTGTGTGAGTTTTTAATAATATAGCCAACATTTATATGGCACTTAGTTTTTGCAAGAAACTGTGCCATGCATTTTTCAGGTATTATCTCGTTTGATTTTCACAACCCTATCTTCAGTTTTCTTCCCTAGTCTCCCCAAGATAGAAACTTGTTCACTGGCCATACAATAATCTTCTCTGCCAAAGTCCGTTGTTGGGGCAGCTAGGTGGTACAGTGGATAGAGCACCGGCTCTGGAGTCAGGAGTACCTGGGTTCAAACCCGGTCTCAGACACTTAATAATTACCTAGCTGTGTGGCCTTGGGAAAGCCACTTAACTCCATTGCCTAGCAAAAACCTAAAAAAAACCAAAACAAAACAAAACCAAAGTCAGTTGTCACTTGGCCATATTGATGAACGAACTCCACAATCATACTGTTTCCATTTCCCAAAATGAGAAGCAGGAAGTATCTGTTTCAAGATCAGCTAAAGGGAAAAAAGGAAACTCCAAATCTAATTTGTTTTTTAGGTTTTTGCAAGGCAATGGGGTTAAGTGGCTTGCCCAAGCCCACACAGCTGGGTAAGTATTAAGTGTCTGAGGCCAGATTAGAACCCAGGAACTCCTGATTCCAGGGCCGGTGCTCTATCCACTGCTCCACCTAGCCGCCCTCCAAATCTAATTATTTACTTTTCCTCGTATATAATTTTGTATCTATTGTGAAGAAATACCTGGTGAACAACAGAAATGCTCTGAAAAACATCACTCTTTTTTTTAAAATTTTTATTACTATTACTAAAATTACTATTTTTTTCTATCTTGGTAAAATAATTATTTGGTAGTTTCATTGATGTGGCACTGAATAAGTAATTAATTTGGATGTTGTCATTTCAATTGCATTAGCTAAACCTAACCATAGGCAATTGAACATTATTACAATTGTTTAGATCTGACTTTATTTGTGTGAGAAGGGCTTTGTAATTGTGTTCATACAGGTTCTGGGAGGTAGATTCACAAGTATTTAATGCTGTCTGCAGTTACTTTAAATGAATTTTGTCTTTCTATCTCTTGCTTTTGGGCTTTGTTGTTCATATATATATATGTATATATACATATATATATGTAGAAAGGATGGGTTTATGTAGAATTATTTTTATATACTGCTACTTTGCTGAATTTGTTAATTGTTTCAATTGGGTTTTTATATTTATTTAATTTTATTTTTGTACAAATGATTTTTTATACATTACTAAAATATTCTTGTTTAAGAGTAAACATAAGAGCCTCCCCCCCAAAATATAGACATTCATGAGCAATAAAGAGGAAAAAATTAAAATTAAAATTAAAAAATAATAGTAGGGGTAGCTAGGTGGTGTAGTAGATGGAGTACCAGCCATGGAGCCAGGAGCACCTGAGCCCAAATCTAGCACCAGACACCCAACAATCACCCAGTTGTGTGACTCTGGGCAGGAAACCCCAACCCCATTGCCTTTCAAAAATAAAAAAAAAACAAAATAAAATAAAATAATAATTATAATTATAATAGTAGGGGCAGTTAGGCAGCACATTGGAGAGAGCACCGGCCCTGGAAGCAGGAACACCTGTGTTCAAGTCTGCCCTCAGACACCCAACAATCACCTAGCCATGCGGCACTGGAGAAGTCACCCAAACCCACCTGCCCCACAAATAACCACCCTAAAATAATAATAATAATAATAACAACAATAACAATAATAATGATAATGATGATGATGATGATGATAATAAATGTTCATCGGTTTGTGTTCCAACACCACCAGCTCTGTCACTGGTGGATCACATTATTTATGATAAGTTCATCACAGAAGTTACTTCCATATTTTTTCACTGTTGTTGATTGCAACTCTCTCCATTCATACTTCCCTGATACCATAAACTTTATTTTCTCTCTCCTTTCCCTCTGTCCCTCTTCTTAAATGTGCTGTAGGGTAGCTGAGTGGCACAGCAGACTGATCACCAGCCCTGGGGCCAAGAGGCCCTGAGCCCAAATACTACCCCTAAGGCCCAGCAACCATCTGGCCCTGTGGATCCGGACAGGCCATCCAATCCCAGCCCCTTGAAAGAAGTAAAAAAAGAAAATATGTTATATCTGACCACTCTCCCCCATGGTCTACCCCTTCCTCCATCATTCACCTCCTTCCTTCCCCCTTTCCCCCTTCTCTCCTTCTCACTCTAGATGTCTATACCGCATTGAGTATATATACTGTTTCCTCTTCAAGCTACCTCTGATGAGAGTGAAGTTTCCTTCATTCCCCTTCATCTTCCTTCTTTCATATCATTGAAATAGCTCATTGTAATAAAAAATATTATTATATGAAATATCTAAGCATATTCCAGCTTTCTATTCTCTTACTCCTATTACATTTCCCTTTTAGCCATTGACTCCATTTTTAGAATATATTATATCTTCAAATTCAGCTCTCCTGTGTTTCATCTATAAAAGCTCCTTCTACCTACTCTATTAAATGAGAAGGTTCTTATGAATATTATTGGTATCATTTTTCTATGCAGGAATACATGTAGTTCATCATCATTAAGTCCCTCATATTTTACCCTTCTCCTCCACTCTTTATGCTTCACCTGAGTCATGTATTTGAAGATCAAACTTTCTGTTCAGCTCTGGCCATTTTAACAGGAACATTTGAAATTCCCCTGGTCCATTGAAAGTCCATCTTTTTCCCTGGAAGAGGACATTCACTTTTGTTGGGTAGTTGATTCTCGGTTGCATTCTGAGCTCTTTTTGCCTTCTGGAATATTATATTCCAAACCCTATGAGCCCTTAATGTAGTTGTTGCTAAATTCTGTGTGATCCTGACTGCAACTCCATGATATTTGAATTGTATCCTTCTGGCTACTTGTGATATTTTCTCTTTGATTTGGGAGTGCTGGAATTTGGTTATAATATTCCTGGGGGTTGTTTTTTTGGATCTATTTCTGGGGGAGGTTGATGGATTCTCTCAATTTCCATTTTGCCCTTTGCTTCTAGAATATCTGGGCAATTTTCCTAAAGAAATTCTTTAAAAATGATGTCAAGGCTCTTTCCCTGATCATGACTTTCAGGTATCCCAATAATTTTTACATTATCTTTCCTGAATCTGTTTTCCAGATTAGTTGTTTTTTCAATGAGATGTTTCACATTTTCTTCTAATTTTTCATTCTTTTGTTTTTGAAGTATTGTATCTTGATTTCTCATAAAGTCATCAGCTTCCTTTAGTTCCATTCTATGCCTGAAGGATTATTTTTCCTCAGAGAGCTTTCTTATCTCTTTTTCCATATAGCCAATTCTGCTTTTTAAAGCATTCTTCTCCTCAATAACTTTTTGAACTGTTTTATCCATTTGACCTATGCTGGTTTTTTACATGTTATTTTCTTCAACATTTTTTTTTGGATCTCCCTGACTAAGCTGCTAACTTCTTTTTCATGTTTTTCCTGTTTTCATTTCTTTCCCCAATTTTTCTTCTATCACTCGCACTTGATTTTCAAAATTTTTTGAGCTCTGTCATAGATTGAGCCCAATTTCCATTTTTCTTGTAGTCTTTAGATGCAGCAGCTTGTACTTCATCATCTTCAGATTGAGTATTTTGCTCCTTCTTGGGATCATAGAGAATGTATTTCTCAATGGTGTTCCTCTTTTCTCTCTGTTTACTCATTTCCCCAGCCTGTACCTGGTTTTGGGGTGCTTCCTGAGCTTTTGAGTATTATTGAGACAACCCTCCCCCCAAGGTTCTCAGTGTGCGAAGCTCTGTCTTCCCTCCTGGTCTGTCAATGACCAAAAATGCACCTGCCATGGGGATGGGGGTGTGTGTCCTGCTGTTCTATGGGGGAGGGATATGCTGTGATCAGGATCTGAATGTGGTCAGAGCCCCAGAGACCTGTTCCAAGTACAGAGGACAGACCTCATAAGTCTCTCTCCACTACCCTACCTAGACTGAGCACTCAAGGCTCAATTGCCTGGGGTTCCTTCTTAGCAGCTCTGGCTGCTTCTGGATCCTGGATCTGGGCTCCCTGAGTGCACTGAGGGCTGGGCTTCATGCTCTTGCTCTGACAGATGTTCCTGTATTGATCTTCCAAGTTGTTCCTGGTGCTCCCCAGGGTTTAGGTCAGGAAACTGCCCCTGCTGCCATGAGCCACGACTCCCAGGCACCTTGGTCTGCCTCTGGGAGACTGAAGTTTTTTCACTCTGGCAGGCTGCCACTCTAACCCCGTGGAGAGGAGCCTTGCCTTTCCACTCTTTTTCCATGTTACCTTGGGCTGGAGAACTGCCTCACTGGATCCCTTTGTGTGTTCTGTCTCTCAAAAATTTAGTTAGAGTCATTATTTTATGTGTTTTGAAATATATAGAGAGAGCACCTTAAGAGAGGCTCTTCTACTGTCTCCATCTTGGCTCTGCCCCCAAAACATCACTTTCTTTGAACCAACACCACCATTATAATGATTATGAACTCATAAGTTTATAAGTTCAGGAGAAAATAATAATAATAATAATAATAATAATAATAATTTGGACAGAGAAGATATAAATATGTAGATACAAGTGACTTTCAGATAAAAAATAAAACATATTTCCTGGTTAAGGCATTTATCTAAAAGGAAAAGGATGTGATACAAAGAACTGAGAAACTCTTCATGTGAAATGATATCAGTGGCAGTAGAATAGAAATCACCTCTTTAGTTATTGAAATAATGAACACATAAGTACTTTGATTATTTCTGGGTCCTTTCATTGAGTCGGTCTAACCAATTCTAAATAATCTTTCCTCTCTAAGCCCTCCTCTTACTTTCTGATCATGAAGAATATTATTATCACATTGAGTACTAAATATATACTTAGGATTATCAAACTTTTCCTTACCAAATGTTACACAGAGGATTTTTATTTGATAAGAATGGATGGAAATATGACCATCATTGATGTCTTTGAAGTTTTAAGAAGCACTAGCCTTATATCTTGTTTCATCATCCTTTTCTGGTAAAAAAAAAAATTGAAAACCAAAGCTTGTAAGAACTGGATGATATGATGGGAAAAGAATGGTACTGCTATAAAAATATCTCTAAATACTAATAAGTAGTATATATGATTTCTTTTGTTCCTATGGTTCTTTCCAACTCTCAATTTCTGTTTATCTATGATCCTTCTCATTGGGAGAAAAACATTCCAGTCCTGAAGGAGTTGTAGATTCCTCTGTTCTGCTAACTAACTTCTAAGTTGAAAGGCATCATGAGTTTTAGAATACTCATGAACTTACCCTAAGTTACATGGACAAACATCTGGCTAATGGTAAAATAGTAACCCTCTTTGTTCCTATTTCACATTTTTTTAAAAATGAAATTGATAAAGTGTGATTTCTTGAGGAGAATGTGTGGGCGTGAGTGCAAATATAATTGAGAGAGAGAGAGAGAGAGAGAGAGAGAGAGAGAGAGAGAGAGAGAGAGAGAGAGAATTAGAGTAGGTAACTTAAGTTAACAGGAACATGCGTGAGATCAACCCTCTTTCTAGCTAGGGTGGGATCAGAGAATTAAAAGAACAAATGGTTCAGAGTAAATTAGCTACTCTGCAAAGTTCAATTTTAATAACACCAAAGAACTTTTTTTAATATATGATTTTCATCTTGCTTGTGTGCCTTTGAGGGGATATAACTTATTTATACTTTCTCTTTTCTCCTAATTTACTGACTTTTCCCATCTCCTGTGCACTCCCTTTCAACTAGAACAATAAGGTTTTGAAGATGGATATGTAGTAATAGCAGCTTCTTTAGTTCTCACTATGACTCCTCATTATAAGGTTATTTTCTTGTGTTTTGAAATAGAAATGCCACCTTTGTTGCCACCACTTAAGTTTTTTTTCTTCTTTTTCAAAAGAATGTGTCCCCTACTTATCCTCTAGCCTTGTTACCTCACTATACCACAGTAAATGGCTTTCTAAATAAATATTTTCTAATATACCTTCAAGTACAACTCTTTATTTTTTTCTTAGTGCAAATAGGATAATTGGAGAAAGGAGGATAAAAGCATCTCTGAATACACGGTTTGAGGAAAGAAAAGAGTGAGAGAAATGATTTCTGTTTGGCTGCTGTGATGCAAGGCTCATCAGCAATTTCTGAGAGGGCTCTATGAATTCATGACAATATTTTAGTGATTGTACTGCCTGCATTTGAATCTCAGCGGGGGCGAAGATTGGAGACAATCTTCTGGCTGGAAAGATAGACTTATTCTTTTTCTATTTCTCATCTTCACTCTCTCTTTTGGCAATTTTTTTCTCTCTGTTCCTTTTCCCCAACTGAATCTGGTCTTCCTCATTCAAGGCAGTTCACTCACCCATCCCCACGACATTTTCTGACTTATGGATCTATTCCCCTTGTGACTAGAAAAGTTATTTTGGCCATCTTAGAACCCAGGGTGGCACCATCTGTTTCTTTCTCCTTTCAAGGTACTGCCCTGCCACCCTGACAGACAGGAAGAGGGGTGGTGTATAGCACAAAGGAGTGCTGGTGAACAGATAAGCTGTTGCCAGTTTCCAGGGTAAAGTTACTTAATTAAAAGCCAGAGGCTGTCACTTTCCTCCTTTGAATTCTCTGTCATTCCTTTGGTGTCCACACTCTTGAGTAGCACCCATCTGAGCTCTCCTCACTTCTCTGAAGTTTATCCTACCCTCTTCTTCTGACAGGTAACAGACAAGGGAAAAAACTGAATGGAGGAATGAGAAACTAGAATTGACAAAGCTTGTTGTTCATATACCACCAGATTGGGGCCAGAAAGTAATCTTTCTGGGCCTGTTACATGTTGGAAACCTGTTCAGAAGAGTTAAACTTGAAAGATGTCATAATTTATAGCAGAAAGGACAAAAGTCCGCCAGTCAATCAATAAGCATTTATTATGTGTCTACTATGTTCTAATGACTGGAGAAACCAAGCAAGGCAAAGGGCAGGCAGTCTCTGCTATCAAGAAACTCATAATCTAATGAAGGAGAAACCATGCAAATAACAATGTGCAAACAAGCTTCATAGAGGATAACTTGGAGATTGCCCTAGAGGGAAAATAATAATATTTAGAGAGGGGTGGGAAAGGTTTTCTGGATATGGTGTGATTTTTATTGGGGTTTGAAGGCAGGTATAACAAGTCTAAGACCTAGAATAAATCTGAGTCCTGAGATATATCCCCTCTCCATTGCAAGTCCAAAATGATTAGTATAGTGCAGTGATATGGGGGAGGGGGTAGAACGGGGGCAGTGCACTGGATTTGATTTGCCCTATATTCACAGTGGTTCTACTATTTCATCCCTATATCATTTATACATGTCTCTGGGTCTCAGTTACCTTATCTGTAAACCGGAAGGGTTGAACTAGATAACCCATAGATTGCCCGACTTATCAGGGGTCACATATAGATTTTTTTTTTAGTTTTTGCTAGACAATGGGGTTAAATGGCTTGCCCAAGGCCACACAGCTAGGTCATTATTAAGTGCCTAAGGCCGGATTTGAACTCAGGTACTCCTGACTCCAGGGCCGGTGCTCTATCCACTGTGCCACCTAGCTGCCCTACATATAGATTTTAATAAAAGATTGGACACTCCTGCCTTAGAAAATCCCTTCCAGTACTATGAGCCTATTAAACTTGAAGAGAGATATATAACTTGGGTGAAAACTAGAAAGCTATTTTTAAGGACTTTACTAATGCTAAGAGTTTAAGTTATACAACTAAGATGTATTTGAGGTAGAATTTAAACCTAGTCTTTTCTAACTCCAAGTTCAATACTCTATTTCCATAAAACTCGAAAATAGAAAGAACAAAATAAAATTCTGTGGTGACTACCCTGTTTTTGTCAAAGCTTTTGAATTTCTGACAGTTTCTGTATTTGCCTAAATGATGCCTAGTTTGCTAGAATCTTTTTCATTTTCCTTTTGAGAGGGTTATTGGCATCCCAATCATGGTTTGAATGTTCTGTCATCTACTACACAGAAGAAAAAGACAGGATGGGGATTGACATTGAGCCAGTTCATGATCGGCCTAAGATGTGTCCTAGTTCTTTTTCTGATAATGGTGAAAAGGCACTCTCCTTGTAGTCTGGGGTAACTATGACTGCTTTCAACTCCCCCCCCCCCACAAATTCCTCACTGTTCCAGAAGGATTCTGGGTCCCAGGGAATCGCAAAGAAGTAAGGTCAAATAATGATAGACTTAGACCTACAATGCATGATTGATGAGAAGACCTGTCTTTATTTTTCATTTTTATTCCAATGGAGAGAACTCCTCCCCTTCTTCTAAAGTGCCTCTAGTGGGTTAGAACCTTGAAAATGTTTCCAGTTAACTAGGAAGTTGTTTGACCCATGTTCAATTACAGAAGAGGAAAAATGAATGGTAGTGTACCTCATGGGGGAGGATAATTGTGTTAATTAATGTAAGAGTGGTGAGAATGTACACCAATAGGAAAACATTGCAAAGATGAATTTTGGCATGATGTTAAGAATAGTTTCTGGGGCAGCTAGGTGGCGTAGTGGATAAAGCACGGACCCTGGAGTCAGGAGTACCTGGGTTCAAATCCAGTCTCAGACACTTAATAATTACCTAGCTGTGTGGCCTTGGGAAAGCCACTTAACTCCATTTGCCTTGTAAAAACCTAAAAAAAAAAAAGAACAGTTTCTGAACAATTCCAACTGCTCAATGGAGTGATGGGTTGCAAATAAATAGTGAGTTCCTCTTCACTAGCTATCTTTAAGCAGAAACTAGATGATCCTGTGTTATATTGTGATTATGTAACTGTTGCAGTTTTTTTAAGTCTTAATATGTGTCAATACCTCTCACCTGAGCCACCAAGTGCCTCAATTTGGAAGGAAACAAGACACTAGCATCTGAGAAATAGGGTGTCTCAGCTTTGTTCTAATTGTGAACATAATCATTTCTTCCACCATATGGCAAATTACACTTCTTTTATAGCTTTTTCAGCACTTCAGAATTAAACAGCAACTTTCCTGGGTAACCTGCCAGTTTTTCATTGCCTATAATAACAGCTGCAAATTCAGTTTTTCCAGGAGGTGAGAAGCATTTGTCAAGACAAGCTTCCAAATAGATGGAATATAATAGGACTGGGAAGATGACAGAAAGTCCTACCACATTCATGAAAGATTTGCCATGACCATATTTGCCATAGACCATAGAGAAGAATGGTCTAGTCTAGAAGCTTCTATGAATAGCACCAGGAGTCCTTTGACCAGTCAGTAGTTATCCAGTTAAGAAAGATAAGGAAAGCTCTTGAATCTGGAAATCCTCAAATCTTGAAAGAATGCTGCAAAATGGTCAAAACAATGTTATAAGGGGAGGAAGAATAGCAAAAGGTCAAGTTACAGAAAAATTCACTCTTAATTTACCCATCAAATAATTATTGAGCAAAACTACTGTTACGTACTATAGAGCACAGAAAGTGAGGACAATATTTCAGATTTTCTTTTTAAGGTGGGAGGAGGCTTAAAGATATCCCTTCAAGCATAAAAAAATCTCTTTCACTAAATGATATACAGAAGTTTTCTGAAGCTTTGACCAGCCCATGTCAAGCCACTGAAGCTAATAAGGTCATCTGAGTATATTACTTGCCAGATATACTGACTTATTAGTTCACCTATATACATGATGTTTCATCACCAACTTCTGTGGCTTTATACTGACTGACACTCTTATCTCAAATATATTTCTTCCTCATTTCTTCATGCATAAAATTGCATAAAACTTCCTTCAAGATTCAACTTAATATCCTTAATACTGATTCATTCTTCACTGGCCCACATCCATTTGCTCTATGATTGTCTCCCTGAAAATGACTTGATGTTTACTGTGTAATATTTTTGTATTTACTTTTATGGATAGGTGGTATTTTTCCTCAAAAGAAAGTAAACTACTCATGGTTAAGAACTGTTTCATTTTTGTCTTCATATTAATGCAAGGTAAAATGCTTTGTCCATGAAGTACTTAATAAATATTTGTTGACAGATGGAACCTGAAGAAAGAAGGTCTTTGCTTCAAATGGACTCTAGAGGAAAGCCTATGGAAATTCAAAATTTCTGTACATTGCAACAAATAGTTCAAACTGCACTTAAAAAGGGGTCTATGACTATGTCCTGCTAACAAAATATGTCATTTTCCCCCAATTAGAATTTAAAAATATTTTAGAACAGGGTCTATTTACTATTCCATCTGTAAGATTTGGTATAGTGCTTTCCACATAGTAAGCACTTAATACATGATTCTTCATTCAGCTATCTTTTTTCCTTTCTTCATTTCTTTTGTTCCTCATTCTGCCCCTCCGTCCTTTTGTATTAGCCTTCATCTCTTCTTCCCTCCCTCCCTCCCTCCCTCCCTCCCTCCCTTCCTTCCTTCCTCCCTCCCTCCCTCCCTTCCTTCCTTCCTTCCTTCCTTCCTTCCTTCCTTCCTTCCTTCCTTCCTTCGTTCCTTCCTTCTTTCCATAGTCTTACCACTTCATATACCCTATGTTTCAGCTTCTTTCTTTTTCCTCCTTTTATCCTGGCCTCTGTTTCCTCCATGAATTAACACAGATCCTGATCTTTGCATTCAAACATGCTACTATTGATAAATTATTCTTCTTTTAATGTCAAGTTCAGGTGCCACCACAAAACATTCTTTATGCCCCCAGATGGAAGTTGCATCTTCTTCCTCATGATTTTGTCTATTGTTTTTTTGTTTTTAACATTTTATTTGAATCCTTCTCTTGACCCTATCGCATCTTATGTTGTACCATTTATAGCTGTTCACCTAAAGATCTTAACCCCTCAAATTAGAACCTTCTTTTTAAAAAAAAAACCCATCATTTATTTATTTTTCCAACTACATGCAAAGAAAGTTTTCAACTTTCATTTTTTTATGCTTAGTGCTCCATATTTCTCTCTCTCTCTTCCTTCTTCCCTTCCCTTGACAGTTAGTAATCTGATATAGGTTATACATGTACAACTATGTTAAATATAATTCCTTATTAGTAATGTTACAAAAGAAGAATAAGAACAAAAGGGGAAAAGACTGTAAGAGGAAAAAATAAAGCATAAAATAAATTTTAAAAATTGAAAATAGTATGGTTTGGCCTGTTTAGACTCTATAATTCATTTTCTAGATGTAGCATTTTTTTGTCATAAATCCTTTAGAATTATCTTTGATCATTGTCCTACTAAGATGAACTGATTCCATCAGTTGATCATCTCACAATGTTGCTGTTAATGTGTACAATGTTCTTCTGGTTCTGTTTACTTCATTTAAGTTCAGTTCATACACATTTTTTCCAGGCTTTTCTGAAGTCCTCCTGTTCATGATTTCTTAGGTTCTTGCTCTTCTTTATCAAAGAAGTCCAAAATTACATCATCATTATGTTTGGGACAAATTACTGTCTGACTGTGGTTGACCAGACTGATAAGAGCTCAGAATGCTCTACCACAGGTCAGGCACAAATAGTTCAAGTGAATCCCTAGGATGTTTATTTTAAACTTACACACACACACACACACACACACACACACACACACACACACACACATACATATATGTATGTAATTTTCTTTGAGCTACTTCAATTTTGCCTTGCTCATAGAACTCAGCACACTCATTAATGAAGGTATGCTATGCTATGCAGTCCTATACCAAGGACTCCCATGTTGCACAATCAATTCTGAAGCTCTTAAGAGAGACCTTCAGGGTGTACTAGTATTATTTCTTCTGATCTTGTGAGCCCTTGCACTATTTGAGCTCTCTGTAGAATACTCTTTTGGCAAGCATTCTTCTGATATTCTAGCAATGTGACTAACCCTTCGTTGTTGCACTCTCTGAAGCATTATTGGAAGGGTAGGCAGTTTAACTCAAGAAAGGACCTCAGTGTCTGGTATTATTTACTGCTAGGGGACCTTCTGAATTTTCCTAAGACAATTTAAATGAAAGCAATTCAGTTTCCTGAAATGGCACTGGTATACTGTCCAGGTTTCACAAGCATTTAGAAATGAGGTCAGCACAACAGCTCTCTAGACCTTCAATTTGGTAGTCAGTCTAATACTTCTTCTCTCCCACACTTTCTTTTGGAATATCCCAAATACTGAGCTAGCTCAGGCATTGCATGTGTCAACCACGTTGTCAATGTGTACCTCCCTGAGAAGAATACTGGCAGGGTGTATTTCTCCATTGGCTGTAATCGATGCTTCCACATAAGGATGGTGTGGTGCTGGCTGATGGAGCACCTGTGCTTTCTTTATTTTGTTAACAACACAAAATTAACACAAGCAGCAGAGAAATGAACCATGTTTTGTTGCATCTCAGTTTCAGAAGCTGTATTGAGTGCACAATTATCTACAAACAGAAGTTCATGCACCAACACTCCCTCCACTTTGATCTTGGCTTTAAGTTGGCTTCAAGTTGGAGAATTTGCCATGAGTGTGGTAGCTGATCTTGAAGCTGTGTTCATCCTTAGTGAAGGTGTTTGATAACATAATTGAAAATTCCATGCTAAAAAGTATGGGGGCAAGGACACATCCTTATTTCACTCCATCAGTGACTGGGAAATCTCAAGAGCATTGTACAATATCTTTTTAAAAAAATTAATTTATTTTCATCCACATGCACATGTATATATCTTTTTTTAATGTTTTTTGCAAGGCAATGGGGTTATGTATCTTGTCCAGGGCCACCCAGCTAGGTAATTATTAAGTTTCTGAGGTTGGATTTGAACTCAGGTACTCCTGACTCCAGGGCTAGTGCTCTATCCACTGCACCACCTAGCAGCCATGCACATGGATATCTTTAAGGAACGAAATTTTCCTTCTACTTGCCTTCCCATCCCATTCCCCTCAGCAGAGAACAGTCAGTTTAGCATTGTACATACATATATATTTTGTTAAAAATGTTTACAGATTAGTAATTTTTTGGTATGAGGAATTAGGATTAAAGGAAAAAGATATATAAGAGATAAATTTTATAAAGTGTTCATCAGATTCTGAAGGGTTGTTTTTGGCGGTTTAGTTTTGTTTTGTTTTGTTTTTCTTCCTCTGGATGGGGATAATATAATACAAAGCCAGTCTAATACAATTGTCCTACCTCACTGAACTGCTGAGAGGAGCTGCTTCCATCAAGGTTGTTCATCTCAAAATGTTTTTGTTGATGTGCACATTGTTCTCTTGGTTCAATGCTGCTTTAGAGTTAGACCAATTATGGTTTCTATAGAACAATAGCATTCCATAGTATTCATGTATCATAACTTGTTTATTCATTTCCAAATTAACGGGCATCCCCTCAATTTCCAATTCTTTGGCACCTCAAAAAAGAGAAGCTATGGATATTTTGGAACATGTAGAACTTTTCCCTTTTTTATAATTTCTTGTGGATATTGACTTAGAACTGGAATTCCTGGGTCAAAGGGTGTGAACAGTTTTATTTCTCTTTGGGCATAGTTCCATATTGCTCTCCAGAAAGGTTGGGATTTGTTCACAACTTCACCAGCAATGCATCAATGTCCCAATCTTCTCACAACCTCTCCAACATTAATCATTTTCCCTTTTTCTCACCTTGGCCAGTCTGATAGGTGTGAGATGATACCTCATTTTTGTTTTAATTTGTATTTCTCTAATCAATAATCATTTGGAGTATTTTTTCATATATAGTTCATATATAGTTTTAATTTCTTCATTTGAAAACTGTCTGTTCATATCTTTTGATCATTTATCAATTGGGGAATAACTTGTGACCTTATAACTTTGACGCAATATTCCATATATTTTTGAAATGGGTTCTTTATCAGAACTCATGGTTGTGAAGATTTTTCCCAGCTTTCTGCTTTCCTTCTTATTTTGGTGGCATTTATTTTATTAATGATTTTTTTAATTTAATAAAGTCAGAATCATTTATTTTGCAATTTATAATGTGCTCTAAATCTTGTTTGGACATAAATTTATCCCCTTTCCATAGACCTGATAGAGTATTTCTTCGTCTATTAATTTATCTATGGTATCACTCTTTATGTCTAAATCCTGTACCCATTTTGACCTTAAATTGGTATAGAGTGCGAGATGTGGATCTTTGTCTAGTTTTTGCCATACTATTTTCCAGTTTTCTCAATAATTTTTGTCAAATAGTGAGCTCTTATCCCAGAAGCTGATGTTTGTGAATCTGTCAAATAATAGATTGCTTTAGTCATTTACTGTGACTTCTTTTGAAACTATCCTAATCCACTGATCCATTGCTCTATTTCCCCAGGCAGTTTTGATGACTACTGATTTATAGTATAATTTTAGATCTGGTGGAGCTAGGCCATCTTCCTTCACATTTTTTTTCCATCAGTTCCCTTCCTACTCTTGCCCTCTTGTTGCACCAGATGAATTTTGTTACTATTTTTTCTAGGTCAGTAAAGTAGTAATTTGGTAGTATGATTGCTATGGCATTGAATAAGTAATTTAATTTAGGTAGAATTGTCATTTTTATTATATTAACTCAATCTAACCATGGCTATTTGATATTTTTCCAGTTATTTAGATCTGATTTTATTTGGGTGAGAAGTGCTTTCTAATTGTGTTCATACAGTTTCTGGGTTTAACTTGGAGGGTAGATTCCCAAGTATTTAATGTTGTCTGCAGTTATTTTGTTTTATTTTAGGATTTTTCAAGGCAAATGGGGTTAAGTGGATTGTCCAAGGCCACACAGCTAGGTAATTATTAAGTGTCTGAGGTTGGATTTGAACTCAGGTACTCCTGACTCCAGGGTTGGTGCTCTATCTACTGTGCCACCTAGCCACCCCTACAGTTATTTTAAATAGAATTTCTCTTTCTGTCTCTTTCCCTTGGGTTAAGTGCCTTGTCCAAGGTCACACAGCTTGGCAATTATGAGTTTGAGATCAGATTTGAACTCAGGTCCTCCTGACTCTAGGGCCAGTGCTCTAGCCTCTGCGCCACCTAGTTGCCTCCACCCATTTATATTTGAAATGCTCTGAGTTTATTACAAAATATTTTATGATTTTTACATCAATATTCATTAGGGAGATTGGTCTATAATTTTCTTTGTTTTGGCTCTTCCTGGTTTAGTTATAACTACCATGTTGGTGTCATAAAAGGAGTTTGACAGAACTCCTTCCTGTCCTACTTTTAAAAATAGATTATGTAGAATCAGAATTAATTGCTCCTTAAATGTTTGGTATAATTCACTTGTAAATCCATCTGAAACTGGAGAAATTTCTTAGGGAGTTTATTGATGGTTTCTTCAATTTATTTTTCTGAAATGGGGTTAAGTGATATATTTCATCTTCTTTTAATCTGCACAGTTTGCATTTTTTTAATATTAATCCATTTCACTCAGGTTATTCAATTTATTAGCATACACCTTGGAAAAGTAGTTCAGAATTATCTCTTTAATTTCCTCTTCATTGGTGATTAGTTCACCCTTTTCATTTTTGATACTGGTAATTTGATTATTTTTTCTTTTCTTTAAATCAGATTAAACAAAGATTTGTCTATTTCATTGGCTTTTTCATAAAACTAACTCAGTTTTATTTATGAGATTATTGGTTTTCTTGCTTTCAATTTTATTAACTTCTTCCTTGATTTCCAGTATTTCTATTTTGGTATTTAATCGGGATCTTTTTTGTTTGTTTGTTTGTTTTGTTTGCAGGGCAATGGAGTTAAGTGACTTGCCAAAGGCCCCACAGCTAGTTAATTATTAAATGCCTGAGGCCGGATTTGAACTCAGGTACTCCTGATTCCAGGGCCAGTGCTCTATCCACTGAACAACCCAGCCACCCCTAATTGGGGATCTTTAATTTGATCTCCTCTTTCTCGATTTTATTCATATAGGCATTTAGAGATGTAAAGTTCCCCCTCAAAACTGCCTTGGAGATATGTTTTTTCTCTCAACATATTCAATTTCAATCTATGCATAAAATGGAAACAATGTAAATTATTGTATAACATGGAAATAATGCCTTCTCTGGGGCAAATGGGGGATGGAAAAGAGGATAGGGGAAAGATTGAAAAATTCAATGCTTTACCAAAAATTAAAGATAGAAAATATTATCATGTATGATTGGAAAACTATATAAAAATTGCCTTGCCTGCATCCCATAAATTTTGGTATGGTATTTCATTGTTATCATTTTATTGGACATAATTATTAATTATTTCTATTATTTGATGTTTGATTCACCCATTATTTAAGATAAAGTTATTTAGGGACAGTGAATGGAGCACTGGCCCTGGAGTTAGGAGGATCTGAGTTCAAATTTGACCTCAGACATTTAATAATTACCTAGCTGTGCAGCCTTGGGCAAGTCACTTAATCTCATTGACTTACAAAAAACTAAAAAAAGATTGAGTTATTTAATTTCCAATTAGTTCTTGGTTTATCATTCCATGACATTATATTCCATGTAATTTTTATTGCATCATGGTCTGAGAAGTATGTATTTATTATTTCTGCCTTTCTGCTTTTGATAATAAGGTTTTTGTGTCCTAGTATATGGTTAATTTTAGTGTCGGTTTCATGTACTGCCAAGAAAAAGGTAAACTCTTTTCTATCCCCAATAAGTTTTTCCCAGAGGTCTATCATCTCTGTTTTCTAAGATTTAATTCACCTTCTTAACTTCCTTCTTGCTTATTTTCCTGTTAGATTTATCTAGTTCTGAGAGGAGACTGAGGTCTCCCATTGTTAAAGTTTTACTGTTTATGTCTTCTTGTAATTCACTTAGCTTTTCCTCTAGTAATTTTTATGCTATACCACTAGATGCACACATGTTTAGTAATGATATAGCTTCATTTCCAATGGTGCCTTTAAAGAACATATAGTTTTCTTCCTTATCCCTTTTAATGAGATTGGTTTTTGCTCTTACTTTATCTGAGATTAGGATCACTACCCCAGATTTTGTTACTTCATCTGAGACATAATATATTTTGCTCCAATTTTTTACCTTTACCCTATATGTATCTCTGCTTCAAATGTGTTTCCTCTAACAACATATTGTAGGATTCTGATTTTTAATTTATTCTGCTATCCACTTCCATTTTGTGGGACAGTTCATCCCATTCACATTTACAGTTAAGATTACTAATTATATATTTCCCTTCATGCTATCTGTCTTCATTTATATTTTTCTCTTTCCTTTTCTCTTATTCCTCCTCACCATAATTTTACTACCTTCCACTTTTGACTTTTTAAAAAAAAAATTAATTTTCAGTTGATTTTCACTTATACCTTTGCCTTTCCTTTCTTCAGTCCCTTCTTCACTTCCCTTATCTTTCCTTTTTCCAGCCCCCCCACCTCCCTGTAGATTAGGTTAGATTTTTAAACTCAGTGGTAATGCATCTTGTTTCCTCACTGGGCTAAGCTTATTGAAGAGAATTTACTCAGCATTCACATTCTCTCTTCTTTCCCTTTAAAAATTATAAATCTTTGTGCCTCTTCTTTTGATGTTATTTATCACTCTGATATTATTAATCAGGTATTATCAATTCATGGTTTGATTATTTGATTGCTTTACAAGCTCATATTGTTATCAAAGTATCATCACAAATTGTTTGCTTGAGTACTTGTTAAGCAGCTTTCACTCAAATTGCATAAAATTATAATTATAATCATGTTTTCCTTACCCCCTTTTCAAGTATCTTTCAACTGCACACAATCCTCCTAATGGGCCAAAATTTGCTCCAAAGCCATATCATTTCTTAAACTATATGTACCCCTCCTCCACAGGTCTGTTTTCTCTCATATTACCCCCCTCCTTCTGCCCCACCTGGGGCAGGGTGCTTAACCCCTTGTTAAGTCAAGCATGGGTTAAGATCTGATTAACTGCAAGAATCTTAGTAGGGGGCTCTGGAGGTCTCACTTGAGAACTTTACAAATGATTGTAAGTTACAGAGACACTGTCTCAGGACTTCACAGTTTATGATGCTCTCATTAGACAGGGTGCTAAACACAGTAGAATTAAAGTAGGTCAAAGGATGATAAGACACTTAAGTTTAAAGTTAACACCCCTGCTTTTCTTCAGGTCTTTGTCTCAAACATGGTGACATGGACCACTTCAATGGAAAGATAAGAGCCAGTTATACCCATATCCTTTAGGTTCATTCTCTTCAACTATGTTCTACCCTTTAAGTATCCTAAGGGAAGTAAAGTTCTAAAGAATTAGAAGTGTTATATCTTCCCTTTTAGAATTGTATGCAATTTCATGGTCTTGTACAACATTTTTTTTTGTTTTGTTTTATTTTTCTTCCCTTTTTAATTTACCTTTTTTAATGCAACTCTTGAGCTGTTTATTTTAATTTTCTGATTAGTTCTTGTCTTTGTGTCAGGAAATTCTTGAAGTCTTATATTTCATTGAACATTTATCTTTTTCCCCTGACAGTATATTCTGGATTTTGCAGAATAGTACATTCTGGGTTGTAACCCCAGGTCCTTAGCTCTCTGAAATGTTATTCCAGTTCTTTTGATCCTTCAGTGTTGGGGCTGATATGTCCTGTGGTAGTCTAATCGTGTTCCCTTTGTATTTGAATTGTTTTCTTTTTTTCTGCTTGCAATACTCTTGCCTTTATTTAAGGATTCTGGAATTTGGCTAAATAACCATATGATTGTCTCAGTACTATCTATTCATTTTACCTTTATAGAGATGGAAGATGGAGGCATCCTTGAATTCTTGGGGATACCCTTTTCATGCCATACAACCTGAAAAATTTCAGTCAGTTTTTGAATGAGCAATGGCTCCCTCCCCACCCCTACCCATAAACTTGTAGTTTTCAGCTGGAATAGAATCAGCACAAGGTGCTTTGCCACTTTAACAGATCCTATTGGCATACAAAACTGCTTCTTCACTTGGAATTTCAGCTAGAGACTGATTGACTTCAACCTGAGGTAAATGGTCAATGGCTTCTGCATTGATTGATGATGATTTGTTAAGCATACCATGGACGTGTTCAGTTCATCTCTCTAAGATCATGTCCCTATCATTAATCAATGTGGATCCATCAGCACTGAATAGTTGAGATGCATCATAGGTCATTGGCTCATAAATAGCCTTCAGGACATCATAAAGTATTTTGGTTTGTTACTGTGTGCATAAAACTGAATTTCATCTGCCTCCTTACTAAACTAAGAGTCCTGGATCCCTCCAAACTTGAATTGTACTTTTCTTCTGATGGAAATAAATGCTGTCATCTTAGAAATGAATGCGCTATACTTCTGGTTAATCATACATTGCATCTGTCATTCTCACATCCTGTTTGTCTCTTCTCCTTACACTCACACAGTTTAATAGAAGCCAATGTTTGCTATGAGGGTGCATTGAGCAAGTTTATTTTTTTTGGGGGGGGGTTGCATTTAGGTTAAGAGAAGACAGTGTTTGTGATGAGAAGCCTTTAGTAGTAGGTGATCATTGATGTTGCTATTTTCAACTTCATTCCTACCAAGGATGCCCTGCCATTTCTGGTAATATGAACCTACTCCAGCATTAAAGTCACCCCAAAGTATGAGTTTATTCTCTTTTAGTACATTGATGATAAGGGTCTCCTGGTCTTCATAAAATTTATCTTTAACTTCATCAGTGTTCATCACGTTGGGAGCACAAGCACTGATGATAGTGGCATGGAATTTTCCTGTAAGTGGTAATCTTGTCATGAGTCTGTCATTTGCTCCTTTTAGTAGGCATTCAAAGGTATTGACTAGATTGGTTTTGATTGCAAAGTCTACTGCAGTTTCACTACACTTCCCTTCACTGTGGTAACTCCAGGTAAAAAAAAAGTGTATCCAGTTCCAACCTCAGTCATCTGGTCTTCATTTGCCGGCCTAGTTTCTTTCAGGGCTGCTATTTGGATATGAAATCTCCTGAGTTCTTTCACAACAAGAGCTGTTCATCTTTCAGGTCTATTGGATATTGTGTTGTCTATGAGTGTGCACACATGCCACACTGTGGGATCCCCCCGCCATTAAACGGTAATCAAGCCAGAGTTAGGAAGCAGACAAATTTTAGAGTACCTTTTCTAGCTGCTTGTGCACATCAGGAGGTGAGCAGTGCAATCCTTCAAAGGGCTGCTAAGTCACTCACAGGGCTGCTGAATCTCACTGTTCCTTTCAGTGGGCAAACAACCCTATGGCCTGGGCTATCTGTGTGTAGGGTTGTGACTACAACTCCCAGTATTTCAGCACCTGCTGCTTCATCACTTGCCTCTTGCAACAGGACTTTGAGGAGTGGTAAATATGGGTGATATTTTTTGGTGTGTGTGTGTGTGTGTGTGTGTGTGTGTGTGTGTGTGTAAATTGTATTTAAGTGAGGTAGAGCTGCATGAAGTTATCCACCTCACTCTCTCTTCCAAAGTCATCATGATCCAGTGTGGTAAGACAGAGTCAAGACAACTTGTAACGGCTTAGGTGCAGTGAATGATCTTGGGGTTATCAATGTCTAACCAAGTCCCAAGTGCTCCACAACACTTGCTTTGGCTGCCTTCATGGCCAATGGAATTAAATGTTCTTATCCACCCAGTTCACAGTGGAAAGACTTCACATGCTTGGGGTAGATACTCCCCACAACTCACTGATGTATTTTAGATTCCTTCCATTACCCTCACTCTGTTTTAACCTGCCTCCCAAAACAGTTTACCAGAGTGTTGTCACTGTGCATGCTACAGTTACTTGGAGCCATAGGTAAGAGTTAGAAGGCTCAGGTGGGCATTAAAGGTAAAAAGCAACCCTAAAAAGGGTTTGGCAGCTCTCATACCAAAGGTACTAGTCTTCCTTGAACATACCCAACAGAAGAATAACACTCCATCATATTCATATAACAGTTTGATTATCCATTCCCCAATTGATGGGTGTCACTTCAATTTTTAATTCTTTGCTACTACAGAAAGAGCTGCTATAAATATTTTTGTACATGTGGCTCTTTTTCACTGTTTCACTTTTGGGAGGCAGATCTAGTAGTGACCTTGCTACATCAAAGGATATATAGTCTTATTATTTTTTGGGTATAGTTCCAAATTGTTCTCTAGAATGATTGGATTAGATCATGGCTCCACCACCAATGTAGAAAACAATGTATTTCAGTTTTTCCACACTCCCTCCAAAAGTGATCATCATGTTCCTTCTTTGTCACGTTCGTTAATCTGATAGAACTGAGGTGGCACCTTAGAGTTGTTTTAATTTGCATTTCTCTATCAATAATGATTTTGAGCTTTTTTCATATGTCTATATATAGCTGTAATTTCTTCATCTGAAAACTGCCTTTTCGTATCCTTTGACCATTTATTAATTGGGGAATAACTTGTATTCTTATAAATTTGACTGTGTTTTCCATATATTTCAGAAATGAGTTTATTGTCAGAAATACTATCTGGAAAAATCTTTTAATCTTGGTTGCATTGGTTTTATTTGTGCAATTTTAAAAAATTTAATGTAATCAAAATTGTGCCTTTTGCATTTATTCTTATGCTCAGTTGTTTTTTCCTAATCTTTTTTTTTAAAAGACACGGGTGCTGAATTTTGTCATTTTTCAATATCTATTGAGCTAATCATGATTTCTGTTGAATTTACTTTTTATCTTGTCAAGTATGTTCATTTTTTCCTAATATTGAATGATTCCTGGTACAAATCCTACTTGATCATAATAGTGATCACTTGCTGTAATCTCTTTGCTAATATTTTATTTAAGATTTTTGCAACAAATTCATTGGGAAAAGTATCTGGATTGGCTCTTCCTCATTTAGGTATCAGCACCATATTTGTGTCATTAAAGAATTTTTTCAAATAGTTTATTTAGAATTTGAATTAGTTGTTCTTTAAATGTTTGGTAGAATTCAATTGTAATTTCATCTGACTCTGGAGAGTTTTCTTAAGGATTTTATTGATAATTTGCTTAATTTATTTTTCTGAAATGTCACCATTTAAGTATTTTATTTCTTCTGCCAATCTGAAAAATTTATATTTTTTGTAAATATTCATCTATTTTACTTTTTTTTATTAAAATCGACTCAGTTTAATTTATTAGGTCAATAGTTTTCTTACTTTCAATTGTATTAATATTTCTTTTGATATTCATAATTTCTAGTTTGATATTTAGTAGGAGATTTTTAATTTGTTCTTTTTTATTTTGTCTAACCTAATTTCTTATTTTGGTGAAACCTAATTTCTTCCAAACTGATATCTAATTATTTTGGAACCTACTAGTTGGGGTTTTGAGTTATTGAGCTATTAGGTTCATTTGCTTCTTTTTTTCCCCAACTGATATTTTATTTTTCCAATTACATGTTATGAAATTTTGCAACATTCATCTACATGTAAATGCAAACTTATGTTATATAATTGCCTTCCACTATCCCTTCTCACCTAGTCCCCTCAGCAGTGAATAGTATGGTAAGTAATATACATATGCATTTGTGTTTAATATGTTTACAGATTAGTCATTTTCTGTATGAGAAACTAAGACTGGGAAAAGAAAGAAAACTATAAGATAGGATGGACCATATGAGAAAATTTTTTAAAAAGTGAACATAAGTGTTCATTCAGATTCTGTAGGTTTCTGCTTTTTTTTTTTTTGCTTTTCTTCCTCTGGATGTGGATAGTGGTGCCCGTAACAGTTCTCTTAGGTTTGTCCTACCTCTCTGAACTACTGAGAGGAGCAGCATCATTAAGGTTGATCAACTCAAAATATGGTTGTTAATGTGTACAATATCCTTTTGTCTGTTTCCTTCATTCAGCATCAGTTCCTATAATTCATTCCATGCTTCTCTAGAGTACAAACATTCATGGTTTCTTATAGAACAACAGTAATACAAAACATTCATACACCATATTCTGCTCAGGCATTCCCCAATTGATGGATATCTCCTCAATATCCAATTCTTTGTCACTATAAAAAGGGATGTTATACATCACCTGTACAAAAATATTCATAGCAGCCCTTTTTGTGGTGGCAAAGAACTGGAAATCAACTAAGTGTCTTTCAGTTGGGGAATGGCTTAGCAAACTGTGGTATACGTATGCCATGGAACACTATTGTTTTGTTTTTAGAAACCAGGAGGGATGGGAATTCAGGGAAGCCTGGAGGGATGTGTATGAACTGATGCTGAGTGAGATGAGCAGAACCAGAAAACACCATACACCCTAACAGCAACATAGGGGCAATGATCAACCTTGATAGGCCCACTCATTCCATCAGTGCAACAATCAGGGACAATTTGGGGCTGTCTGCAATGAAGAATGCCATCTATACCCAGAGAAAGAACTGTGAAATTTGAACCAAGGACCAAGGACTATTAATTTCAATTTAGGAAAAAAATTGATATCTTATTGTCTGATCTTACTATCTCTTATACTTTATGTTTCTTCCTTAAGGATATGATTTCTCTCTCATCACATTCAATTTGGATCATTGTATACCATGGAAAGAAGATAAAGATTGACAGATTTCCTTCTGTGGGGGTGGGGGTGGGGGTGGGGAGTAAGATTAGGGGAAAAATTGTAAAACTTAAAGTAAATAAAATCTTTTTAAAAAAACATTATCACTAAAATACAGATTTTCTTGTTTAAGAAAAAAGGGATGTTGCAAATATTTTGGAATATGTGGGATATTTCCCATTTTTTATGACTCCTCTGGTTATAGGTCTAGTATTGATAATGCTGGATCAAAGTGTATGATCAATTTTATTGTTCTTTGGATATGGTTCCTAATTGCTCTCCAGAAAGGTTGGATTAGTTCACCACTCCACCATGCTTGAATGTCTCAATTCTCTTCACCACAATGCTTGAATGTCTCAATTCTCACACAACCTCTCCAACATTGATCATTTTCCCCTTTTGGTCATCTTGGAAAATATGATAGGTGTGAGATGGAACCTCATGGTTATTTTAATTTGCATTTCTCCAAAAAGTAATGATTTGGACCATTTTTTCATATGATTGTATATGTAGCTTTAATTTCTTTATTTGAAAATGGCCATATCCTTTGAACATTTTTCAATTGGTGAATAACTTGTAATGCAATTGACTTTATATTTTAGAAATAAGGTCTTTATCAGAACTTCTAGATGTGAAAATTGTCAGCTTTCTGTATTCCTTTTAATCTTGGCAGCAGTGGTTTGATTAGTGCAAAATCTTTTAAATTTAATATAGCCAAATCATCCATTTTTAATTTATAATATACTCTATTTCTTGTTTGTCCATAATTTCTTTCCTTTCCCATAGTTTTAACAGATAGCGTATTTCCTGATCTGTTAATTGGTCTGTGGTATCACCCTTTATTTGTAAATGCTGTACCTTTTTTGACCTTATTTTGGTATAGGGTATAAGATGTGAATTTTTGTTTAGTTTTTGTCATATTACTTTCCTCTTTTCCCAAAAATTTTTGTCAAATAGTGAATTCTTATCCCAGAAACTAATGTCTTTGGGTAATCTGGTTTTTTTGTAGCTTTATCAGTTGCATGCCTAATTTATTGATCTCTTCTTTCTCTATTTTATTCATGTAAATATTTAGAGATATGTAATTTCCCACAATGAATGCTTTGGCTTTATCCCACAGGTTTTAGTATCATCATCATCATCATTTTCTTGAATTAAATTACTAACAATTTTTATGATTTGCTATTTGATTAACTCATTCTTTAAAATAAAGCTTATACTTTCCAATTAATTTTGGTCTATCTTTCTAAGGCCCTTTATTACACATGCATCTTTTTTTACATCATGATCTGAAAAAGGATGCATTTAATATTACTGCCTTTCTGAATTACATTATGAAGATTTTATGCCCTAATACATGGTCAATTTTTATATATCTACCATATACTGAAGGAAAAAAAAAAGGTGTATTCATTTCCTTCCTTATTTGTCTCCAGAGATCTATCATATCTAACTTTTCTAAAATTATATTCACCTCCTTTACTTTCTTCTTGTTTATTTTTCAGTTAAATTTATCTAATTCTGAGTGAAGGAGGTTGAAGGTCTCCACTTGTATAACTTTGTTGATCAATGTATTATTGTAATGCATTTAGTGTCTTCTCTAAGGATTTGATTGCTAAACCACTTGATGCATATATGTTTTCTAGTGACATGAATTAATTATCTATGATAATGCAGCTAGATGGTATAGTGGGTAAAGCACAAATCCTGAAGTCAGGAGGACCTGAATTAAAATCTGGTTTCAGATTTGATACATAATAGCTGTGTCCTTAGGCAAGTCACTTAACTCTGGTTGCCTCACTTTCAGAGACATTTCCAATCATCCTGATTCATATCTAACTATTGGAACCATAAGACTCTGAAAGAAAATGTCAGGCTGGTGACTTAGCACAACACTCCCTCACTCACATCCAATTCAAGTGCTTGTCTTGGCATAATCTCCCTGATGTCATGGTTTTCTTCAATAATGAAGGACAAATGGGACGGCTAGGTGGCACAGTGGATAAAGCACCAGAGGAGTCAGGAGTACCTGGGTTCAAATCCTGTCTCAGACACTTAATAATTACCTAGCTGTGTGGCCTTGGGCAAGCCTACTTAACCCCATTTGCCTTGCAAAAACCTAAAAAGAAATAAGGAAGAACAAATAACAACAGTAAAAATGCCATGTCTTAGTAAGATGTAGTTTCTTTTCTTATCCCTTTTAATGAGATCTATTTTTTGCTTTTTCTTCATCTGATTTATGAAATGCTACCCCTGCTTTTTGTTAATTCAGCTGAAACATAAAAATTCCATTCTATGCTTTTACCTTTTAGTTGCATGTATCTTTTTGCTTAAAATGTACTTCTTTTAGTCAACACATTGTTAGTTTCTAATTTTTAGTCCACTCTACTATCTTCTTCCATTTTCCCCTTCACATTTACAGTTATGATTATTACCTCCATATTACCTTTCATCCTGTATTCCTTTCATTTGAACTTCCTCTCTCCTTTTACTGTAGGCCTCCTAACCAGTATTTTGCTTCTGACTTCCACTTCCCTCAATTTGTCCTCCCTTCTATCAGCCCTTTCCTTCTTTCTCCCTCACCCCTTCCCTTCTGTCCATCTCCTGTAATAGATCCTTTGCACTTCTTCATGTGATGTAATTTACCCTCGTCTGTCTCCCTCTTCCTCCCTTCCCAGTACAGATTTTTTTAGAAGTCTTAATTTCTTGTATCATCTCATCAAAATCATATCAAGCCCATACCTTCTATCTAATAGAGATACAGTTCTCAAAAGAGTTATGAGCATCATACTGCAATGTAGGGAAGAAAATGTTATTGAATAACATTCTTTTTCTTTCCCCCTGTTTAGTTTTTTAGGTATATATTTAGTCTCATGCTTGAAGATCAAATTTTGTATTCAACTCTGATCTTTTCATCAGGAAAACTTGAAAGTCATCTTTTTCATTGAATGTAAATCTTTTCTCCTTTAAGAGTATGTTCAGTTTTTCTGTGTACTTTAATCTTGGTTTCAATCCAAGTTTCTTTGTACTCTGTATAAAAAGTCTTTGATCTTTTATATTGATGATACCAAGTTCTGTTAATCCTGAGTTTGACCGAGGATTTCCAGGGTGGAGCCCAGAGGGCAGCATGAAGCTAGCATGCTCCCAGAGCTTTTCCCTACCAAAGATCAATGAAACCTCTACTCTGGCATTCAAACTACAGATCACACAAAGAAGAGAACATTCAAAGAAGTTTTCAACTGTAAACGTCATGGAGGATCTTCAGTGAATCTTTAGGGGGAAAAGGGGAAGTAAAGTCTAGGAGGTGGGAGAGTGGGAAAGCCAGCAGAAGGTTTATAGCCAAGTGAAATCCAGGTCCCAACAGCTTAAAAAGAGCAGAGGACCTGGCAGCTAGATAGCAAGCCAGCAAGGAGGACTACAGCTCCAAACAAAGTTTGGACCCTGAGAACACCAGGGTAAAAGACAAGATTGATTTGGGAACAAAGGACTGTTAAGTTAGGAACTGGACATAAAGGGAGGAAACTCTGCAAAAGCAAGGCCTGGACTGCATAGGTAACATCTTGGGCAACAACAATCCAGGGATCAGACTCCAGTGCCAGCAAAAGAAGCTTGGATCTATATTCCCTGTACCCCAGAAAGAGAGCGAAAACAGTAAAAATGAACAAAAGACCCATAAAGAGCAATCACTATATAAAAGTACTTTAGAAACAAAGTGACAGTAATGCCATGTCTGAAGAAGAAAGCAGTGAAAAATCACTCACAGAGGAATTAAAAAACAGTCTATAAATTAGACTCAAATACAAAAGTTCATCAAAGAGCTTTAAAAATAATTTAAGAACCAAAGAAGAAAGGAGGAAGAAAAATGGAAAAGATAAATGAAAGTCATGCAGGAAAGTTATGAAAACCTGACCAAAGAAATCAATTTCATTAATAGTAAAAATAATCAATTGGAAAAGAAAACACAGAAGCTAATGGAAGAAACTAAAACCCTAAAATTTAGAATTGAACACAATGAAACTACAAGAGTACAAGATTCCATCAAATAAAATAAAAAAGACTGAAAAACTGAAAAGAAAGGTAGTACCTTTTAGGAAAAATGACCTAGAAAATAGATCCAGGAGAGACAATCTACGAATCATTGGACTCCTAGAAAACCTGGATCAAGAAAATAACTTGGAAAATATCATGAAGGAAATTATAACGGAAAACTGTCCAAATCTACTAGAACAAGATAACAATATAACTATTGAAAGAATCCACAGAACTCCTGCAGAAACAGACCCCAAGATAAAAACTCCAAGGGCTGTAATAGCCAAATTTCAAAACTCTCAAATAAAGGAGTGGATATTGCAAACAGTATAAAGAAAACAATTCAAATAGAAAAGAAATACAGTTAGATTCACACAGGACCTATCAGTCTCAACAGTGAAGGATCCAAAAATTTGGAAAAACATATTTTGGGGAGCAAAAGACTTTGGATTACAACAAGAATGTAGTACCCTGCAAAATTCAGCATATAGTGTCCCTGAAAATGATAGATATTAAATGAAATAGAGAACTTCCCAAATTTCTGGTCACAAAGACCAGAACTGAAAAAAGAATCCAATTGTCAAAATACATAATTCCAGTGTCCCATTAAAAAAAATGAAAATTAAAAGAAGGAAAAAACAAAACCAAATGAAACTAATGTTGGTCAAGACCATCAAATTGTAAATAAACCTAAAAGGGAGGATGCAACACTTCTAATCCTTTAAAACTTCACTTGTCTAAGGATAATTAGAGTGCAGAATATAATTGAAGAGAATGAACCTAAAGGATATGGGTATAATTGCATCTTATCTCTTCATTGTAGAGGTCCAAGATGATATCACCATGTTTGAGACAAAAAGCCCTGAAATAAAGCAGGGGTGTTAGCTTCAAACCTAAGTTTCTCATCATCCTTTGACTCACTTTAACCACATGGTGCTTAACACCTTGTATAATGAGGGCATCATAAAATGCAAGAATATGGGTCAGTATAACTTGCAAACTTGTACAACTTACAATCATTTGTGAAGTTCTCAGGTGAGATCATTACTAAACATGTTTGCATGGAGTGGTATAGCATCTGGATTCCTAGAGGAAAAGTCAAGTAAATTACAAGGACATAGCCAGTAAAACTTTAATAATGGGAGACCTAAATCTCTCTATCTCCGAACTAGATAAATCTAGCAACAAAATAAACAAGAAGAAAGTTAAGTAAAAAAAAAAATCTTAGAAAACTTAGATTACGATAGACCTCTGGAGAAAACTGAATGGGGATAAAAAAGAATACACCTTTTTCTCAGAAGTCCATGGCACCTGCACCAAAACTGATCATGTACTAAGTCACAAAAGCGATATAATCAATGCAGAAAGGCAGAAATAATAAATACACATTTCTCAGACCATGATGCAACAAAAATTATATAAAATAAAGGGTCAGGGAAAGATAAACCAAGAACTAATTGGAAATTTAATAACTTTATCTTAAATAATGAGTAGATCAAAGAACAAATAATAGAAATTATCAATAATTATATCCAAGAAAATGATAATAAAAAGCCATCATACCAAAATTTATGGGATGGAGCCAAGGCAATTTTGAGGGGAAACTTTATGTCTGTAAATGTCTATATGAATAAAATAGAGAAAGAGGAGATCAATGAATTGGGCATGCAACTAAAAAAACTAGAAAAAGAACAATTTAACATCCCCAATTATATATCAATTCTGAAACTCTGAAACTCAAAGGAGAGATTAATAAAATTCAATGAAAACCAATGATTTCATAAATAAAACTAAGTTGGTTTTATGAAAATGTCAATAAAATAGACAAAACTCTTGTTAATCTGATTTAAAAAAAGAAAGAAGGTAATCAAATTAATAGTATCAAAATTGAAATGGGTGAACTAACCACCAAGGAGGAAGAAATTAAAGAGATAATTCAGAACTACTTTGCTGAACTGTATGCCAATAAATTGGATAACTTGAGTGAATGGATAAATATTTATAAAAATATAAACTACCCAGATTAAAAGAAGAGGAAACAAATTACTTACATAACTCCATTTCAGAAACAAATTTAAGAAATCATCAAAAAACTCCCTAAGAAAATGTCTTCAGGTCCAGATGGATTTACAAGTGAATTCTACCAAACATTTAAGGAACAATTAATACTGATTCTACATAAACTATTTTAAAAAATAAGAGAGGAAGGAGTTTTGTCAAACTCCTTTTCTGACACCAATGTGGTGCTGGTACCTTAACCAGGAAGAATGAAGACAAAGAAAATTTATAGACCAGTCTCCCTGATGAATTTTGATCTTAATTAATCTTAATTAAAATGTTAGCAGTGAGACTACAGAAAGTTATTATCGGATATTATACCATGATCAGTGTGGATTTACATCAGGCAGGCAGGGATGGCTCTACATTTGGAAAACATTCAACATAATAAAACATAGCAAGAGCAAAAGCAACAGAATCATATGATTATCTCCATAAATGCTGAAAAATCCTTCGATAAAATACAATACCCATTCATATTAAGAACACTAGAAATTTTAGGAATAAATTGTGTTTTCCTTAAAATAATAACTAGTATCTATCTAAAATTATTAGTAATATTATATGTAATGGGAAGAAATTTGGGGCATTTTCAATAAAATCAGGGGTGAAAACAAAGATGTCCATTATCACAAATACTATTCAATTATAGTATTAGAAATGCTAGTAGTAGCCATAAGCGAAGAAAAAGAAACTGAAGAAATCAGAATTGGCAATGAGGAAGCAAAATTTTCAATCTTTCCTTATGATATGATAACATACCTAGTGAACATGAGAAAATTATTTAAAAAACTCCTTTAAATAATTAAAAAATTAAGCAAAGTAGCAGAATATAAAATAAATCCACATAAATCATCAGCATTTCTATAGATGAACAACAAAGCCCAAGAGCAAGAGATAGAAAGAGAAATTCCATTTAAAATAATTACAGACAATATTAAATCCTTGGGAATTACATCTCAAGACAAACCCAGAAACTATATGAACACAATTATAAAGCACTCCTCAGCCAATTAAAGTCAGAAAATGTCAAATGCTCATGATTAGGTCAAGCTAATACAATAAATATAATGATATTATATAACATCATATTTTATATATACACATATAATGTATATAATAATATCTTAAAAATGACAATTTTACCCAAATTAAATGTCAAATGCTCATGGTTAGGTCAAGCTACTATAATAAAAGTGACAATTCTACCCAAATTAACTTACTTATTCAGCAAGTAATATCAATCACACTACCAAATAACTACTTTCCCCTAGCTAAGAAAAATGTAACAAAATTCATGTGGAACAAAAAAAGGTCAAGAATAGCAAGGGAACTGATAAAAAAAATGTAATGGAAGGTGGCCTGGATCTACCAAATCTCAAACTATACTATAAAGCAGTAGTCATCAAAACTGCTTGGTTCTAGTAATGAATTAGTTAATTAGAATAAGTTCAAAAGAAATTGCAGTAAATGACTACAGCAATCTCCTATTTGACAAACCCAAAGACCTCTGGGATCTTTGGGTTTAGGATCAGCCTCTGGAATAAGAATTCACTATTTGAAAAATTTGTTGAGAAAACTGGAAAATAGTATGGCAAAACCTAGGCATAAATCCACATCTCACACCCTATACTAAAATAAGAACAAAAGGGGGTACAGGATTTAGACATAAACAGAAATACTATGGATAAATTAATAGACAAAAATATACTCTATCTATCTGATCTATGGAAGAGGGATAAATTTATGACCAAACAAGAATTAGAGCACATTGTAAACTGCAAAATAAATGATTTTGGCTATATTAAATTAAAAAGGTTTTGTACTAATAAAATCAATGCTGCCAAAATTAGAAGGAAAGCCAAAAGCTGGGAAACAATCTTCACAATCAGGAAGTTCTGATAAAGGTCTCTTCTAAAACATATAACGAATTGCATCAAATTTATAAGAGTTATTCCCCAATTGATAAATGGTCAAAGGATATGAACAGTTATTGTCTAATGAAGAAGTAATAACTATATATAGTCATAAGAAAAACACTCAAATCACTATTGATTAGAGGAATGCAAATTAAAACAATGAGGTATCACCACACATCCATTAGATTAATCAAAATGAGAAAAAAGGCAGGTGTTCAATGTTGCAGAGGTTGTGGGAGGATTGGGACATTGATGCTTTGCTGGTGAAGTTGTGAATGAATCCCAACCTTTCTGGAGAGCAATATGGAAGTATGCCAAAGACTAATAAAACTGCTCATACCCTTTGATGCAACAGTTCCAATTCTATCTTTATATTCAGAAGAAATTATAGAAAATGTAAAAGTCCTACATGTTCCAAAATATTCATAGTAAAGTTTTTGTAGTGGCAAAATATTGGAAATTTAGGGGATGCCCATCAATTGCAGAATGGCTAAACAATTTATAGTATATGAATACTATGGAATAATACTGTTCTATAAGAAATCATATATACCTATAAGAAACCATAAATGGTCGAACTCTAGAGAAGCATGGGATGACTAATGGGATCTTATGCTGAGTGAAGGCAGTAGAACCAAAAGAACAAGGTATACATCAACAACAACATTATGAGATGAATCGCCTGGATGGAACCAGCTCTTCTTCGCAGTCTAGAGATCTTCCTGTGTTAGGGGAAGGGCCAACTCATGGACTGAGTTGGGAATGCTAGCAACTTGCTCACAACGTTTGGGATCATTGATCTATCCCACTTGCTCCACTGAACAGGGGGTCTGAGCTTCTTATATTGTAACTCTCTCAACTGGTCCAGAAAACCCACTAAGAAGGACCATAGCTACTGAAATTTGCTGAGACAAAAAGTCTCTGGCTAGCGCCTTCTCACCCTGCCATAATGCACACTGGTACTCTAGTCTCTGTTCATGCACTGGACTCTTTCTGCACTGGGCCATGCTCCCTGTCTACATTACTGAGATCTGTCTTAAGCTAATATACAAAAAATTCTCATGGGAAGGATTTTTTCCTTTTTTATTTCTGCTGGCATGTACTAGATGCATGTCTTTTGACTGAATGCTAGGCAAGCAATCTGATTTGAGTAATTATTGTTGTAAAGATAGAATTTTCCCACAAAGAATTTATCATTTTACTGGATTTAAGAGTCAATATATGTTAAAAAGTACCAGTTAGTATAAACAATTAGTTATTTAAGTGTAATCTTTGTCTGTTCTTTACAATATAATTTTTATACTTATGCTCAGCAGACTAGTTGGAGTGACTATAGGTGAACTCTTGTGGACAATCATTTTCTGCTTGAAAGTTAAATAAACAATCTAGTACTCATGGAAGAAGGAGGAATTGATTACAGGAAAATCCCTGCCTTAGGGAAAGGGGACTGAAAGATTGGGTTCATTCTAAATAATAAAATAAACCTCACAGACAGACCATTTGACGCAGGAGTTAAGAAAAGCTTAGATTTTAATTCAGCAGTTGTTCAAAGTTCCAAAAGTTACTACAAAGTGTTCACAAGTTACAAAACGCTCACAAAAGCTGCTAGCAAAGACAAGAAAGGGAAAAGAGGAAAGAGAAAGAAAACAACCATGAGATGTGACTGGGTTTAGACCCATGTAGATTCAACTACAGGGAGCTGGAGTTATATTGGTAGTTACAAGCCAGGAAGAATTGGTCAAGTTAAAAAGGGAGAAGAGAAAAAAATGTTTTTGTGAAAGAAGATAGAGAGAGAGAGAGAGAGAGAGAGAGAGAGAGAGAGAGAGAGAGAGAGAGAGAGAATAAAAAAAGAAGAAAAGCTTGGATCAACATAGATGGGAGATGGGACCTCTAATGTTCTAGTCAAGTGGCCAGGTCATGCAAGAGGGAGGGGGGGAGGTAAAGAGACAGAGATAGAGAGAGAGAGAGAGAGAGAGAGAGAGAGAGAGAGAGAGAGAGAGAGAGAGAAGAAGAAGAAGAAGAGAAGAGAAGAGAAGAGAAGAGAAGAGAAGAGAAGAGAAGAGAAGAGAAGAGAAGAGAAGAGAAGAGAAGAGAAGAGAAGAGAAGAGAAGAGAAGAGAAGAGAAGGGAGGGAAGCAGAGGGGGAAGGGGAGACAGAGACAGAATGAATAGAGTTTCCAAAAGCTTCTGATGGAGGGGACAAGTGGCTTAGCACTTGGCTCCAGGTGTTCTACAATGTGCATAACATAGGGGTGGTCCTCAAGGAATGGCTAAGACAATTCTCAACACACATGAGTGGCATTCTAAGTACTATGTACCTGTGTTATATAATATGTACTAAGTGTTTTCTGCCCAAAGGTTGTAACATTTAAGTTCAACATAGTTCAGGAAATAGAGAGACTGAAGAACACCCTCCACAGTAACGAAAAGCCTCAAAATATTACATTTTCTCTGTCCCTGCTTCAGAATGATGAGGATCATATGTTTGACTCTTTCTAGGCTTTTTCTGTTTAACCATAGGGAAGGAATTCGTGGAAAATCCTTGAAAGTAGAGAACCAAACTCTAGATAGAATGTGTAACACTCCAAATCTAATTAAAAAGAGCAAGAAACAGACCTTCCAGATAATAAGGCATACAAATAGTTAAGAACTTTTAAATCTAAAAGCTTGCAGCAGAATAAAAATTCTATATATGTCTACAACATGAAAGCACTTTCAAGAGTGGATATTATAGACACCCTGGGGGAATTCTTTCACTTAAATGTCTGAGGTCAAACTGACTGAGAGTCTATATGCCCTACTCTGAGCCAGAGTATAAGGTGTAGCCTTGTCTCTGTGGTTTCTGGAAAACAGAGTCCCTGGTTATATCTGTCTATCTTTCTACCTGTCTGTATTTTGAAACAGGATGAAGTCAAGGGAAATGGAGAAAACTGTTTTGGTTATTAGAGTGGTGCCCTTTAATGATAACTGGTCTAATACTGGTTTTATCATATCATTTAAGGACATGTAGCTCAAAAACCATTACTGTGTTTCCTTTACTTAACCAGAGTGTAAAGTACTAAGGACTGGCATTGGGGAAGAAGCAATAATGAAATTTTTAAAGCATATTTACAAATATTTTCAAGCATATACTAGCAGATAAATGTCCATTCTGCTATTAAATAATTAGAGCCTGAATGAGACTGCCTAAAAGGACTTTTGTAGACTCAAAGACTCAGAATTTCAAAGAAAGAGTCAGAACCATGTTTATGTCCTTAAAAAGATTCCTCCCTTAAGAAAACTTTCATGGTGAATACTTTTTTTCCCTTCTTTCTTTAGAACTTAGAGAAGACCACAGAAACTAAAAATTGATAATCTTTCTTTCTAAAAAAATCTTGTTCAAATTTAACACACACACATAGACATGGTGTTAAGGAGTTAGAGACAGTAATCTTTAAAATATTTTTCAGCTTTATCTTTGAAATGATGCTCTCTGACAAAAAAGAAGCAAAATGAATCTTGAGGATTTTCAATTAATATTGCAACACTTTCCCCTTCTTTGATCATTTTTATTCTCTAATGTAACTTAAAGAGAACCTTCTTCTCTTTTTTTAATTGATATTTTATTTTCCCGAATATATGTTATGAAAGTTTTTCAACATTCATCTATATGCTTATGTATATTTTTCAGTTACAAAATTTCCTTCCACCCTCCCTTCCCACCCCCTCTCCCTTCAGTGTCAAACAGTCAGGTTAATATTGTACATATATATTTGTGTTAAACACATTTACATATTAGTCATTTTTTGGTATGAGAAATTACAATTAAGGGAAAGAAAGACATGAGATATTTTGTTTTAAAAAAGTGAATGTAGTCTATTTCATCAGATTCTGAAGGATTTTTTTCCCTTTCATTTTCTTTCTCCATGTGAGGATAACATTGTCTATAGCCAGTCTAAAAGGGTTGTCCTAGCTCTTTGAACTGCTGAGAGGAGCTGCTTCCTTAGAGGTTGTTCATCTCACAATGTTGTTGTTAATGTGTACATTGCTCTCTTGGTTCTGCTCCCTTCACTCAGCATCAGATCCTGTCAGGCATAGCATAATTTAGTTATTTGAAAAGTTTAATCATATCATTTGACCCTTTATCAATTGGGGAATGACTGGCAACCTTATAAATTTTATGTCATTCTCCATTTATTTTGGAAATAAGATCTTTATCAGAACTCCTAGTTGTAAAGATTGTTGCTTTCCTTCTAATTTTGGTAGCATTGATTTTATTAGTGCAAAAGTCTTTTAATTTAATATAGTCAAAATTTATCTTGTAGTTTATAATGTACTCTATTTCTTGTTTGAACATAAATTTGCCCCCTTTTCGTAGATCTAAGAGATAGAGTATTTTTTTGGTTTTTTAATTTATCTATGGTGTTACCCTTTATAGTTGAAATCCTGTGCCCTTTTTGACGTTATTTTGAACATTATTCTTAACAGTGCTCTGCTTATTCTGACTTTTAGTTACCTTAACATTAATTTTATAAATTCATGCAGAAATAAACCTGAAAAACTTTGGCTGTATACATTGCATTTCACTTTTCATTATGATCATTTTGTATATCAATTCAACAATAATCTTTCTTCATTGGTCTCTTTAGTTTCATCCTCTTTATTACATTTTGAAACATTTGCTACACACCATAATAACTTCATTTTTGAAATCATATATTTCTTTACTATTGTATGTATTGTATATATTACATATATTGTATATATATTATATATAGTCTATATTGTATATACTATTGTATATTATTTTTTAATTTTTTACTCATTTTTATTTATTTACACATTACTAAAAATAATCATGTTGTAAGAATATAAACATAATACCCCTTCCCCCACAAAAATTAAAAGAAAATTTCATGAGAAATAAAGTGAAAGAAAGAACAAAAAAAATCTGTTTCAGTCTGTGTTCAGATACCATCAGCTCTGTTTCTAGGGTAGATTACATTTTTTTATTTTTTTTTAAAAAAGGAAATTATCAATTTTTAGTTTCTGTGGTCTCCTCTTAGTTCTAAAGAGAGAGAAAAAGGGGGGGGAAGCATGTACTATGAAAGTTTTCTTAAGGTAGGAAGCTTTTTAAGGACATAGACATGGCTCTGACTCTTCTTTTTTTATGTCCATATGTTTCCACAATTGCTGTTGCTGATTGTAATTCCCTCCATCCATTCCTCCCCATTACCATTTATTGTATTTTCTCTCTCCTTTCCCTATGTCCCTCTTCAAAAGTGTTCTGTGGGACAGCTGAGTGACACAGTGGACAGAGCAATGGCCCTGGGAACAGGAGGCCCCAAGTCTACATCCCACCAAAGAGGGATTCAGCAGTCAGCCTGCTCCATAGTCCCGGAGAAACCACTCAATTCCACCATCTTGTAAAAAATAAAAAAGAAAATGTGTTATATCTGACTGTTCTCTCTCATGATCTACCCTCTCTTCTATCACCTACATCCCCACTCCCCTCTCTGATCCCCTTTGTCCCATCCACTTTCTCTCATTTTTCCTTCTAGATTTCTATACCCTATTAAGCATGTGTGTTGCTTCCTCTCTGAGCCATTTCTGATGAGAATGAAAGCTCACTCATCCCCCCTCACATCCCCCCCCACACTATTGCAAAAGCTATTTCTTAACTCTTTTATATTAAATATCTTAGCCTATTCTACCTTTCCTTTCCCTTTCTCCCAGTACATTTCCTTTTCATCCATTGACTCCATTTTTACAATATATCATGCCTTCAAATTCAGCTCTCTCATGTGCCTTGTCTTTATATGCTTCTTCTAATTTCTCTATTAAATGAGAATGTTCACATGAATATTATCAGTATCTTCTCCCCATGCAGGAATACATATGGTTCATTATCATTAAATCACTCATAATTTACCCTTCTCATTCACTTTCTCTATGCTTTACCAGAGTCTTGTATTTGAAGACCAAACTTTCTGTTCAGCTCTGGCTGTTTCAACAGGAACATTTGAAATTTCCCTGTTTCATTGAAAGTCCACCTTTTCCCCTGGAAGAGGATGTTCAGTTTTGGTGTGAAGTTGATTCTCAGTTACATTCCAAGCTCTTTTGCCATGCAGAATATTATATTCCAAGCCTTATGAGCCCTTATTGTAGATGCTGCTAAATCCTGTGTAATTCTAATCATAGCTCCATGATATTTGAAATGTTTCCTTCTGACTGTAATATTTCCTCTTTGACTTGGGAGTTTTGGAATTTGGATATAATATTCCTGGGGATTATTATTTTTTGATCTTGATGGATTCTCTCAATTTCTATTTTGCCCTCTGCTTCTAGGATATCAGGACACTTTTCCTATAGAAATTCTTTTAAAATGAAGTCAAGACTCTTTTTTTTTCTGATCATGACTTTCAGATAGCCAAATAATTTTTAAATTGTCTCTCCTGGATTTCCTGGAGGTCCTGATCTTCAGATAAGTTGTGATTTCATGTTAACTTCTAATATTTCAATATTTTGGTATTGTATTATTGTTTCTTGATTCCTTGCAATGTCATCAGCTTCCTTTAGCTCCATTCTACATTTGGAGGAGTTGTTTTCTTCAGAGAGCTTTCTTATCTCCTTTTCCCTCTGGCCAATTCTTCTTTTTAAGACATTCTTCTACTCATTAACTTCATGGGCTGCTTTTCCATTTCACCTAAATTGATTTTTAACATGTTTTCTTCAGCAATATTTTAGATCTCCTTGATTTAGCTAGTGATTGGTTTTCCTGTTTTTTTCCTGAATCTGTCTTATTTCTCTTCTCAATTTTTCCCTCTACCTCCCTTACTTGATTTTCAAAATCTTTTTGACCTTGGACATAATTTGAGGCCAAGACCTCTTTTTCTTGGATGCTTTACATACAGAAGTCTGGATGTGTCATCTTCTGAGTGTGTGTGTTTTGATCCTCTATGGGACCAAAGGAATTGTCCCTGGTCAGGGTCCTTTTTTCTGCTACTCATTTCCCCAACTTGTGCCCTGGTTTTGGGTTGCTTTTTGTGATTATTTTGGTTTATTTATTTTATATTATTGCATTAATCTTGTTATGAGAGTAAACATAAACCCCCATCCCCTCAATAAAATGACAAATCTCAAGAATGATGAAAGAGAAAAAACATTACTTCAGTCTATGTTCAGATCCCAATGACTCTCTCTAGGATGTGTTGCCTTCTTTATCATAAGTCCACCAGAGAAGTTACTTCAATATTTTCCCTACAGTTGCTATTACTAGCTATATTTCCCTCCACTATATGCCTTCCCACTCTCATTTATTCTATTCTTTGTCTCTTTTCACCCTGGCCCTGTTCAAAAGTGTGTTGTATCTGAGTACCCTCTCCTACTATCTTCCCGCTCTTCTGTCACTTATTTCCCCCTTCCCTCCTCCTATTTCCCCTTATCCCACTCCTTTCTTCTAATTTTTCTCTAGGGTAAGAAAGACTTTCATACCCTATTAACTGTGTATGTTATTTCCTCTCTGAGCCATTTCTGATGAGAATGAAGGCTCACTCATCCCCCCTTGCCTCCCCCCATGCCACTTCATTGAAAAAACATTTACTTGACTCTTATGTGAAATATCTTAGCCCCTTCTTCCTCTCCTTTCTCTTCCTCCCAGCACTTTCCTTTATCACCCATTGACTCCATCTTTTTTTACTCTATTATACCATTATTCAGCTCCTTCCTGTACCTTGTCTATATATGCTCCTTCTAACTGCTCTTATTAATGAGAAAGTTCATATGAGTACTAAGTATCTTCTTCCCATGCAGGAATACAAACCGTTCAACATCATTAATGTATTTGTAAAGTCCTGTACTTGGAGATCAATCTTTCTGTTCAGTTCTGATTGCTTCAATAGGAAAGTTTGAAAGTTTCACGGTTCATGGAAAGTTCATTTTTTCACCTGAAAAAGGATGTTCAGTTTTGCTGGATAGTTGATTCTTGGTTATAAACAAAGATCTTTTGCCTATTGGAATAACATTTTTAAGCCCTATGAGTTGGTAATGTACATTATACTAGATCCTGTGTAATCCTGACTTTAGAACCATGGTAGTTGAATTGTTTGTTTCCATCAGCTTTTAGTATTTTCTCTTTGACTTGGGACTTTTGGAATTTGGCTATAATATTCCTGGCAGTGTTTCTTTGGGGATGTCTTTCAGGAGGTGATCAGTAAATTCCCTCAATTTCTATTTTACCCTCTGCTTGTAGGACCTCAGCATCCTAGATCTTAGGATCCTATAAATGCTCCTTCTAACTGCTCTATTTAATGAGAAAGTTGATATGAATATTATCAGTATCTTCTCCCCAAGTAGGGTTACATGAAGTTCATTATCATTAAATCTCTCATAATCTACCCATCTCATCTACCCTTTCTATGCTTCACTTGAGTCCTCTACTTGAATGTCAAACTTTTTGATTTTTGCTGTACTATTTCCTGAAAAATGCAGTCTAGGCTCTTTTCCTGGACTACCTGACTTTCAGGGAGCCCAATAATTTTTAAATTATCTCTTCTGGATCTGTTTTCAAGGTCAGGTGTTTTTCCAATGAAATACTTCAAATTTTCTGCTAATTTTGGGGTTTGTTTGGAATAGTTTTATTTCTTCTTAATTTCTTGCAAAGTAATAGTTCCTTTTAGTTCCATTATGCATTTGAAGGAGTTTTCTTCAGAGAGCTTTTTAATATCCATTTCCAGCTGGCCAATTCTGCTTTTTAAGACATTCTTTTCCTTATTTGCCTTTTGTGTTGCCTTTTCCACTTGCCCTAAACTGGTTTTTAACATTATTTTCTTCTGATTTTTATATTTCTTTCACCAAGCTACTGATTTGGTTTCCATAATTTGTCTGCATTGCTCTCATTTCTCTTCCCAATTTTTCTCTACTTCCCTTAATTGCTTTTCAAAGTGTTTTTTGAGTTCATCCATCATTTGAGTCCATTTTCTATTTCTCTTGGATGTTTTGGACACAGAATCTTTGATTTTGTCATCTTCTGAATCTTCCATGGGACCAAAGTAATTTTCTTTTTTTTATAAAGATTTTATTTATTTTGAGTTTTACAGTTTTTCCCACATTCTTGCTCCCCACCAGAAGGCATTCTGTCAGTCTTTACATTGCTTCCATGGTATAGATTGATTTCAATTGAATGTGATGTCAGAGAAATCATATCTTTAAGGAAGAAAAATAAAGAATTGAATAATAAGAAAATTGTTTTATTCTAATTTGAAGGTAATAGTCTTTGGTCTTTATTCAAAGACAATAATTCTCTGCATACCGATGGTATTCTCCATTGCAGATAGCTCAAATGTCCCTGGTTGTTGCACTGATAGAATGAACAAGTCCATCAAGCTTGATCATCAACCCCATGTTGCTGTTAGGATATAAAATATTTTTCTGGTCCTGCTCATCTTGTTCAGCATCAGGTCATGTAAATCTTTCCAGGCTTCCCTAAATCCCATTCCCTCCTGGTTTCTAATTGAACAATAGTGTTCCATAACATATATGTATACACCAGAGTTTGTTAAGCCATTCCCCAGTTGAAGGACATTCACTTAATTTCCACTTTTTTCCACTACAAACAGGGCTGCTATAAATATTTTATACAAGTGATGTTTTTAAAGTTTTTCATAATCTCTTCAGGGTATAGACCCAGTAGTGGATCAAAGAGTATGCACATTTTTGCTGCCCTTTGGGCATAATTCCAAATTCCTCTCCAGAAAGTTTGGATGAGTGCACCAACAATGTATTAGTGTCCCAGTTTTCCCACATCCCTTTCAGCATTGATCATTGTCCTTTCTGGTCATATTGCCCAGTCTGATAGGTGTGAATTGGTATCTCAGAGATGATTTAATTTGCATTTCTCTAATAAGTAATTATTTGGAGCAATTTTTCAAATGACTATGGATTACTTTGATTTCCTCAGCTGTAAATTGCCTTTGTCAATTGGGAATGGCTTTTTTTTTTGAAAGTTTGACTCATTTCTCTGTATGTTTTAGAAATGAGTCCTTTGTCAGAAACACTAATTGCAAAATTTGTTTCCCAATTTACTCCATTTCTTTTGATCTTGGTTACAGTGGTTTTATCTGTGCAAAAGCTCTTTAATTTAATGTAATCAAAATTATCTACTTTGTTTTGAATGATGTTTTCCATCTCTTCCTTGGTGATAAACTGCTTCCCTTTCCACAGATCTGACAAGTAAACTACTCCTTGGTCTTCCAGCTTGCTTAAAATATTTTTTATGTCTAAATTCTATATCTAAATCCTGCTTTATCTTGGTATAGGGTGTGAGGTGTTGGTCTAATTTAAATTTCCTCCCTACTAACTTCCAATTTTCCCAATAATTTTTATCTAAGAGAGAGTTTTTATCCTGATAGTTGCACTCTTTGGGTTTAACAAAAAGCAGATTACTATAATCATTTCCTTCTATTGCATCTTATCTATTCCACTGATCCATGACTCTATTTCTTAGGCAATACCAGACAGTTTCGATGACTGATGCTTTATAATATAATTTTAGATCTGATAAGACTAAGTCACCTTTTTTTGTACTTTTTTCAAAATCCTTGACTTTTTATTTCTCCATATAAATTTACTTACAACTTGTTCTTTCTAACTCTTTAAAGTAATTTTTTGGAATTTTGATTGGTAGGGCACTAAGAAGTAGTTTAGTTTTGCCAGAATTGTCATTTTTTGATTATATTAGCTCAACCTATCCATGAACAGTTGATGTTTGCTCAGGCATTTAAAATCTTATTTTATTTGTGTGAGAAGTGCTTTGTAATTGTTTTCAAAAAGTTCTTGAGTCTGCCTTGGCAGGTAGACTCCCAGGTATTTTATTTTGTCTGAGGTTGCATTAAATGGGATTTCTCTTTCTAGCTCATTCTAATCCATCTTGCTAGTCATGTATAGAAATTTTGAGGATTCATGAGCATTTATTTTATACCCTACAACTTTGCTAAAGTTGCTGATTATTTGTAGTAGTTTTTTAGATGACCATTTAGAATTCTCTAGATATACCATCATGTCATCTGCAAAGAGTGAGAGTTTCATCTTCTCCTTCCCTATTCTAATTCCTTTAATTTCTTTTTCTTTTCTTATTGCTGTGGCTAACATTTCTAATACCATTTAAAATTGTAGTGGTGATAATGGTCATCCTTGTTTCACCCCTGATCTTATTGGGAATGCCTCAAGCCTATCCCCATTGCACATAATGCTTGTTGATGGTTTCAAATAGATGCTGCTTATTACTCTAAGAAACAAACCATTTATTCCTACACTCTCTAGTGTTATTATTAGGAATGGGTGCTTTATTTTGCCAAAAGCTACTTCAGCATCTATTGATATCATATGATTTCTGATAGATATATTATTGATATAATTGATTATACTAGCAGTTTTCCTAATACTAAACCAACCCTTCATTCCTGGGATAAATCCTACTCCATCATAATGTATTATCCTAGTGAAAACTTGTAATCATTTTACTAAGGTTTTATTTAAGAATTTTGTGCCTATATTCATCAGGGAGATAGGTCTATTATTTTATCTCTCTGTTTTGGAGATAGTGTTATTTGGGTTATTAATTTCCTCTTCATTTAATCTGGGCAACTTATATTTTTGTAAATATTCATCAGTTTCACTTTGATTGTCAAATTTATTTGCATAGAGTTGGGCAAAATAATTGTGAATTATTACTCTAACTTCCTTCTCATTGATGGTAAGCTGACCTCTGTTCATTTATGATACTAGCAATTTGGTTTTCTTCTTTTTTTAATCAAATTGACCAGAGCTTTATCAATTTTATTGGTTTTTTCATAAAATCAGCTCTTGGTTTTATTTCTTAGTTTAATAGTTTTCTTACTTTAGATTTTCTTAAATTCTCCATCAATTTTTAGAATTTCTAATTTGGTATTTAATTGGGGGTTTTTAATTTGTTTTTTTCTCTAATTTTTTTTAGTTTCATATTTAGTTCATTGAATTCTTCTTTCTCTAATTTATTCATGTAAGCATTTAAAGATATACTACAACCCCTGACAGCCACCTTGAGTGCATCCCATAGGGTTTTGTATGTTGTACCATTATCTAAGATGCAATAATTAATTCTTTCTATAATTTGTTGCTTGATCCATTCATTCTTTAAAATGAGATTATTTGGTTTCCAAGTAGTTCTGGGTCTCTATCTCCCTGGCCCAGTATTGCATATGATTTTTATTGCATTATGATCTGAGAAAGATGTATTCACTATTTCTTCCTTTCTGTAGTTGATCATTAGATTTATTTTATTTTATTTTATTTTTTAGGTTTTTTGCAAGGCACTGCGCTTAAGTGGCTTGCCCAAGGCCACAGAGCTAGGTAATTATTAAGTGTCTGAGGCCAGACTTGAACTCAGGTACTCCTGATTCCAGGGCCGGTGCTCTATCCACTGTGCCATCTAGCTGCCCCAATCATTAGTTTTATATGGTTCTAGTACATGGTCAATTTTTGTGTAAGTGCCATGTACTGCACAAAAAAAAATATATTCCTTTTTATCCCCATTCAATTTCCTGCATAGGTTTATCATATCTAGGTTTCCTAGCAACCTATTTAATTCCTTAACTTGCTTCTTATTTATTTTGTAATTCCATTTATCTCAATCTGAGAGCAGGAGGTTGAGGTCTCCCACTAGTAGTGTTTTGCGGTCTATGTCTTCATGTAGGTCTTTCAACCTCTCTTCTAAGAATTTGGATGTTGTAAGATTGGGTGCATACATATTTAGTATTGAAATCAGTTTATTGCCTATGGTACCTTTTAGGAGGATATAGTTTCCTTCCTTATCTACTTTAAAGCTATCTATTTTTGCAGCTGATTTGTCTGAGATAAGTACTGCTACCCCTGTTTTTTTTTTTCACTTCAGGTGAAACACAATTTATTTTACCTTTACTCTATATATATCTCTCTGTTTCAAATGAATTTTTTTTTTTAGTTTTTGCAAGGCAAATGGGTTTCAGTGGCTTGCCCAAGACCACACAGCTAGGTAATTATTAAGTGTCTGAGGCCGGATTTGAACTCAGATACTCCTGAATCCAGGGCCAGTGCTCTATCCACCTTACCACCTAGCCACCCCTCAAATTAATTTCTTGTAAGCAGCATATTGTAGGATTCTGGTATTTAATCTACTCTGCTATTTGCTTACATTTTTAAGGGAGAGTTCATCCCATTCACATTCAAAGTTATAATTGCTAACTCTTTATTGCTCTCCATTTTATCTTGCTTCTGTTTGTATTTTCCCCCCCCTTTCCCCTCTTATCCATATTCCCCAGTGTTTTGTTTTTGAATACCACCACCTTCAGTATGTTTGGCCTCCTATATCAGCCCCCCTCCCCTTTCTTTTCCCTTTTCCTTTTTCCCCTTCTTCCTTTCCTTCTTTTAATTCTCCTTTTCTCCCCTTCCCTATCCCTCCCTTCTCTTTTCCCCTTTCAACACTTGAAAGGTAAGATAAGTTTCTTAACTTAACTAAGTGTGTCTAAGTTAATTTTAAGCCAGGTCTGATGAGATAAAGATTCAGGTGGTTCTCACCAACTCCCTTCTTCCCTTCAATTACAATAGATCTTTTGTAGCTCTTGATGTAATGAGATTTACCTCATTCTTTTCCCCTCTGTCCTCCCTTCTCCTTACCACCTGCCTTTTTAAGGAGTTATTGTTTTTAAATCATTTTATCCGAGTCACAGAAAAGTTAAGAATGTCCATCACTTCTGGCTATGTATATTCTCTCTAATAGAGTTACAATTCTCAAGAGTTATGAGACTCCTTTCTCCCAAGTGGGTATATAGTCAAGTTTTATCTTATTGAATATCAAGTTGTTTGGGTTTTTTTTTTACCTTTTCATGTGACTCTTGAGCTTCCTGTTTAATATCTAAATTTTCTATTTAGCTCTGGTCTTTTCATCATGAAATTTTGGAAGTCTCCCATTTCATTAAGTGTCCATCTTTTCCCCTGGAAGAAAAGGCTCAGCTTTGCCAGGTAGTGGATTCTTGGTTGCATTCCAAGCTCCCTTTCTCTTTGGAATATCTCATTCCAGGACCTTTGATCCATTACTGTTGCTGTGGCCAGGTCCTGCATAATCCTTGCTATTGCTTCTTGGTATTTAAATTTTTTTCTTTCTGTCTGCTTGCAGAGATTTTTCTCTTATCTAATAGTTCTCGAATTTGGTCACAACATTCCTTTGTGTTTTCATTTTAGGATCTCTTTCCTGAGAGGATCAATGTATTCTTTCAATAGCTATTTGATCCTCTGGTTCTATGATATCAGAGCAATTTTCCATCACTAAATCCTGTATTATTTATTCCTTGTATTTTTTTTTTCAGTGTTTTCAGGAAGGCTAGTAATTCTTAGGTTCTCCTATCATGATGTGTTCCTGAGATCAGTGGTTTTGCTGATGAAGTGTTTTACATTTTCTTCTATTTTTTTCATCTTTTGGTTTTGTTTTACACAATCTTGTTATCTCATGAAGTCATTAGCTTCTGCCAATTCCATTCCTTTTTTTTGAGATTTTCATTCATTTATCTTTTGCAACTTCTTTTCCAATTAGTCAATTATATTTTTGAAGGAGTTTTCCATTTGCCCAAGTGTAGCTTTGTGAGAATCAATTTCTTTTTGCCTTTGCTCAATTGAAGATCAGAGTTATTCTCATTTTGTATTTGTCCAATTGTATTTTCCAAGGATTTGTTTTCTTGTTGTGAGATTTTAATTTACTCTTGCAATGTATTAATTTTCTCTTGTGCTTATTTTCCCTGTTTTCCAATTGAATTTTTTGTCTTTAAATGAGAATTTAATGATTAATATATTATAATGCAAGGTTATACACTAATATATATGTAAAACATCAGTGTAGATAAAGGAGAAATTAGAGATAAGAAAGAGAAAGAATAGTTCCCCAACAGGCTCCAACAGAACTGGAAATCTGGCTGGAGAAGTCCTGAGATGCCACGACACAGCCTCCAGGGTCTTGATTGGGAAAATCCCCTCAGCAGAGTATTCTCTCTGAAGGAATGGACTTCCAAAGCCCACTTTCCCAAGTAAGACCTTTCTAGTGCTCACACATAAGTGGCCCAGGTTCAAGGATTTACAGGACTAAACTCAGTGACTCTTGACCGAACTCAATGATCCACAAGTTTTTGCCAAAACACCCTCAGATCCTGAGTACAATCACTTTCTCCAGGTGTCTTGAGGTAAACACCCAGGGACGGGCCAAGTCCCCAGGCGTGAACCCCAAAACATGTTTACTAGAAATGTTCCCCAGCACTCCCTGCCCTGGAACATGCCTTGATCAATCATGCCTCAGTTTTGTGTGCTTGGGAATTTCCTTCGCCTTGGACCATGATGGCTGATAGGGAAGATCTCAGCCTTCACCTTCAGCTTCCCACTGAGACCTGATGCCCTCTTTAGGACAATGACCACCTAACCATTTTATTCATACTCCTCTATTCCCTTGTCATGAAGTTTCTCCCTCTACCACCATCACTTAGCAATCAGTCCTTCTCAGAGGTTCACATTTTCCAATTTAGCATCGAATCCATATCATTGTGACCATTATTTGTGCTCCCCTTCAGGTTGCTCTCCTTTCTTCCTCAGTGTGCTTGACTCACAATCTTTCTCTTCTCCCAAACACTGGTCCTTGTATTAGGAGACTTCAACACACACACATTGACACCCTCTCCAATATCCTAACTTACTAGTTCTTTAATCGACCCATTTCCCCCAACCTGGATTTATACTCCATTGCAACTACACACAGATGGTCCTACCATTGCTCTTTTAACCACAGGTGTTTCACTTCCATGTTCATGAACTGGGATATCCCTTTATTTGACCAAACCTCCCATCATTCTGGTGCCTTCCTACCCTTAACTCTGTTCTTAATACACACACACACACACACACACTACATACAACACATAACACACACACAAGACACACACAACACACACTACACCTCAAAACACACACATATACATACACACAAAAAACACACCATGCACACAAAACACACACACATATATACGACACACACACACACACACACACACACACACACACAAACACACTCCATCCTGCATTGGCTATGCTCTACCTTCTTCCCTATCTCATTATGTTACAGAATTAGTTCAGCTATGCCTCTCCTTTCTATCCTCTCACTCTTTTTATTATGTCTTATTTGTCCTGTATATGACTTGTTTGTACATATTTGTTTGCTTGTTGTCTTCCCCCGGAGCTCCTTGAAGGCTGCCTTTTGCCTCTTCTTGTTTCTGCAGTGCCTAACACAGACCCTGACTAGCTGGTACTTAATAAATGTTAATTGAAATGGATGTTAATGGGCAGCTAAGTGGCACAGTGGGTAGAGCACTGGCCTTGGAGTCAGGAGGATCCAAGCTCAAATCTGGCCTCAGACATTCAACAATGACCTAGCTGTGTGGTTTTGGGCAAGCCACTCAACCCCATTGCCTTGCAAAAAAACCCCTAAAAATAAAATAAAAAATAAAATGAAATGGAAGTTAGCAAAGGATTTTTTAGAACAACTGAGAAACTCTTCAGTCTTTGTTCTTGGATAAATGGGGATAACAGAGTCTCTGATTTTAGTTCCCTGCAATCTGACTTAGGTCCCACTAGTCTCCTGAGCTATTCTCTTCATTAGTGGTTTTCAAACTTTTGGGATTTCCCACCTCCAGTACTATATATGGTACTACTATAAAATATTATCTCTATTGTAAAATCAAACACAAAGATAAAATATGAGAATTAATAACATAAAAATGGAACAGACACTATTTAAAATTTTTAACGTAACTAAAACATTTTGCTCTTTGATATTTTTATAGTTATATTTTATTAATGTTAACTTTTAGTGAAGGTAATGTGGTTAAACATGCTTCATTTAAAAGGGTGGCTAGATGGCACAGTGGATAGAGCACCGGCCCTGGAGTCAGGAGTACCTGAGTTCAGATCCAGCCTCAGACACTTAATGAGCTAGCTATGTGGCCTTGGGCAAGCCACTTAACCCCATTGCCTTGCAAAAAACCCAAAAAAAACCTTAAAAAACCCCAAATCCTCTTGGTTTAAGGTTTTGTTTTCATAACAATTCAAAAGGCTGGTTCCATTTATTTCAGTACTTGAGTAGAATTTGTAATGGGTACAGATGCAAATGACGCAGGACTTCCTCTAGATTGCCAGTTCAAAAATTTAAGAATAGAAGATGAGGAGGAAAGGAACCCAGAGTCTAGGTTTGAGAAATAATGAATTAAGCCCAAACAAAGAGGCAAAAGAGTATACATGATGGAACATTCCGAGATGAGCTCGTTAACTTTTCTGTCAAGATGATGACTCAATTAACCTACAAGCACATGACCATCTGTATTGCACCATGCACCATGCTAGGCCAAACAAAGCATGAAAGAATCCCTCATTTTAAGGAGCTTGCAGTCAACCTATGTAAACAATATTTAAGGGTGTACGGAATTCAAATCATCTCCAATCGTCCTGATTCATATCTGGCCACTGAACCCAGATGGCTCTGAAGGAAAGAGTGAGGCTGGTGGTTTAGCACAGCCCTGCTCCGACTCAAATCCAATCCATGTGCTTGTCATAGTATCACCTCCCTGATATCATGATCTTTTTATTTTTTTAATTTTTTTGTTTTTTTCTAGTTCTTTTTTTGATATTTATTCTCATTTTGTACAAATAATATTTTTTATACATTAATAAAATATTCTTGTTTAAGAGTAAATGAAATACCCCCTCCCCCTCAAATATAGACTCACTTGAGTAATAAAGTAAAGGGGAGAGAAAAATTAAATTTAAAAAATAATAATAGAAATAATTGTGGGTATGGCCAGGTGGCACAATGGACAGAACAACAGCCCTGGAGCCATGAGCACCTGAGCCCACATCCAGCCCCGTACACCCAACAATCACCCAGACGTGTGACATGCAAGCCACCCAAACCCCACTGCCCTGCAAAAACCAAAAAAAGAAAACAAAGACCCCAAATAAAAGAAAATAGTAATAATAGTAGAGGTGGCTGGGTGGAGGACAGAGCATTGGCCCTTGAGCCAGGAGCACCTGGGTCCAAATCTGGCCTCAGACACCCAACTATCACCCTGCTATGTGGCCCCAGGCAGGCCACCCAACCCCATTTGCCCTGCACCCCCCCCAAAATAATAATAATAATAAATGTGCTTGAATCTTTATTCCAACACTGACAACTCTGTTGTGGGTGGATCACATTCTTTATGATAAGTCCATCACAAAAGTTACTTCCATATTTTTCCACTGTTGCCATTGCTGATCGCAACAACCTGCTTTCTTATTTCTCCACTACCATGTACTATATTTTCTCTCTCCTTTCACTCTGACTCTGCTGTGGGGTACCTGAGTGGTGCAGCAGACAGATCCCTGGTCCTGGGGCCAAGAGGCCCTGAGCCCCCAAACCACCACTTAGGCCCAGCATCCACCTGGCCCTATGGTCCCAGACAGGCCATCTAATCCCAGGCCCTTGCAAGAAGTAAAAAAGAAAATGTGTTATATCTGTCCACTCTCCCCCCATGATCCATCCTCTCCTCCATCACTCACATCCCCCCCTTCCCCCTGTCCCCCCTTCCTTCTTACTACAGATACCTATACCCCATTGAGTATATATGCTGTTTCCTCTCCTAGCCACCTCTGATGAGAGCGAAGATTCCTTCATTCCCCCTTGCCTTCCCCCCTTCCATATCATTGCAATAGCTCATTGTAATGAGGAAAAATCTTATTATATGAAATATCTTGGCCTATTCCCCCTTTCCTTTTTCTTTCTCCCATTACATTTCCCTTTTTTCTATTTACTCCATTTTTACACCATATTTTATCTTCAAATTCAGCTTTCTCCTGTGCTTCAACTATAAAAGCTCCCTCTACCTGCTCTATTAACTGAGAAGGTTCATATGAGTATTATCAGTGTCATTTTTCTATACAGGAATACATGCAGTTCATCATCATTAAGTCCCTCATATATTCTCCCTCTCCTTCAATCTCTATGCTTCACCCGAGTCCTGTATCTGAAGATCAAACCTTCTGTTCACCTCTGGCCATTCCAACAAGAACATTTGAAATTTCCCTGGTTCATTGAAAGTCCATCATTTTCCCTGGAAGAGGACATTCAGCCTTGCTGGGTAGTTGATTCTTGGCTGCATTCTAAACTTTTTTGCCTTCCGGTATATTATATTCCAAGCCCTACGAGCTTCCAATGTAGTTGCTGCTAAGTCCTGTGTGATCCTGACTGCAGCTCCACGATATTTGGATTGTGTCCTTCTGGTTGCTTGTAATATTTTCTTTTTGACTTGGGAGTTCTGGAACTTGGCTATAATATTCCTGGGGGTGGGTTTTTTTTGGTTTCTTTCTTGGAGGGATCGATGGATTCTCTCCATTTCTATTTTGACCTCTGCTTCTAGAATATCAGGGCAATTTTCCTGTAGTAATTCTTTGAAAATGATGTCAAGGCTCTTTTCCTGATCATGGCTTTCAGGTATTCCAATAATTTTTAAATTATCTTTCCTAAGTCTGTTTTCCATATCAGTTGTTTTTTCAATGAGATGTTTCACATTTTCTTCTAATTTTTCATTCTTTTGGTTTTGAAGTATTGATTTCTGGTTGCTTGTAAATTCATCAATCTCCCTGAGTTATATTCCTTGTCTGAAGGATTTGTTCTCCTCAGAGAGTTTTCTTATCTCTTTTTCCATCTGGCCAATTTTGCTTTTTAAAGTATTCTTCTCCTCAATAACTTTTTGAACTGTTTTATCCATTTGACCTAAGCTGGTTTTTAGCATGCTATTTTCTTCAGCATTTTTTTGGATTTCCTTGACTAGGCTGCTGACTTCATTTTCATGTTTTTCCTGCATCTCTCTCATTTCTTTTCCCAGTTTTTCTTCTAACTCCCTCATTTGATTTTCAAAAATTTTTTTTGAGCTCTGTCATAGCCTGAGCCCAATTTCTGTTTGTCTTGGAGTCTTTAGATGCAGGAGCTTGTGCTTACCCATCTTCATAGTGAGTATTTTCATCCTTTTTAGTCTCATATGCAAAATATATCTCAATGGTGTTCTTATTTCCCTGCTTGCTCATTTTCCCAGCCTCAGCCTGATTTTGGGGTGCTTCCTGAGCTTTTGGGACATTCCCACAAGGATTTCAGTGTGTGTGAGGCTCTGTCCACCCTCCTGGTCTGTGAATGACCATATGTGCCCCCCTCTTCCACGGGGCTGAGGTGGAGGGGGTCCTGCTGTTCTGTGGGGGGCGACTAGACTGCGATCAGGATCTGAATGTGGTCAGAACCCCAGAGTCCTGTTCCAGGGACAAAGCTCCACAGTCTCTCTCTCTTCATTCCCCTTCCTAGGTTCAATGGGCTCATGCCCTGGAGGCTTCTGCTTACGGGCTCCACCTGCTTCTGTTTCCTGGAACTCAGCTGTGCAGTGTGCCCTGAGGGCTGGGCTTCAAGTGCTCTCTCTGGCAGAGGTCCCCCCACTGTTCCCCCAATTTGTGCCTGGTGCTCCCTGGGGGCATAGCTCAGGAGACTCCCCTGCTGCTGTGAGCCACAGTTCCTAGTGCCTTGGGGCTGCCTCTGGGAGGCTGAAATTCTTTTGCTCTGGGGGCCACCCCTCTGGCAGGCCTCCCCTCTAACCCCAGGGAGCAGAGCCTTTCTGCTCTTTTCCAGGTTATGTTGAGTAGAACTGCCTCACTGGGTCGCTCTGGGGGTTCTGTCTCTTGAAAATTTAGTTAATGTCCTTAGCTTATGTGTTTTATGAGAGAGCTTCTAAGAGAGGATCCTCTCTTGTCACCATCTTGGCTCTGCCCCCTTCCAATTGATTTTTAACCTCCTTCCTGATTTCTTCAAAGAGGTCTTTCTGGGCTGGAGACCAATTCATATTTTCCTCAGCAGTGCTAGATCTCTCTGGGTTAGAATCTGTCCCTTCTAAGCATTTCTCCCTTGGTCCCCCTTTTCTCTTGCCTTTTTTCCTCTTTATAGGATCTTTTGTTGGAGGGGGGAGCTGGCTCTCAGGGGTTTGCTTTTGAAGATCCTAGAGGCTTTGTTCACTTGGCTTAGTAATTCCAAGTGCCAGCCAGTAGAGGGCACTGCTTATTGTCTCTATTGTCTCTGGAGTGTTTGAGGTCCTCAGCAGCAGGGTGGGAGTTGACCTTGAATACCTGGTTGGGCCTTGGGAAAGGGAGTTAATCTCTTTCAGTTGAATGAACTCTGCTGCCCTGAGGGTGTGGGAGTTTGTTAATTGTTTTTTCTGGGCAAAGGCCTAGACTGAACTTATGGAACTCAGGTCCCTGGCCCAGCTGATTTTTCTCCAGGTGTGCTCAGAGACTCTATACTGGAACTCACCCTCCCTTAGCTCCCCTATCCCCAGCCAAAGATTCTGAAGTTAAATTTGGGTCTCACACTGGCCACTCCCTGAAGTCTCTGGACCTGAGGCTGGTCCTCTGGCTTCTGTCCCCATGCTGATCCTCTGCTCTCATCTCCAGGTTTACCCACAGTCACCCTGAACACCTTCTTGGTAGGTGTTCTTCTCCTAGCTTCTCTTTCTGGGTTTTGTTGATTGAATTTCTTTTAAGAGATTTCTCCCTTGTTTTTGAGGGGAAAGAGGAACACTTATCACAGTGCTGACTCCTACATCCAAAATTATTTTCTATGGTCGAATTCTTCTTTTTCTTTTGTTTGCTCATTTCCTGAGCCTATAATTTATTTACCACATTTACAACAATTTGGGGGGGGTTGGGGTACCCCACTGGGACTTTAAGTCCTCCAAGATCTTATGGGAGGCTGTGACTGCTTTCTTGCCTCTGATTTAATATGTGGATGACCACAGGTGCTCCCCTCTGCCCTGGAACTGTGAGAAGAGTCCATGCTCTTGGATCTGAGTGTGGGAAAACAGAGAATCCTGCCCCAGGGAGAGCAAAGAGACCTCTGCAGTGTCCCCTGAGCCTCTATCATCCATGGGCTGCACTCTGGAGGTGCGGGGTGTCTTCCCTGATTGCTGCTGCAAGTTTTCATCTCAGGGATGCTTTGAGACCAGTGCTTGCTCTGCACTCACTCTGGTGTGGCAGAGTTCTCTCACCATCTCTTCAAGTTGCCCCAGTTGATCCCTTCACCAAGAGGTCTGGAAACTGCCCCCTCTACTACAGACCCAGGTGCCCAACCTGGTTGTATTGTTCTCTGGCTGTGGCTTTTTCTGACCCCTGGTCCCAGGGAAACAAACCTTTCCTGTGGAACTTCCATGCTGTCTTGGGGAAATTGTATCATGCAGTCATTCTGTGTGTTCTGCCCCTCTAAATTTTGGCTAGAGTCATAATTTGATGGCTTTTGGAGTTTTGAGGGGAATGAGTTTCTGGGAATTCCTGCCTTCACACGACCATCTTGGCTCTGCTCCCTCACTTCCCAGCTTTTGATTATTATTGGGACACCCCTGCAAGGACCTCAGTTCCTTCAAGTGCTTATGAGAGGCTCTGACTGTTCTCCTGGTCTGTGCTCTGGTCTTTGGGTGATCATAAACACAACCCTCTGCTCTGGAGCTTTGAGGAGTGCCCCTGCTCATCTACGTCAGTATGAGGGCTCAGACTGTGACCAGGGTCTGAGTATGGACAAATTACAACAGTCCTGTCCCAGGGACAGAAAAGAGACCTCTACAGTCTCTCCCCCCACCCCCCTTATCTTCTTTGGCTGAGCACTCTGGGAGCAGCTGCTGGGTGGTTCACTGCTGGGTAGCCCTTTGGGCCTGCTTTCATTTCCTGGGATCTGGGTTATGCTGAGGGCCACTGCTGCATTCAGGGTCACATTTGTGTGGGTTTCATGCTTGCTCTGGCAAGGGTTTGCCCACTGATCTTCCAAGTCGTGTTTGGTGTTCACTGAGTTGGCAGGTCAGGAAGCTGCTTCTGCTGCCAAGGACCCAGTTGCCCTGTGGGCTGTTCCCAGAAGGCTGGAGTTCCTTTGTTATGGCATGGTGATAATGGCTGTGCTGCTGTCCTCTCTAACCCCATGAAACAGAGCCTTTGCATGATCTTCCAGGTTACTTGGGGCTGGAGACTTTCCTCACTTTATCTTTCTATGGGTTGTGAATCACAAATATTTAATTTGAGTTAAAATTTTAAAGTTTTTGAAATTTTTTTTGAGAGCTCATAGGAAGGCCTGTTCACATGCCTTGGCTCTGCCCCCAAATATAAAATTTTACCCATATTTTCTCTGAACTTTTTGAAATCTGATTGCATAAAGTCTAGTTTGTCAGATTATACCCAGTGATCCTCACTTGCCCCTCAACTATCATGAATTCTAGGATTATCTGATCATTTTTATCTTCATTACCATCATCTTCATCTTCATTATCATCATCATCATCAAAATATATTTATATAGCACCTACCATGTAACAGACAATGTGATAAGTTCTTACTCATCACAAATTTACAAAATTTATCTCAATATTTACAAATATTAATTAAAGCTTCCCTGAGGTACCACCTCACACCTCTCAGATTGTCCAGTATGACCAGGAAGGATAATGATCATTGTTGGAAGGGATGTGGGAAATCTGGGACACTATTACAGTGTTGGTGGAGCTGTGAACTCATCCAACCCTTCTGGAGAACTATTTGGAACTATGCCCAAAGGGAAACAAAAATGTACATATCCTTTGGCCCAGCAATACCACTACTGGGTCTATACCCTGAAGAGATGAGGAATAAGGGTGAAAACATTACTTGTACAAAAATATTTATAGCAGCCCTGTTTGTGGTGGCAAAGAATTGGAAATCCAGTCAATGTCCTTCAATTGGGGAATGGCTTAGCAAACTGTGGTATATGTATGTCATGGAACACTATTGTTCTGTTAGAAACCAGGAGGGATGGGATTTCAGGGAAACCTGGAGGGATTTGCATGAACTGATGCTGAGTGAGATGAGCAGAACCAGAAAAACACTGTACACCCTAAAAGCAACATGGGAGTGATGTTTAAGCTTGAAGGACTTGCTCATTCCATCAGTGCAACAATTGGGAACAATTTTGGGCTGTCTGCAAAGGAGAGTACCATCTGTATCCAGATAACAAGCTGTGGAGTTTGAATAAAGTACAAGGACCATTCCCTTTAATTTAGAAAAAAAACCAGATAGCTTATTGTCTGATCTTGTCACCTCTTAGACTTCTCTTTAAGGATGTGATTTCTCTTTCATCACACCCAATTTGGATCAAGGTACAACATGAAAACGAAGTAAAGACTGACAGAGTGCATTCTGTGGGAGGGGTAGGGAAGCAAGATTGGGGGAAAAATGTAAAACTCAAATAATATCTTTAATAAAAAATAAATTTAAATTTAAAAAATATTGTTTTAAAAGAGTTGAATTGGCCAAATGGAAAAGGAAGTTAAACAAAAACACTGACGAAAATAATCCTTAAATATTAGAATTGCCCAAATGAAAGTGAATGAATTCATGAGATCAAGATAAAATAAAGCAAAACCAAAACAATGAAAAAATCGAAATTAATATAAAATATCTCATTGGAGAAACTTCATATTATATATATATATAAATAAATAAACAAACAAACAAATATAATATATATATATATATATATATATATATATATAGAGAGAGAGAGAGAGAGAGAGAGAAACTTAATGATGTTTGTTCTAATATGTATATTCTTGCTTGGGAAGACGATACCGATACCCTTCTCATTTATAAGAGCCGTTAGAAGAAGCATATGTAAAGCAAAGGAGGGGATTGAATATAATGGTATAATATAGTTTAAAGATGGAGTCAATAGGTGATAAAAGAAAGTACTGGAAGGAAGGGAAAGTAGAGGTAGAATGAGCTAAGATATTTCACATAAGAGTCAAGAAAAAATCTTTTGCAATGGAGTTGAAGGTGGGGGATGAGGGGGAATGAGTGAACCTTCATTCTCATCAGAATTGGCTCAGAGAAGAAGTAACATACATACTTAATAGGGTATAGAAATCTATTTTACCCTAGAGATAAATGAGAGATGAGGGATGGGATAAGGAGTATGGGGGAGGGAAGGGTGGGAATAAGTGATAGAAGAGAGGGAAGATCATGTGAGAGAACAAACAGATACAACACACTTCTGAGCAGGGACAGGAAGAAGATAGATAGATAGGGAGAGAGAGAGAGAGAGAGAGAGAGAGAGAGAGAGAGAGAGAGAGAGAGAGAGACAGAGAGAGAGAGAGAGAGAGACAGACAGAGAGACAGAGAGACAGACAGAGAGAGAGAGAGAGAGAGAGAGAGAGAGAGAGAGAGAGAGAGAGAGAGAATAGCATAAATAAGAGTAGAGAGGATTAAAATGTAAGGAAATACAGCTAGTAATAGTGACCATAGGAAGTTTTATTTTTCCAATTACATCTAAAGATAGTTTTCAACATTCATCTTTTTTCTTCTAATCTTTTTGTATTTATTTATTTATACATTACTAAAATAGTCCTGTTGTAAGAGTAAATATATTTTACACCCCCACAAAAATAGAAAAAACATCATGCAAAATAAAGCAAGAGAAAAAGAAAAGAAAAAAATATACTTCAGTCTATGTTCAGATTCCATCATCTCTGTCTCTGGGATACTTTGCATTCTTTATCATAAGTCTGTCAGAGAAGTTGCTTCCATATATTTTCCCACAGTTGCTACTGCTAATTGTATTTCCATCCATCCATTCTTCCCCATTCTCATTTATTTTTTTCTTTTATTTGTGAAAAATGAATAGTTAAATTTCTTTGTTTTCTAAATTATGATTTGGATACTTTTACAAAGTAATTTGTTTGTTTTAAAAAAATTTATCTACATGCACCTATATATTTTTAAGTTACAAAATTTCCCTGTCTTCCCTCTCCCATCCTGTCAGCCATGGACAGTCAGGTTAGCATTGTACATACATGTTTTTTGATAAATCCTACTACCCTGCAAAAAAAAGTGTTATATCTGACTACATTCTCCCATGATCTTCCCTTCTCCTCTATGACCTCTATCCCCTCTTCTCTCCCCTCTTTCCCTATCTCCCATCCCTTTTCTCTAGTGTAAGTTAGATTTCTCTACCCCAGTAAATTGTTTCCTTTCTGAGAATGGAGGCTCACTTATTCCCCCTTCACTTTCCCCCCTTCCACTTCATTGCAAAAGCTTTTTCTTGACTCTTTCAAATGAATATCTTAGACAATTCTACCTCTTCTTTCCCTTCCTTCCAGTACATTCCTTTATCACCCATTGACCTCATCTTTATAATATCTTAAACCTTCATATTCAGCTCTCTCCTGTTTCTTGTCTAGATATGTGCCTTTTAATTGCTCTATTAATTGAGTTGGTTCATATGATTTATCAGTATAATCTTCCCATGCAGGAATACCAGCAATACAACACCATTAAATCCATCATAGTTAGCCCTTCCCCTCCACCCTCTCTATGCTTCGTTCAAGTCCAGTACTTGGAAATCAAAGTTTCTGTTCAGTTCTGGTCATTTCAACAGGAAAGTTTGAAAGTCTCCTATTTTATTGAATGTTCATCTTTTCCTCTGGAAGAGGATGCTCAGTTTTCTGGGTAGTTGATTCTCAGTTGTAATTCAAGCTCTTTTGCCTTCCAGAATATTATATTCCAAACCCTTCAAACCCTTAATGTAGTCCCTGCTATGTAGTATGTAATCCTGACTATTGATCCATGATTTGAATTGTTTTTTTTCTGACTGTTTGCAATATTTTCTCTTTGAATTGGGAGTTTTGGAATTTGGTCATAATATTCCTGGAAATTATTTTTTGCAATCTCTTTCAGGAGGAGATTGGTTGCTTCCCTCATTTTCTATTTTGCTCTCTAGTTCTAGGATATCAGGGCAATTTTTCTGTAGAAATTCTTTAAAAATGAAGCCAAGGTTTTTTCCCCATTATGATTTTCAGGTAGCTCAATAATTTTTAAATTGTCTATAATGGACCTGTTTTCTGGTCAGTTGCTTTTACAAAAAGATATTTCATGCTTTATTCTAGTTTTTCAGTCTTTTGATGTTGTTGTATTGATTCTTGATTTCTCCACTGCTTTAGCTCCATTCTACATTTGAAGGAGTTATTTTCTTCAGAGAGCTCTTTTTTTACCTCCTTTTCCAAATGTCAGTTCTGCTTTTTAAGGCATTCTTATCAACTTTTGGGACTGCTTTTTCCAATTGATCCAAAATGATTTTTAACAAGATATTTTCTTTGGTATTTTTTTAAAATCTCCTTGACCAAGCTGCTGACTTGGTTATCATGATTTTCCTGCATTGCTTTTATTTCTCTTCTCAATTTTTCCTCTGCCTCCCTTACTTAAAATCGCTTTTGAGCTCTTCCATAGCCTGCGATCAATTCCTATTTTTTGGGAAGCTTTGACTACAGAAGCTTGGACTTAGTTATATTCTGAATGCCTGTTTTCATTCTCCATGGAATCAAAGTAATTATTTAAGGTCAGGTTCTTGTTTTCCTGTTTACATATTTCCCCAGACTGTACCCTGGATTTGAGGTGCTCTCCAAGATTTGGAATGTTGTCGGGAAATCCTTGCTAGGACCTCAGTTCTTCCAATGTCTTATGACAGGTTTTGACTTCTCTCATGCTGGTGCTCTGATCTATGGACAACCACAAACACTCCTCTCTGCACTGGAGATGTGAGAAGGATCTCAGCTCTATGGCAATAGGGGCCCTATACTACAATCATGGTCTGAATGGGGAAAAAGCATCAGAGTCCTGTAGCAGGGATAGTGGAGAGACCTCAAGAGTCTCCCCCCACACTCTTACCTTCTGTGGACTAAGTGCTCTGGGAGCAACTGCTGGGTGCTCTTTGTTGGGTGACTTTGCAGGCCTGTTTCCATTTCTCAGTTGGGGGCTCTGCTGGCTTGGACTCCATGCTCACTCTAGAAGAGTTTATCTGCTGATCTTCCAAATTGTACTTGTTGATCCCTGGGTTAGGAGTCTGGATACTGTTTCCATTGCCATGAGCCCAGGCATCCCCAGGGACCCAGGGACCCAGGTGCCTCATGGACTGTTCCTAGATTATTGGAGCTATTTCAGTGTAGCATGATCCTGGCTCCACCTCTGCCCCTTCTAACTCCAGTGAAACAGAGCCTTCCCATGGATCTTCCAAGTTACTTTGGGCTGGAGAATTTCCATATTGGGCTATTCTGTGGGTTCTGTCTTTACAAAATGTATTTAGAATCATAATTTTAAGACCTTTGGAGTTTCTTGGAAGTGAATTTATGAGAACTCCTGTCTTCATACTGCCATTTTAGCACCCCCCCCCAATATTCATCTTATTATAGGCTTTTGAGTTTCACAGTATTCTACCTGGTTATACATGTACAATTTATCTAACATATTTATATGGTAGTTATATTGTGAAAGAAGAATCAGAGCTAAATGGAAAAAAATGAGAAAAAGAAACAAAAGCATACAAGATGTTTTAAAAAATGAAAATGGTAGGCTTTGATCTGCATTCAGACCCATATTTTTTCCTCTGTGGTCCTCTGATGGTATTGTCCTTGGTCACTGAACTTCTGAGTGGATGTAAGTCCATCATAGTTGATCATCATATACTGTTGTTAATATGTATAGTGTTCTCCTGGTTCTGCAATAGTTCACTTGGCATCAACCCATGAAAGTCCTTCCAGAAAGCCATCATCTTTCAAGAAATTATCAAGGAAAACTGTTTTGATATTCTAGAACCAGAGCATAAAATAGAAATTGAAAGAATCCACTAATCACTTCCTGAAAGAGTTCCCAAAATGAATACTTGGAAAAAGTAAGAGATATAGTAGAGTAAATTTTCTTACATGAAAGGCCAGAAAATTGTTTTACAGTGGACAGGAATAAATGGGGGATAAAAGTGAGTGATTAAACTGAACTCTCATCAGAACTGACTGAAAGAGAGAATAACACACACACTCAATTCATTATAAAAATCCCTTACCCTACAGGAAAGTAGGAGGGGAAAGGAAGCCATATGGTGGTGATAGAAGAAAAAGCAAATTGTAGGAGGGAATAGTCAGAAGCAAAACTCTTTTGAGGAGGGGAAGGCTAAAAGGAAAGAGAGAAAATACAATAAACAGGGCAGGGAAAATAGAATGGAAGGAAATACAGTTAGTAGCAGTAACTGTAAATTTTTGAACTTGATTTCTCTAATAATGGTCTCATTTCTCAAGTATGGGAAGAACTGAGCCAGATTTACAGGAATGAGCCATAGGATAAATGATCAAAAGTTATGAACTATGATGAAGTAATCAAAGCTATATACAGCCATATGACAAAATGTTCTAATTTACTACTGATTGGGGAATTGCAAATTAAAACTAAGATTAAAATTAAATTAAAATTGCAAATTATCATATTGTCTAATAGGTCAGAGAAGTGGAATGACAAATATTGGAGAGTATGTAGGAAAAATGAAACAATAATTTACTATAACTGGAGTTGTGAACAGATTCAAACATTGTGTTTCTTTTTTTGGTTGAGGTTAAGGTCACACAGCTAGGCAATTATTATGTGTCTGAGGCCAGATTTGAACTCATGTTCTCCTTACTCCAGAGTTGGTGCTCTATCCACCATGCCAGCTAGCTGCCTGATTCAATCACTGTGTAGAGCAATATGTCCAAAGGACTATAAAATCATGCATACTCTTCGACCTGCCAATACTACTATTAGGTCTGTATTCCAAAACAAGATTAAAGAAGCAAAAAATGGAAGAAAAATTAGTTATTTGTGCAAATTATATCTAGTGGTTTTTTCCTGGTGGCAAAAAATGGAAATTGAAAGGATATTCATCCATTGATGAATGACTGAAAGAATTCTTTCATATGATTATGATGCTATAAAAAATGGTGAGAAGGATCCTCTTACAAAACTTTGTAAATACTTACATGAACTTATGCAAAATGAAAGGTACTGTGTATAAAATAACAGTAGTATTGTAAGATGAACAACAATACAATGGTTCAAGACAATTCTGAAGGTCTTATAATGAAAAATGCTATTTATTGTCTAAGAGGAAGAAGTAGTGTCTGAGTAAAAATTGAAGCCTATTTTTTATTTTGTTTTTTTTCTTGAGGGATTTTTAATTGGGGGATCTATTTTTTCACAATTTGACCATTAAGGAAATATTTTGCATTTACACATAGATAACCTATATTGGTTTTCAAGAGGGGCTTATGGAGAAGAAGGAAAGAAGAGACATTGGAGCTCATCGGAGAGTTTAAAAATTAACATCAACAATTGTTATTATGTGTAACTGGAGAACAAGTAAAAATACTTAATACATTTTTTTCCCTTAAAAAAGATCTTCTAACTCATTCCTTATCCTAAATTGTTTCCACTAAAGCATAACAAACAAACTTTCTTCAATATTCTGCTTAAAGACTTTCCAGGAAGAAGAAAAACCTTTTCCTTTTAAGGCAGCCCATTCTTCTCATGGAAAGTTGTAATTGTTGGGAAGGTTTTCCTGACATTAAGCTAAATTGACTTCTGTAGAACTTCTACTCACTGTCCCTTTCTGGGTCTTCACAGTATTCGCAGAATAATATTCTATCATAATCACATCTCACAATTTGTTCTGAATAAGCCTAATTCTTTCCCACAGGACAGTTCTTCCTAATACTCAAATATAACTCATATACATATATTTATATACATATATGTGTATTTATATATATATGTGTATTGCTATTTGCATTTCAATATAATTAAGTCATTTATTATCCAATATATTTTGTTTTATGCAATTCTAAGTATTATTTGGAAAAGGTTAGTTGGCTTCGTCAGACAACTAGAGAACTCCATGACAAAAAAAAATGATAAAACCTAATCTTCAGTATGTTGAGATTCTGTTTAATTCTGCATTTTTCCTCCATTGTTTTAGCTGTACTTCCCAGACATATAATAAACATTTTATCTATGTAATTGAGAAAAACATTTTAACCATCATGGATTTGAGGAATATTGCACTGTAGCCCTCTTGCTACATTGCCATCACTCTTTGAAGCTACTGAATAACTAGCTTTATTTAAAGAAAAAAGATGAAAAACCTGAGTTCAAACAGAAGGACCACATTAAAGGATTAAAATCAGCTCACTAGAGTACCAGCTCCTTGAGGGCAGCAACTATCCTTTTGCTTTGGTTTATTACTTCTATTGCCTGAACATGGTTGCTTCCCTTGGATATAATAGACTATAATAAATACTATTTTTTTGAATTGTAATTGATTCCAAAGGAAAAAAGGCAGTTCTGTCCCCTGGAGGGAACACAATTTTAATCTTGAAATGCTAAATTAAAGGTAAGTCTGAGCTCCAAACAGTTAGAATGAAGAGGAAAAACACTACTATTAAGTTTGTGTTCATTTCCAGTACTAAACGCATTTGGATTGAGATCAAATCTTAGGTAGGGAAAAAAAGATGGGGAAAATCCTCAGGTAAAGTCTTTACACTTCTAAAGGATTAATGGTAAAGCTTTAACAGTGTTTCATATTCAATATTAATCTTCAGAAATAGGCACAAGCTGCCAAATGACAAGCCTAAACATTTTTCAGCACTCTTTGGAGAGATCATTGTTTCATCCAAATTCAGCTTTGATAAGAATAAGGCAAGGGAAAAGTTTCTTCCTGCTCCAGTGAAGCAAGTGCTCTCTAAATAGCAAGTATACCTTTGTTAATTCCCCATTTAGCAAGGGGGTACAAATGAAGAAAGCTCCAAAATAGATTACTTTTAAAAAGCTCTGTTTTTCAATTTAGATTTCTAAAAGAATATTTCTATATTATATGGGAGATTTTCATATTATACTTTGTTTAGGCAGGACTTTTCATCTTAAAAGTTATGATAGTTGTCATTACTTAATAGGTTTTCAAAGACAACTTTTATATGAGGCTGTTTTTTTTTCTTTATGAGATGCAGCTGACATTGATATAGGTAATATGGGATGTATGTAGTTTAGTGGGATTATAGGTTATAGCACTAATTTAGGCTATCCCCAGACATGAATATCTGGAAACTTTGAATTAAAGAATGAAATTTGCTTTCTTCTGGAAAATATAGATCTCATAAAAGAAATGGAAGTACAAATATTATTTACTTACTAATGTTGTTATATAAAACTAAAGTCATATATATTACATAGCAAAGCATAAAGGAAATATAACACTTGGGTATAGCTTGGTGCCTTTGCCTCATATGATTAACTTTAAAAACTGGCTTAATTGCTTTTTGTTTTAGCACAGAAATCCCTGCAGGTAGAGCTAATCATCCTCCTTTTACAGGCTTAGAGTTAGCTTTTGTGCTGTTCATGCTCTATTTATTTTGCAAATTATATTTCATTTATTTGATAAATCTTTCCTAACTAAATGGAAAGAATGACACTCTTTTTTTTAGTTTTTGCAAGGCAATGGGCTTAAGTGACTTGCCCATGGTCACACAACTAGGCAATTATTAAGTGTCTGAGGCCAGATTTGAACTCAGGTAATACTGACTCAAGAGGTGGTACTCTATCCACTGTGCAACCTGGCTGCCCCCCCCCCAATGAAACTTTTTAAAATGTTGAGTTCCAGTTCACTCTTTTCCTCCCACCTCTCCTCCATTCCATATAAGGCAAGCAATTTAATATAAACTATGCATGGGAGGTCATACAGAATATATTTCCATATTAGTCATATTGCAAAAGAAAAGACAAAAATAGAAAAACAAGAAAAACAAAAAAGAATTTTTAAAGTGCAGTTTAACTATATTCAGTGTTCATCATTTCTTTCTCTGGAAGAAGATAACATTTTAAATTGTGTCTTCTTTGGAATTGTCTTGGATCATTGCATAGATAAGGGTAAACTAAGTCTTTTACAATTAACTATGCTTACAATAATACTATTACTTTATATAATGTCCTTCAAGATTTTCCCACTTCACCTTACTTGAGCTCATATAAGTCTTCTCTGGTTTTTCTGAAAATGTACATTTCATCATTTCTTATAGCACAGTACCATTTTATCATAATCATATACTACAACTTGTTTAGTCATTCCTCATTGACACTAACTAGCCCTGTGACCTTGGACAAGTCATTTAACCCTGATTGCCTTACAACCAGGACCATTTCCAGTCTTGCTGATGCTTATATGACTACTGGACTCAGTTCTGGAGGAGAAAGTGAGGCACTACATATAGCATAGCAACCCCTTCCCCCCAAAAAAATCCAATTCATGTGCTTGTCATGGCATCACCTTCCTGATGTCATGGTCTTCTTCAAAAAATGAATGTTAAATATTTTTATCTTTTCTCCTGAAATAACATGTTCAGTTTCACTAGATAATTGATTTTTGTTTGTAATCCAAAATATTTTGCCTTCTGGAATATCATCTGCCAAGCCCTATGAGCCATTAAAGTATAAGCTGCTAAATCTTATGTTATCTTGACTCTAGCGCCAGGATATTTGAGTTGTTGCTTTCTGGCTCCTTATAATATTTTCTCCTTGACTTAGGAGTTCTGACATTTAACTGTAATATTTCTGGCAGTTTCCATTTTGGGATCTCTTTCATAAGGTAATCCATAGATTCTTTCAATTTCTTTTTATAATCTCTGCTTCTAGGTTACCAAGGAAGTTTTCTTAGATTATTTCTTGAAAAATGATATCAAGGCTCTTATTTTGATCATGACTTTCAGGTAGGACAATAATTTTTAAATTATCTTCCCTAGATCTATTTTTCAAATCAGTTACTTTTCCAATGAAATATTTCACATTGCCTTTTTATTTTTCATTCTTTTGTTTCAGTTTTCTTGATTTCTCACAGTCATAGCTTCCCTTAGCTCCATTCTACATTTGAAGGGATTGTTCTCTTCAGAGAGCTTTTATATCTTCTTCCATCCGATCAATTCCATTTTTTTAATAAATTCTTTTCTTCATTGTTCTTGTGGACTACTTTTTCCATTTGATCCAAACTGGTTTCTAAGGTGATTTTTTTCTTTAGTATTATTTTGACTCTCCTTCACCAAGCTGCTGACTTGGATTTTTCATTATTTTCCTGCATTGCTCTCATTTATCTTCTCAATTTTTCCTGTACCTTCCTAACTTTGTTTTCAAAATCTTTTTTGAGTTCTTCCATAGCCTGAGACAAATTCATATTTTTCTTGAAACCTTTAGATAAGAATATTTGACTGTATTATACTCTGAGTATGCATTTTTATCTTTCATAGGATCAAAGTAATCACCTATGGTAGAGCTTTTCCTGCTGAGCTTCCCAAATGTACTTGACAATTACTGAACTGAGATGTCTAGAAATGCTACTCCTGTCATGTGCCCAGGAGCTACCAGGGATCCAGGCAATGCTTGGTCTGTTCCTGAATACTGGATCCAGTTTGCTTGGGCAGGGCCAAGGTTGCACTAAAGGGCCTTTTTAACTCCAGTGTAACAGTTACTACCTGAAGATCTTCCAAGCTGTCTTGAATTGGACAACTTCCACTCAATCTCTCTGTGAATTTGGTTAGAGGAATTAGTTAATGGTATTTGGAGTGGTTTTTGAGGAGAACCTGTGGGCACCCCTGCTTTCTTAACCCTATATTTTTATAGATTTTACAGTTTTAGGGCTCACAGGGACCAGCACCTTATTTATATCATAAAAGAAGTTTTATAGGACTCCATCTTCGTCTTTTTTTTCATGGAGTTTATATAGCATTAAAATTAATTGTTCTTTAAATGTCCTCTGGTATTCACTTGTGAACACATCTGGCTATGGAATTTTTTTTTCCTTAGGGAGCTCATTAATGACTTATTTAATTTCTTTTTTTAATGTGGTTATTTAAGGCATTTTCTTTCCTAATTTGTTAATGTAGATAATGTAGTTAATGTAGATAACTTACATTTTCATAAATATCCATCAGTGTTGATCAGATTGCAAGAATTATTGGCTTAAAGTTGGGCAAAATATTTTCTGATGACTTAGTTTCTTCATCACTAAGGTGATTTTTACCCTTTTCATTTTTGATACTTGATGGGGTTTAGGGTATGTTCAAAGAACTCTATTATCTCTGAAGTGAGAGCTTCTGAGTCCTTTTCAGGGTTGCTCTCCACCTTTAATGTCCCTCTGAGCAACTTAATTCTCAAGTTTAGCTCCAAGAAACTATAGCATGCACATATCATTTTGGCACATGGGTTTATCCAGATTGAGGGTAACTGAGGGGATCACAAGTCCCATAGTGAGTTGGGGGGGGTGTCTGCCTTAAGTATGTGAAGACTTTCATTGATGGAATGGGCAGATGAAAGCAATTGGTTGCAATGGCTATGAAGGAAAATGAATCAGGCATTGTGGAGAACTTAGAGCTTGGTTAAATATAGAAGATGACAAGGTCATCCACTGCATCTCAAGTTCAACAGTACTGTATATCAATTTCATGATGGGTATTCATGCCTGGCTTCTGGAAAGCAGACAATGCTCTCAAGATTTCCCAGTTACCAATGGAGTGAAACAAGGATGTTTCCTTGTTCCCATACTTTTTAGCATTATGTTTTCAGTTATGTCATCAAATACCTTCATTGAGAATAAAAAATGGTCTCAAGGTCAGCTATCTCACTGATGCAAATTCTTTAACTTGAAAAGGCTACAAACCAAGCCCAAAGTAGAGGGAGTGTTGATGCATGATCTTCTGTTTGCTGATGATTGTGCACTAAATGCAGACTCTAAAGCTGAGATGCAATAAAATATGGATCAATATTCTGCTGCTTATGCTAATTTTGGTCTTACAATTAACACCAAGAAAACATAGGTACTCCACCAACCATTTTGGAACCATTGATTTTAGCAAATGGAGAAGTTTCATATACTGTGGGCAAGTTCACTTACCTTGCTACTGTCCTTTTCAAGGAAGTACACATTGACAATGAGGGTGTCACACTAATTGCCAGAGTTAGCTCAGTATTTGGGAGGATCCAAAGACAACTGTGGGGGAAAAGAGGTATTAGACTGACTACAAAACTTAAGATCTACAGAGCTATTGTGCTGACCTCATTGCTATATGCCTGTGAAATCTGGACAGTCTGCCAGCGCCATGTCAGGAAATCAAATTGATTCCATTTAAATTGTCTTAGGAAGATTCTAAAGATCACCTGACAAGAGAAGATACCAGACACTGAGGTCTTTTCTTGAGTTAAATTGCCTCATATTCCAAAATTACCACACAGATTTCAACTACGATGGGTTGGACATGTTTGTAGAATGTCAGAAGTACACTTGCCAAAAATCAAACAAACTATTTCATGGAGAACTCACACAGGGCAAGTGATCACTTGAGGGTCAGAAGAAGGGATACCAAGACACCTTGAAGATCTCATTGAAATTTAGAATTGATTGTACAGGATGGAAGAAACTGGCATTGGACCTCCCAGCATGGCATGCCCTCATTAGTGAGGGTGTTGCACTCTATGAGGAAGGCATAATTGAAGCAGTTCAAAGGAAACCTGACAAACATGTTTAGAGTATCCACCACAGGGGTTCACATGGACTATTTATGCCCAAACTGTGGTATAGCATTCTAAGCTTGTATTCATCTGATCAGTTATAGTCGGACACACTGTAATTTATTCCAAACACAGTGATGTCATGTTGGTTTTCTTCAATAACAATGGACAAGAACCAATCAACCAACCAACCAACCAACCAAATCATGAACAGTCATCTTGACTGCCTTGCCACTAGACTGATGATTTTGGAAGAGAGAGTCAGTCCAATGACTTTGTGCAATTCTACCTCACTTATATCCAATTTATTTATGAATCCAAAGACCCATACCATTTTAACATTCCTATTTCAAAGTCCTATGGTGATTAGCAAGTGATGAAGTAGCAGATTTTGGATATACTGGGAACTATAGTCACAATTGTGAACACAGGTGGCCCAGGACATAGGGTCATCTCACTAGGAAATAGCACTGGGATTTGGCAGCCCATATGCCAAAGTCTAAGCAACCTTTTAAAGAACACAAAGAGTCATCTCCTGGCATGAAGAAAAAGCTAGAAAAGGTGCCTTAAAATTATCTGCTTACCCAACTCTGGCCTTATTATTATGGCAGGTGGGGATCCCAACCTGTGATGAAACAAAAAATTTACAAAAACTTTTTCAAATGTGATTCTACTCACCATCAATACATGGAATGTGAGCATACCAATAGACAACACAAGATTCAATAAACCTGAATGATGAATAGCTCTTGTTGTGAGAGAACTCATCAAGTATCTCATCCAAATTGTAGCCCTGAGTGGAACAAGGCTGGCAAAGGAAATCAGAGCTGAGTATGGTTTTCTGGAGTGACCACAGTGAAGCAGAGTCCCATGAAAATGGGGTAGGCTTTGTAATTGAAACAAATCTAGTCAACAGTGTTGGTGTTTACCAAAAGGAGTGAAGGAAAAAGTCATGGTAATGTGATTGTCACTTGCAGAAAAATTCCATGCCACCATCATCCATGCCTATACTTTCACATAAAGAACTCTGATAAGGCTAAAGAAAAATTTTATGAAGACCCTGAAGACCCTAATCATCAGTGTTCCAAAAGCTTATAATTCTAGGTGACTTTAATGCTAGAATAGGCTCAGATTACCAGACATGTCAATGAATCATTGAAAGTAATAAAGTTGAAAGCAGCAACAGTAGTGGTTACTTTCTACTGAAGACTTGTGCATCTCATGACTTTCTCATTATGGACACTATCTTCCAGTTGCCTAAATGCAACAAAATTTCCTAGATGCACCCTCACAACAAGCATTGGCATATAACTGACAATGTAATTGTAAGGTGAAGAGACAAAGAGAAAATGGGATGGATGAAGACAACATGTGGTGCAGAGTGCTGAACTGATTACAGACTCATCCTCTCTAAATTAAATATTCACATTCAATTGTGCAAATTCAAGATAAAATGACTACCAAGAATTAATGTCAATAGATATGAAAGTTTCTCTGAAGAGGGACAGTTTTTTGCTAATTTGGACGGAAAGTTGAAACAACACACAGTTGGCATCAATGGAGAAGAAAAGGAGTAGGCACCTTTTAGAGATTTTGTGTAAAGCACTGCATTTGTTCATCTAGGTCAGAATGCTCATAAACATCAGGATTTTGGTTTTTGATCTACTTTGCTACCCACTTTCATTTTATGGAAGAGTTTATCCCATTTGCATTCACATTTATGATTATTTCCTACCTAGCTGTAATTGTTTGAGTTGTTTGCCTCAGTTAGTTATTGTACTTCCTTTTCCATATGACCAATTTTATTTTTTATGAAGTTGTTTTTTGTTTGTTTTTTTTTGTTTTTAGGTTTTTGGCAAGGTAAATGGGGTTAAGTGGCTTGCCCAGGGCCACACAGCTAGGTAATTATTAAGTGTCTGAGAATGGATTTGAACCCAGGTACTCCTGACTCCAAGGCCGGTGCTTTATCGACTACACCACCTAGCCGCCCCCTGAAGTTGTTTCCTTAAGTGGCTTTTTGTATCTTTTTCATTGGTCAATTCTAATTTTCAAATAGTTGTTTTCTTTTTCCAAGTTGTTAACATTTTTCCATAATTCTCTTGCTTCACTGTCATTTTTTCCCCAATTTTTCCTTCTACCTCTCATATGATTTTAAAGTCTCTTTTGAGCTTTTCATGAATTCTTTCTGGGAGTACTATCACTTTCCATTTTGTTTGAGGCTTTGCTCATAGGTGTTTTGAAGTTGTCTTCTGAAATTGTATCTTGAACTTCCCTGTCATCAGGACAACATCTTATGGACAGATACTTTTCTGTTGTTTGTTTGTTTCATCTTTTTGTCTGGATTTTTTCCCTTTCTTTTAAATTTGAATTCTGCTCCCTTTGTGGGAGAGGCAATAACTAAGTTATGGCTATTTCCCTGGTGCCATTCTCATGATTCCCTGAGGTCCCTGGAGGATCTTTTTGTCTGATGCTGTACTGAGGGTGTGCAGTGGTAAATAGCTGTTGATAATGGAAGCTGTATCTGTAATGACAGATTCCCTGGTACTGAGTCAGTGTTGATATCTGGTATGAACCAAACTAAATGAAATCAAAATTATCTGTTTTATTTCCCTTAACCTCTTCTATCTCTTGTTTGGATATAAACTCTGTCCTTTGATCTGTCTGTCTGTCTGTCTGTCTGTATCTATCTCTCTATCTATCTATTTATCTTTCTGTCTGTCTGTCTATCCATCCATAAATCTTAATTTACTTAGAATATCACATTTTGTGACTAAATCATTTATCCATTTTCATCTCATTTTGGTATATTGTGTAAACTGTTGATTTAAGTCTAGTTTCTGCCAAATTTCATTCTAGTTTACCCAGAAATTTTTGCCTAGGAGTGAACTCTTATCCACAAAAGATGTATTTTTGTGTTCATAAAACATTAGATTACTATGGTCATTTAATACTATGTATTGTATATCAAATCTATTTTACTGATCTACCACTCAATTTATTAGCCAGTATCAGATTGTTTAATAATTACTATTTTGTAATATGGTTTGAAATATGGAACCACTAGACTCTCATCCTTAACATTTTTTTCATCGATCCCGTGATATTTTTCCAGATGTTATTCCAGATGATTTTTAAAAATTTTTAATAGCTCTATAAAATAATTTTGATAGTTTAATTGGAATGACACTCAACAAATACATTAATTTAGACATAACTGTCATTTTCATTATCTTGAGTTGGCCTAACCATAAGCAAGTGAAATTTTGCCAGTTGTTTGAATCTGATATTATTTGTGTGAAAGTTATTTTTGTAATTATGCTCCTGGGTTTGCCCTGACAGGTGGAATTCTAAGTTTTAATAATGTCTGTAGTTATTTTAGATTAATTTTTTCTTTCTATCTTTTTTCCTGGACTTTGTTGGTGATATATAGAAATACTGATAATTTAATTTAGTTTATTTTATAACCTGCAATTTTGTTGAAGTTGTTTATTGTTTCATCTAGTACATTTGTCATTGATTGTCTAAGTTTCTCTAAATAAGTCATCATATCATCTGCAAGAAGTAAAATTTTTGTTTCCTTATTGCCTATTCTAATTCTTTTAATTTCTTTTATTTCTTATTGCTATAGCTAACATTTTAAAAATGATATTAAATAACAATAGTGTTCATCAATATACTTGCTTTATTCATAATCTTATTAGGATAGCATTAAACAATTGTTTTAGGTAGACAGTACTTATTATTTTAAGAAAGGCTCCATAGATTATTATGCTTTCCAGTGTTTTAATAGGAATAAGTGGGGTATTTTATCAAAGGTTTTTAAATGCATTTATTGGAATAATCATATAATTTTTGTCACTATTGATATGGAGTTTTCCTACGATTGAATCAGCCCAGCAATCCTGGTGTTATTTAAATTTGGTCATAATGTATAATCTTTGTGATATATTGTTATAATCTCATCATTGGTAATTTATTTAAAATTTTTGCATCAATATTCATTAAACAAATTGGTCTATCATTTCTTTTTCTTTTATCTTGCTCTTCTTGAATTAGTTATAAGCATCTAATCAGTGTTGTATAAGGTAGTTTCAAAGGGTTCCTTCTTAGTCATTTTTTTTCACACAGTTTATATGGTATTGGAATTAATTGTCACTCAAATAATTTGGTGGAATATAATTGTAAATCTTCTGGTGCTGGAGATTTTTCTTAAGAAAGTCATTGATTAATTTTTCTTTTTTTCAAATATAGTTAATTTTTATTTTAATTTTTTTCCCAATTTTATGCAAAGGTAATTTTCACCATTCATCCATTGGAAGTTCATGAGGTTCATGCTTTTCTATCACCCTCCCTTTGATTCTTCCTCCCCTTGACAGTGAAGTATCTTGTAAAAGTTGTACATGTACACTTATATTTAACATATTTCTATACTAGTTTTTTTGTGAAGGAAGAATTAGAACTAAGAGGGAAAATCATGAGAAAGAAAAAAATAAAAGATTTAAAAAAGTGAACATAGTTTGTTTTGATTTGCATTCAGACACCATAAGGTTTTTTTTATTTTTCTGGACTTGGATGTCATTTTCCACAATATGCCTCTGAGAGTTGTCTTTGATCACTTACCTGTTGAGAAAAGCTGCGTTCATCATAGATGATCTATCTCACAATGTTGCTGTTAATGTATACAAAATTTCCTCACTTCACTCGGCATCAGTTCATGCAAGTCTTTCCAGGATTATCTAAAGTCTGGTCGCTCATAGTTTCTTACACAATATTATTGCATAGAATTCATGTACTATGATTTGTTCAGGTATTCCACAATTGATGGGGATTGTGTCAATTTCTAATGTTTTGCCACTATGAAAAGAGCTACTTTGAATATAAACATGTGGATATTTTCCCCTTTTTATAATCTCTTTGGGATATAGACCTTGTAATGGCATTGATGGATCAAAGGGTATGAAAAGTTTTATTGCCCTTTGGGCATAGTTACAAATTGATCTAAAGAAAGGTTGGATTAGTTCACAACCCCATCAATGATGCATTAGCATCTCAGTTTTTCCATAACCCCTTCAACATTGATCATTTTTCTTTTTTGTCATATTGGTCAATCTGATAAATATGAGATGGTTTCTCAGAATTGTTTAAATTTGCATTTCTCTTATAAATAATGATTTGGAACATTTTTTATGACTATATATATAGCTTTAATTTCTTCCTCTAAAAACTTTCTAGTTATATCCTCTGACCATTTATGGATTGGAAAATGATTTATTTTCTTGTAAATTTCATTCAATTCTCCATCTAATTTAGAAATGAATCTTTTATTAGAAATACTAACTGTGAAAGTTGTTTCCCAGCTTTCTGCATTCCTTCTAATCTTGACTGCTTTGGTTTGGGTTGTGCAAAATTTTGTTTAACTTAATGTAGTCAAAATCATCCATTTTGCAATTTATAATGCAAATATAATGTGTTAATTTATTAAATTAATTAAAGAGATGTAATAATCTCTTGTTTGGTCATAAACTTCTCCCCTCTCCATAGATGCAACAGATAGACTATTTCTTGTTCTTGAAACTGATCTATTAATTTTAAAATCCTGTAGACATTTAGATCTTATTTTTGGTATAGAGCATGAGATGTGGGTTTATGACTAGTTTTTGCTCTACTATTTTCAATTTTCACAGCAGTTTTTGTCAGATAGTAAGTTCTTATCCCAGAAGATAAAATCAAAGTCTTTGGGTATATCAAGCAACAGAATACTAGAGTAATTTACTACTGTTATGTTTGTATCTAACTTATTCCACTGAAAAATATCAAACTATTTTACTCTTTAGGTACAAAGAAAGCAAAGTGATAAGATACTGCAGAAGGGGGGATTATTTCAATAAAGGATTATTTAAGTATTATATTTTTTCTTCTATCAACCTGGGCATTGTTGTGTAATTTTCATTTTCAATGATGACAACTGGGTTTCTTCTTACTTTTTAAAAATCAAATTAAACATTGATCTACCATTTTCCTGTTTTTATTTGTTTTTATTTTTTAAACACCCTCCCAGTTTGCTTTATTGGTGAATGGATTTTCTTACATTCAAATTTATTAATAATCTCCCTTTTCTGTTTTTAGGATTTCCAATTTGGAGTTTAAATTAGGAGTTTTAAATTCTTATTTTGCTAGTTATTTTTTAAATTACACACCCATTTCATTGATCAACCCTTTTTCTATTGTATTTATTTTACCATTTAGAGATATGTAGTTTTCCCTAAATATTTCTTTTGCTTCATTCCATAAAATATGGTATGCTGTCTCATTGTTGTGCTTTTCATTAATGAAATTATTGGTTGTATCTATGATCTGTTCTTTAGGATTAGATAATTTAGTTTTCAATCAATTTTAGTCTATCTTCATACTGTCCTTTACTGAATATTATTTTTGCTTGTATTATAATCTGAAAGTAGTTCATTTAATATTTCTGCTTTTCTGCATTTGGTACTAATGCAGGGTCAATTTTTGTGAATATCACATGTATAGTCAAGACAAACATACTCAATCTATCCCCATTCATTTTTCTCCCAAAGTCTGTCATATTTAACTTTAAAAAAATATACTTATCTTCTTAACTTTATTACTGTTTGTTTTATGGTTAGATATATCTGGTTCTTAGAGGAGAAAATTGAGGTTCCACACCAGAAGTGTTTAACTGTATATTTTTCTTGCCTAATTTTTCTTTTTAGAATTTGGATATTATGCCATTTGCTATATGTGTTCATAATTATTATTATTTTACTGTCTGCAGTACCTTTTAGCAAAAATAGTATTAACCTGTTTAACTCTTTTATGTCTATCTATGCTATGTTGTCTAAGGTCATTCTTGCTGTCCTGTGTTTTTGACAGCTGATCTATAATATATTCTGTTCCAGCCCTCCTCTATTTTCAGTCTTTGTGTTACTTTGTTTCAAGTGTGTTTTTGTAAGCAATATATTATTGGATTCTGTTTTTACTCTTTCTCCTAATTCTATTTTATGTTCTTGTTCATCCTATTCACATTCACAGTTATGATTACTGTGTATTACCTTCCATCCTTCTCTCTCTCTCTCTCTCTCTCTCTCTCTCTCTCTCTCTCTCTCTCTCTCCTGAAAAGTCTTTTTTTGCTTCTAACAACTACCTCCTTTAATACTCCTTCTCTTCTCTCAGCCTCCCCCTTCCCCAATATCTTAACACTTTGCTTTCTTTGTACCTGAAGGGTATAATAGATTTCTCTAGTCAACCAAGTGTGTAAGTTACTCCCTCTTTTAGCAATCCCAATGAGAGTAATGTTCAAATATTGCCTTTCACAAGCACACCCTTTTATCTTCTACTTTAAAAGTCTTACTTTGCCTCCCTCTTTTATGTGAAATAATTTTCTTTGTTCTTTCTTTCCACTCTTCATTCATTTTTTTCACCCCTTCAATTTTCAAATTATCCTGTCATAGATAATAACTGTGCCTTCTTTCCATATGGAATTCTTCTTTTGGCCTTAATACTGATGAGTTCTTAGATTTTATGGTTATCATCTTCCTATATAGAAAGGTAAATAATTTAACCTTATAGGTCTCTTGTTATTATTATTTTATGTTTAGTTTTTAAATCTATATCTTGAGTTTTATATAATTGAAAGTCAAATTTTCTGTTCAATATGGGTTGCTTCATCAGGATCACTTGAAAATCCTGTATTTCATTACCTGTATTTTCCCATGTATAAGACACACTTTTTTAAAAAATGGGAGTCTAAAAACTGGGAGCATCTTATAGAGTGGTTGTATATTTTTTACTTGCATTTCCCTCTGTTTTGTGCCTGTTGTCTTTACACTCATTGCTTCATATTTTCTACTGATATATTAGGTTATATTTTGCCACATTCGGCCCAGAAATGACTCAGAAAAGATTATCATGCAATGTTGAATTCAAGTTCAAAATGATCCAGTTTGCAAAAGTGAATGGAATCCTACTGCTGAACTTCAGTTTGATCTTCCTCCAAGTCAGAAAACAATCTGAGACTGTGTACAGGAAGAAGAAACGCTACTGAAAATGCTATGGCAGAAGAAGGTCAAGAAGGCAAGTCAGAAAAATAGCCTGATGTAGAGAGGGAGTTGAAGAGATGGATTGAAGAGCAAAGGGCAAGTGGAATTCTTGTATCCACAAAGATGTTTCAGCAAGAGGTCAAAAGGATTGTTGATGAAAAAGAAGTGACTGATTTCAAAGAAGGACACAATTGGTGCTTCTGGTTCATGAAACAGAATGGAATAATCATGTGTCCATGCACCAGACTTGTCCATGGAGTGCTTGTGGTCAACCACAGACCAGAGCAGAGGCAGGATTAGTAGTCAGAGCCTCTTCTAAGACAGTGATTCATCATCAAGCACAGATGAGTATAAACTGATGAATGGGAGTTTTGACAGCGATAAGGAGTTGTATACATTTTATGATGGATAAAACAAGTTCAATAACTTTATGTAATACATTATTTTTTCAAATTTTGGGCCCCAAAATTGAGGTGCCATCTTATACATGGGGAAATAAGGTAAATGTCTATTTTTGCCTTGAAGGATTATATTCACTTTTGCTGAGCAAGTAATTCTTGGTTGTAATCTTAGTTCCTTTGCCTTCTGGTGTATTATTGTATGAATTCTATGGTCTTTTAATGTGAACAATCACTAAACCTTGTGTTATCGTGCTTGTGTTTCCACAATATTCAAATTATTTTCTTATGGGCACTTGAAATATTTTCCCCTTGACCTGGAAGCTCTAGAATTTGGTTATAATTCTTGGAAATTCATATTTTTGTATCTCTTTCAGAAGATGATTGATTCATTCTTATTTTCATTTTCTTTTTAAATTTTCTTATTTTTATTTTCTTTTTTCTGATCACATACAAAGGTAGTTTTCACCATTCATCTATTAAGTAGTTTATAAGGTCTATGTTTTTCTACCACTCTGCCTTCCCTCCCCCCTCCATGACAGAGAACAATCTGACAAAATTATACATGTACAATTGGGTTAATATATTTCCAAATTAGTCATGTTGTGAAATAGGAATTAGAAATAAGGGGGAAAATGAGAAAGGAAGAAAAAACATAAAATAAAATTTTAAAAGTAAACACAGTATGTTTTCTTTTGCTTTCAGAGTGTTTTTTGCTTTTTTTGTTGCTTTTTTCAGGATGTATCTCTTAGGTTTGTCTTTGATCATCGAACTGTTGTGAGAAACTGTGTTCATCATAGTTAATCCATCTCACAATGTTGATGTTAATGTTTTCAATATTTTCCTGGTTCTGTTCATTTTCATTTAGTATTATTTCATGCAAGTATTTCCAGGCCTTTCTAAAGTCTGGTGTCTCATGATTTTCTATATAACAATAGCTCTCCAAAACATTCATATACCAGGACTTGTTCAGTCATTCCCCAATTGATGGCCATTTGCTGAATTCTCTATTCTTTGCCACTACAAAAAGAACTGCTATAAATATGTGTGTACATGTGTATCTTTCCTCCTTTTCATGACCTCTTTGAAATATTATCTTAATTGTAATATTTCTGGATTAAACTATGTCTTTGGGCATAGTTCCAAATTGCTCTCCAGAAAGGTTGAACCAGTTTACAACTCCATTCTCAATGCCTTAGTGACCCAGCGTCTCCTCCAAAATTGGTTATTTTCCTTTTTTTCATATTAGTCAATCTTAGATGTGTGAAGTAGTACCTCAGAGTTGTTTTAATTTGTAAGTGCCTAATCAGTAGTGATTTAGAGCATTTTTATATAACTAAAGATAACTTTGATTTCTTTGTCTGAAAACTGCTTTCCTGTATTCTTTATTTATCATTTGAGGAATGATTTGTATTTTTATAAATTTAATTTTTTTCTCTATATATTTGGGAAATTTATCTGAGACACTTGTCAGAAAATTTTTTCTCAGTAGTCTATTTTCTTTTAATTTTGGTTTCATTGGTTTTGTGTATGAAAAAACATTAATTTTTCATGCCAGGTCTAGGATAGCAAAGCTCAATGATCTTGTCATATTCCCAGAGAAAATAAGAAATACTCCATGAATAGATTAAATTATACATCCAGCAGTGAGCTTGAAGCACATGAAGCTGCTTCTTCCTGAGAGGATTTCCCTTCTCCATCTTTGGAAAGAGCTTCACACCTATAAAGTTTCCAATGTTCAATAATCTTTCTTCCTGACATTCTCCATTTCATTCCTCTACCTTCCCTAAAATATTCTCCTCTTTTTCTTCTGATAATTGTTGTCCTTGTAACTTTCTTCACATTCTTTCAAGATTTCACTCTGCTTGCTAAGCAGAAGAATAAAAAAGCACTCCTCCAACTGTTCCACCTTATCCTTTTGAACAGAAACCAACTTGTACATTATTCACATAGAGTTGTTACATAACACTGATATAGACACAAACATAGCTCAACCTCTGCAGATGATTAAAACGTTGCCTTGCCTTTTATTCTTGTTTGAAATGAGATTAATAATTTTATGTAATTTTTTTTATTAGCCTTCAAGACTAAGTATTTCTTATTAACTGCACTACCAGTCACTTTACAGGTGACGAGGAAAGAAAGATATTTATAATTATGGTGGGTTCCTTATATTTTTCTGCCATTACGTGAATTTTATTTCTCTTCACTTCCTTTGTCAGCATATTCTTTTCAAGTCCCATAAAAATAGGAAGTTTCATTGGCTTTAGACTCTAGAAATCCAATGTCTTCTATGACTGACTAATAAAATCAAATCACTCACTTCTTTTCTACTTTGCTTCTCTTTCTTCTCAAGTATGAATAGCCTCTTGTACTTCTTTTGCTTTATTACTTTCTCTTCCTTCTGGTGGAGTGGCTTAAATTTTTATATAGAATTTTTTTTATTAGCAGACCTAATTTTATCATCTCAGCTTTTATTTAAATATCCTAAGAGTAAGTCAAATGGTCAGCAAAGACTTAGTAAACCTTTATATTTTTTCCCTTTTCAAAATAAAATTCATTCCAAATGTTTCCCATTTCTTACTCTTCCCCTCCTTAATGAGAAGGTAAGAAATAAAATAATTATACATATGCAGTCATGCAAAACACTTCCAAATTAACGTTGTGGCCAAAAAAACCCATGAAAAGTAAACTGGAAAGAAATACTTCACTTTGCACTCAGAGTTAATCTGTTCTCTCTCTGGAGATGGATAAAATTTTTATCATACATTGTTTGGAATAGTTATTGAATCAGAGCTTCTTAATCTTTCACTTGTAGTTTATTAGTAAATTATTCTATAAATGTGTACATTGTTCTTGCTTTGTGTTAACACATATAAGTTTTCCAAAGTTTTTTTTTCTGAAAGCATCCACATTCATCTTTTTAAAATCATAATATTATCCTATGAAAATTATGTACCAAAACTTGTTTAACCATTCTCCAAGTGGTGAATACTTCTGTAATTATCAATTCCTTATCCCAACAAGAGAGTCTCTATAATTTGTACGTAAATGTTTTTGTTACAATAAATATTTTTCCTTTCTTTGATCTCTTTGAGACATAAGTCAAATAGTTTCATTGTTGGGTCAAAGACCAGGCACTGTTTTATCAAGCTTTGGGTATCATTTAAATATTCCTCAGAATGGTTGGAGCAGTTCACAGCTCCAAAAGCAATGCATTAGTGTCCTTATTTTTCCACATTCTTACTAGCAATTGTCATAATCCATTAGTCAATATCATGAGTGTAATCTTATACCTCAGAGTTGTTCTATATTTCATTTCTATAATTATTAGTGATTTAAAGCATTTTTTCTTATGATTATTGATGCTTTCAATAATTTATTTGAAAACTGTTTATTAATAGTTTAATCATTTATCAATTAGGGGATTTAAAAATAGATTTATCTCAGTTTCCTATATATTTGAGAAATAAGAACTTATCAGAGAACTTTGCTTGCTATAAAATTTTTCAAAGTTTTTCCTAGTTTCCTAATAATTTTGTCTTCTTTTTTCTTGTAAAATTTTTTTTTATTTACAAATGACAAAAATTATCAACTTTACCTTCCACAATTCTCTCCATCTTTTGGTCTAATTCTTCCCTAATATAAAGTTATAACAGGTATTTTTTTTCTTGATACCTTAATTTGTTTATATCACTTTTTATTTTTTAATTCACATAGCCATTTTGAGGTTATCTTTGTATATAGTATAACATGTTTTTCTATGATTAGATTCTGATAATCTGCTTTCCAGTTTTCAGAGCAGTTTTTTCCAGTTTTTTTCCAAAAACTTGTCTTTGAATTTCTCAAATTCCAATTTATTGTGATAATTCACATCTCAATATTATATTGTATTGATCAACCATTCTATTCCTTAAACAATACAGATTATTTGATGATTACCACTTTGTAGTATAGTTTCAACTGCATTCGTCAGTTTAAAAAAAATGATTTGCTTGAAATTCTTGTCAGATTTTTCTAGCTCCATAAAATAATACTTTGGCACTTTGGCATTACATTAAATAAGTAAAACAATTTAGATAGAGTTGTCATTTTTTATATTGGTTTGGTCTATCCATGAATAATTAAAATTTTTTAATTATTGACATTGTCTTTATTTGAGAATAAAGCCTTTCATATTTTGGTTCGTAGACATAACTCAGTGTGCATTGGCATGTCAATTCCCAAATATTTTATATTCTCTGGAATTTCTCTTTCTATCTATTCTTTCTGGATTTTGTTGATAATGTGTAGAAAGCTGGTGGTTTATGTTTTTCTAAAGTTATTAATTGTTTCACCTAAATTTTTATTTGATTCTCTAAAGTTCTCTAATAATTCTATCAAATCATCTATAAAAGGTGATAGTTTTATTTCCTCATAGATCATTTATATTCCTTCAACTTATTTTATTGTTTTATCACTATAATTAGTATTTCCAGGACAATGTTGAATAATAATGGTAATAATGGACATCCTTTTTTTAACCTCTGATCTTATCGAAACAGTTTCTATCTTTTCCTCATTATATATAAAGTTTGCTTTTATTACTCATGATTTTAATAGAGGTTCCATTTATTCATTCTTAATTTTCCTTATATATTGGGTTATATTTTTAAATAGAATGAATGCGATATTTTTGAAAAGCTTTTTCTGCATCTATTCATATTATATTTTTTTGCTGTTATTTTGCTATTGATATGATCAATTATGCTGATAGTTTTCCTAATATTGAATAAGCCTTTTGTTCTTGGTATAATCTGATTATAATATACAATTTTTGGGAGATATTGCTGTAATCTCTTTGCTGGTAAAATTTTTGCCTCAATATTCACTAAGGAAATCGGACAATAACTTGAACTGCCCTTGCTCTTCCTGGGTTAGGAGTCAGCACCATATTTGATTGCACTACTTTAATTTTTTTTTCAAATCATTTAATATAGGGATTAATTGGTCTTTGAATTAGTAGTATTCACTTGAAAATCCATCTGGTCTTTTTTTTTCTTGGTTCATTTATAGCTTGTTCCATTTATTTCTGTATGATATGACTAAGTATTCTATTTCTTCTTTTATTAATGAAGACCATTTATATTTTTGCAAACATTCATTCATTTCATTATAATGTCATTTTTATGTCATATAACGACAAAATAATTTCTAAAATTGTTTTAATTTCATTGATTGCATTTAGGCTTTACATCCTTTGATAATATTAATTTGTTTTATTTATTTATTTTTAGTCAAATTAAATGTCGTGTCATAAATTCAGATACTACTTTGATTCATTAGTTCTAAGTTTTCTTTTTTTACTTTAATATTTATTAATTTCCCTGTTGATCTGGGGGTTCTTATTCTGTTTTTTAATTGGAGATTTTAATTTATTCTTTTTCTAGTTTAATTTTTAGTGTTTGCTTAATTCATTGATTTATATTCTTTTGTTATACTATCATTTAGTTATGAATTTTCTCATAAGTATCATTTTGACTGCAGAACAAAAAATTTCATGACATTATTGTTATTATCTTTAATGAAATTATTGATTGTTTCTATGATTTGTTCTTTGACCACTTCTTATTTCAGATTATATTACTTTGTTTCTAAGTTTTAATTTGTTTCCATAGATCTTCATCAAATATAATTTTTGTTAAATTATGGTCTGAAAATGATGTTTAACATTCATTTTCTTAATATTTGATTGCTAAGTTTGTATGCTTTAATATGTGGTCAAATTTTATTAAGGTGTCATATACAGCTAAGAAAAAAATAATTTCTATTTATTCCTAGTCTATGTTTTCTAGAATTATATCAGATAACTTCCCTAAAATTCTCTTCATCCCTTAACATCTTTATCATTTATTTCTTAATTAGACTTATTTAGCTTTGATGGGGAAAAATTGAGGTTTCCCAGTAGCATAGTTTTACAAACATTTCTTCTTATAGTTCATTTAACTTTTCCTTCAAGATATTACACACTATGCTATTTGCTACATACATATTTGTTAATGATATGAATGCATCATCTATAGTTCCTTTTTTGTTTTCTTTTTGCTAGGCAAAGGGGATAAATGATTTGCCCAAGATCCACAACTAGATAATTATTAAGTATCTGAAGTCAAATTTGAACTCAGATCCTCCTGACTCCAGAGTCAGTGCTCCATCCAATGCAACATCTTGCTGCCCCTCTATAGTACCTTTTAACAAAACGTAGTTTCCTTGCTTACATCTTTTAATTGGTTCTACTTTTTACTTTTGCTTTCTCTAAAATATGATTGCTATCCCTGACATGAAAAAAATCATTTAAAGCTTAATAAATTCTGTTCCCATTTCTCATTTTAACTGCTTCTTTCTATTTCAAATGGGCCTCTTGTGAACAAAATACTGGGGGATTCTTATTTCTAATTTATTGTATTATTCTCTTCCATACTTTTGATGAATTCGTCCCATTCACATTCATAATTTAGTTTGCTAACTGTATTTCCATCTAATTTCTTCTATTTATTTTTCTGTCTTTGTATACTGCCTCTCCTTCAAAGGCCTGCTTTACTTTTGACCTCTACCTCCATTAATCTTTCCTCTCTCTTATCACCCTTATTTTCTACCCTTTCTCTTAGTTTTTTCCCAAATACTTGGTTTGTAAAATGAATTTCAAGCTTATCTCTCATTTTATATGTATTTTCCCTGTGTGAGTCAGTGAATCAAATGAAGTTTAAGTATTGCTATCTCCCATCTATATTTTCCTCCATTGTAAAAGCTCTTTCTCTTTTAGGTGAAATAATTTCCCTTTTCCTTCTACAGTATATCCCTCTAACCCTTGTTTTTCTTTTAAGATAATCCTAATGCAATAAACTCAGACTCATACCTGATGATGAAGAAGACTCCTTATAAGGAACCCAAGAATGATTTCATTGTGATGAGTTCATTCCAATCTCAGTTACTAGCTGTGTTATGTTGAGCAAGTCACTTAACCCTGTTTACCTCATCTTCTTCATCTGAGAAATGAACTGGAGTAGGAAATGGCAAGTCACTCCAGTATTTTTGCCAACAAAACCACAAATGAGATTTAGAAGTGTCTAACACAACTGAAAAACTACTGAATAACAAAGACAAATTTCTTAGAGTTTACATTTACTATGTTTCCATTTGGGAATGTAAACAGTTTAACTTTTAAATTCTTTATGATTTCTCATTCTTGTTTACCTTTTTATGCTTCTCATTAGGCTCTTTTTGAATGTCAAATATTCTGTTCTGCTGTAATTTTTTACCTCATGGATTCTTCTCTTTGACTTGGAAGCTTGGGAATTTTTTTTTCATTTTTGGAGTCTCTTTCAGAGGTGATTGATGGATTCTTTCAGTTTCTTTTTTGTTTTCTGGTTCCAAGATATCTCTGGATAGTTTTATTTATAATATATAGATATATGATGCCTGTGTTCTTTTTAACCATAACTTTAAGATAGTTCAGTAATTCTTGTTATCTTTTCTTGATCTTACTTTATAATACTTTGAAGTGCTTAGTTATGCACACAGGTCTCCTGAATCACTTTCTTAACTGACATTCAATTCCTTTATCATCTTTGGGTACTGAATGCTCTTGACACCAAGTCTGTGGCTGCTAATGCATCTCCTATTCCTATGGTGATAGTTACCTCCAAGACCCAAAGCTGGGCAACATCCTCCACATAGTTCTTTTGGCAAACTTGTATACTAGTGCTGCAGACTTCTCTTTCTGTTCTTCTAAGCTATCCTGGAAAAGAAAAATAACTCATTCTAACCTTTTTGTTGATTATGCCAATTGGAGTTCAAATTGATGTGCTGTTAAGTTATTCAGAGGAGAATGTCAGGCAAAAATGTTCCTTTATGTTGTCATCTTGACTCCCAGATTTATACAGACCATTTTAACCTTTTCTGGGGTCAAAGGTATTTTCTGATCTGTTTTGAATTAGTAATTAGCAGATACCAATTATACCAATCCCCACTGAAATAGAAGCAATCTAGTCATTATTGGTCTTTTTATAGCAAAAATGATTAATAAAAATCAACTTATATAGTTGTCCAGGTAAACATTCAAAACGTTTTCTTCATATCAACATGGTAATGAAGGTATTGCAAATTTTTTTTTCTATATTTTACAAATCAGAACAATGTCTCAGAGAGGTTCATGGGATGTTAGACTCAAAGGTAAAAAGATGTCTTCATTCAGACATTAAGTCATATTCCAAAAATCAGGGACGTAGAAAATGACATGACCAGAATTTGAATCCAGGTCTTCTGAAACAAAATCAAGCATTTATCACCATAATACCTCTCAGTTACCTCCTATCACACAGCTAATATCAGAAGCAACATACAAATTCAGGTCTTTTCTCATTTTCAATACAGAATTTTTTCTAATATCTTCTAGAATCTTTCTGTGTAATTTTCCTCCAAATGAAACTTAAACCTAAAATAAGCTGTCTTCTTCTATATTTTTAAATATGAGTAAATTTCTTTTATCAGAAATTTTTAATCAATCATGCCTCCACACACTGAATATATTCTTGCCAAGGGTCTATTATTTCAGAGTTTGATGTAGAATACAAAGTGGTGGAAGACATGGCCCCTGGCTTCCAGGGATTACAATCTAGTATGAGAAAGAAGATTATTATATAATATAAAACCTAATTTTTCTGACAGATATGCAACCTGTTCCTTCTAGGAAGGTTCTGGTTTCAGGTCTACACTATAATTGCAAATCCTAATTAACTTATTTTCTCTAATTACTTATATCTCTTCCCTTATTTTCTGAACACTTCTATCATTGCTTACCTCAGGCACATATTGAATAGATCCAAAACCCCTCCTCTTCTCCCCCAAGCCCCAGTATTGTATAATCATAACATAATGCTTCTCCTGTCACATTGTTTAAGCTAAAATATGCCCAGTGCAAAGATAAAAATCTTTCTTTCATAGAAAGATGTGAGAATAGGAAGGGCCTTAAGTAATCATTGAGTCCAACAATTTCTTCATTGAGGTGAGAGGAAACAGGAAGAGAAGAGAAAGATAGCATACTTTTGATTTGGCTACAAAAGCAATACTAATTATAGTCACTTACATCAACCACTTCCCATTTATGCTCAATTACCATACATCACAATACTGATTTATTCATGCCATTAAATATGCATCAGATTATCTTCCAGGAGATTATAAATTCCTTCAGTGAAGACATCTTGTCTTTCACATCTTTTAATATGATTCTTTCACATGGAAAAATATTGCTCAGAGTATGTAGGAAGGAAAAATATTAATAAGCATTTATTATATGCCCATTGTGGGCCAGGTACTCTACAAAGAATTTTAGAAATATTGTCACAAAAATCTTAGAAGGTAGATATAATATTCATCTTACATTTGAGGAAAATGAGATAAACATAGGTTAAGTGATTTATTCAGGCTTCAGAGAGCTAGTAAGGTTCTAAAACTAAATTGAGTTTGAGACTTTCTGGTTCCAGGTCCAATGCTCTATCCACTTTGCCATCTAACTATCTTATGACAATTTTGTGGGACCAATAATTCTTAGTATAATGTGTGATAAAACTGAAAGATGAATGGACTGAGAATTGAAAGGCTGGGGATTTTGCTGATAGGCTGATGATAGGATCTCAGTACCTGACCTCTAGAAAGTTTTCCTCTGATGAGGCCTTGGTCTTCCTCAATTAGAGAAAAATAGCCTTGGAGAGATAATATGTAAAACCTTTGCAGGGTTCCATAGTTCTATGAATGAATTACCTAATAAAATTTTATTTCAATAAAAAAATACACTTTGTTCACATACCATGTTGCCTAGTTGGAAGTGCAAAAAATTAGATGTAACATTGCCCCATGACACAGTCTTTTCCAATGAAGAATTGCTTACTTTAGCAAACTTAGTAATGTGTTGGTGACAGTCATTCAATCCGCTTCCCAAATCCCTTTGAGGCTCCATGCAAATGTGAAAGTTTCTACATATATTCATTGATAATTATTATTTAATTTCTGAGTTATGTTTTCAAACTGACTCTCTAATGACCAAAATTATTTCATAAAGGAAGCAAGACTTCCCCACCTCGATTTTTTCCTCCTGAACATTTAAAAGGAGTTTAAATGGATTAAATGAAACACATCCTAAGCATAGTTGCCCTGTGACTTCTTTACCAGAATCAAAAATATCTTTATACATTTTGTTCCTCTGGTCTTTCTCCCCTGTTTCATGGAATATTACATCCAAAATAGTTTCATCATAAGGTATTTAGTCTACTATTGATTCACCTCTCTTCAATAAACTAGGCAGTTCTTCCAAAAACAAAAAAAATATTTACTTATTCCATAGGCCACAATTGGATTTTATCATCTGCCCAATAAATATTATTTCATGGAACAATTGATCACTGTGTTTTTTTCTTTTATTTAGTATTTTATTTTTCCCAGATACAAGTGAAAACAATTTCATGTTCATTTTAAAAACTCTGAATTTTAAATTCTCTCCCTCCCTTAAACCTCCACCCCTATTGAGAAGGCAAAAAATTCAATATAGTCTATTCTGTATATGTTGAATCATGCATAACATTTTCACAATAGTAATGTTGGGAAAGAGAATATAGACCAAAAAAAAAACCTCAAGAAAAAAAAGTATAAAAAATTATGTTTCAGTCTATTCAGATACCATTAGTCTTTTCTCTAAGAATGGATAGCATGTTTCATCATAAGTCCTTCAGAACTCTATATTGCTGAGAATATCTGTCATTCATAGCTGATCATCTTACAGTATTATTGTTACTTTGTACATAGTACATCTCACCATGCATCAGCCCATGTAAATCTTTCCAGATGTTTCTGAGAATATTTCATGAGCTCAATCACATTCCACAATTTGTTCAGTCAGTCTCCAATTGATGTCCAGACCTTTGATTTCCAATTTTTGCCTCTAGAAAAGGAATACTATAAATATTTTGGTACATATATACTTTTATCCTCTCTGTTTTTTATTTCTTTTGGAATACAGTCAGTGCTGACTAGATTAAAGCTTATGTATGGCTTCATAGCTCTTTGGACATAGGTTCAAATTGTTCTATAAAATGATTAAATCAGTTCACAACCCCACCAAAGTACATTTTTCTTACCTCCCCTCCAAAATTTGTCACTGTTCTTTCCTGTCCCAATGACAAATTTAACAAATCAGAAGTAGTATCTCAGTATCATTCTACTTTGCATTTCTCCAAACAATAGGGAGTTAAAGCATTTTTTCATATATCTATGGAGAGCTTTAATTACTTTATCCAAAATAATCTATATCGTTTGATTCTTTATCAAGTGGAAAATGGCAATTTTTATTACAAATGTGCCTCAGTTCTCTAAGTTTGATAAATGAAACCTTTATAAGGGAAACTTGTTTCAAGTTTTTTCAAAGTTAGTATTTGCTAATTGTATTTTCCCCCATCCTACCCTGCCTTGTTTTATTCTACTCTCTATACTTTCACCATGCCCTTTTTTTTTGCTACTATCCCCTCCCCATTCCTCGCTTCTTACACTCCCAACTTTTCTTATCTCCTTCTCCTCCTACTTTGCTGTATCCTAAGATATTATTCCCTCTTTGAGACAATTTGAATGAGAGTTAGGTTCACTTACTCCCTCTCATCTGTGTAAAAGCTTCTCCTCCATTTAAAAGCTTTTTCTTGCCTTTTTATGGGGTTCAATTCACCCCATTCTACCTCTCCCTTTCCTTTTCTCTGCATATTTTTATCTCTAATTTTTAATTTTTTTTAGATATTATCCCTTCATATTCAGCTCATGTATGCTCTCTGTCTATATAAACTCCTAACTGCCCCAATAATGAGAAAGCTTTTATGACTTACCAGGAACATCTTTCCATGTTTTTCCAAAGTAAAAAGTTTAGCTTTATGATTTCCCCTTCCTGTTTACCTTTTTATGCTTCTCTTGAGGCTAATATTTGAAAGTCAAATTTTCTGTTCAGCTGTGGAGTTTTCATCATAAAAGGTCAAAAGTTCCATATTTAATTAAATATCAATCCCCCCCCCCCAAAGGGTATACTTAGTTTTCTGGGTGGTTGATTCTTGGTGTAAGCCTTCCAGAATATCACATTATAAGCACTCTGATCTTTCAGTGTAGAAGCTGATAATTCTTGTTTTATTCTGATTGTTAACTCTGCAATACTTATATTGTTTCTTTCTGGCTGCTTGCAATATTTTCTCCTTGATTTGGGAGTTCTTTATTTTGGTTATAATTTTCTTGGGCATTTTCACTTTTGAATAATTTTCAGGAGATGATATATGGATTCTTCCTATTTTTATTTTATACTCTGGTTCTAGTATCTCAGGACAGTTTTCTGTTATAATTTCTTGGAACATAATTTTAAAAATTATCTCTCCTGGATGTATTTTCCAGGTGAGGTGAGTTCTTTTTTTGCCCAATGAGATATTTCATAGTGTTATCTATTTTTTCAGTTTTTGGTATTTTGATATTATCTGTTTTATTGTTTCTTGATTTCTCATAAAACTATTTAGGTTTCATTAACTAGATTCTAATTTTGAAGGAAGTATTTTCTTTAAACCATTTAAACTTCTGTACCTCCTTTTGCATTTGGCTAATTCTATTTTTTAAGGAATGCCTCTCCCCATTGGCCTTTTGTATCTATTCTTACTCTTTGTCCTAGATGTTTTTTAAGATATTATTTTCTTCAGTATTTTTTTGTGTCTCCTTTATCAAGATGTTGACTCACTTCTCAGTATTTTCTTCTATCACCCTCATTTCTTTTCCCAATTTTTCTTCTATGTCTCTCACTTGACTTTTTTTTAGGTTTTTTGAAAGGCAAATGGGGTTAAGTGGCTTGCCCAAGGCCACACAGCTAGGTAATTATGAAGTGTCTGAGACCAGATTTGAACCCAGGTACTCCTGACTCCAAGGCTGCTGCTTTATCCACTATGCCACCTAGCTGCCCCTCTCACTTGACTTTCAAAATCCTTTTTGAAATGGTCTAAGACCAATTCCTATTCTTCTTGAAAGCTCTGCATATAGGAACTTTGACAATGTTATCTTCTTTTGGGTGTATATTTTTCATCTTCCTAGTCATCATATTGAATTTCTATGGTCAGACTTTTTTGTTATTGTTTGTTCCAGAGATACTTCTAGGGATTTTCATATTTTCAGTGGTGGTATGATCTAAGGAGTGGTGTGTTTACTAATATCCTGCTGTGGTCTGATCTGTTAGTGACCACAAACTCTCTTTTCTGTCCTGGACCTGAGATCACAGGATTTGGTGTGCTACTGCTCCTTCTCCTCCTCCTCCTGGGACTGTGGGTACTGCAACCTGAAGCTGCATTTGGGTAAGGCAACAGAGTCCTACCTCAGTGCTAGAAAGAGACCTCTATATTCTTCTTCTGACCAGTTGTTTGACTCCCTTATCTGTCTACTGAAAACAGACTGGTCAGTGCTGGTAGGCCTACCAACTACTCTGTATACCACTCTTGCCAGTCTTCTAAGTTTGTCTTATTCTGTCTTTTTTGTTTGGGTTCTGTCACTCTAGAATTTGTTTAGAATCATTATTTAAAGGGATTTGGAAGATTTGGGAGAGACCTCAAGTAAATTCTTGACTTAAGTCAATCTTTTTGGCCCTATCTCTTATTCACCATGACTCAAATTACTGGTTTCAAGTTTGAACAAAAAAAATAATCAGTGAAACAAGTATGCACTGATGTAAACTATTGAATATGAAGTGGGAGAGAAAAATCTGTGAAGAACTTGAGAAGTGTTTCAACTCAAATGACTAGCCTCTGGTATTTGGTGACTGATGTATAGGTAAAAAATGTGCAGCTGTAAAGCAAAGTATGGCCCAGGAACAAAATTTGAGATGTCAAAGAATTATTGATTATATAGAAATCTGATGCTTCAATATCATGCACACTTTCTGGAAAAATAAAAACAAACTTGACAATAACAACAACAAAATGTAGGTGTTGGATAGAGTGAGCAGAAAACATTATGAGTATGAAATTGACGAAATTTTGGCAGACAAGAAAAGATTTACTTCTAATATTCTTCAGCTAGTTGTCTATGCACAGACTATAAATAATGTATTATAAGAAAACATTTATGTAATCAAAACAAATAGTAATCATGAAAGGATATGAACTGAAATCAAGAAGATTTAGTCCCAAATTGTTTATAAATGAGAAATGGGCAAGAGAAATAATATCAAAATTCCATATAACAACTTTGTCTAGAAATTACACTAATATAAATTAATTGTTACTATAAAATGTCCACAAGAGGTCTGAAAGTGAGTTCATCATTAGACATTTTACTTGATTACTAAATAGAGAGAAATAGTTGCCAAAAGTTATATCAGATTACAATAAAAACACATATGTAAAATTTCACCAAGAGGTGAGATGACTATAAGCAGTATCATTTCTTAAAGGAGAGTACCAATGAAGAATTAAAATTATCTAAAGAAAACTTGTCAAGATGTTCAATTAAACAAAGTCAACCCAAAATTAATCTATAATAAAAATGAGGAAAACCAACAAAAAGAAGGAAAAATAGAAAAAATTGTAAAAATTATTGCAATAAACTGCTTTATATATCAAGGATAGTGGAAACACATTTGTAATCTAATGTCCATGAGATTATTACAGAAGTAAATTGTCACTAAAGCAAAAAGATAGGAAACGCAGCTGAATTGAATCAATACATATACAGGAGATCTGAAATGGATGCAATACAATTGTGAGGGCATGAAGCAACCAATTTTCTGAAGGAGGAAGGGAATTTTAAGGAATTATTGATTTTAATAAAAAGATAATCTTAAAACATCAAAAATTACTAATATTTATTTCTACTCTCTCAAGTAATAGAGATATCAGGCAAGATAGTTATGAGATCCATCTAGATACTAATGAAGGGAATCCCAAACGAAAATATTTTTAGTGATCATGCAGGATTTTGTGAATGACATTCAACTATAAAACATCTATACATAGGAACAATGCAGTGAATGAAAATGCTTAGTGTGTTTCTTGTATACAAAAAAGCATTTGATTTGACAGAACAAAAAGCCATCTCACATTCTGTTTTACAAGATATCTTCATTGTTATATCAAGATCATTCAAGATTACTTGGAAGATGTAACACCATAAAATATACTCTTTTTTTTTTTAGGTTTTTGCAAGGCAAATGGGGTTAAAGTGGCTTGCCCAAGTCCACACAGCTAGATAATTATTAAGTGTCTGAGGCCGGATTTGAACTCAGAGACTACTGACTCCAGGGCTGGTGCTCTATCCACTGTGCAACCTAGCCACCCCCATAAAATATACTCTTCAGTGACTTTCTGATAATAAATATTAGACAAAGTACAAAGTCAGCAAACACATATTTACCAAAAATATTCCCCACTTTGATAGAAGAGAACAAATGCACAGTTTAAACCAAGGACAGATTCCTTGTAGATAGGAAAGTTCTCCAGTTGTTCTTGTTTGTGGGTAACATTGAATTGATTTCATAAAGTCCCAGAACATCTAGATTCTCCAAGAAGAGATCTGCAGTTATTCAAAGGCTTTTAGCCTATTCAACCACTAGTTATGATTGAGTGGGGAAATAATATTCATCACCTAGAATTCAACATACATCTAAATGCAGCAGTTTGTCTAGAAGCATGCATAAAAATAAGATAAACAATTAGAATAATGGTAAACTAAATCCAAAGTTGAAAAGAAGAGCAAAGCTAGTTATATTGCATTCAGGAAATTTTTGTTACTGAATAGTGTCTGACTTTTTGTGACCTCATTTTGTATTTTCTTGGCAGAGACCTTGGAGTGGTTTGTCATTTTCTTGTCCAGCTGATTTGAGAGATGAAATTAAGGCAATCAGGGATCAGTGACTTGCCCAGGGTTGCCAAAATAGGAAGTGACTGAGCACAGATTTGAATTTAGGAAAGTGAGTCTTCCTATGCCCTTGAACTTCTCAGGATTTTTCAACTTATAACAAAAGTCTGTTGCTCATTTGTTTTCAGTTCTTTCTGAATCTTTGTAATTACATTTGATATTTTCTTGTTGAAGTAACTTCTCTAACTTACTTTATAGGTGAGGAAACTGAGGCAAACAGGGTTAAATGTTTTGTCAAGGGTCTGAGGCCAGATTTGAAGTCAAACAGATGAGTCTACATGACTGCAGATCTGGTACTCTCTCCACTATGCTACAAAGCCTGCCTCTAGGAAATTGCAAAGAACTTTTCCTAACCTCACATTTCCAATATAAAGGTCCTCTTTTTCAATGGAAATAGTTTATGGTAGTAGTATGTGGCAGTTAGAACTGGAACATTATTACATATATTAATTTGTGGCATTTTCTCTCTTCTGGAGGCTCTATGTGATTTTTTTTCAGTTGACACTTTGTGTGTGTGTGTGTGTGTGTGTGTGTGTGTGTGTGTGTGTGTTCAGAAGTTTGTCAGTTTTCTCATTATTTTTTTCAGATTTTACTTTGAACTTGCTATAAGATTTTGGGATATCTATACTCTTTAAATTATCTCTACATTCTTTTTTTCAAGATTAATATATTTTGCTTATATAGAAAAAGAATATTCTTTTAATATCATTCCTAGCTTCTTTTTGTCTTCTAGATTGTCCTCCACTTCTTTGCATTCTTGGAAAATTGTTCCCTCTTTTGAGCCTTTAATGAGGTTTGCTATCATGGATTCAATTTGGTCTCTTCTGCCAATTATTCCTGTTGTGCAAATCATCCATTCTGCTTTCATATTCATAATTTCTCTCTTGAATTATTTGAGACTATCATATATGGACCTATGTTTCCTTGGGGTTCTATAGGGTTCACTGCTTCATGAAATACTTATTAATGTTCCATTATCCTGTAATTTTTTCAATGAGATGCTTGGACCCAAATGATTTGGAGCCCATATTCCATTTTGTTATTAATATTTCTTCAGGATATCTGTATGATTTGATCAATATTTTTAACTGAATTTTCTTTCCCCTGAGATCTTTAGTAATTTAAATATATTTTTTCCTCTTAAACTCCTCTTTCATTCCTTTTCTAGTTCTGCTTATGATTCTCAAGACGTTTTTTACTATGTCTGAGTTGCCTTTCACTCTATACCTCACTCAACACCTTCTCAACCTAGAAATATTCCTCTGCCTTTCAATCCTCTTTCAGTTAAAAATGAGTCATTCTTAGGCTTTTATTTCGGGGACAAATCTAGTCCCCCAAATTACCATTCTGATTTTGCTTCTGCTTCTCATAAATAATTTTATCACCCTCTTCCCTCATGGATACTCTCACATTTCTTTTCTATTCTTGTGTGTGTGTGTGTGTGTGTGTGTGTGTGTGTGTGTGTGTGTGTGTGTGTGTTTTGTCTTTCTTCATTCATATTGGAAATGACTTGAGGGCAAGAATTCTGTTTCTTTTTACTTGTATCACATGAGAAGTACTTGATAAATAATTTTTTTGGTCTTGCCATGTTTATTACTCACTTTTGGACATCTTTTCCCTGGATAGTTATTTCTCCTTGAATTGTAGTCCCAATCTAGAAAATTTACTTTTCACTAACCTCAGTCACTGGAATGTTTCTAAGGGTTTAGAACTAGTTAGATACCAGTTCTTCAGATAAGGAATATTTCCCAATCTCTCTCTCTCACACACACACACAAACACATACACAAACACACACACTCACACACATACACACACACAGTCCAGTTCACTGAGTTCACTGTTCACTGTTTCTCAGTTCTCTGGCTGAGTACCTTTGCACCATAGCACATTGCGTATCTATAGTCCCAACCAGATCATGTTACTCTTTTTCTAAGGTTCAGAGGGTGTGTGGATATGGGAGAAGGGACAAGAGATGAGAAGACAAGTGAAGACAATAGAGTTCTATTGAAAATTTGTTGCTTATATTATAAAGCCCTATAACTACAAGCACAATGGCTAGTTATGGATAGGGCAAAAACATGTTAGGGATTAGCCTTTTTGTTCTTAAATGTGTTATCTTATTAGGATTTTGGTGTGTTACACTGTGAATATAGCTTAAATTTATTTCTCTTGTGCATAATTTCTATTTTGCAAAAGTTTGAATGATTGTGAGATTCAGAGAAAATGACTTCATCTTATCGTCATGTGACAAGAAGTCCCTTACCACCACCTCTAACATATCAAAGATGAACATTACATAGTAGGCAATAAGGAGGTGATTTTTTGGTGAGAGTAGGCTATAGAATATGATTAACAAGAACTCAATAAAAGTAAGAGTAAGTGATATCATCTAAGAAATATATGACAGAAATGAAAGATGGTTTTAACATCTGGCAAATACAAATGATGGTTGATGTATGACTTGTATGTTAATTTAGTAGAGGAGTCTCACCAGGGAAAATAAGACTAGCTTGGATAAACATGAAAGTGATAGCTATGGAAAGATAGATTACAAATCATAGAAATTTGGAAGCTAACGTAAGTGAGGAATTGGAGAGATAGCAAAAAATGAACCTGAAATCCATCAATGCTCTGATTAGAGCAGCTACAAACCAGAGTCAGCTTCTATAATTCTATTAAAAGTCATATCCCAAATCAGAACTATCCCCAATATGTCACTGAATAGTAATAAAGATTCTAGTTATATAAGCCTTTGAGAACAGGGAGCCACTGAAGAAGGCAGTGTCACATTTACTCCTAAGCTCCCTTCCTAGGAGTGATCATACAAGAGGGCTGACCAACATGTTGATCATTAACCCATTGAGTTCTGTAAAGAACACAAAAGATTGTTGAATCAAGGGTCAATTAAGTATCATACAAAACAAAGAGACTACCTAAGGCCTGAAAGCACAAAATGCCACCAGGATTTTGTAAAAGATAGTGGTCCTAGTACAAATGAATGTATCAAAATGTCATGATTTTTAGAATTTTTAGAGTACATAGAGATGGCCTGTCCAGTGCTTATAAGAATATTAGAATATATAAGATGCAATATAATGACTAAGGTTTAAAATACAAGTGAAGAAACAAGATATACCACATGGAAAGAGATACCTAAAGGAAAAAAGGAAAGAAAAAAAAGCAGAGAACAGAATCACAACAAGTAAGCTGCACCTTAGAGAGGAGAAACAATGTTTCCCCACCAGACAAAGAAGGGTTACTTAAAAACTTGAGATTAAAAATACAAAAAAACAAAAAAAATGAAACATGAGTTTGAGATGAAGCAAAATCAGAAAGGAGAGAATATTCAGGAGGAAAGAAATTAGCAGTGGCAGATGATTCAATTCTATTGAGACAATATAGGTTGATAAATGATCATCAGATATGACAATTAAGGGATTATTAGTAGATTTAAAGAACACAGCATCTTTTCAGTGATTTTGCAGAACCTTATTTTTCTTTTTAATTTGAGAAATGAGAACTGTTATTAATAGCCACAAAATGATGCTTTTTTCTTGGATTTTGCTGAAAGGAAGAAATATATAGGAAAAATATCTGATATGAGTCAAGTGAGAGTTTTTTAAATGTCAAAGGAAGCTGTGGCATATTGAAAGCAGTAGAAACAATAGCAGTACACAAAAAAAGAGCTTAAGGGTTACATGGTAAATGATCGAGATTACAAAGCTCCACAGAAGCTCCACAAATTTTTGGTTCTCAAAAACACATGAATAGGAGATGGTCTTGGCAGGAGATGGACTGCCTTATTGACAGAGAGAGGGAGGAAAAGAGGAGAACAGGGTGGCTTTTGGCATGAAGAGAAGACAAGAAAAGGGACCTGTTATTAAATGGCATCAATTTTCTCCACAAAGAAAAAGATGAGGTCCTCCACTTAGAGATATGGGGGAAGAGGTAAGATAAATAGGTCTTGATGACTAAACCAGGAAGAGATACATTGGATAAAGAAAATCAAAAAAGAGAAATAGAAGAAAATATTAACTGAAATATTAGCCAAGATGTTACTATAACAAATTAACATGGTGAATTTATATCAGAAATTCAGAAGTTACTCAAAATTAAGAAAACTATAAACATAATAGGATATATTAATAGTAATTTAATAAAATACACATGATTTTATAAGAAGGAAAAAATGTACAAAATACAATATTCCCCCTTTCAAAAATAACAGAGGAAAGCATAAGTATGAGCATTTCATTTAAATGACAAGCAATATTTTTCAAAACTCAATAGATTTCTATAATGCAGAAAAACTAGAAACTTTTCCAGTATAATCAGGTCTTTATTGTTATCATTCTCAATTGATAAATTTCTAGAAAGACTAGCTTCCAGAATAGAATAAGGGGAGTGGTGAAGTGCAGGGAGAGAATGTGATAGAATAAGCATAAATAAGGAATCAAGAAAAGTATTGTTTTTTGATGAAAATATGATTGTTTATGTAGACATCAAATTCTACTAAAATTAATTAAAATACAAGTTCTGAAAGATAATATGATATACAATAAACAGACAAATATCATCAGCTTTATTTTATATAACAAACAAAATCTAACAGAATGTAGAAGAAAAAGAAATTGTATTACCATTAATACAGAAATAACATATTTGAACTGCATTTATTAAAACACACAGAGTAATTACATATATACAACTACATCATACAATTTATAAAAGAAAAATAAATGTTGGAAAGGAATAAATTACTCCTGACTGTTCATGCTAGTAAAAAATGGCAATGATACATAGAAAATTGCAAAGTCAGAGCCAAAATACTGGCTGATTACTTTTTAGAATGTAACACAATTGTAACAAAATTCATCTGGAGGAACATATGTCAAGAATTCTAAGAAAAAAATTTTTAACAAAAGGAAGGAATTTGGCAATAGAAACTTAAAAATATACTTCAAATTCGGTAAACACCAAAACAATCTGAAATTGGCTAACAACAAATAAATCTATTACCAGAGCAGATAAGGTACACAACATCTAGAGATATTAGAACAAAATAACAAAGTATTCCAGACATTCAAGGAAAACAATTATGATGATAAGAAATCATTATTCATTGAAAATTTCTTAGAAAACTAGAAAACAAATTTGTAGAAATTGGGCTAAAGATAGTAACTCTATACAATATTGAATAGATGTACTGCTTTGATAAAAGAGGTGGTATAATAAACAAAACAGAGAGAAATAGGAGGCAAATCCTTTAAAAAGATAATCACAGGGTGTAAAATAAAGAATTTTGATTGCACAAAGTGAATAAAAATAATTCCCCAGGCAAAATAAATATGGTGTAAATTTTTTTTTTAAAAAGGAAACAGTTAACTGGGGGAAAATCATACCTAAATTTTTTATCTGATGAAGGTCTCATGTCTTAGTTATATGGAAAATTGATACAAATATAGAAGAGCCATTCCCCAATAGATAAATGGCAAAATGATTTAAATGCAATTCTCAAAAAAAGAATTGCAATCTATCAACAAGCATCTGGAGAAAGGAAGGTAAAATATCTCACACTGATCAGATTGCCAGATTTGACCCCAAATAAGCAAAATATCAATTGCTAGAAAGGAGAAAAGATAGGCATATTAATGTTTTGCAATAGAGCATAAATCAATTCAACTATTTTGAAAAAAAAAATTGGAATGAATCCTCAAAATTCACTAAACTGTCTATAATCTTTGATCCCACAATAACTTTATTTGTTATGAGTACAAAAGAGTCAGCAAACAGAACAAAGAACTCATATGTTTCAATATAATCACAGCAGTATTTTTTGTTAAGGCAAAGAGCTATCAACAAAATGGGTATCCATCAATTCAGGAATGACTGAAAAAATTTTGGAATATCAACATTATGCTGTATTATGCCATAAAAATGATAGAAGAGACAGATTCAAGGTGAACTTTTTTCCTGGGAAATTTTACCAGTATAATTTGTTTTAACATAACAAAAATTTGTGTATTATATCTCTCCTGCATTCCCAGAGCCTTAGTCTCTGGAAAACCTTCTCAAAATGTGAACTGAGAATTTTGGTCCTAGTATATTATATAGAATCTATAGACATTTCTTTTGATATTTGTTAACTTAAAACATGAATTTTTATGAGAATTTTAATTTTTTATTTATCAATGTGTTATCATTCATTCTAGAAACATTCTTCCCTATGATACATGTCAATGAAGTAGTTAGTTGGTCATGGGATCTTTTAACCAGTTGAAGTGTTTCATAGGCCGAAAAAATAATAGAACTATTTAAGGTTTTAAATTCTTCTTAAAACAAGAAAATAATGCAACATGACATAAAGAAAAATATTGATTTAGTAGCAGAACTGGCTTTATCACTTTCTAGCTGCATATTTTATATATATATATATATATATATATATATATATATATAATGTATATATTTATATTTGTTTAAATCATATTTTTATACATTACTAAAAGATTCTTGTTTAAGAGTAAACATAATACTCACTGCCACCCCCCAAAATATAGACCCTTATGAGCAATAAAGTAAAGGAAAGAGAAAAAATAAAAACAAAAAAATGTGCTTCAGTCTGTGTTCCAACACCACCATCTCTGTCATGGGTGGATCACATTCTTTCTGAAAAGTCCATTACAAAAGTTACTCCCACATTTTTACCCCATTGCCATTGCTGATCACAACTCCCTTCATTCATACCTCCCCACTACAATATACTACATTTTCTCTCTCCTTTCACTGTATCCCTCTTCTTAAACGTGCTGTAGGTTAGCTGAGTAGTACAGCAGACTGAGGGCCTGAGCCTGTGCCCACACACCATCCCTTAGAACCTAGCAACTACCCGACCTTGTGGTCCTGGACAGGTCATCCACTCCCAGCTCCTTGCAAGAAGTAAAAAAGAAAATGTATTATATCTGACCACTCTCCCCCACAGCCCACCCTCTCCTCCATCACTCATATCCCCCCTTCCCCTGTCCCCCTTCTCTCTTTACTTCAGATCTCCATACCCAATTTAGTATATATGCTATTTCCTCTCTGAGTTACCTCTGATGAGAGCAACAGTTCCCTCATTCTCCCTTGCCTTCACCACTTCCATATCATTGCAATAGCTCATTGCAATAATAAGAAAATCTTATATGAAATATCTTAGCCTATTCCACCTCTCTTTTCTCTTAATCCAATTACATTTCCTTTGTAGCCATTGACTCCATATTTACAATATATTATAATCTTCAAATTCAGCTCTCTCCTGTGCCTCATCTATAAAAGCTATTTCTACCTGCTCTATTAAATGAGAAGTTTCATATGAGTATTATCAGCATCATTTTTCTATGCAGGAATACATGCAGTTCATCATCATTAAGCCCCTCATATTTTACCCTTTTCCTCCACTCTCTATGCTTCACCTGAGTCCTATATTTGAAGACCAAATTTTTTGTTCAGTTCCATTTGTTTTAACAGGAACAATTGAAATCCCCCTGTTTCATTGAAAATCCATCTTTTCCCCTGGAAGAGGATGTTCAGTTTTGCTGGGCAGTTGATTCTTGGTTGCATTCCAAGCTCTTCTGCCTTCCAGAATATTAGATTCCAAGCCATACAAGCCCTTAATGTAGTTGCTGCTAAGTCCTGTGTGAACATGACTACAGACCCACCATATTTGAATTTCATCCTTCTGGCTGCTTGTAATATTTTCTCTTTCAATTGGGAGTTCTGGAACTTGGCTATAATATTCCTGGGGGTTGGGTTTTTTGGGATCTCTTTACAGGGGAGCTTGGTGGATTCTATCAATTTCTGTTTGGCCCTAAGCTTCTAGGATATCTGGACAATTTTCCTGTAGGAATTCTTTAAAAATGAGGTAAGGCTCTTTTCTTGATCATGACTTTCAGGTATTCCAATAATTTTTAAATTATCTTTTCTGAATCTTTTTTCCCCATCAGTTACTTTTTCAATGAGATGTTTCACATTTTCTTCTAATTTTTCATTCCTTGGGTGTTGAAGTATTGTATCTTGACTTCTTATAAAGTCAATAGCTTTCTTTAGCTCCATTCTAGATCTGAAGGATTTGATTTCCTCAGAGAGCTTTCTTTTATTTCTTTTTCCATCTGGTCAATTCTGCTTTTTAAATCATTCTTCTCCTCCATAACTTTTTTGAACTGTTTTATCCATTTGATTTATGCTGGTTTTTAACATGTTATTTTCTTCAGTATTTTTTGGATCTCCTTGACTAAGCTGCTGACTCCTTTCTCATGTTTTTCCTGCATCTCTCTAATTTATTTTCCCAATTTTTATTCTATCTCCCTTACTTGATTTTTAAAATATTTTTGAGCTCTGTCATAGCCTGAGTCCAATTTCTGTTTTTCTTGCACTCTTTAGATGAAGAAGCTTGTACTTCCTTATCTTCAGATTGAGTATTTTGATCCATCTTGGGATCATAGTCAAAGAGTTTCTCAATGGTGTTCCTCTTTTTTCTGTTTACTCATTTCACCAGCCTGTGCCTGGTTTTGGGGTGCTTCCTGAGCTTTTGAGGATTATTGGGACACCCCCACACACACAAGGATCTCAGTGTGTGAAGCTCTGTCTTCCCTCCTGGTCTTTGAATGACCACAAGAGCACCCCTCTGCCACAGAACTGAGGTGGGGGGAACCTGCTGTTCTATGGGAGTCCTAGACTGTGATCAGGATGTGAATGTGGTACAAGCCCCAGAGTCCTATTCCAGGTAGGGAGGACAACCCTCAGAAGTCTCTCCCCACTTCCTTCCTTTTGGTAGGCTGAGCACTCAAGGCTCAGTTGCCTGAGGGCTCCTGCTTATCTGCTCCACCTGCTTCCTTTTTCTGGATCTAGGCTGCCACCTCCATCATTGCTAGCTGAGTACACTGAGGGCTGGGCTTCACATGCTCACTCTGGCAGAAGTCCCCTGCTGATCTGATCTTCCAGTGCTCCCCAGGGTATAGGTCAGGAAATTTCCCCCACTTCTATAAGTCACTGCCTCTGGGGGCTGAAGTTTCTTCACTCTGGTGGGCCACCCCTCTAACCCCATGGAGCAGAGCCTTTACACTATTTTCCAGGTTACTTTGGTGTGGAGAATTGCCTCAATGGATCACTCTGTGGGTTCTGTCTTTTGAAAATTTAGAGTCATAATTTTATGATTTTTTTGAAATATTATGGCAAGAGCACCTAAGAGAGGCTCTTCTCCTATCACTGTCTTGGCTTCTCCCTCTAGCTACATATCCTTGAGCAAATTACTTATGTTTTCTGAAACTCCCTTTCTTCTTTGGTTCCAACCAAATCATACAACTCATCCAATCTATATCATAGGTATATTTTAAGAATATAATAACATAGTAAAGGTTGTGGTTTTTCAAAATTAATGAAATGCTCTAAAATTTAGGATATCATGATGGAGATAATAGAAATGAAGCTGCCATGTACCTTGGCATTACAAAGAATCACTAAATTTCAAAGTGATATGTTTAGAAAACATTTGCTTGCTGACCTTCATTAAGGGTGTATCTCCATATCTCTAGGAATAGTTAATTTAACTTTTGACAAGATCTAATTGCTATGTAGTTTTCCTTTACTTCAAATTTAAATTTATCCCATTATAACTTCTATCTTTTCTTCCTCATTTTGTTTTCTGGGCTCAAAGAGAACAAGTCTATGATGACCATTCAAATAATTGATAACAATTATCAGGAACTTCTAAATCTTTTCCTCTCCAGGCCAAATTTCTCCAGTTCTTTAAACCATTACTCATATAGCAAAAACAAGAGGCCCTTCATCAATTAGCTTGCTCTGTCATGGAAGAATCCCAACTTTTTTCATTCTCTTTTTAAAAATTTAGCATCCAGAACTGAATATAATACTCCAGGTGTAGTCTCACTATGATAATTATACTAAGATTACCAATTCCTTATTCCTGAATGTTATTTGATTGATTGCTCTCAAATGAGATTTAGAGTGACTATCATTGTTATATGTGTGAGACAGAATGTAAAGACTTCAGTCAGTAATGAGGAGGATGGCAACAAAAGTGTTCCTTTGGCTAATGTAACCCTAGAAGTATGATAGGGAAGTCAACCCAATTATATGGAACAGTGGGAGAGTTGCCTCTTGCAACTTTGTAGAATTATAAAATTGTATAGAAATTAATTTTGATCAGTGATTATTAAAAATTCCAGCAAGAAAATTTTATTGGGATGATTGTATATGTGTTTGGGGAGGTGGGAATAGAAATTTCATAGGGATTTGTGGGTAGTTCCCCAAATGAAAGATTCCCCAAAACCAGAAGAATATAGATATTAATCCTAGTCAGTTCCTGTGGTGCAGATACATATATTCTCTTAAAGGGAGAAATTTTAAACATAAGAATAAAGGGACCAAAACACCAATCTCCTGACATACACATAATTCTTCCCTTTCCCAGTCCAGAGTCTTCCAGGATCTTTTCCCCATGGACTTATTGTAATTCCTCCCTAACTTCAGGACAGTTAATCGATCCAACAAGTATCATTTGAGCACTTACTACTGTGTTCAATGAATGCTGGATCTAGTCATATGATAGAATGTAAGAAAGTCTGTTATAAGGCTTGGAAAATAATTTAGGGGTCATGTCTTCCACAATCATCCTAATTTTATGGATAAGGTAGCTAATTTCCAGAGGAGCAAAATGATTAACTGAAAGTCATATAGCTATTAAGTATAAGAGACAGGTGTGGGGTGTAGTTCCTCTGGTAATAGTTCCAAATCTATTGTTACTTAATCATATATAGCATTCATTTCCCCTCCTCTTAAAGCATTAATAATCTAGTTGAGGATACAAATGCCTATGAAAGAAAATTAAATTGTCTTCCCATTCTTTACTGGATGAAGTCCAATATGTTATTTTCCCCTTCTGGTATTTAAGTCTTCCATTTTTGCTTCAATCTGATTTCCCCTCTTTTTCTTCTAATTCTCATTCTCACTTGCTTTATATATCTAGCAAAATTTGATTAAATTTTTCCTCCCAAATCAAAATTTCTCATTTCTTTGATAATGCCTTTGCTCATGCTTTCTGGAATATCCTTTCTAACCTCAACCCTTATATCAACTTAGTAAGAACTTCCCGGCCCATCTAAAATAACCATTTCTTGCAGAAAATCTTCCTTGAACTTCTCAGCAACAAATATCTTTTCCTCATCTATTCTCATAACTCAAAATTTATTTATGTACATGTTTTCAGGAAAGGGACTGAAGAGATTCTTAACCTATGATTTCAATGGTATAGTGAATTTTCTCTATCAGTGTAGAACATCATCTACCCTTCAACTTATAGTTGTTAAAAATTCTCTAGAACTCTGAGAGTTTAAAGACTTGCTCAGAGTCACAAAGCTAATATATGTTAGAAGTGGGATTTGATCTCATATCTTCCTGACCACCTTCTTGCCCACTATACTAAATTGCCTCTATTTTAAATTATAATTATCTCTGTGTAATATCTTAGTTATAAGGTTGACATAATCATTATTAATCCCATGACTTAATTTCATCTTGAATCATGACACTATGGGGAAGGACTTTTGAAAAAAATCTGTTGTGCTTTTTAGAAAAGATGTCCAAAGATTCCAGAAGATAGAAATATACAAGATAGAAATCTAAGTAGAGACTCCATTGCAGCACTTGAGTTCAGGCACTGTATTGACTAAACTTTTAATTATTCAGTAGAAGTTTTTGTAATTGCCTTGATAAGACATAGAAAATACCATGAATAATTATAAGAGATAGGCATGAGTCCAAACCAATAGTAGGAAGTAAATAGCTCAAACCAACTCTATACTGTTCCTATGAGATAAAAAAATAAGATCAGAATGATCTTTTTAAAATACATTGTCAAAAATTGGAATTTAAAGTTGAGTACTAACTAGGAAAGCTGTTTTCTATTCCTCATGAGTTTTAAAGACAACAGTATTAATTTGATTTTCATTGTGATGAAGAGTCTAGGGAAATTGAGATTTCATATTTTGCTCAGGAGTACAACTGATATCCTAAACTTCCTACCCCCTCTTTCTGTTAGAATTGCTAATATATCATTCAGTGTTGGGGAAGATACTTGCTATACTATAGGTTGAGCTGAGTCTTTTAATTAATTATAAAATATTATTGTCAATTTTCTTGCCCTTAGACTGTCTTGAATTAGCCTGGGTTGAAACATTTTAGGTTTGAAAAGACTCTTATGTGTGCACACTGAATAGTAAATTAGAATAACTGAAATCTTGGAGCCATACAGATAATATACTCTAAGTAGCTATATTAGTCATACCTATTAGTGCAAATGTAAACAAAGCAAGTATTTTTATGAGCAGAACATCATCTTTAATAATTATGTATGCTTTCACGTCTTACTTCCCATATTAGATTAAAATTTCCTCAAGAGCAAGAACTTTCTTCAATTTCTATTTGTATCTTCTTAGGTAACTACCACAGTATATTTTATTATGTATTTAATGCAAATTAAAACATGCCTGAGGTACCACCTCACACCTATCAGATTGGTTAATATGAAAAAAAGGAAAATGATAAATGTTGGAGGTGATATGAGAAAATTGGGACACTAATGTATTGTTGATGGTGCTGTAAATTGATCCAAGCATCTGCAGAACAATTTGAAAATATGTCCACAGTGCTATAAAACTGTGTGTGCCCTTTTATCTATCTAATATCACTATTAGGACTGTACCCCCAAAGAAATCATACAAAAAGGAAAAGGACCCAAATTTACAAAAATATTTATAGCACTTGCAGTGGCAAAGAATTGGAAGTCGAGAGGATGTCCATCAATTGGGGAATGACTGAACAAATTTTGGCATATGAATGTGATGGAATACTATTGTACTGTAAGAAATCATGATCAGATGGATTTCAGAAAAACCTGGTTAGAATTATATGAACTTAATCTGAGTGAAATGAGGAGAACCAGGAGAACATTTTACACATTAACAATAACACTGTATTATGATCAACACTAGTAGATTTATTTTTTTCTCATTAGTACAATGATCAAAGACAATTCTAAAAGACTTGTGATGAAAAAGTCTCATCTATATTCAGGAAAAAAGAAGTATGGAATCTGAATGAAAACCAAAGCATATTATTTTCACTTTTTTCAAAATATGTTTTATTTTCTCATATTTTTCCTTTGTTTTGATTCTTATTTTAAAATATGACTAATATGTTTAACATTATCATGCCTATATAATCTATATCAAATTATTTACTGTCATAGAAAGAGGGGGAGGGAAAAGAAAGAGATAGAAAAATTTAGAACTCAAAATCTTACAAAAAATTAACATTGCAAAATATCTTTACATGTAAAAAAAAAAAGAAAACTAAAAAAAGGAAAAAGAAAGTGCCAAAATTGAGTCGGAGAACTTAAATTTCAGTTCTCACTAGGAAGGTTGTTTCCTTTTCCTCATGAGTTTTAATGTCAACATTATTGGTTTGATTTTCATTTTAGTAGCGAGCCTAGGGAAGTTGAGGTTTCATATTTTGCCCAGTAGTAGTGCTGATGTTCTCAACTTCCTACTCTCTTTCTTTTCATAAGTGATAATGTCAGATCATTCAATGTTGGGTAAGAGATTAGTATATTAGGGACTGGAATGAGACTCCTGATCAATTAGAAATTATTAATGTCAATTTTCTTGTCCCCCAGATTAATCTAGAATCAGCCTGGGCTGAAGCACTTTATGTTTTGGAAGACAGCATTATGTATGCACACTTAGTGATAAGTTAGAATAGCTCAAACCTTGGAGCCATACAGATAATGTTCTCTGAGTAGCTATTTCAGTCATTCCTATCAGTATTAATATAAATAAAGCAAGTACTCTTATGAGTAGAACATCATTTTTAATAATTGTGCATGCTTTCATGTCTTACTTCCCAAATCAGATTAAAACTTCATCAAGAGAAAGGAATAGTTCAGTATCTTTTTGTATCTTCTCAGGTACCTACCACAGTATTATTTACCTATCATTTACTTAATAAATGATTCAAAGAATAAATATTTGGCAATATTAGATGCTATATGATAATGGGTAATTTACCTTCTTTGGAAATTTTTGCAAAGTAATGAAGTATTATTAGTCCACTGTTATACTAAAGACACAAAAAACAGTGGAGAATTACTCAAACTTCTATAATATCTGCAGGAAAAATTCAGAATTGGAGTTCCTCTAAGGATTATATACAGGAAACCATGGTAGTGATTTTCATCATCATTGATAATAGTAATAATGATGATGATAATAATAATAATAATAACCATTATTATACATAAGCAGACATCATTTCAATGAGTAATATTAGTAAAAGGTAATTTTAGAAAATGTTATGTCATTGGATTTACCCAATGTAATTCAATGCAAGTCAACAAACACTTATCTAACACCTACCAAGAACAAGGCTCTGAGATAATCATTGGAGGATACAAATAAAAAAGACAATCCCTGCCTGCAAGGAGCTTACAGTCTAATGAATGGAAGACAATATTCAAAAGAAAACTGAAAGAGATGGAAAAAGAACAGCAGATATGTCTTAATAGGTCATTATGTTCTTGGAGTTGAATTCAAGGTGGGCCATAGAAGGAAAATTAAGTTATCAATAAATGAACCCACCCTAAAAGATTTTGGGAGGAGTTTATTGCTTTGTTCCTTAGTTCTCCAATAAAAGATGAAGACAACAAGGTGAAGAGAAGTTATTTGCTATTGAAAGCTGAATCTACATGATGGTGAGATTTCAGGTGATCAACTTCTCCTGAGATAGGCATAATGTCCCTTAGTTTGAAATCAAACAGAACCACTGATGAAAAATGAAGAGAGTAAATGAAAGGATTTTTACCTATAAATAGCACCTAAAATTTGTCAGGATACATGAATGGAATTAAAAAAAAACTTGCATGACATCTACATCTAAATTAACCAAAATATGTTGACAAAGAAACAACAAATATCACCTAATAATATGAATTTGCCTGTGGAAAAGGAAGAGTTTAAGAAGATGTTATAGGAATAGGTCATTGATATAAGATATTGAAAAAAGATTCATATAACCAACCTGGTCTTAAAAATTACTGTAGATTTTATAAGAGAATACATCACTATAAGGGGTTTAAAGTCTGAATACTGGTAAAATAGAACCATACAGATAAGATTATACATCAGTGTCAACTTTCACTAAATGAGTGAAAACAAGTTATACTACAAACACAGACCTAGAAATACAGAATTCAATCTATAAAATGAACTGGAAATAGACTATTATCACAGACAAATTGTTGCCCACAATTGTTCAGACATGGCACTGATATGTAAAAACAAAATAATATTTTAAATGACATTATCCCAAATATTTCAGAAATTTAAATCAGATAGAATGGAAAATTTTCAAAATAAAGACATCATAGAGATGAAGGGTACAATGTAGAAGGGTGAATTGATGAAGGTTGCCTAGGTGGTGGTTAACCTGGGGTGGGGGAATGGAGCTTGCAGGGATTCATGGCAGAGTTGTTTATTGGTAAAGAACTCACATTGGTCTCTGATTCAGGAGTATAAAAAAGGGTTATATAATTGAATTCATAGGCTACTGCGAAAACAAACTTACAAGCTAATTGGAAGAGGTTTTTAGTATGGAAGCAAGGTTAAAAAAGGAAGTTTTTAAGAAGACAGTAAAGTTAAGAATAGAAGGGACAATAGTAACCATCATGAGGAGCAGAGGTGGGGGAGAGGCGCATGAAGAAGAGGAATACAGCTGCAAGGTCAGTCGGATGGCAGCAGAAATCAGTTGAATTCAACATAGTACAGAGGGTAGGCAAAGTTTTTAAGCAACCCATCTTCTCCCTTCCTCTATACTCCACTCTTGTCCATGTTGGAAAGGGAGAATGTGACAGTAGTCCAGTTGCACCTGGACATGGCTAGCGTCAGGCATTTACCTTGGTAGGCTATGGTTTTCTTTCTTTTTTTTTTCTGGCTATGTTCTAGAAGGGTGAAAGAGTAGGAGGAAGGGGCTGAGGTTATTCTCAGTGAATTTACATTTCAGAAGAGGCTGAACAATGGGAAGGAAGACAGAAGTCAACAGAAAATGTCAAACAAGCACAGATAATATTTTCTTAATATTACAGAACCAGATAACTATTTCTCTAATATTATATTTCTCCTTCAACAATAGGAGAGTAGAATTATGTGAGAGCAGTATGAGAGATATGGTTTCTATGTCATGTAACCTGCTACTGGAATTATACTGAGAATGCATTTGCAGTAGAGGAAATATTGGACAGAGAAATATGTAGTATAAAAAATATGCTCCCTGACCATGTATATTACATTTAACACTGACCTCCTTTCCATTGCCTAAGGACATTTACCCACCTATATGCCCCTACCCCTCCATCCTATTGTATAAGCTATGGATATGATGTCAATGAAGTTTTTATTAAGGTACCTTGGCCCTTTCTGGTAAGGACTCAGTAAATGCCTACCTCTGTCATAAGACAAACCCTTATATGCAAAGCAATGGAACCCTATTCTAGCCTAAAAGGATTAAGTCTTTGAGTTACTGTCCCACATTTATATGTCCTTAATTATCTCATCTTTACTCTGAGCTATACCTCTTATGCATATATCCCCTAATTACCTTATATCTGACCCTTTAAAAGCTCACTGCCTCCTCAGTTGAGATGTGGTTTCCTTTTGGGGGCCAGCCTGCTTTTGAGGAACATGATCTCCCAGATAACTTCACATGTCCCTATTCCTACATTGGTACTGCTGGGACTGTTGTTATTAGTGCTGAGGCTGCTAAATCTGCTAATTCTACTAATCCCCTATTCTCTCTCTCGTTCTTTGTTTCTTCTAACCTCAGCAACACTTAACTTTTTTTGTCCCTAAATACTTCTGGGTGAGAGCTGGTTCTTTAATGAATTCATCACATATTTGAATCCATAGCTAGACCACATCCAAAAGATTTTTAAGCTTCTTCACATCATGTAAACGTACAAAAAGATGAAAGGTATTCTAATATCTTTATTCAACTGCACAAACAATTATTTTAACTAGCTCTTCAATAATATGAATAATTACATATACTAAATATTAATTTCTCTCAGGATGATTTCCATCTATACTTAATTAAAAGAATGAAATAATGTGATATAATGAAATGACAATGAAATAATAATTATAATTTACATAATATTTTAAGTTTTAAGGTACTTTTCATAAATTATGTCATTTAATATTATTATGATAACACTATGTTGTAGGTACTATGGGAATATTATCTTCATTTTACAGATATGTTGTAACTTAATACTGCCAAAGATTGATTGAGTTACCTCCATATTACTGAATTGCCTGATGAATTGCTGTATATATCTTTTATATAAAATCTTAACTCATTATGTATTACATATATATATATATATATATATATATATATATATATATATATATACACACACACACACACAAAATGGGCAACATCATCAACAACAGTAACAGACATTAGTTAAACACTTACTATGGCCCCTCCTGGGCTACTGCACTGTCTTAGCAGAGATGCTTGCATAGCTGTGTAGCATTATGCAAGATGAACAGGTCACAATGAAGAGATCTGAGAAAAGATGATCATGTAGAGAAGGAAATGGTAAACCACTCAAGTATTTTTGCTAAGAAAATTCCATGGATTGTAGATCTGGTGACTATGATCCACAAGGTCATGAAGAATTAGACATGCCTGAACACAACAACAATATCTCATTCTGTGTTCTAAAAATTAAAGACCCCCCAAAAGTAAGATATTTATTTCCATGTAGCTAACATTCTGATAGAGGAGGCAACATGCATGCACCTATGTATATAAAAGACATATACAATGTAAATGAGAGGTAAGATTTCTAATATTATTCACTCTGCCTTCATATTCCTCCCTCTTTCCTGGACTCAATTATCTCTAATATGACAAATATAAGTATATATATTATCATGAAAAGGCTAAGTTTTTGAGGTTCTTTAGAAACTTCCCTTTTTAGGTCTTGATTTCATGTTTTATAAATTGAAGAATTGTACTAGATAATCGGTAGAATCTTTTATCACTGTAAAATACTGACATTCTAAATATTTTCTACTTGTTTATGATCAAGCTTGTTACCTTGAAAAATTTTCTAAACTCTCTGAATTTCTATTTCCTAATGTTAATTGATTCATACTTTCAAATCCTGCTCCTTTCTTGACCAAGTTCCCTTATACCAAGTTGTTCTTTTTTCTATCTACTTGGGAATACAAGTTGTAGGAACATGATGCATTTGATAAAAGCTATAACCCCTAAAGACTTTCAGAGAAGAGGGCAGAAATAGAAAGATAGATGCAAAATGCTTCATTTCCAGAAATAAATGCCCTCTCCTGATGAATTTAATTAAGAATCATTACAACTACACATCAAGATGTTGCCTTTCAGTTAGGGAATTGATTTCAGATGGGTCTAATTCTAATCATTTTGCTGATATGAAACAACACTTAAGAGGGAGAGAGAGAGAGAGAGAGAGAGAGAGAGAGAGAGAGAGAGAGAGAGAGAGAGAGAGAGAGAGAGAGGTGACAAGAGCTTCAGGGAACAACTGTAAAAGAACATAGAAAGAACATTATGCCTCCGAAGACACCCCACCTCCTCCAAATGGAAGGTGATATGAGAACAGCAGAGCTGGGCATCTGCCAAGTCTGATAAGTTAAGGAGAACAGTCATGTTTTAACATTTTCTTTCCCTAATCCTTTATCTCCATTCTGAAAAAGGTCTGTTTCATGTGCGCTAGGCTCTCTGGGAAGCTGCAATGATTAATGTTAAACGGTCTCTATCCTGCAGCTGCTTCACTCACAGGGAAGCAAAGGAAGAATGCTGGCTTCTGTTAGACAATCAGAGAGAATAGCATCTATAAAATTAGTGTCAGAGTGGGCCCTGGCACCATTAAAATAGAGAACAAGGCTAGAGCAGACTGTGTCATTTTCCCAGTTATGAGCTCTTGGTTTGAGATGATCAATTCTACCAAAAAAAAAGAAAAGTCACAGTGTTAAGCCCCAAATTCAGTTCTTAGTACCATTTCCTCTTTCCAGATTTAATATCATCATCACTGTTATCAAGACCAAATTTACATTGGTTTTGTTCAGTTAAATTGAAAGGTGAACTGTGCTCCTTGGTTAAGGCAATGAATGCAAAATAAAAGAAGGAACATGGGAATTTCTAGGATATACTGTCTTTGTCTTACCTGATCTCAAATTAAATTGCTTCTTTCTTTCCATCCCTTTTAAAGGAAACTCTATTTTAGGACAATTAAAATAAATACTTCCCCTCCCCCCCAGCTTAACCTGTATATCAAAAATATGCTTAACAGTATTTTGAGTAGAGAAGAATAAAATTAACTAGAAACAGAGACTCATTTGTCTTTGAAATAAAGACTGTACCATAGAAATTAGACCAATTTGGACAGGATATTTCAATTTAAACCACCTTTTAAGCCAATTCTTTAGACAGAGTTAGGTAATGAAGGTGAAACCTAGCTGTTAACTGGATGGTTGGGTGGGGAATAGCACTTTTGGTTTGGGTTTTTTTTTTGTTTGTTTTCACAAGACTAGAGTCCTGACATCAGAGTCAAAATGGCAGCATGAAGGTAGGAATTCCTGGAGTTCTCCCCCAAAATCCAAAAGCCATCACATTTTGACTCTAGCCAAAATTTAGAGGAGCAAAATGTACAGAAAGACTGAGTGATACAATTTCCCAGTCTGAGACATTTAGAAGTTCTGCAGGAAAGGTCTATTTCAAGAGGACTGGGCTTGGAAAGAGCCACAGAACAGCCACAGCATAGCCACAGCATAGTGCAGCTGGGCCAGAGCAAACCAACTCCAGTCTTGCAGGTATAGCCTGTAGGGTGCCTGGGTCCCTGGGGGCACCTGGGCCCATGGCAGAGGGGGTGGTTTCCAGATCTCTTAGCCCAGGGATCATGGGGGACAGCTTGAAGGGGTGGTGAGAGTACTCTGCTGCACCTTGTGAGCACAGAGTTGAGCATAAAGCAGAGAATCTGCAGCAGGAATCCATGAAGTCACCCAGCACTTCCAAAGTCCCCATCTCACAGACAGTAAGGGGTTTGTGGGAGGCTGAAGAGGTCTCGCTGCTATCTTTGGGGCACAACTATGCTATATGCCCACACTCAGATCCAGGTTACAGTCTGGTACAGTTACCATAGGCGAGCAGGGACCCTCCTCACAGCTCCAGGGCAGATGGGAGGGCCTTTGGGCATCCAAATGCCAGAGCATAGGAAATAGAGCAGTCAGAGCCTCTCATAAGATCTTGGAGGAATTAAGGTCCCTCTGGGGTGTCCCCCAAATCCACCAAAACCTTGAAAGTACAGTAAATCAGTCATAGGTTGAAGAAATGAGCAAACAACAGGAAAAGAAGAATGTGAGCATAGAAAATTACTTTGGTCCCATGGAGGATCAAAATATACATTAAGAAGATGACAGAGTTGAAGCTTCTGCATCCAAAACCTCCAAGAGAAATAGAAAATGGGCTCAGGAAATAGAACTCAAAAAAGACTTTGAAAAGTAGTTAAGGGGGCTAGAGGAAAAATTGGGAGAAGTGAGAGCAATGCAGAAAAATCATGAAAACTAAGTAGGCAGCTTGGTGAAAGAAATACAAAAAATACTGAAGAAAATAACATGCTAAAAACCAGTTTAGGCCAAACTGGGAAAAGCATCCCTAAAGGCAAATGATAAGAATATCTTAAAAAGCAGAATTGGTCAGCTAAAAAGTAGATAAAAAAGCTCTCTGAAAAAAATAACTCCCTCAAATGTAGAATGGGACTAAATGAAGCTGATGAGTTTGTGAAAAATCAGCAAGCAATAAAACAATACTAAAGAACCAAAAATTTAAATAAAATGTGAAATATTTCATTGGGAAAACAACTGGCCTTGAAAACAGATCTAGTAGTTATTGGGCTACTGGAAAGTCATGACCAGGATAATAGCCTAGACTTTATTTTTCAAGAAATAATACAACGAAATTGCCCTGAGATCCTAGAAGCAGAGGGTAAAATAGAAATTGAAGAAATTCACCAATCACCTCCTTGCAAGACATCCCAAAAGAAAAATTCCCAAGAATATTATAGCCAAAAACTCCAAAGTAAAAGAGAAAATACTAAACAACACAGATACAAATAATTCAACTACTGTGGCTCTATAGTCAAGATTACACAGGATTTGGCAGCATCTACATTAAGAGCTCATAGGACTTGGAATACAAAATTCCAAAAGGCAAAAGAACTTGGATTACAACAAAGAATCAACTACCCAGCAAAACCCTTTCAGGGAAAACATGGACTTTCAATGAAACTGGGGAGTTTCAAACTTTCCTATTGAAAGAACCAGAGCTGAACAGAAAGTTTGATCTCCAAGGTGAAGCATAGAGGGAGTGAATGAGAAGGACTAATTATGAGGAAATTAATCATGCTGAACTGTTTGTATTCCTGCAAGGGAATATGATACTGATAACTCATATGAACATTCTCATTTATGAGAGCAATTAGAAGGAACATATATCATAAGGCATAGGAGGGAGTTGAATATAATGATATAATATGGTATAAAGATGGAGTCAGTGGGTGATAAAGGAAAGTATTGTGAGGAAGGGAAATGAGAGGAAGAAGGGACTAAGATATTACACATAAAAGAGTCATGAAAAAGCTTTTGCAATGGAGTGGAATGAGGGGAAATTAAGACGGAATGACTGAGCCTTCATTCTCATCAGAAATGACTAAGAGAAGAAATAACATACACACTTAATAGGGTATAGAAATCTATCTTACCCTAGAGAAAAATGAGAGGAAAGGGATGGAATAAGGATGAATGAGAGGGGGGGGAGTAGGTGATAGAAGAGAGGGAACATCATGGAGATATAATATACTTCTGATCAGGAGCAGGGTGAAAGGAGAGAGAGAGAGAGAGAGAGAGAGAGAGAGAGAGAGAGAGAGAGAGAGAGTGAGGAGGAAGTGAGGAGAATAGAGTGGAGGAAAATACAGCTAACAGTAACAATTATGGGGAAAACATTGAAGAAACTTCTCTGGTGGACTCATAATAAAGAAGGCAACTCATCCCAGAGACAGAGCCATTGGAATCTGAACACAGACTGAAATATACTTTTTCCCCCCTCTATCACTGTTCTTGAGGATTGTCTATCTTTTGGGAGGGAGGGAGTTTATGTTTCCTCCAATAACGAGATTATTATAATAATACAAAATAAATAAAACAAATTGTCACTGAAAAAATAGGAAGAGAATGAGTACCAAACTCTATGATATAAATAAAATTTTGATACTACAAAAAATAGACTACAGTCCTTTTGGAACTCTTTAGTTGTCTTTTAGTTGTCATTTAGTTGTCCTTTCAGAGTTGCTTGGTCTCTTAGGTCTCACACTTCTGTTAGTAACTTCAGGAGGGTAAGCAAGGTGTCAAGGGGTCTAGATAAATATTGCCTTTTGACTACTGGTTCAAGGAAATGGAGATATTTAACCAGCCTAGAGAAAAGAAGATTTGTCCCTATGAGGGCACAATAACTATATTTTCAAGGATTTTTTTAGATTTTTGCAAGTTAAATTGGGTTAAGTGGCTTGCCCAAGGCCACACAGCTAGGTAAATATTAAGTGTCTAAGGCCAGATTTGAACTCATATACTCCTGACTCCAGGGCTGGTGCTCTATCCACTGCACCACCTAGCCACCCTGAAGGACTTTTTTTTATAAAAGAATGTGTTGACATGAATTGCTAGATCCCTGAGGATAGAACTAGGAGCAATGAATAGAAGTTTTAGAATAAGAGATCTAGGCTCCATAAAAAAAGAAAATTTTGATTAAATGGACCTATCAAAAATGGAATAGAATACCTTAGGTGAATTGTTGCCCAGTAGAGTTCTTCCAGAGGACACTGGATGAGCATACATTAAGCATCCTGTAGAAAATATGGAATTATTTTAATAAAGGTTGAATTAATTGTCAGCTCCTTTCCAATTTTGAATGCCATATGAAGTATGTCTAAATAACTATAAAACTGTCCACAACTTTTGATCCAGTAATACCACTACCAGGTCTATATCCCCAAACTGAAAAGGTCCCATATGTATTAAATTATTTTATAATTTCTTTTTGAGGTAGAAAAGAATTGGAAACTGAGGAACTGCTCATTAATTAGGGGATGACTGAACAATCATGGTATGTGATTATGATAGACTATTATTATATTAGAAATGAGAAAAGGGGACCAAGACAGCAGACAAGGCAGGGACTCACCTGAGCTCTATCCAAATACCTTTAAATGCCTTTAATACCTCAACTTTGGCAGAATCCAGAAAAGGTTAGAGTGACTGAAACAATTTTTGAACTCAAGACAACTGAGAAGATCAACAGGAAAGGTCAGTTGTAACATGAGAGTGAAGCATAGTTTAGCGCAGACCAGGTACCAGTAAAGCAGTAGAAGGCCTTAGGTACAAGTGAATCAGTAGCAGCAGTGATGATTTTTGAATTTCTCAGTTCAAAGATGATAAGAACTGTGTCAAACTATTCAGTCTGTTCAGAAGGATCCAGCAAGGGTTCCTTTTCTTGTACTGGGGACAGAACTCTGTTGCATTGCCCATATTCAGATTTGATTACAGTCATGGGTTTCAGACTCAAGTTGAGGGAGAGCACCAGAAAATTAGAGTTTGTATCCCTCCTCACAGATACAGGTAGAAAAGAGCACCAGTGTTTTCTCACAGACCAGTACACAGTACAGGAGAATAGTAAACACACCTCTCCCAAGATAATACCACTTTGAAAGAACTGAAAACTTATAAGTTTCCAGAAATCCCCTGAAAACAGCAGCAGAAAAACTTGAATCTTCACATGATGTCCTCTCCACTCCAGAAACAGAGCTTCACTTTAGCATACATTTAAAAGTCAAGAAATAAGTGGCAAAAAAAGATCCTGAGTTGTTTTTTTTTTGTTTTCATTTTTGCAAGGCAATGGGGTTAAGTGGCATGCCCAAGGTCACACAGCTAGGTAATTATTAAATATCTAAAGTCATATTTGAACTCAGGTCCTCCAGGGCCAGTGCTCTATCCACTGTGCCACCTAGCAGCCCTGAGAAAAAAAGATCCTGACAATAAAAAGTTACTTTGGTGACAAGTAGATCAAAACACAAACTGAAAAGAATACAACAAAGTCAAAACCTACACTCAAGACCTCAAAAAAAGCTATGAATTTTCCCAGACCATTAAAAAACTTAAGTCGAATTTTGAAAATGAATAGAGGTAGAAGAAAGAGGAATAAGAGTGATGCAAAGAAATCATGAAAAAAAGAGTAAACAATTAGGTAAAGGAGAAGGAAAAAAATGAAGAAAACACTTTATGAGACTATAAGAAACAATAAAACAAAATAAAATAAATTATAAAATACAAGAAAATATGAAATGCTAAATGAAAATACAACTGACCTGGAAAATAGATCCAGGAAAGATAATTTAAGAGTTACTGAAGTATTTGAAAATCAGGATTAAGAAAAGAGCCTAGATATAATATTTCAAGAAAATGTTCAAGAAAAACTATCCTGACAATCCAGAACAAGAGGATAAAATAAAAATACAATGAATATACTGAGTACTTCCTGAAAGAGATCCCCAAATCAAAACTTCCAGGAGTATTAGAGCCAAAATCCCAGAGTTCCCAGTTTGAGCAGAAAACATTGCAAATGACCAAAAAAGAAGCAATTCAAAATCATGGAGATTTAAGTTTCTTCATTTAAGTATTAGAAGACTTGGAATATGATATTTTGGAGGAGAACAAAGTTAGGATTACAACTAAGAATCATCTACTACACAAAACAATGTAATCCTTCAGAAGAAACATTAATATTCAATGAAATAGCAGCCTATCAAGTATTTCCAATGAACAGATTAGCTCAAATATAAAATATGACTCAAGAGAAGCATATAAAGGAAAACAGGAAAGAGAATTCTCAAGGGATTCAATAATGTTAAACTTTTTACATTCCTTTATGGGAAAATTGTTTTTGTAACTCTCCCAAACATTTTCATTATTTAAGGCATTTAGAAGGATTGTACATAAAAAAACAGAAAGGAAGAAAATACTTTTCAAAAATTGGTGAAATGGTGAAAAAAGCACAAAGATTTAATAAAGAGAAGAATGATTTGAAAAGCACAATTGATCAAGTAGGGGAAAAAGATATATAAAGGAAGAAACTCTTGAAAAGGAGAGTTGGTCAAATGAAATGTGAGCTCAGTTGTGAGTTGAAGATGATGGAATGATTATCTAAAAAAAAGGAAAATTCAGGGCTAAGAAAGAAAAATATTCTAGGAGCAGAGGGAAGGAGAGATAGAATAGTGTAAGAGAGATCCAAAAGAGTTTTAACAGGGGAGGGAAAGATTGGGAAGTGGAGCGGGGAAAGCATGTAAAATTTAATCTCATCACAATTGACTTATGGGGGAACAACAGACATATTCACTTGGGTGTAGAAATCTATCTTGCCATACAAAAGGAGAAGGGGATAGGAAAATAAGGGGACAGGGCTGTAAAAGGGAGGGTGAATTGGAAGAGGTGAAATTCAAAATCAAAACACTTGAGAATGAATAAGGTGAAAAGGAAGAGTGTAGGGTAAATTGGGGAAAAATATAATTGAAGGAACTACATAGTTAGTAATCACTACTGTTAAAAAATTACAGCAATTTTCTCTAATAAAAACCTCATTTCCCACATATATTGAAAACTGAGTCCCAGGAATTGGAGCCATTCTTCAATTGATAAATGGTAAAAGGATATAAACAGGTTAGTTTCAGACAAAGTAATCAAAGTTATCTATAGTAAATGAAAAGATGCTCTATGAACTAAGAGGAATGCAAATTAAAACATCTCTAAGCTACCACCACACATCTATCATTTTGGCTGACAGAAAAGGATAATGACAAACATTAGAGGGGATGAAGAAAATAGACACACAAATTCGTTGTTCAGTTGTGAAGTGATTCAACCATTATGGAGAGCAATTTGTGTATTTCCCAAAAAGGGCTATAAAATTATACATACCATTTGATAAAACCATATCGCTAGGTATGTACCCCAAAGAGACTTAAAAAAAAGAAATAGGATCTATATGTACAACACTCTTTCAATGGGAACAAAGAATTGAAAATATAGGGAATGTCCATCAACTAGGAAATGGAGGAACAAGTTGTATTATGTGATTGTGATGGAAATAAAAGCAGGGTGTTCTCAGAAAAACCCGGAAAAACTGACATGGACTGATGCAAAGTGAAATGAAGAGAACCAGGAAAACATTGTACACAGTAACAACAATGTCATGCAGTGATCTATTGTGAATAACAATCATTCTCAAGAAATGCAATTCTGAAGGACTTTTGATGACAGGTGCTGTTACATATCCAAAGAAGAACGGGGAGGGGGAGGAAAGGGGGGTTAAAATGCAGATCAAAGGTATTTTTTCTTAACTTTTCTTTCTTGGAGTTTTTTGGTTGTTTGTTTTCTCTCACAGCATATTTTACATGAATATATGTTTTTCATGACTATACATGTATAACCTATGTCAAACTGCTTTCTTTCTCAATGGGGGAAGAGAAAGGAAGCAGATAATTTGGAATTCAAAACTTTTAAATTGTTTAAATTGTTTTTATATATAATTGCTGAAAAATAAAATTGTAAATTTTAAAAAGAAGTGATAAAGGGAACAATGTCCCAGAAACCTGTCAAGACTTAAGACTTATAGAAATGTTAGTTTGGAACTAGGAGACACTGTGCACAATAACAGCATTATTGCTATGGCAATCAACAGTGAAAGACTTAGCCATCTTGATCAATACAATGACCCATGATTACCCCAAAAGTCTCAAGAAGAAACCTACAATCCACTTCCAAAGAGAGAACTAATAAAATCTGAATATAGACTGAAACTTATTTTATTTTACTTTATTAATTTTTCTTGTTTTTCCCCTACTGCATGGCTAATGTGGAAATACATTTTGCATGTTTATTGCCTTTCTTGTCTTCTCAATGGGTAGGGGAGAAGTAAGGAGGAAGGAGATAATTAACAAATCAAAAATAAATATTAAAAATGGAATTTTATTTTTTAAAAAACTCAAAAGAATAAAAGTTTTGTCTATTTGATTTTTCCTTTCTGCTTTCCATTCCGGGATGATATTTATGTATGCCTGTTATTTCATACATTTCATACATTTCCAAAGCTCTCCAATAATTCTTGAAAATTTGTATCCAAAACTCTTACTAGAACTGTTTAATTGAATGACCAATGTAAACATCAAACTCAAATATCATTTTTTCTTTAATATACAACTTGTACCAGAAACTGGATATCATTTCCATTAAAACTGATCTCTCCCAAATTGCAATTGCCATTTACTGAGATGATTGCTAGTCTTTGCTCTGCCTCTATTTTCTTTGACTTTATCATTTGAAATATTGCCTTTTCCTGGATTTTCCCTTCTGTCCTGGCTCCTATCATGCCAATGCTACCTCAGAGTTCATTTAATTTGCATTCCTCTAATCAGTAATGATTTAGAGCATATTTCTAATCACTAGAGATAGCTTTAATTTCTTCTTCTGGAAACTGGCTATTCCAAACTTTTAATCATTTATCTTAATTTTATAAATTTGAATCAGGTTCCTATATATTTGAAAAATGCAGCCTTTCTCAGAAATTTTACACTATTGTCTAATGTACCTTTTAGCAAAATGCAGTTTTTCTGCTTAGCTCTTTTTTCGTAAGGTTTTTGCAAAACAGATGGGGTTAAGTGGCTTGCCCAAGGCCACACAGCTAGGTAATTATTCAGTGTTTGAGGCCGAATTTGAACTCAGGTACTCCTGACTCCAGGGCCCGTGCTCTATCCACTGCTCTGCCTAGCCACCCCCTGCTTAACTCTTTTAATTAACTCTATTTTTTTTAATTTGTCTGAGATCATTACTAACCCTGCCTTTTTTCCCCTTTCTTCAGCTGAAGCATATTAAATTCTGCTCCAACCCTTTATTTTAACTCTGTTGGTGTTTCAATCTATCTCTTCTATATGGTTTATTGTTGAATCCTGGTTTCTAATTTATTCTGCTATCTGCTTCCATTTTATGAGTGTGCTCATTCCTTTCACAGCCATAATTATGAATACTGTATATTTTACTCCATCCCATTCTTTCGCTTTTCATGTCCTGTCCCTCCCTCCTCAAAAGTGTGATTTGATTCATTACCTCCCTTAATTTTCCCTTCCCTTTATTATACTCCCCATTTTTCTTATTCCCTTTCCTGCCCTATTCTTCTATTGGATAAGATAGATCTGTATACACAACTGAGTGAGAATGTTTTCATCCCTATTTGAACCAATTCTGATGAGAATGAAGTTCACATATTGCCCAACCCCAATTTTTCCTCCACTGTAAAACTTTTCTTTGCATATCTCTTATATGAAAAAATTTTTAATATTCTGCATTTTCTTTTCTCTTTCTATGTATCTTTATCACACCTACATTCTTTCATTGAACATCATCCCAATATAACTGATTCAAACCCAAGCCTTTTGTTTATTTAAAGTCATTCTCTTTGCTCAAATAATGATAAAGTTCTTAGGAGTTACATGCATCAGCTTCCCATATGGAAAAATAAACAGTTGAATTTTACTGAGTCCCTTAGAATTGTTTGTTCACTTTTACTTTTTAATGTTTTTCTTGTAGGTTGGGGATGGAGGAAAAGAGGGAAGGGAAAAATCAATGTAAATGATAACTGTTGTATATTTAAAAGAATAGCAAGATTTGTCATTTCATGTGCAATCATACATCTATTTTATTATACTATGTGAAATAAATGCTTGTTTTAATCTAAAAATTAAAAGTAAAATAAATTTGTTTCTCTTCTGCTCTGTTCTTTTATTCAGTAATGCTTGAAAGAGACATATTTTAAATATTCTTTAAATATCCATTTTTACCCTAAAGTATTATACTCATCTCTGTTGTGTAGTTGATTCTTACTTGTACCCTTAGTTCCTTTGCTAGAATATTATATCTTAAATCCCCTACTTTTCAAATGTGGAAGTAATTAAATCTTGGTTGCCACTACCTATGGCTCTATTATATTTGAATTATTTCTTTTTGACTGATCACAATAATTTCTATTTTATCTGGGGACTCTGGAAATTGGCTATAATATTCATGGAAGTTTTGTTTTAGATCTCTTTTGGGAAGTGATCAGTGGATTCTTTAAATTTCTCTTTTACCCTATCAGGACAGTTTTCCTTTATATTTTTTTGAAATACTATTGCAACATTCTTTTTAATATAGTTTTCCAATAGTCTAATAATTCCTAACTTTTCACTGTTTGATCTATTTTGTAGGTCAGTTGTTTTTCCAGTGAGATATTCCACATTTCATCTATTTTTTTATTATTTTTACTTTTTTGTAGTTTCTTGATGTCTTATGTAGTTGTTAGCTTCCAATTTATCAATTCTACTTTGAAAGGTATTATTTTATTTAGTAAACTTTTGTCCCTCTTTCTCCACATAGCCATTTCTGTTTTTTTATGAATTCTTTCCTGGAAAATTTTTGCATCTTTTTGTTAAACTGCTAATTCTCTTTTTTTATAATTTTCTGGAAATATTCTTTCTTGGTGCAGCTAGGTGGTGCAGTGGATAGAGTACTGGCCCTGGAGTCAGGAATACCTGAGTTCAAATCTGGCCTCAGACACTTAATAATTTCCTAGCTGTGTGGCCTTGGGCAAGCCACTTAACCCTATTGCCTTGCAAAAACCTAAAAAAAGAAATATTCTTTCTTTTCTCATTTTTTCTACTATTCTTACTTCTTTCTTTGATTCTTCTAAGAATTTCTGTTGAACTTGGATCCAATTAGTATATTTCTTGGATACTTTGCAGATGCTTTCACTTGGTTTAATTTTGAGTTTTAGTCTTAGTCTTCCCTGCCACCAGAGTAGCTTTTTTGGATCAAATTCTTTTATATTGTTTGTTCTTTTTCCAGCCCATTTCTTGACTTCGAATATCATATTTAAATTATGCTTTACTTACCTGGGGTAGGAAGACATTATGCCAAGCTTCAGACTTTTTCATGTGCTTTTTTTTTAGAGCTAGTCCTGTGTATCTTCAAGGTTTCAAGACTTCCAAGGTGTGATTGTGGGAGAGGTGTGGTCAATATTCTCCTGGTCAGCATTTTAGTCTTTAGTTGGTTTCCCTTCAGCCACAGGTGTTCTCATTCCTCTTGGTCCTGCAACTTAGATCAGGTTCCCTGCTGTTCTGCAGCAACAAGTGCTCATGCACCTGTCTCTGCCTTAGAACAGTGTAATAGAACTGCAGTGGGGCAAAAGAGTTGCTAATCAGTTCCAGCTCACCCAGTTCCAGCATGGGTTCCCTACAATCTTTTTCAGACCACTCATCCAACCCCCTTACCCTCTTATTTTCCAAAACTGCTGCTAAAGCTGCCACTGGTACTGCCACCCCAATTTGCACAGATGATGTTGATGTCATAGCCTGGGACCACTCTAGTGTTACAAAATTCTCTTGTGGACCTTCTAAGTTTTCTTAGACTTTAAAAAATTTCTCACTCTGACCTTTTGTAGGATCCAATGCTGAAAAATTTTATTTGAGCATTTGAAAACAATTCAGAGGTGTTTGAAGCAAAACATTGAGGCGTTTCAGCTTGGTAGCTGCCTCTGCTCTGCTATCTTAACTTTATCCTACATCCAAGCTATCTTATCACTTTCCAACAGTCATAGTATGATCCTGTCTCTCTGGCTAACATTCTGAGTCCCTGTAAAAGTGTGTATTCTAAAAAAAAATAAATTAGATGCCAAAGGGAAATGAATAGGTTAGAAGTAAACCTGGTGATCACATTTCTATTTAAATTAAAATGAAGTTTGTGGCTATTGTTAGGCTTAATTCATCTGCACAGTTAGGTTTATATTCAGAACTGTGGTGATGGACTCTTCCATTATTTTTCTTATAAATTTCATTTACTTTTAAAAGGCTGATTAAATGGGTGATTGATGATACACTGATTATCTATAATAGACAAGGAAAAGGAAAAAATGAAGATTAAAAGGCACTGGTAAAGGACCTGGAATAGGGAACTTCTAAATGGGGAACTTCTAAACTTCCTGACAATTTCCATTTTTAATGACTATAAAGAAAGATGTCAAGCTAATATTCTAATTTTATTCACCCTCTATTATTTCTGAAATTAAACACAATAAAGCCAAATTTTACCTTCCCACAGAAATGTCATGACTTAATTTTTGAAGTATACACTTCTACCAATAATTTTCTCTGACTTATAATGAAGATATCATCTACTGAATATAACCATGAATCTGAGACTTATAATGAAGATATCATCTACTAAATATAACCATGTAACCATGTGATTCTAAAATGATTTCACTTTCACCAATGCCACACCCAGCCCTTAATCCACCTTATATTAAAAGACAAAAGAAACTTCTATGTTCAATTTCCATGAATTTTAGAATGAATTCATGTTTAGGTAGAACTTTTGTACCCACCTTTTATTTGTCGGTATAGTAAACTCATGTAAGTTCTAGCAAGGTCTTGAGAAAACATCAAGTGTTTGAACATTTTTTCCTTAGCAAAATGTGATGAGTAACAGATTTAGCAAGTTCTGAAGCTGACGAGTATGATAATGGATAAAATATCTGACTCCACAACAACAAATTAGGACTTTGCACAAAAGTAATTAATAAATCACGATCTTACTTACTGCAAATCTGTCTCTGGACTTCTTTGTACTGATCAGGTTAGAGATGACTCAGTGAGAATTTGATTTATGGTTAGTAACTTAGGGAAAAAAGGATGGATTGGGGAATGTGAGAATGAATTCATGAAAGGATTGACTTTGACTCAGAAGTATTTAAGGACAAAAAGACTTACTATATATTACTGTGAATAGCAGAAGCTAAGGGAGAGAGAGGATAAAAGCAGTAAGGGCAATTGGATCAGTTCCATCTGATCCCCTGAGTATATAGTAACATGAGAAGAAGCAACATCAACATCATCAGAGAATAAGAAGCACAAAGAGGGCGGACAGCAAAAAAGAAGAGAAATAAGAAATGGTTGCAAGCAGAACTGAGCTAATAACAGCAGCATCCATCAGGTTAAGGATGGAGTTTATAAAAGGGAGTAGTGCATGGTATATATTTTGGGAGGGAGGGGTTAATGTAATTCCCATAATCTCAGTGGATTTACATCTCAGTGTTCTCTTTCCATGGGTTAGCCCTTGAAGTGAGTTTGGAGAAAGGGTTGAGGAGACAATTCTTGCCATATTAGGGGGATTGTATCTCAAAGAAGCTGAGATATTTATACTTCAGAAGTCCTCTTCAATGGGATAACTCTTGGCATGAAACAGGTGACCCACAATGGGAAGAAATTATCTAAAGAAAAATAGGATGGAAATTAGATGCCCACAGGATATGAAAGGCCAGAACAAATGGAAATAATACTTGGCATAACATATTACTGTCTAATATTTCCTTTGTTTCATTCCCACTTCAAATAATTCTGGACCAAATTTAAAGCTGTTTCCTATTGAAAATGGGAATAGAACTGTCCCTGAACAATAAGCTACATTTGGGGTGGAATGGAGATGCCTCCAAGAATTGACTGAGGTAGCATCTCAGGGCTGTTGGTTTCCAGGATCTAGCAGAGATTCATATCCAGATAGGGCCACTAGTTGAAAATACACTGCTTCTAACCTGGAGGAAACGAATGTCACATAAAGATTAATCGGACAGGAACCAAAAATAATGGGATGAGTACAGGGACCAGTAAGAAGAAAAGGCAGGAAGCCCACATGGTAATGGGGATCTGGGAAAAACAGCAATGCATGGAAATATAAAGAATAAAACGATACTCCATGACCAAAAAGATTAGGGTCAAGTAGTAATTGAATAAGTATATCTAGCATATAGCATATAGCAATTCCCCAAACTAGGTCTTTTCAGTATGTATGGATATACTAATAGTAAGACATAATTGTATATACACCCATTTCTGGGACTGACCACTTTCTCTAATTCTGGGAATCTGTCAAATAGAGAAAAAGTAGTTTGAATACATATATATATATATATATATATATATATATATATATATATATATATATATATATATATATATATATAACAACATGAAACTAGCCCTTGATGCCTTAACATTTACACAATAGAATCAAAACTACCTTAGCTTGTGTTTGACTTCAAGTAAGAGTCAAAGTTGATCTCCAATCATTATGTAACAAGTCTACTTCATAGATATACCTGGAAATAGGTAAAGGAGATATTCCTTTTCAGAGGCACCATAAAAGGAAACTGAGTTTACCTAGCTGTGTGCCCTTGGGCAAGCCACCTAACCCCCATTGCCTTGCAAAAAACTAAAAAAAAGGAAACTGAGCCACAAAGTTCATACCATGACCTTTCATTTGGTTTTTCCCACACATAGAACCTCATCTTTAATAGGTCAGAATCACATTTCCTCTAGAGGTTTAGGACATTTCTCTGGAAGGGTAGATTGCTGATTTAATGATTTATCAGAGAACAATAACTGAATCCAAACTTCAAAATAAATTCAGATAGTCTCAAAGGCTTTTATTTCAAATGGCAAATTTCATCAAAGCTTAGAAGTAGCTATTTTTCCTATCATGGAATACAATAAGCAATAAAAGTTTACCAGTTCAAATATATATATAAGAGCCTTTACTAAAACTGAATATTTTTCTTTGTTTAAGTTTGCCTTGAAGTAAAGACCAAGGCATTAAACAATTACCAATTTTAGGTTTTAACATTATGACAACAATTTCAAATCAATTACACTTCCATGAGTGATAATTAAATAGTTATTGGTTGATATAAATTGTTCCTCATTGGTCATGAATTCACTCTTTTTATTTTTGATACTGGTAAATCTGGTTTTCCTCATTTTTAAAAATCATATTTACCAAAGAATAATCTATTATATTTATTTTTTTTCATAAAACCAGTTCTTAGTTTTACATTTCCATTAGTCTTAACCAAAGAGTTGTAGACATAATCTGGATAAAGTTGGAAAACTCTAGACCTCCAAATGATCATTGCAAAATTCTTATAAAATAGGATTAGCAAAGCTAATAAAAAACATAGTTAATATTAAAATTATTTTTCCACAGATTATGAGTTTCATTCAGTTAGTATTCTGATAGCATCCAAATTCTAAAAAGAACTGTTCAACCTAACTTACATAAATTTGCCAATTCATACAACAAAACCAAAAAAAAATTTGTGAAACTTCAAAGAAACCCATTATTTATAAGGTGATTTCAAACTAGTTAAAGACATTTGCAGATTTCCTTGCATGGAAAATTAGGTTTTTGTCAACATAGGATTACTATACTATTCACATTTTAAAACCATAAACCTAGAAATGAAGTTTCCAAAATAAATTTAGAGTCCCAGACTCTCATTCACCATAGTATCAGTTATGCTGAAAAGACCTTAACAAAGCATGGGGATTGGTTTTATCCGATGGAATTTAAGGAAACTCTAGAATTATTCATCCATCCAATTGATAGCTTGATCTGTTTATCCAGGAATCCCTCATCCTATTTTTTTATAGTCTCCTATAACTATCCTAGAGGCCCAGAAATAAATATATTATCAGAGCAAGACTTTTCACAAAATCTGCTTCAAAACAATACAAACAACAAGGAAAATTTCAAAAACATACTGGATCCAAAATCACATTAATTAAAATTGATTGAATAAGGATGGAAGACTGGAACGTTCTTTAAGTTCTCCTGGTCTTTCTTCAAAAAAACAAGGTTAACCAAACATTTAAAATATTTCTGTAATGAGCGAACCCACAAAAGCATAGAGTGGAGCATTTCTAGCAAAGTCTGTTTTCAGTGGAGGGGGTGGGTAATCAGGAACAGGGAGTAAGGCCCAGGGAAGGGATCTGAAACCAGAGGGGTAAGAGTGGAGAGAGAGCCAATGGAAGTTAGCAGCCATTGTGAAGGCCCATTGGGGTCCTGGTTCAGCACAACTGGCTAGGAATGCTCCAACCCAAATAACTGAAACCCCTTATTCTACCAACTAAAAAAATTAGAGAAAGAACAAATTAAAAATCCCCAATTAAATACCAAATTAGAAATTCAAAAAATTAAAGGAGAATTCAATAAAATCAAAAGCAAAAAACTATTGAATGAATAAATAAAACCAAAAGTTGGTTTTATGAAAAAAATAAAATTGATAAAATTCTGGCCAATTTGATTAAGAAAAAGAAAGAAGAAAACCAAATTGCTAATATCATAAATGAAAAAAGTGAAATCACCACGAATGCGGAGGAAATTAAAGTAATAATTGAAAATTATTTTGCCCAACTCTATGCCAATACATTTGATAATCTAAATTAAATGGATGAATATTTTAAAAAAATATAAGTTGCCCAGGTTAAATGAAGAGGAGATTAAATACCTAAACAACCCTATCTCAGAAAAAGGAATTCAGGGGCAGGTAGATGGTGTAGTGGATAAGGCACTGGCCCTGGAGTCAGGAGTACCTGGGTTCAAATCTGGTCTCAGACAATAATTACCTAGCTGTGTGGCCTTGGGCAAGCCACTTAACCCCATTTGCCTTGCAAAAAAAACCCCTAAAATAAACAGAAATTCAACAAGACAACATTGAACTCCCTAAGAAAAAATTTCCAGGGCCTTATGCATTCACAGGTGAATTCTACCAAACATTTAAGGAACAATTGGTTCCAATTCTATATAAACTCTTTGGAAAAATAGCGAAAGGTGGAACTCTGTCTAACTTTTTATGAAATCAATATGGTGCTGATACCTAAAACAGGTAGATTTAAAACAGAGAAAAAAAATTTTAGACATATATCCCTGATAAATATAGATGAAAAATCTTAAATAAAATCTTAGCAAAACAATTACAACAAGTCATCACGGGGATAATAATTATGATCAAGTAGGATTGATCCCAGGAATGCAGGGTTGGTTCAATATTAGGAAAATTGTTCGTATAATAAATTATATCAACAACAAACATATCAGAAATTATATGGTAATATCAATAGATGCTGAAAAATCTTTTGACAAAATACAGCATCCATTACTATCAAAAACACTAGAGATTGTAGGAATAAATGGACTGTTCCTTACAATTATTAGCAGTATCTATCTGAAACCATCAACAAGCATTATATTCTATGGGGAGAGGCTAGAATAATTCCCAATAAGATCAGGGGTGAAACAGGAATGCCCATTATCACCACTGCTATTCAATATAGTATTAGAAATGTTAGCTTTAGCAATTAGAGAAGAAAAAGAAATTGAAGGAATTAGAATTGGGAAGGAAGAGACAAAACTCTCACTCTTTGCAGATGACATGATGGTCTACCTAGAGAATCCCAAGAAATCATCCAAAAAACTCCTGGAAACAATTAGCAATTTTAGCAAAGTTGCAGGATATAAAATAAACCCTCATTAATCCTCAACTTTTATATATATATATATATATATCGACCTAGGAAGATACAGCGGGAAGAGCTAGAAAGAGAAATCCCATTTAAAGTAACCTCAAACAATATAAAATACCTTGGTGTCTATGTGCCAAGACAGACTCAGAAACTTTTTGAAAACAATTATAAAACACTTCTCACAGAAATTAAATCAGATTTGAATAACTGGGCAGATATCAACTGCTCATGGATAGGTAGAGCTAATATAATACAAATGACAATTCTACCAAAACTAAACTAACTTTTACGGCCCTACCAAGCAAAATTCCAAAAAAATTACTTCATTGAGTTAGAAAAAGTTATAAGTGAATTCATGTGGAGAAATAAACAGTCAGAAATTTCCAGGGATTTAATGAAAAAAAGTGCAAAAGAAGGGGGCTTAGCCCTACCTGATCTAAAATTATATTATAAAGCATCAGTCATCATAACTGTTTAGTATTGGTTAAGAAATAGAGTGGTGGACCAGTGGAATAGCCTAGGTGGAATAGCAGGAGATCATTATAGTAATATTCTGTTTGATAAACCCAAAGAGTCCAGCTATTGGGATAAAAACTGCTGGGAAAATTGGAAGTTACTATGGAAGTAACTTAGATTAGACCAACAGCTCACACCCTTTACCAAGATAAGATCCAAATGGATACAGGATTTAGACATAAAAAACAATACTATAAGCAAATTAGAAGATCAAGGACTACTTTACCTGTCAGATCTATGGAAAGGGGAGAAATTTATGAGTAAGGAAGAGATGGAGAACATCACCAACAACAAACTAGATGATTTCAGTTACATTAAATTAAAAAGCTTTTGCACAGAAAAAAAGTCTGTAACCAAGATCAAAAGAAATGTAGGAAATTGGGAAACAATCTTTACAACTAATGATTGCAACAAAAAAGACTCATTTCTAAAATATACAAAGAGCTGAGTCATATTTTAAAAAAGCCATTCCCCAATTGACAAATGGTCAAAGGATATGCAAAAGCAATTTACAGATGAGATCAAAGCAATCCATAGCCATATGAAAAGTTGCTCTAAATCATTAATTATTAGAGAAATGCAAATCAAAGCTTCTCTGAGATACCACCTCACACCTCTCAGACTGGTCAATATTACCAGAAAGGTTAATGATTATTGTTGAAAAGGTTGTGGGAAATCTGGCACAGTATTAAACTGTTGATGGAGCTGTGAACTCATCCACCCTTTATGGAGAGAAATTGGAACTATGCTTAAAGGGTAACAAAAATGAGCATACCCTTTGATCCAGCAATATCACTACTGGGTCTATACTGTGTAGAGATGATGGAAAAGGGTAAAAAGTTCACTTGTACAAAAATATTCATAGAAGCCCTGTTTGTGGTGGCAAAGAATTAGAAATCACATAAATACCCTTCAATTGGGAAATGGCTAATCAAACTCTGGTATATGTTTGTCATGGAACACTATTGTTTTATTAGAAACCAGGAGGAATGTGAATTAAGCAAAGCTTGGAGGGATTTGCATGAACTGATGCTGAGTGATATGAGCAGAACCAGAAAAACACTGTACCCCGTAACAGCAACATTGGTGTAATGATCAACCTTGATGGACTTGCTCATTCCATCAGTGTAACATTCAGGGACAATTTTTGGCTGTCTGCAATGGAGAATACCATCTGTATGCAGAGAAAGAACTTTGAGTTTCAACAAAGTTCAAGGACTATTCCCTTTAATGTAGAAAAAAACAGATACGTTATTGTCTGATCTTGTTATCTTTTATACTTTTTCTTTCTTCCTTAAGGATATAATTTCTCTCTCATCACACTCAATTTGGATCAGTGTACAACATGGAAACAAAGGAAAGACTGACAAATTGCTTTCTGCAGGGGTGGGGGAGGGAAGTAAGGGGAAAAATTGAAAGACTCAATAAAATCTTTAATAAAAAAAGAAAGTTACTTTGAAGTAAAGAACTGGTAAAACACCATTTCAGAAGAGGATAGAAGAAAAAGTACTACATGTATGACCCACAATGGAATTTGGATTGGAAGAGTGCAAAAGTGATTTCTAAAATTAGGTAGCAAAATTAAGAAAAGAAATGCAACAAAAATAAAAAATCTTGCAAAAGGAAGTCTAAAAGTTGCATGGAAAAAATAATTCCTTAAAAAATATACAAATGCAAAAATAAAATAATTACCTCAAATATACAATTGGGCCTATGGAAAAACATATATTAGTTCCTTTAAACATAGAAGTGACCTACTTCTGGCCAAGAGAAGGCAAGCACTGTGCTAAGGTCTTCTGGTCTTCCATCATATAAAATATGAAACAAACCTCTTAACAGAAATTTGATCAACAAAAACCCAGAAAAAGAAGCTAGGAGAAGAACATTTATGAACAAGGTCTGTCTTTGGGGATCGTGGATGAGCTGGGAGCAAATTGCAGAGAGCTAGCAGGGCTAGGGTGAGAACCCGACTAACCTAAGATCAGCCACAGGGAGCCATGGTCCGAGAGCCAACTAGGGAATAAAGGCTTTGTCTGTGCGAGCAGTTAACTGGGGCACTCCAGCAAGGGTGGAAGGCAGATTTTGGTGAAGAGAGTTGCAGAGCATGGCTGGACATTATTCTGCTAGACTCAGCTAGTGAGGAGGACCACACACTCCATACTTTTATTTTGGTGGAGTCCTTATCCAAGAACAAACACAGTAACAGCCTTCCTACTCCTAGCTACCTCAGTTGAATAGGGAGAATAATTTCCTTGCCCCAGGACCCAGCCCATATTGTTCAATGATAAAAGTATACAGCAGTGCTACCCATCCACACCAGGCCTAGGGAGAGGGCCTCAAATCAAGGTCACAGACACTCCAAAGAAAACAACCAGCACTGCCCACTGCCTGACCCACTTGGAGTTACTAAATGCAGTGAGCAAAACCATTAGGGATTTCAATACCAAACCTCTGTTAACCAATTCTTCCCCCAACACAAGATCTTAGGAAAATGAAGAAAGGCCAGTAAATGGGGGGTCCATGGAAAACAACATAGAACCCAAAGACCTTAATTCAGAGAGATCTAGAACTTCTGAGGAGAATATGTTTTGGTTTCTAGTCCATAAAGACTTCCTGGAAGAAATTAGGAAGGATTTTAAAAAGCAATCAGAAAATTTGGGAAAAGAAATCCAAGAGAAAACTAACACCTTGAAACAAGAAAGCAAATCCTTGGAAAATAGAACTGGATGAATGAAAAAAGAAAATAATTTTCTCAAAACCTCAATTGGACAAATGGAAACCTCCTGAAAAAATAGTATTGATCAGGGGGAGTTAAGTGGCGCAGTGGATAGACCACTGGCCCTGGAATCAGGAGTATCTGAGCTCAAATCTGGCCTCAGACACTTAATAATTACCTAGCTGTGTGGCCTTGGGCAAGCCATTTAACCCCATTGCCTAGCAAAAACCTAAAAAAAACCCCAGAATCCTACAATATGCTGCTTACAGGAAATTAATTTGAAGCAGAGAGATAAATATAGAGTTAAGGGAAAAGGTGGGAGCAAAATATATTTTGCTTCAGCTGAAGTGAAAAAAACAGGGGTAGCAATCCTTATCTCAGACAAATCAGCTGCAAAAATGCATCTCAATAAAAAAAGATAAAAAAATGAAACTACATCCTCCTAAAAGGTACCATAGACAATGAAGCAATTCCAATAATAAATATGTATACACCAAATGCTAAAGCATCCAAATTCTTCGAGGAGAAGTTGAATGAGTTTCAGGATGACATAGACAGCAAAACTCTACTGGTAGAAGACCTCAACTTCCTGCTTTCAGATTTAGAGAAATCTAACCATAAAATAAAAAAAGAATGATGTTAGAGAAGTAAATGGATTGTTAGAAAACCTAGATATGATAGACCTTTGGAGAAAGATGGGGATAGAATATACTTTTCTTTCTGAAGTACATGGCACTTACACAAAAGCTGACCATGTACTATGGCATAAACATCTAATAATCAAATGGAGAAGGGTAGAAATAGTGAATAGCTCCTTTTCACAGCATAATACCATAAAAATAACATGCAATAATGAGCCCGGGAACAATAGACCTAAAACTAATTGGAAACTAAAAAACCTCATTTTAAAGAATGAATGAATTAAACAACAAATTATAGAAAGAATTAATGATTTCATCTTACATAATGACAATAATGAAATAATATAGCAAAACCTGTGGGATAGGGAGGCTAGGTTGTACAGTGGATAGAGCACTGGTCCTGGAGTCAGGAGTACCTGAGTTCAAATCCGGCCTCAGACACTTAATAATTACCTAGCTGTGTGGCCTTGGGCAAGCCACTTAACCCCATTTGCCTTGCACAAACCTAAAAAAAAAAACCTATGGGATAGAGTCAAGGCAGTTGTCAGTGTATATATTATATCTTCAAATGCTTACAGGAATAAAATAGACAAAGAAGAATTCAATGAACTAAACATGCAACTAAAAAATTCAGAGAAAGAACAAATTAAAAGTCCCCAAATAAATATCAAATTAGAAATTCTAAAAATTAAAGGAGAAATTAATAAAATCAAAAGCAAAAAAAACTATCGAACTAATAAATATAACCAAGAGTTGGTTTTATGAAAAAAATAAAATGGATAAGCCTCCAGTTAATTTGATTTAAAAAAGAAAGAAGAATACCAAATTGCTAGTATCATAAATTAAAACGGTGAACTCACCACCAATGAGGACATTAAAGTAATAATTTGAAATTATTTTGCCCAACTGTATGCCAATAAATTTGATAATATTAGTGAAATTGATGAATATTTACAAAAATATAAGTTGCCCAGTTTAAATGAAGGGGAAATTCAAAACTTAAATAACCTATCTCAGAAAAAGAAATTCAACAAGGCATTATTGAACTCCCTAAGGAAACACTTCCAGGGGCAGTTAGGTGGTGTAGTGGATAAAGCACCAGCCTTGGAGTCAGGAGTACCTGGGTTCAAATCTGGTCTCAGACACTTAATAGTTACCTAGCTGTATGACCTTGGGCAAGCCACTTAACCCCATTTTCCTTGCAAAAACCCTTTAAAAACAAACAAAAAAAATAAAACACTTCCAGTGCCTGATGGGTTCACAAATGAATGCTATCAAACATTTAAGGAACAATTGGTTTCCATTCTGTATAAACCCTTTGGAAAAATAGGTGAAGACAGAACTCTGCCTAACTCTTTTTTTGACACCAATATGATGCTGATACCCAAACCAGGAAGAGTCAGAACAGAGTACAGAAAATTATAGGTCCATTTCCCTAATGAATATAGATTCAAAAATAAATGAAATCTTAGCAAAACTATTACAGCTAGTTATCACTAGGATAATACCCTATGACCAAGCAGGATTTAACCCAGGACTGCATGGTTGGTTTAAAATTAGAAAAAACTGTTAGTATAATTAATTATATCAATAACAAACCTATCAGAAATTATGATTATATCAATAGATGCTGAAAAAGCCTTTGACAAAACGCAGCACCCATGCCTATTAAAAACACTAGAGAGCATAAGGATGAATAGTTTGTTCCTTAGAATAAAAAGCAGTATCCATAAGAAATCATCAGAAAATATTATATGAAATAGGGACAAGCTAGAGGCATTACCAATAAGATTTGGGGGGGTGGACAAGGATGCCCATTATTACCACTACTGTTCAATATTATATTGGAAATGCTAGCCTTAGCAAGAAGAAAAAGAAATTGGAAGAATTAGAATTGGAAAGGAAGAGACAATACACTCATTCTTTGCAGATGACATGATGGCATACCTAGAGAATGCCAAAATATCATCTAAAAAACTACTAAAAACAATTAGCAACTTTAGGAAAGTCACAGGATATAAAATATACACTCATAAATCCTAAATATTTCTATATATGACTAAGAAGATACAGCAGAAAGAGATAGAAAGAAAAACCATTCAAAGTAACCTCAGACATGGGAGTCTACCTGCCAACACAGAATCAGAAACTTTATGAAAAGAATTACAAAACACTTGTCATACAAGTAAAATCAGATTTAAGTAACTGGGTAAATATCAACTGCTCATGGATAGACCAAGCTAATATAATAAAAATGACAATTATACTAAATTAAACTACTTATTTAGTGTGCTACTAATCAAAATTCCAAAAAATCTTCAATTAGTTAGAAAAAATTGTAACTAAATTCATACAGAGAAATACAAAGTCAAGAATTTCCAGAGATTTAATGGGAAAAAGTGCAAAAGAAGGTGACTTAGCTCTACTAGATATAAAGCATCAGTCATCAAAACTGTCTGGTATTGGCTAAGAAATAGAATGGTGGATCAGTGGAATAGACTAGGTGCAATAGCAGGAAATGATTATAGTAATCTGCTGTTTGATAAACTCAAAGATTCCATCTTTGGGGATAAAAACTCCAATAACATCTGTTGGGAAAATTGGAAGTTATTATGGCAGAAACTTGGATTAGAGCAACACCTCACATCCATCCTGTACTTATATAAGATCAAAATGTATACAAGATTTAGATACAAAAACCAATATTATAGGGGTGGCTAGGTGGCACAGTGGATAAAGCACTGGCCCTGGATTCAGGAGTACCTAGGTTCAAATACAGTCTTAGACACTTAATAATTACCTTTCTGTGTGGCCTTGGGAAAGCCACTTAACCCCATTTGTCTTGCAAAAAAAAGACAATATTAAAAGCAAAGTAGTAGATCAAAGAGTAGTTTACATGTCAGATCCATGGAAAGGGAAGCAGTTTATGATCAAAAAAAGAAATGGAGAACATCATTAAAACAAATTAGATAATTTTGATTATATTAAATTAAAAAGTTTTTGAACAGACAAAATCACAGTAACTAAAATCAAAAGAAATGTAGTAAATTGTGAAACAATTTTTACAACTAGTATTTCTGACAAAGGACTCATTTCTAAAATATATGGAGAACTGAGTGAAATTTATAAATAAAAAGCAAGCTATTCCCCAATTGATTAATGTTCAAAGAATATGTGGAGCAATTTACAAATGAGGAAATCAAAGTGATCCATAGTCATATGAAAAATTGCTCTAAATCATTACTTATTAGAGAAATGTAAATTAAAGCATCTCTGAGATACCACCTCAAACCTCTCAGACTGGCCAATATGACCTGAAAGGACAGTGATCAGTGTTGCAAGGGATGTGGGAAATCTAGGACACAGATGCATTGTTGATGGAGCTGTGAACTCATTCAAACTTTCTGGAGAGCAATTTGGGATTCTGCCCGAAGGGCAACAAAAAGATGTGCATATCCTTTGACCCAGCAATACCACTACTGGGTCTATACCCTGAAGAGATTATGAAAAAGGGTAGAAACATCCCTTATACAGAAATATTCATAGCAGCCCTGTTCGTGGTAGAAAAGAATTCAAAATTGAATGAATGTCCATCAATTGGGGAATGAGTGAACAAATTGTGGTATATGTACATTATGGAACACTATTGTCCTATTAGAATCTATGAGGGATGGGAATTCAAAGAAGCCAGGAATGATGTTCATGAAATGATGCTCAGCAAGATAAGGAGAACCAGAAGAACATTGTACACCATAAGAACAACATGGGGGTAATGATCAATCTTAATAGACTTATTCATTCCATCACTGCAACAATCAGGGACAATTTTAGAGTATCTTTGATGGTGAATACCATCTATATCCAGAAAAAGAATTTTGGCATTTGAACAAAGAACAAAGTGTATTACCCTTAATTTAAAAAAACACAATCTTAGTATGTGATTTTACTGTTTCTTATTTCATTTTTTCCCTTAAAGATATTTTTTCTCAATACATTCAACTTAGATCAATGTATAGCATGGAAACAATGTGGGGGTGGGTTGCAAAAGTGAGACAGGGAAAAAAATTTTTAAATTGAAAAATAAATAATTAAATAAAATTTTAAAAATAGAATTGACCAAATGAAAAAGGAGATGCAATAATTAACAGAAGACAATAATTCCTTGAAAAAATAGACTTGGGCGAGTAGAATCCAATAATTCTGAGACATCAAGAATTATTCAAGCAAAATATTTTTAAAAAATGGAAAAATAAAAGAAAATGCAAAATACTTTATTGGGAAAACAGAACAACTGACTTGTCAAATATGTCCTGGAGAGGTATTATTGAACTACCTAACAGCTATGACCAGTAAAATGATCTGGACAACATCTTTCAAGAAATCATCAAGGGGAAACTGCCCCAATATCCTAGAATTAGAGGATAAAATAGACATTGAAAGAATCCATCAAGGGGGTAGAGCCAAGATGACAGCTTGAAGGCAGGAATTCCCAGAAACTCATTTCCCAAAAATCTCCAGAAGCCATCAAATTATGACTTTAGTCAAAATTAGGGTGGTAGAACCCACAGAAAGACTTAGTGATGCATTTTCCCAGTCTAAGATTACTTAGAGGTTCCTCAAGAAAGGTCTGTTTCATCAGAATGGGGGTTTGGAAAGAGCCACAGCACAGACAACACAGTGCAGCCAGACTAGGTACCTGGGTTCCTGGGCAACCTGGGTCTGCGGCATGAGGGCAGTTTACAGAGCTCTTGGTCCAGGGATCACAGGGGTCAGCCTGAAAGGGTGGTGAGAGAATTCTCCCACACCAGAGTGAGTGTGGAGTGAAGCAGTGGTCTCAAAGCAATTCTGTAATGCGAATCTGTGGTGGGAATCAGGGAACCCACCCAATACTTCCAGAGTGCATCCCACAGATGGTAAGAGGGTTGGGGGGACTGCTAAGGTCTCTCTGCTCTCCCTGGGGCACGACTCAGCTGTTTGCCCACTCAGATCCAGGTTGCAGTCTGGGCCCCTATACCATCATAGCAAAGCAGAGACCCTCTTCACAACTCCTAGGTAGAGGGGAGCTCCTGCAGTAATCCACAGGGCTCATACCATACCAAAGCACAGGCAAAAGAGCAGTCAAGTCCTCTCATAAGACCTTGGAGGAATTAAGGTCCCGGTGGATTGTCCCTCCCCCCCCCCCCAAAAAAAAAAAACTCCGAAACCTTGGAAATGGGGCAAATCAGTCATACGCTGAGGAAATGAGTAAACAACAGAAAAAAGAAGAATATGACTTTGGTCCCATGGAGAAGTAAAATTCATACTCAGAAGATGACAAAATCTCCAAGAGAAATAGAAAATGGCCTCAGACTATGGATGAGCTCAAAAAATACTTTTAAAAGCAATTAGGAAAGGTAGAGGGGAAAAATTTGGAGGAGAAATGAGAGTGATGCACATAAATCATGAAAACCACATCAGCAACTTGGTGAAAGAAATTCAAAAACGCTGAATAAAATATGTAAAAAAAAACAGTATAGATCAAATGGAAAAAAGAAACACAAAAGACAAATGAGGAGAAGAATGCCTTAAAAAGCAGAATTTGCCAGCTGAAAAAGGAGATAAAAAAGTTCTCTGGGGGGGGGCAGCTAGGTGGCTCAGTGGATAAAGCACCGGCCTTGGAATACCTGGGTTCAAATCTCGTCTCAGACACTTAATAATTACCTAGCTGTGTGGCCTTGGGCAAGCCACTAAACTCCATTTACCTTGCAAAAACCTAAAAAAATAAGTTCTCTGAAGAAAATAACTCCTTCAAATGTAGAGTGGAACTAAAAGAAGCTGATAACTTTGTGAGAAATCTGGAAGAAATAAAACTATACCAAAAAAAATTAGAAGAAAATGTGAAATATCTCATTGGAAAAATAACTGACATAAAAAACAGATCCAGAGGAGATAATTTAAAAATTATTGGGCTACCTGAAAGTCAAGTCCAGAAAAAGAGCCTAGACTTCATTTTTGAAGAAATAATACAGTAAAATCACTTTGAAATCCTAGAAGAGATTAGAAATTGAGGGAACTCACCAATCTCCTTCTGAAAGAGATCCCAAAAGAAAAACATCCAGAATATTATAGTTAAATTCCAAAGATCCCAAGTCAAAGACAAAATACTAAAAACTACCAGAAACAAGCAATTCAATTGCTATGTCTCTATTGTCAGCATTACCCGGCATCTGACAGCATCTACATTAAGGCCTAATCAACTACCCAGCAAAACTGAGCATCCTCTTTCAGGGGTCAATGGACTTTCAATGTATCAGGGACTTTCAAACTAACCCTAAACAACCAGAGCTCAACAAAATGTTTAATCTCCAAGTACAGGATTCAGATGAAGCATAGAGGGGGTGAACAAGAAGGACTAATTATGAGGAACTTAATGATGTTGAACTGTTTGTATTATTGCAAGGGAAGATACTTGTAACTCATATAACCTTTCTCATTTATAAGAGCAGTTAGGAGAAGCAAATATAGACAAGGCACGGGAAGGAGCTAAATATAGTGGTTTAATATAGTAAAAAATATGGAGTTAATGGGTGATAAAGTACTGGGAGGAAGAGAAAGGAGAAGAAGAAGAAGATGGGGTTAAGATATTTCACATAAGAATCAAGAAAAAGTTTTTTTACAATAGAGTGGAACAGGGGAAGGCGAGGGGGAATGAGTGAGCCTTCATTTTCATCAGAAATGGCTCAGAGAGGAAATAATATATACACATATAATAGAGTGTAGAAATATATCTTACATTAGAGAAAATGAGAGGAAAGGGAAGGGATAAGGAAGAAGGGGGTAGTGAAGGGTGAGGTAGGTGATAGAAGAGAAGGAAGATCCTGTGTACTCAGATACAACACACTTCCTTCTGAAAAGGGACAGGAAAAAAGAAGAGAGAGAATAGAATAAATGAGAGGGGGAAGGAGTAAAGTGGAAGGAAATACAGCAAGTAATAGCTACTGTGGGAAAATATTGAAGTAACTTCTCTGGTGGACTTATAAAAAAGAAGGCAACTCATCCCAGAGGTAGAACTGTTGGAATCTGAACAAAGACTGAAGTACACTTTTTTCTCTTTCACTATTCTTGAAGTTTCTCATTTTTGGGAGGAGGAGGTTTTATGTTTACTCTGAGAACAAGATTATTGAAATAATATAAAATAAATAAACCAAAATAAAGATGAATCCATTGACCACATCCTGAAAGGTTTCCCAAAATGGACATGCCCAGGAATATTGTAGCCAGATTCCAGAATGATAAGATCAAGTAAAAAATCCTGTAGGCATTCAGAAAAAAGCAATTCAAGTGCCACGGAACCACAGTCAGGATTATACAGGTCTTGGCATCATCAACATTAAAGGAGCAAAGGCCCTGCAATATAAAATTCTGGAGGGCAAAGGAACTTAAACTGCAACCAAGAATCTGTAAACCAGCAAAATTGAACAAACTCTTTCAGGGGAAAAATGCATGTTTAAAGAAATAGTTGACTTTAAAATTTTCCAGATGAAAAAAAATCAGAGCAGAACAGAAAATTTGATCTTCATAAATGAGATTCAACATATACATAATAATATAAAGAAGGGAAAAGAAAGTTAATCAACCAAATAAACTGGTTATGTCCTTATATCAGAAGCTGATACTGATAATTCTTGAGAATTGTATCTTTATGAGAGGTAGTATACTTAGACAGAAGGTATATGACTAACTTGATATTGATGGGATAATTTTTTTAAAATTTGAGATATTAAAAAAAGCATTGTACTGTAGTGTTCAGAAGCAAAGCACTACTAAGAATGGATAGGGTGAAAGATAAAATAAAAATACATGGTGGAGGGTAATAAAGAGTTTGTAATTATAACTATGAATATGAATGGGATGAATTCTATCATAAAATGGAAATAGATAGCAGACTGGTTTAAAAACCAGAATTTTTCTAAATGCTATTTACAAGAAATACATTTGAAGTAGAAAGATACACACAGATAAAAGTATAAAAGACTAGAGCAGAATATATTATTCTTCAGCTAAAGTGAAAAAAAAAAAGCAAGGATAAAAATCCTAATTGCAGACAACGCATAAGCAAAGATAGATTTCATTAAAAGGAATAACAACCATAGACAATGATGTAATATCAATTTAAATATGTATATATATGTATACTTATCCCTTCTTTCTTTCCCTCCCTTCTATCAGTGCCTTCTTCCATTACCCCTCCTATTCCATAAATTCCTGTTAAATATATATATGTGTATACACACACACACACACACACACACACACACACACACACACACATATATATATATACTTGTATGCACACACCAGCCATCAGCCATATAGCAGGGGAAGCTAGGTGATGCAGTGGATAGAGTACTGCTCTTGGATTCAGGAGCATGAGAGTTCAAATCTGGCCACAGACACTTGACTCTAACCAGCTGTTTGACCTTGGGCAAATCACGTAACCCTGATTGCCTCCCACTTAGGATCATCTCCAGTCATCCAGATTCATATCTAGTACCTGGACCCAGATGCTCTAGAGTAGAAAATGAGGCTGGTGACATCCCCTCACTCAAATCCTTTTCATGTACTTTTCATAGCATCACCTCCTTGATTTTGTAATCTTCTTTGAAAATGAAGGATAAACATTTTATATAGCATCCAAATTTTTAGGGAAGATGCTAAAGGAGTTTCGGGAAGATTTAGATAGCAAAATTTTATGGGGAACTTCAATATCCCTCCCTCAGAAATTGTAAATCTAACCACAAAATAAACTAGAAGGAAGTTAAAAATGTGAATAGAATTTTAGAAAATTTAGAAATGCCAAACCTCTGAGAAAATTGAATGACAGGAATAAACTTTCCTCAGTGATACATGACAGCTACACAAAACCTGATCATGCATTAGGGCATAACACCCTTATAATCAGAAGCAGAAAGCTAGAAATATTAGATATATCATTTTGAAATCATGATACAATAAAAATCACATGTAATAAAGGTTTATGGAATGGTAGATTAAAAAGTAATTGGAAACTAAACAAGCTAATTTTAAAGAATGCGTGGATAAAACAGCAAAATATAGAAATAATTGATCTTTGTCTGAGACAACAACAATATTGAGACAACATTGTGCAATACAAACTTGTGTAATTCAACAAAAGCAATTATTAAATGCTTACTTAAAAGAGAGAGATAAGACAAAAGAATTAAGCATCCAAGTAAAAAAGCTAGAAAAAGCAAATGAAAAATCCCCAATTAAAAAGCAAATTAGAGATTTTGAAAATTACAGAAGAAATTAATGAAATTCACAAATTAAAACTATTGAAAATAGAAAACTACTGAATAAATAAATGAAATTAACAAATGGCTTTATGTAAAAAAATAGATAATCCTTCAATTATTTTGAGTAAAGAAAGAAGAAAACTAAAATTATCTGTATCAAAACAAGAAAAGAGTAAATTTACCCTTCAATTCAAATAATTAAAGTAATAATTTGGAGCTCTTTAGCTCAACTATATACCAATAAATCTGACAATCTAAATGAATGGATGAATATTTATAAAAATATAAATTCTCCAGATTAACAGAAGAGGAAATTACATACTTAAACAATCCCATTTTAGAACAAAAAGTTGAATAAGTCATGAATGAACTCTTTAAGAAAAAATCTTCAGGACCAGATGAATTCAAAAGAGAATTTTACCAAACATTAAAAGAACACTTAATTGCAATTTTGAAAAAAAATAGATGAATTCCCTGTAATTTGGCTGAAAAAATTGTGGCATATGTATGTGTTCGGGTACTGTTTAACCTATATTAGATTACTTTATTTCAAGGGGAAGCAGGAGGAAAAGGAAGGAGGGAAAAAATCTGCAACTAAAATGTTTTTAGAAAATGATTGTTGAAAATTATTTTCACATGCTGTTGGAAAATAAATAAATAAATTTAATTTTTAAAAAAAGAAATCATGAATGGATAGACTTCATGAAAGTCTGGAAAGTCTTGCATGAACTGAGCTGAAGTGAACATGAACTGAAGTGAGCAGCACAAGAAAAATAACTCAATAACAGTAATATATGAAAATCAACTAGGATAGAGTTAGTTCTCCTCAACAGTATAATGTTCGAAGACATTTGTAAAGATTTGTGATAGACAAAATTTGTGTAGTTTAATTTTGAAAATTATCTTTGTGACCATCAATTGGGGAATAGCTAAACAAGTTATGGTGCATGAATACTATGGAATATTATTTTTCTACAAGAATCCATAAATTGTTAGACTCCAGAGAAGCATAGAATGAGATTCAGGATCTGATGCTGGGCAAAGGGAGCAGAACAAATAGAACAATGTACACATTAACAACAACATTGTGAGATGATCAACCTTAATGGAAGCAGCTCCTCTCAGCAGTGCAGAGAGCTAGGACAACTGTGTTAGAACAGCTAATGGACAATGCTAACCCCATCCAGAGGAAGAAAAACAAAACATAAAACCCTTCAGAGTCTGATGAACACTTTAAAAAAATATTTCTTATGTATCACTTTCCCTTAATCCTAATCCTCTTATGGAAAATGACAGAGCTGTAAACATGTTTATCAAAAATATATATTTAGGCAGCTAGGTGGTGCAGCGGATAGAGCACCAGCCCCTGGAGTCAAAGGGGTTCAAATCCAGCCTCAGACACTTAATAATTACCTAGCTGTGTGGCCTTGGGCAAGCCACTTAACCCCATTGCCTTGAAAAAAGTAAAAAAATGTATTTACAGTGCTAACCTGACTGTTCACCATTGAGGGGAATGGGGGTGGGAAGGGAGGGTGGAAGGAAATTTTGTAACTTAAAAATATATGCATGTATGCATATGGATGAAAAATTAATTAAAAAAAGAAAATTATCTTTGCATGTAGTTGGAAAAATAAATCTTTTTTTTAAAAAAAAGAATGGTGAAAACTGGAAACCAATTTTCACAACTAGTGTTTCTGATAAAGGATTTATTTCTGTAAAATATAGAGAAGTGAGCCAGATTTATAAAAATATAAATTAGTCTATATTTGCAAATGATCAATGGATATGAAATGACAGCTTTCAGATGTAGTCAGATTAAAAAAATCCTGCAAATAATTATTTATTAAAGAAATGAAAATTTAAAAAGCTCTGAGGTACTACCTTATACCTGTCAGATTGATTAAAATGACGAAGAAGGAAAATAATCTATGTTCGAGAAAATGTGGGAAAACAGAACACTAATGCAGTTTTAGTGGAGCTGTGAACTGATCCAACCATTCTGGAGAGGAATTTGGAACTCTCGGCTAAGGACAATAAAACTTTGCATACCCTTTGATACAGCAATATCACTACAAGGACTATATCCCAAAGAAATCATAAAAGAGGAAAAAAATATTTTTTTTCTGTGTGGCAAAGAAATGGAAATTAAGGAATGTCCATCAATTGGGGGAAGACTGAGCAAGTTGTAGTATATATAGATGTTAAAAAGTGTTATTCTTCTATAAGCAATCATGAATGGTTGAACTTTTGGAAAGCCTGGGAAGACTTGCATGAACTGATGCTAAATGATGTGAACAGAACCAGGAGAACATTTTATACACGAATATCAACATTGTGAGATAATCAACTGTTCTAGATGCAACTCCGCTCAGAATTTCAGTGAAGTGCAATCTGCAGAGAGAAAAAAAAGCTATGGAGTCTGATGCAAAGCAAAGCATACCATGCTCACTTTTAAAATTTCTTATTTCTTATGTTTTTCCCTTAGTTCTAATTTCTCTTTTTACAATATGATCAGTATGGAAATATGTTAAACATGATTTTACATCAACAACCTTTATCAGATTGCTTGCCTCCATAGGGAGGGGTGAGGAGGGAGAGTGGTAGAAAAATGTGAAACTTCAAATCTTACAAAAGGATGAATGTTGAAAATTACATTATTATTTATTGGAAAAATTAAAATAAATTAAATTATGAATAAAATAGGTGTGTCATTATTGTAATCAGTATTAAATAATTGTACTAAATTAGCTCACAGATGAAAATTTCAGAAAAAGAAACTTTACAGACTTTTATCACAAAGTTTCCAAGTACTGTTCCTTGGTCAAAGGGGTTTAAAACAGGAAGGAGCCTTAGTTTTTCCTAAGCCAGAGGGAAATATACCTAATTAAAGTACTCTTATTATAACAAATTTTTAGCAGATATTTAAAGTTTTACTAAAAATATTTTTATTTTTAACTATGTCACTAGAAATAATCCCACAATAAATCTCCAAATTAACTCATATATGAACTTATTCTCAGCTGAAGCAGGCTAATTTATACAAATATATTTTTAGTTCAAAAAACCCTGGCAAATTACACCCCATTTTGTGCAAGGATTTCTATCAGAACACTAGCACAAGGATTAAATAAGGTGTTTTTGTTTCAGAACCCATGTGGATTGATACTTTATTAAATTACAATACTTCAGAAAGCTATTTTTCTAGTCTCAAATACTTAGAGTACAAGAGAAGTTGCCCTTATTAATAGTCATAGATGATAAAATTGTTTATCTAATTTAACAATATTGAGCAATTTACATTACCTTAGCTTTTCCTATTTTTAACTTACAAAACAAAACTTTCTGTAGAATTATGCCTAAAGGTTAGATTGAATATGATCTTAAGCATGTGACCCATTTTTCTCCCACATCAATTAAAGCTAAATACATACTGATTTTTCTGTTCAGTAGAAATCAAACTTCAAATTCTTGTTTTCAATTCTTTCTGTTTAAAACAAAGTCAAACTGCCTTATACCCTCTCATCATGCCTAGAACCATCTGAAATTGGCACAAGACCACCCATCCAGAGATAGGTAAGTTTGGGAGCATATCCTGCCTCTACTAAAGTTTCTTTCCTTTCTCCTATATCTTCATTTAAGCCTTATTTCTTGTTCCTAAATATTTCCAATCCATTACTCAAACTATTCTACTTTAGTTTTCATTTCAACCATATCCAAATTAAGAAGGGTCTTGCTTGCTTTTCTTTTATGTCTGGGACATGTGGGAGTTGTGGAATGGAGGGTCAGAGAAGCAACTGTGGCAGGGTCAGATGGAAACTGAGTTGAGTTGGAGGGCAGGGCCCTTAATTTTTAATTCAATGGATCAGAATGGGAGGGGATGATGTGTGATGAGCAGACATACAAATTATAAAGGAATATTTAAAGACCAATTACCTTTAAAAAAACAACTTTTCAATTTATAAAGCTCAAAGCTGAGCCAAGAAAAGAGAAAAAAAGAGAAATGAAAAGAGAGTAGCAGTTGCAGAAGGTCATCTTCCATGGCAAGAATGGGGAAGAGTTAGAGAAGGCAGCAAGAAGAAGGCAGTCTTCCACCAGAGGAGACAAAGAGAAGTTGGGTTGGATAATCAAGACATTTAGAAAACAAACAAACAAACAAAATCCTAAAACAATTTAAAACCAAAATTATAGCAATCTCATGGTCCTATTCAATCTAGGCAAGACAAATTTAAACTTGTCTCTTTATTCAAGGTCCTAAAAAAACAAGTTTGAGATGGGCTCATGATGTTGCTTATAGACTTAGCAATTATAAGCCCTAGAATCAGAAAAATAAACCTATAGTTTAGGCAGTGGTAAAATCCTCATACCATAGCAATTATACTGTGAAAGACCTCCTGTGAAGACCTCCTGTAGGATGGAGCAGGATGGAGCTCACCATGAAATCATGAACCTTGCAGTGTGCTTCCAAAATCTCTAAGAAACAATGCCAAAACACAACATGCAGTGTGCTCCCAGAGTAGGGAAATATGATTAAGGGTAAAAATGTTTGGGTGTGGTCTTGTTTCAGGTTTGAGAATGTGTGACAAATTCACAAATCTTAACTCTAGGCGATAAGTTTTTAGATTAATAGAAAAGTTCATTAAATATTACTTTGTTTAGCAGAAGCTAAAGAAGAAAGTAGTTAAAGGCAGCAAAGGCAGCTGGAAAAGAATGTTCCCTTGAGGGGATTAATAGCAGCCACAGCAGCAGCAGAAGTTAAATCACCATCATAGAATAAGCAGCACAAAGATGAAGACCAGCATAAAAAAGAGAAATAAGGGATAGTTGCAATCACAACTGGCCTGTTAACAGCGTTCATCACGTTAAAGGCAGAGTTTACATAAGAAAGCAGTGTATTGTGTAAGTGCTAGGAGGGAGTTGAAGGAGTTCCCACAATATCTGGTTTATATCTGTGTCCCCTTTCCATTGAATAGTTCAAGGGGTGAGTTTGGGTAAGGAATTCAGAAGGTAATTCCCATCATCATTGAGGATTGTTTGATTATCCACCTGTGAAAAAAATCACTCTTTTGACCCAGGAATGCAGGTGTAAAAGAAATTAGAGATTTATTCAAAGAAGTCACAACTCAAAAAAAGTAATAGGAAAGTTAAGAAAAGTTTAAGGAAAAACCATGTGGATTGCTAATTAATCTTGGCAGGCCAGCTGCCAGGCGGCATAGTAGAAGTCTGAAAAGTAAGGGGTGGGGGGGGGGAGAGAGAGAGAGAGAGAGAGAGAGAGAGAGAGACAGAGACAGAGACAGAGACAGAGACAGAGACAGAGACAGAAAGAGAAAAAGGCAGGCAGCCGTGAGATTTGCCTTAACCAGGCCACATTATTAGGCCCAAGGTGCTCCATATGGATTAAGGAAGAGCCAGAGAAAGCCTCATGCTTCTGGATGGGAGGCCAGAAGAAGCAAGAGACTAGAAGGGGCAAGGCATCTTATTAAATACTCCTCCACACTCACTGGATCTTCCTGTCTCAAGGTATTTGATGTTCAATTTTAACATGTCATTTCCTGCCTTCCATGTCCAGGCCAAAGTTAAGTGGAAAGGGAATATACGGACAAGATATAATCAACAGTGTCCAAGAGAGGCAGAATCTCAAGAGCAAGAACCTCCATCCACTTAACAGATTTTGTTTCTGCTATATTTACAAATCTTTCCATCAATCTCAGTGGGTTCATATCTCAAAGGACTGAGATATTTACAGCTCAGTAGACCCCTTCAGCAGGATAAGCCTTGGGGTGAGTTTCTAGGTGACCCACAATGGGAATCATTTATTTAGATAACAATGAAATGGAAATCAGAATATAAAAGGCCAGTACAGATGGCAATAATATTTGGCATGACATGTCTGCCAATAATTTTTCTACTTTAGTACCACTGTATTTATTAGTTGTAGATCCTGGTAAGCCATGCAACCTCTAGTTGCCTCAATTTCCTCATCTTTATAATGGAAATAATAGTACCTACTTCTCAGAGTCATTGTCAGGATCAAATGAAATCATTGTAATATACTAGGCACTAATAATAATATTAATTATTATAATTAAATAATTAAATGTAAAATTAGAAGGTTGTAGATTTGCTCTCCTTTTATGTCTAGATTTATGATCTCTCCAGAGGCATGGATGATTATATAATAACAAACTTCTCCCAGGAACCTAAGCTCTTTTATATCCAGGAGCATCTAGATGGAGGCTTGAGAGTCAGTGAAGTTATAAGTAAACTCTAGAAGAACTGACAATTCTGTTGAGCTTTTTCTGTTTTCTGAGCAAACCAACAAATATTTAATGCTCCCCACTTCCTCTCCTTTTATTTAAATTCCAAAGAAGCACTTCTAGCATAATGTTTCATAATTATTGTAGTTAAGCTGTTTTTCATTTGTTTGTTTTTTTGGTGGTTTATATGTTTGTTTAGTGGGTGATGGTCTTGATCTGTGATTTCATTAGGATGGGAAGCTCCTGTTTTGTAAAATCCCTCCTTCAGAGAAGATCAGCAACTCAATTATGATGTAGTCTTGCTCTTTCAGGGCTTAAGTGATTTGCCCATGGTCACATAGTTGTGTCAGAGAGAAGATATGAACCAAGATCTTGTTGAATTTGAAGTTGATCCAATAAACCACTATGGCTTTTTCTTTAATGTCACTCACTGACATTATTTTATCCCATAAATAAAATGACCAAGATGTTAGATCCCAGAAAAGATTCAGTTGGGCAACAAAATATATTCATTTGGTGGAAACCCTGGCTATATGAATAGAAAAATCCATCAATAGGAAGATAAACATTGAAAGAGAGAAAGGACTTTTAAGTTACTGTTGTATTGTCAAAAACCAGGGTTCCTCTCCAAAGGGTCAGTCCAATGTCATATACCAGGGAAAGAAGAGAGTTATCCTGAGATATAGAGGTAAATACCTCAATTTTTTTGCCCTCAGTGCAGATAAAGGAACATGAGTTATTTCTAGCTGAACTGTGAGCAACAGTAGCATAAAGAAGAGGCCATACTGGGACATGTGCTATGAGAGAGGGTACCACATTATAAAAAAGTGACACGATTACCACTGAAGGGGGGGGATAGCATAGAATAGAAGAGCTGGAAGAGGAAAGAAATTGACACATTTATGGATGCTCTGTGACATGAGCTGTATTTAGCCCCGCTGCTGCCTTGTGCCAGTTGATTAAGACTGGGAACATTTTCCCAAGTTGTGTGAGAGAAGCACAGCTGTCGTGTTCAGGAACTTGAGCGAGAAACGTATGCTTCCTGCCAAGCTATCACTTGGTACAAGTGCAAAGCTTCACGACAACAGGACAATTTAAAAAAAATGATTGGGAAGAACCATTCTCACTGACAGATGGAAAGTACCAGAGCTAAAAGGATTTAGGGAGTATAAGAGTGATGCCTTTAAAACTTGTTAAAATTTGTCAATAACATTAGACCCTTCAATGACCACATTTTGTTTTTCTAATGAAATGCTTTCTTTCTCAATGATTGATAACAATGGTAATCATATTTATATAATAGCTTTGGACTGAAAATTTCAAAGGATGCCTTCCTTAGTTTTTTTTTTTTCTTTCTGGTTTATACACAAGAAAAAGCTCCTACTGATAATATTTTTATCCATCTTCCCATCAAGGTCTTCAGACACAAGATCTCACTAATGCAATCAACTTTTAGAGTTTAGCTCACTACTTAAAATTAAATAAATGAAATGAAACATATTGGAAATTGGAGAAAATAAGTTATCAATAGGCATGCCCACATTATTTAAGGTGAATTGTTTATTTTTAAAAATATAAAATAAGGATCTTTTTGCAATGATTTTGAAGTTCCCTTAATGAATTCCTTCCCCATATATTTTTATGTCTAAACTACCCACAATTCATTGAGGTAAAATATGAGATATTAGACTCTATTTTCTCTAAATTTTTAGTTAAATATTAAATATATGAAAAGTCCAAATAATGAAGTATTTTGGAAATAAATCACAGAGCTGGTGGAAATATATTTTTTTTTAATTTAAGGCAATAGGGTTAAGTGACCTACCCAAGGTTAAGTGTCTGAGGCTGGATTTGAACTTAAGTCCTCCTAACTTCAAGGATCATACTCTATCCACTGCAGCGCCTAGCTGTCCCCTTGGTAGGAATATATGATATAGTAATGAGATACTTTAGTTATCTAGATGCTTGCTAAAGCATAGTGGCTAATAACTTTTTGACTCACCTTAAAGAAATTTTAATTCATATTGGATCATACTTTAGAACTCAAATGGGTCTTAGAAATTATTTTCTTCAATACTCATTTTACAGACCAGGAAACAATTCCAGAGAGTTTAATTGACTTGTATAAGGTCATATTGATATTATGGGCAGAAATCAAATTTATACTGCTTTCCTGTGACTCTAGATCTAAAGTTAATTCCATTGTAACATGTTCTCTCTTTCAAAGGATGGAGAAATAACAAGGGAAAAAAATTAGATAAATATGATTTTCACTAAAAGTAAAAAAATTGACATGATACAAACTTTGAGAACCAACCACTCCACCTACTGTAGTTGAGAATAGAGGCGAAGAAAGAATGTTTATTGTGTCACATCTTAGATACAGAGAAAGTAAATTTCAAAAGTTACAGAGCAAGGATAGGGATGACCCTGTGGTACATAATCCTTCAAGGTAAGTCAGACCAGAAAAAGTCACAAGACATAAAGGGAAATTTCAGATAAAGAAAAATAGAGTAATTTTCTGAAGTGTACCATGTGTATATAAAAGCCTCTCATTAACCAATTTATTTAAAAATAATATGTAGAAGCTGCAAGCAAGAATAAGAGAATGAAAACACATCCTTGGCATGGTTTTTCAAAAATGATAACAGGAATGATCAATATTAAATTGAGATTAACTATTAAAGAAAGTCAAAAATAAAAGAAAATTCATTATTTTTCCTTGACATCAGAAGAAAGAGAATGTTTAAAGAAGAAACAGAGTCCCTTTCCTAGAGTGGATGGAATGGTGATAACTGACAAGAAAGAAAAAACAAAGCTGATGAATTGTTATATTTCATTTGTTTTTTATTCCATGGACCATGAATAGACAATGATAGACTACAAATGGGAAGCCAAGATTGGACATCCAAAATAAGTAATGATATATAAAAATAACCTAATTATCTTGGTTGAATTTATGTCATTAAACTCAAATGAATTATGTCCTTGGATAAAGGAAAAATTGGTATATTGAATTAATTTGCCTCTGTCCAGGATATTTGGAATATAGTGGAAAATAGAGTAGATACAAAAGAGGAAGAGAGGGCCAGTGAACGTCACTTTAAATCCTGAAAAAAACTATATTATCATATCAAGATAGCTCTTGAAAAGGAAGGAGGTGATCAGAAAGAGTTAACATAATTTCATTAAGAATATACTATACTGGATTCTCCATATTTCTTTTTTTAAAAGGTTGCCAATATCCAGTAGAACAGGGGAATGTTAGATAAAGTTTACAGAGATTTTTTACAAAGTATTTACAAAGTATCATATACTTTTCATTTAGAAAATATGAAGACGATGGACTAGAAAAAAAAAGAAATTAAATGCATTCAGAGTTGAATGAATATACTCATAGAATCATCATTAAAGTTTTGATGTCAACTTGGCAGGAAATCTCCATTGAAGTGTCCCCAGGGCTTTGTGTTTGACTCTGATTTATTTTATATTTTATCAATGACTTGGATAAATACATCTCTGGATGGTGTTTTAGATAAAGACCATCTGTCGCTGGTATGCTCATCAAGTTTGCTGATGACATTAAGCTAGGAGGGATAACAAACTCATAGAGTGGCAAGGTAAGGATCCATAGATGTGACACTGGGTTAAAATGAATAAGTGAAATGAAATGGAAATAAATATAAAATTTTTCATTTGCATTAAAAATATCAACCTTGCAAGTGCAGTTTTGGGGAAGGTGTGATTAGAAAGCAATTTGTACAGGGCAGAAAAGATCAATGGATTGAACTGTCTCTATATGTGAGCAGTCCAATATGGCAGTCAAAAAAGTTACTCTAAGATAACTAAAAAGACATATATCTTCCATGCATGAGAGGTTCTTACTATTTTAGAAAAGGAGGAGAGGAAGGAAAAAAAATTGACAACTTAGATCATATACTATGCCCTTGTCAGATCAGATATGGATTATTCTTTTTAGTTCTAAGTGCTCTGTTTTAAAAGAAATAATAAGTTTAAAAGGATAACCCTAAGAATATCTCCAAGAAGAGACAATCAGAATGGTGGAGACACTTGACTCCATGTCATAGAAAGAATATATAATTCTCATGAATGAAGAGCTGGAATTATAAAAAAAACTTAGAACAGAGTAAACATAAGAGGATAAAACAGATATTTTCAGAAATTTGAAAGTCTGCTTTTTGTAAGAGGCATTATGTATTAAAACAGAGAGAGCCAAGATGGCAGATTAGATGCAGACTTGTATTATTTGACCTCAGAGTGCAGAAATAGACCAATGGTAAGAAACTGACAATTTTTTACTAGGAATCTCCTTAATAAGTAGGGATTTTAAAATATACTTAATAAGTAGGAATTAAAAAAGGAATGGACTCATGAAAAGGAGTTGAGTTTCCTTTATTGAAGCTTTTCAAGTAGGGACTGGATTGCCATTGTCAGTTTAAGTTGCGGGGAATACTCTGATTCATCAGTTGACTTTATCGATTCTGGGGCAGCTAGAAGGTGCAGTGAATAGAGAGTGACCTTTGAGTCAGGAGGACTAGAGTTCAAATCCAGTCTCAGTCAACTCACATTTAATTGTTGCGTGACCTTGGTCAAGTCATTTAACACTGATTGCCTCTCCTTCTGGGCATCTCCAGTCCTCTTGAATAAAATCTAATCTGGAGATTCATATCTGGCCATTGAACCCAGATGATTCCAAAGAAGAAAGTGAGGCTTGTGACTTATTACTGAGTTATGTCAGAACCTAAACTAGCTATAGTGATTCTAATATGTATTAGTAGCTTTGCCATCATCCTGGCTCTTCCCACCCCAGGATTCAGTCAAGCAAATTTGAAAGTTCCAGAAATGGAGAAATTTTAGGAAAATGCTATGTACCTTCCATTTCTTAGCATTACCAGATTATAGAGGTCAAGTATTCCTAGTGTCTGTGGCCTTTGGGCAAGGAGGTAAGGAAGGCTCTTTAACCCTTTCTGAAGAAGGAAGATCTAACTTTTCCCACTGAAATAAGTATGGAGATTTGTGACAATAATTAGTATAACAAAGAAGAGGGAAGCAAAGGGGGAAAATGACACTTAAAAGCAACCTCTTATATAGCACCATTACATGATTTCTATTCTTGGCCTTCAGAGAAATAAGATAATACAGAGACGGTAGAAGGATATAATTGATTAGATCAGGATGACTGGGAAGGGACATTTCAGATCAACTCTTATGGAATCACAAATGATTTACTAACTCCTACATAAGTAAATTTGCTCTACATTCAGGTTGTAAAAGACTCCTCCCAAGACTTTTGTCACACCTTTTATTTAAACATCTTCACTCTCCTTACAACTCCACAAGACTGACATTTTTCCTTGGGGAGAAAGGTTAAGAGGGAAGGTTGTAGTAAGTTCCTGTGATAATGAAAATTTTTTTACTCACATTCCCTCCATGTTCTGACAGAATTTCTTTGCCAAGAAGATGTTCAAGTTACCCTTTCAATTTAATATGTGGTTAGAAGAAAAGGAAGATAACCATCTGGATTACGTTTGTCACCATTAAAATACTCCCTAATTAATGTAAAATAGATGAAAATAGTTAGAATGGCTATAATTAAGATATATCAATATTCTGTTTGCCTATCATTTGAACAGGGATAAGATCAGATTAATAATGTATTAAAACAAAGAGAGCCAAGATGGCAGATTAGAAGCAGCAACCAAAATTAAATCTCTCAATATTTTCCTTCTCCAAAAAACCGCTTTAAAATAACATCTCAAATAAAATTTTAGAGTGACAGAGGCAACACAGGGTCAAAGTAAGACAGAGTTGCCAGATTAAAGAAATTTAGGAAGTCAAAAGGATATGTCTCCAAAAATGGAGTTGCATGCAATAGCAGCAAAAGCAGTAACAGAAGTTACTTCAGGAGCTTTCAATCCAGAGGTGGTAAGGGGTACAGACAACTGGTCAGAAAAGGATTACAGGGAATTGTTCACTGTGTTCACTGGCACTGAGTGCAAATGGCACTGATTAGCAACTCTATTACTCATTCTTAGTTCTGGGTCACAGTTTGCAGGCTTAAATAAGTACTTGTAGTTGGTCATAGGGAAACAGGGACCCAGCTTACATTTTTAGGGTAGAGGAATGCTAGTACTTACAGCTGCAGGACAGATAGAATATACACAAAGAGATCAGTGATCACACCACTTACAAGATCACACCACTTAAGATGCACCAAAAACTTGTAGATGTCCAAAGTAGAATGAAAAAACCTGAAACAGAGCAGTACCTTCCCAGCCCCAGGTGAGCAAAGTTCAACTTTATCAAAAAGTTCAAAATCATTTCTGGCCTAGATGGCAGAGAGAAGACAGGCTCTGTGTTAAGTGCTCCTGGTTCTCCTCAAAAAGTAACATGAAAGAAACCTCTTAAAATCAATTTGATCGACAAAACCCAGAAAAAGAAGCTAGGAAGGTCTGTTTCAGAGGACCATGGGTGAACCAGGAATGGAGAGCAGAGGGTGAGTGCAGGAATAGCACCAGGGTGAAGCCAGAGGACCAGCCATAGTTTCAGTTTGGTGAGTGGCAGTCTAAGCATCAACTTTAGCTGAAGAATCTTTGGCAATGGGGAGAGGAACACTGGTGAGCCCCAGTCATCTGGAGGATGAGTTCCAGCACAGAGAGTTGCTGAGTATCCCTGGAAAACGTTCAGCTGGGCACAGGCCCTGGCTCCATACTTTTTTTATAGATCATTCTTCCCAGAATGAATGGCCACCCCCTCACCCCCTGTGGCTCAGCTGTGGGCAACAGATTTCACTCAGTTGAAAGGGAGATTAAGTCACTCCCCCAGGGTCCAGCCCATTGTTCAAAGACAGTTCAGACCCTGCTGCCCCTCCACACTCCCTCCTCACACCATACAGGAATAGGGAGAGGGCTTCAAATACTCCAGAGAAAGTAGCTAGCACCTACTATAGGATGGCCCTTGGAATTACTAAAGCAAGTGAACAAAGCATCTAGGGTTTTCAAAAGCAAACCTCTGAGAGCCAGGTCTTCCTCCCAATGCAAGATTCTGGGATAATGAAGAAAGGCTAGCGAAAAGGGGGAAGCATGGAGAAATTCTTAGAAGAAAAAGATTCTAACCCAGAGAAATCTAGCTCTTCTGAAGAGAATATGAATTGGTCTCCAACCCAGAAAGACTTGGTGGAAGAAATCAGAAAGGTGTTTAAAAATCAGTGGGAAGCCAGCCAAGATGGCGGAGAGAAGACAGGCACAGTTCTAAAGTCTCCTGATCTCTTCCCCATCCTCTTAAAAGAAATCCAACCCACAAAACCCAGAAAGAAAAGCCAGGAGAAAGAACGTCTGCCTCAGGATTTGTCTCCCACAGCAGCTTTGGCCGAATTTGGGCGGGTGAGGCTGGGCTCAGAGGGAGGATCAGCCCCGGATCAGCCAGATTAACAGCTGAATTGGAACCAGGAGTCTGAGGGCCGGAGAGCTGGACGTGCTGGATCAGCGGTGGGGCTGGACAAAAGGGGCTTGGGTCCAAGGGGAAGCTGAGGTGCTGGTGTTGGTGCTGTCCCCCTGGAGCTCGGGGATCAGGCTGGGGGAGGAGTTCTGGTGCAGGAGAGCTGCAGACACCATCCATAGGCTCCTCTGGTCTGAGAAACTCTGAGGGCACGCCTCCATTGCCCAGAGCCCTGTCCCCAAACAAAGGCAAACTACTTCTGCCTCAGGCCTAGGTGTGTGAGCAGAAGAACCAGCCCAGCAGAGGAATGACCTCAGGCCAGGGTAAAGCCCACCATTGATTGAAGGCAAAAGAATTCAATAGTTCCAACTCCTCCCTTCAGGCAAAGGAAGAAGGCCTCTCAACCAAGGTCACAGACACTCCAGAGAGGGAAACCAGCAATTCCTACAGGCCAGCCAGAGAAAATGCACACAGTAAAGCCTTTAGCAATCCCAAGCACAGGTGAAACAGCCCCCGCCCCAACTCAAGGTCTTAGCATAATGAAGAAGGGTCAGTGGAAAGGTGAATCCGTAGAAAAATTCCTGGAAGGGAAAGACCCCAACTCAGAGAGACTTGGAACCTCTGAGGAGAATACAATCTGGTCTCCAGCAGAGAAAGACTCCTTGAAGAAATAAGGAAGGAGCTTAAAAATTTGGGAAACACAATTCATACCTTGTAACAAGAAAACAAAACCTTAGAAAGTACAATTGGACAAACACAAAAGGAGAATAAATCTCTCAGATAATCAATCGAACAATTACAAAATGAGAATAATTCTCTCAGATCCTCAAATGAGCAAATGCAAAAAGAAATCAGTTCTCTCAAAACCTCAATTGGTCAAATGGAAAGCTCTTTCAAAAGTAGAATAGACCAATTGGAAAAGGAGTTGCAAAAGGTTAATGAAGAAAACTCCTCCACCCCCAAAATAATGGAGTTTACAGAAACTAATGACTCCAAGAGACAGGAAGAGTCAGTTAAACAAAATCAAAAAATAGAAAAAATAGGAGCAAATGTAAAATACCTCATCAACAAAACCACTGACCTTGAGAATAGATTGAGGAGGCTCAAAGTGAAAATTATAGTTCTTACTGAAAACATTGAAGAGAAAAAAAAGCCTGGACTTAATATTACAGGATCTAGTGATGGAAAACTGCACTGATAGGGCAAACTAGTTATTGAAAGAGTACATCCATCCCCACCAGAAAAAGATCCTAAAATGAAAACACCAAGGAATGTTGTGGCCAAACTGCAGAACTAACAGATAAAAGAGAAAATCCTGCAAGCAGCCCGAAAGAAACAATTTAAATATCAAGGAGCCACAGTAAGGTTCATGCAGGACCTGGCTGCATCAACTTTAAGTGATCAAAGGGCCTGGAACAAGATATTTTGAAGAGCATGGGAGCTTGGAATGCAGCCAAGAATCTACTTTGCTGCAAAGCTGAGCCTTCTCTTCCAGGGAAAAAGAAGGACATTTAACAAAATGGAAGAATTCCAAAAATTTCTGATGAAAAGACCAGAGCTAAACAGAAAATTTGGACATCAAACAGGAGGTTCAAGAGAAATATGGAAAGGTAAAAAAAGGGGGGGCGGTAAAAGGAAAAAAAATGCAATCCAGTAATTTGAGACTGGCTATATCCCAGCATGGGGATAAAAAAATAAGATTCTCATAAACCCTGAGAAATCTAAATCTAACAGAGAGAATACACCTAGCCAGAAATGATGGACATTCATGACCTATCCATGAGACTACAATCTAATGGGATGTAACTGGCTTTAACCCCACTTTGGAGAAAGACTCTAATAACTCTCAGGAATTTTGACTCTATTTGATAGAATATACAGAACTAGAAGGGACAGACACTAAGAATTTTCTATGACTTAGATAGAATGATCTAAAAAAAAACACTACCTCCCTATAAAGGGGGACAGGAAAGAGACAGGAGGAGGGAGCAGGTTGAATGCAGTAAATCCCATTACACTAAGAGGTACAAAAAACCTATTGTAATAGTGGGGAAGAAGGGAGCAGAAGAGAAACACCTGAATCTTCTTCTCATCAGACTTGGCTTAAAGTCAACCTACACATACTCAGTTAATGTTTAAAACATCTAACCTTTCAAATATTAAAAAGGGGAAAAGGGGAAGGGGGACAGAGAAAGGGAAGGGGAGTGGGGGAAATAAGGGGAAATAACAAAAGGAAGGGAAGGGAAGGGAAAAGGGAAAAAGGGAAAGGGGGAAGAAAGGGGAGGGTGTGATATAGGAGGGCAAGCACACTGAAGGGGGTGGTTTTCAGAATCAAAAGACTGGGGAATATGGATAAAAGGGAGGAAGGGGGGATACAAACAGTGGGAATGTAGCCTGGAGGGCAGTAAAGAATTGTAATCATAACCTTGAATGTGAATGGGATGAACTCTCCCTTAAAATGTAAGCAAATAGCAAAGTGGATTAAAAAACAGAATCCTGCAATATGCTGTTTACAAGAAACTCATTTCAAGCAGAGAGATACATATAGAGTAAAGGTAAAAGGTTGGAGCAAAATATATTTTGCTTCAGCTGAAGTAAAAAAAGCAGGGGTAGCAATCCTTATCTCAGACAAAGCAGCAGCAAAAATAGATAGCGTTAAAAGAGATAAGGAAGGAAACTTTATCATCCTAAAATGTACCATAGACAATAAAGTCATTTCAATATTGAATATATATGCACCCAATGGGACAGCACCCAAATTCTTAGAGGAGAAGCTGAAAGAATTGCAGGAAGACATAGACAGCAAAACTCTACTAGTGGGAGACCTCAACCTCCCTCTATCAGATCTAGATAAATCGAATCATAAAATAAACAAGAAAGAAATTAGGAAGGTAAATAGATTGTTAGAAAAATTAGATATGGTTAGCTGATGGAGGAAACTGAATGGGGATAGAAAGAAATAAACCTTTTTCTCTGCAGTACATGGAACTTATATAAAAATTGACCATGTACTAGGACATAAAACCCTAATGATCAACTGCATAAAGGCAGCAATAGTGAATACATCTTTCTCAGACCACAATGCAATAAAAATCATATGTAATATTTGCCCAAGGAGATATAGATCCAGAACAAATTGGAAACTGAATAACCTCATTTTAAAAAATGAGTGGACCAAAAATCAAATTATAGAAAGAATTAACCATTTTATCCTAGATAATGATATTAATAAAACAACATACCAAAACCTATGGGATTCATTCAAAGCAACTCTCAGGAGATATATTATAGCTCTAAATGCTTATATGAATAAATTGGAGAAAGAGGAAATCAATGAACTAAACATGCAACTAAAAAAATTAGAGAAAGAACAAATCAAAAATCCCCAATTAAGTACCAAATAAGAAATTCTAAAAATTAAAGGAGAAATTAATAAAATTGAAAGCAAAAAAACTATTGAGTTAATAAAAGAAACCAAAAGTTGGTATTATGAAAAAAACAATAAAATTGATAAACTTCTGTTCAATTTGATTAAAAAAAGAAAGCAGAAAACGAAATTGCTAGTATCATAAATGAAAAAGGTGACCTCACCACCAATGAGGAGGAAATTAAAGTAATAATTCAAAATTATTCTGCCCAACTCTGTGCCAATAAATTTGATAATCTAAGTGAAATGGATGAATATTTACAAAAATATACGTTGCCCAGGCTAAATGAAGAAGAGAATAAATACCTAAACAACCCTTTCTCAGAAAAAGAAATTCAACAAGACATTACTGAACTCCCTAAAAAAAATCTCCGGGGCCTGATGGATTCACAATGAATTCTACCAAACAAATAAAGAACAATTGGTTCCAATCCTATATAAACTCTTTGGAAAACATGGAAAGATGGAACTCTGCCTAACTCTTTCTATGAAACCAATATGGCACTGTTACCTAAACCAGGAAGAGCTAAAACAGAGAAAGAAAATTATAGACCTATCTCCCTGATGAATATAGATGCAAAAATCCTAAATAAAATCTTAGCAAAACAATTACAACAAGTCATCACTAGCATAATACATTATGATCAAGTAGGATTTATTCCAGGAATGCAGGGTTGGCTCGATATTAGGGAAACTGTTAATATACTCAATTATATAAACAATATACCTATCAAAAATTATATGATCATATCAATAGATGCTGAAAAAGCTTTTGTAAAAATACAGCATCCATTTCTATTAAAAGCAATACAAAGTGTAGGAATATATGGACTGTTCCTTAAAATAATTAGCAGTATCTATCTAAAACCATCAACAAGCATTATATTCAATGGGGAGAGGCTAGAGCCATTCCCAATAAGATCAGGGGTGAAACCAGGGTGCCCATTATCACCATTACTATTTAATATTTTATTAGAAATGTTAGCATTAGCAATTAGAGAAGAAAAAAATTAAAGACTTAGAATTGGGAAGGAAGAGACAAAACTCTCACTCTTTGCAGATGACATGATGGTCTACCTAGAGAATCCCAAGAAATCATCCAAAAAACTACTGGAAACAATTAGCAATTTTAGCAAAGTTTCAGGTTATTAAATAAACCCTCATTAATCCTCAACTTTTCTATATATATATATATATATATATATATATATATATATATATATATCTAGCAAGAAACAGCAGGAAGAGTTAGAAAATGAAATCCCATTCAAAGTAACCTCAGACAATATAAAATATTTGGGAGTCTATTTGCCAAGACAGACTCAGAATCTTTTTGAAAACAATTATAAAAAACTTCTCACACAAATTCAATTAGATTTAAATAACTGGGCAAATATCAACTGATTATTGATAGGTAGAGCTAAAATAATAAAAATGACAATTCTACCAAAACTATCAACTATCTGTTTAGTGCCCTTCCAATCAAAATTCCAAAAAATTACTTTTTTGAGTTAGAAAAAATTGTAAGTAAATTCAGATGGAGAAATAAAAATTCAAGAATTGCCAGGAGCTTAATGAAAAAAATTGCAAAAGAAGGTGGCATAGCCCTCCCTGATCTAAAATTATATTATAAAGCATCAGTCATCAGAACTGTTTGGTATTGGCTAAGAAATAGTGTGGTGGACCAGTGGAATAGACTAGGTGCAATAGCAAGAAAAAATTATAGTAATCTACTGTTTGATAAACCCAAAGAGTCTGGCCATGGGATAAAAACCCCCTCTTTGATGAAAATTGCTGGGATAATTGGAAGTTATTATGGAAGAAAGTTAGATTAGACCAACACCTCACACCCTTTACCAAGATAAGATCCAAATGGTTACAGGACATGGACATAAAAAACAATACTATAAGCAAATAGAAGATCAAGGACTAGTCTACCTGTCAGATCTATGGAAAGGGGAACAGTTTATGACTAAGGAAGAGTTGGAGTACATCACCAAAAACCAATTAGATGATTTCAATTACATTAAATTAAAAAGCATTTGCACAGATAAAACCAATGTAACCAAGATCAAAAGAAATGTAGTAAATTGGGAAACAATCTTTACAACTAATGATTCTGACAAAGGATTCAGTTCTAAAATATACAGAAAAGTGAGTCATATTTTTAAATCAAAAAGCCATTCCCCAATTGATAAATGGTCAAAGGATATTTAAAGGCAATTTACAGATGAGGAGATCAAAGTAATCTATAGCCATAAGAACAAAAGCTCTAAATCATTAATTAATAGAGAAATGCAAATTAAAGCTTCTCTGAGGTACCACTTCACACCTCTCAGATTGGTCAGTATGACCAGGAAGGATAATGATCATTGTTGGAAGGGATGTGGGAAATCTGGGACACTATTACACTGTTGGTGGAGCTGTGAACTCATCCAATGCTACTGGAGAGCTATTTGGAACTATGCCCAAAGGGCAACAAAAATGTGCATACCCTTTGACCCAGCAATACCACTACTGGGTCTATACCCTGAAGAGATGAGGAAAAAGGGTAAAAACAATACTTGTACAAAAATATTTATAGCAACCCTGTTTGTGGTGGCAAAGAATTGGAAATCCAGTCAATGTCCTTCAATTGGGGAATGGCTTAGAAAACTGTGGTATATGTATGTCATGGAACACTATTTTTCTATTAGAAACCAGGAGGGACGGGATTTCAAGGAAACCTGGAGGGATTTCCATGACCTGATGCTGAGTGACATGAGCAGAACCAGAAAAACACCCTACACCCTAACACCAACATGGGAGTGATGTTCAAACTTGAAGGACTTGCTCATTCCATCAGTGCAACAATTGGGAACAATTTTGGGCTGTCTGCAAAGGAGAGTGCCAGCTGTATCCAGACAAGGAGCTGTGGAGTTTGAACAAAGTGCAAGGACTATTCCCTTTAATTTAGAAAAAAAAAAACAAATAGTTTATTGTCTGATCTTGTTACCTCTTAGATTTCTCTTCTCTTTAAGGATATGATTTCTCTCTCATCACACCCAATTTGGATCAAGGTACAACATGGAAACAAAGTAAAGACTGATAGAGTGCTTTCTGTGGGGGGAGGGGTGTGCGAAGAAAGATTGGGGGAAAAATGTAAAACTCAAATAATATCTTTATTAAAAATAAATTTAAATTAAAAAAATCAGTGGGAAAAATTAAAAAACTCAAGAGAAAATTAACATACTAAAAGAGAAAATTAACATTTCACAACAAGAAAACAAATCCTTGGAAAATACAATTGGATAAATACAAAAAAAATAATTCCTCTCAAAACTACACTTGAGCAAAAGGAAAATTCCTTTAAAAATAGAATTGACCAGTTGGAAAAGGAGTTGCAAAAAAGTAAATGAAGAAAATATTCTCTAAAAAAAATGGAATCTGTGGAAACTAATGACTTCATGAAACAACATGATTCTTTTAAAAAAATCAAAAGATATAAAAAATAGAGGAAAATATAAAATACCTCATCAACAAAACCACTGAATTTAAGAACAGATCAAGAAGGGACAACCTGAGAATTATAAGTCTTCCTGAAAACATTGAAGCGGGAAAAATAAAGCCTGGGTTTAATATTACAGGATTTAGTGATGGAAAACTCCCCTGATATCATGGAACTAGAGGGAAAAATAGTTATTGAAAGAATTCATCAATCCCCTCCAGAAACAGAGCCTAAAATGAAAACACAAAGGAGTGCCATGGCCACATTCCAGAACGATAATATAAAAACAAAAATCTTGCAAGCATCCAGAAAGAAATAATGTAAATATCAAGGAGCCACAGTAAGAATTATGAAGGACCTGGCTGCATCAACATTTAGGGATCAAAGGACCTGCAATAAGAAATTGCAAACAGTAAGGGAGCTTGGAATGCAGCCAAGAATCCACTATTCAGCAAAGCTGAGCCTTCCCTTCCAGGGGAAAAGATGGACCTTTCACAAAATGGTAGACTTTCAACATTTCCTGTTGAAAAGACCAGAGCTAAATAGAAAATTTGGACACCAAACAGGAGGTTTAAGAGACACATGAAAAGGTAAAAGAATAAATAAACCAAAAAAAAAGGTAAAGAAAAAAATGCTATCCAATAAGATGAACGTGGCTGTATCCCCACCAGGGAGAAAGATTCTCATTACTTGAGAATTGTGACTCTATTAGAGAGAATATACTTAGTCAGAAGTGATGGACACTCATGACTTTTCTGTGATTCGACAGCATGATTTAAAAACAAGTAAAGTTTTTACCCTTTTTCATCATCTCTTCAGGGTATAGACCCAGTAGTGATATTGCTGGATCAAATGGTATGCACATTTTTGTTGCCATTTGAGCATAATTCCAGATTGCTCTCCAGAAATGTTGGATAAGGTCATAGCTCCACCAACAATATATTAGTGTCCCAGATTTCCCACATCCCTTCCAACATTGATCACTGTCTTTTCTGGTCATACTGGCCAGTCTGAGATGCGTGCGGTGGTTTCATAATTTACTACATTTCTTTTGATGTTGGTTACAGTGGTTCTGTCTGTGCAAAAGCATTTTAATTTAATATAACCAAAATTATATAGCTTATTTTTAATGATATTCTCCATCCCTTCCTTAGTGATAAACTGTTTCCCTTTTCATAGGTCTGACAGGTATACTACTCCTTTATCTTCTAGTTTGCTTATAATATTTTTTTTGTTTAAATCCTGTATCCATTTTGATCTTATCTTGGTATAGGGTATGAGGTGTTGGTCTAATCTAAGTTTCTTCCATACTAACTTCCAATTTTCCCAACAGCTTTTGTTGAAGAGAGAGCTTTTATCCTAATAGCCGGATTCTTTGGGCTTATCAAACAGCTGATTACTATAATCATTTCCTATTATTGTACCTAGTCTATTACACTGCTCCACCACTTTGTTTTTTAGCCAATACCAGACAGTTTTTGATGACTGATGCTTTATAATAAAATTTTTGATCTGGTAAGGCTAAACCACCTTCTTTTGCACTTTGTTCTTTGAATCCCTGGAAATTCTTGACTTTTTATTTCTCCATATGAATTAATTTAATAAAATCTTTCTAAAAAATATTCAAAATCAAGAAAAAGGTTGATAACTTTAAAAAATCACACAAGAAGAAAAGAACTCAGAAATAAAAATCTCTTAGGATGACAAAGAAACAAAATCATAAAGAAAGAATAATGTGAAAACAACTAAAAGCAAATATCAAAGACAATTGCTAATTGGACCCAAGCCCAACAAGAATTACTTAAACAGTAAGACACAATAGTGGAAAAGTTGAGAAAAGGAATGAGAATGATGCTAGAAAAATAATAAAAAAAAATTACATCTTAATAAATGAGGCATACCAATCCGGAGGAAGAAAAAAATAAGACAAAAATGAAAAAAAAAATCAGAATCTGATGAACACTGTAAAAAACTTATCTCTTATGTATCTCTTTCCTTAGTCTTAATTCCTCATATTCAAAATGACTAATCTATAAACATGTTCATCCAAAATATTTATGTACAATCTTAACCTGATTGTTCACCACTGAGGGGAGAGGAGTAGGAAGGGAGGGTTGAATGAAATTTTGCAATTTAAAAATGTACATATGTATATGGATGAATGTTGAAAAAACTTTCATAACCTTTATTTGGAAAATCAAAATATCAATTAAATACTAGGTGAGGCATAAAAAAAATACTGAGTAAAATACCATAAAAATGGCCTAATTGTAAAAATGGAGCAAAATTTCACTGAATAAAAGAACTCCTTAAAAAATAAAAACAATTTGTCCAAGTGGGGAAAAGGTACAAAAAATCACCAATGAAGATAATTTCTCAAAAATAGAAACAAAAATATAAAGCAACAAAATGGAAAAATGTAAGACAGTATGAGATATCTCATCAGAAAAATGACTGTTGTAGAGAAAAGGTCAAGGAAAAATAATTTTATAATTATTAGATACCTTAAAGAACAATTGAAGAACATAGAAATTATATTTTAAAAAAATCAAAAGAAAAACTATCATGAATATCTTAAATTTTGAGGGCAAAATAAAATAGAAAGAATAATCACTTCCTTAATGACCTCCTAATGAGACCCTGGAATATTATATCAAATTAGAGCTCCCAGATCAAAGAGAACATATTTCATGCAGACAGAAAGAAACAATTCAAATATGGAACCACAGGCATGATCACATAAAATTTAACAGCTGCTACATTAAAGAAATAATATGATACTCTGAAAAGCAAAGGAGCTAGGCTTACAGTCTGAGTTTTATCCTTCAAGGGGAAAAATTGACATTTAATGAAATAGAAGAATTTCTAGGATTCATTATGAAAACAACAGAGCTAAATAAAATCCAAAGACTTTAGAGATTCATAAAAGACAAAAATGAATTAGGAAAGATAAGGAACACAATAAGGTTAAATTGTTTATATGTCCTATATGGGAAGATGATCCATATAATACCTAAGATCTTTACCATTATTAAAGCTGCTAAAAGAAGTTTACATAGATGAACAGCATGGATGATCTCAAAAAAAATGAAGGATTGATTAAAAGGATTGCATTGGAAAAGGGAGAGGGGGTTGTTTTTCTCCAATAAAATAGTGGAGAGAAAATAGTGAGCAGTGGTCAATGTTTGAATCTCACTCTCATTAAAATTACTTTGAAGAGATAAGAATATTTATACATGTTCAGGTATAAAAATCAGTCTTACTCAATAGAGAAATAGGAGGAGAAAGGGATATGAGACATGGTGGGATCATAAAAGGAAGAGAGAATAAGGGAGGCAATGTCTAGAAGCAAAACAGTCTTTTGAGGAGGGATGGGGAAAAAAGAGAAAGAATGATAGATTGAAGAGAATGGAATGGAAGGAAACACATAGTTATAAATTAAAATTGTGAATACAAGTGACATTAATTTACTCATAAAACAGAAGGAGACAACAGAATTCGTTAGAAACCAAAATCCTATAATAATGTCATTTACTGGAGACTAACCTGAAATAGAAAGGCACATATAGAGTTAAAATAAAGGACTGCACGCTTCAATTGAAGTTAAAAACAGGCAAGGGCAGCTATCATGATCCCAGAAAAAGCAAAAACATAAAGATCTAATTAAAATAAGGTAATCAATTTGTTAAAGTACCATAGACAATGAAACAATACTAAAAATAGCAATTTTCTCTAATAAAATTCTCCTTTCTCAAATATATAGGTAACAATCAAATTTAAAAAAAAAAAACAAGAACCATTCTCCACTTGAAATTATGAAGTTGAGGAACCACCTCAAACTTATTAGAAATGACAAATGCTAGAGGACATGAGGGGAAAAAATGTATAAATAAACTATAGGTAGAGTAATGAAAAAATTGTAACTATACCCAAAGGACTATTAAACAATTCTTTGATACAGCAATACTATGAATGAATCTATCCCAAAGAGATCAAGGAAAAGGGAAAAAAAAACCCTCTTTTTTGTGCTGGTAAAGAATTATAATCAAGAGGTTGCTCATCATTTGGGGAGTGACTGAACAAGATATGGCATATGATTAATTTGGAGTATTGTTGAGTCATAAGAAATGATGAGGACAGAAAAAAATGACAAGATCTATATGAACTGACACAAAGTGAAATAAGAACCAGAAGATTATTGTGCACAGTAATAGCAATGTTGTAATGCTGATCAACTATGAAATACTTAGTTATCCTGATAAATATAATGATCCAAGAGAAGCTTAAATGATTCATGGAGAAAAAAATGCTATCCATTTCTAGAGAGAAAACTGATGAATTTTGAAATCAGCTTGAAGTTTAATTTCTTCACTTTTTTTGTTTACTTGTTTTCTTTTGAAACATGCATAATATGGAATTGTTTCACCTGATTTCACAATTATAATTGACATTTTGCTTGCTTTTTCAGTGGATGGGGTGGTGGGAGTTTAAGGGAAGAGAGAATTTGGAACTGAAAATTTTAAATAATTTATTTTTTTAAAGTCAAAAATATAGACTGTAATAAGATACAACATAGCAAATGATCACTTGTGTTACTCTTTTGAGTTTTCACAGAAGGTGGCTTGCTTAAAATGTTTGGAATTAATTTCAGAAGACTATTTTTTTTACATGGAACATCATGGAGTGTTAAAAAGAGGGAAATATTTCTACCTTTCTTCTTCCAATAGCAGAAAAAGTAGAGATGATGTATGCTGATTCAAAAGTAGGAATTATTACATAGAGGTTGGGAAAGGTCAGTTATGGCAGCATTGATTTCAACCTCCAGTCCATTTATGCAAAGAGCCTTAGTGGATGAATGCCCAGAGGGTTTGACTCGACACTATGAAGTATAGAAGCAAGACTCTCACAGAGGCACCAATGAATGTGTGGCTCAGAGGCAATAACTATATAGTAGTCAGTCCAGACATAAATTATACAAGATATATAGAACAGAAATATAGACTGTATGTGTGATTCTTTATTAAAGAGAACTCTCAAGTTGTGAAGAAACTCTCTTTCTCTCTACCAATTCAAATTGACATCCATTTTGTAAGGTATTGCCATAATGTATCTCACAGAACATTAGGAGATTAAATGACTTTCTGAAAATTCACAAAGTCAGTATATATCAGAGGCAGGATTTGAACCTCTATTTTCTTGGTTCTGATGTAAGCTATCTCTGTATCCATTATGTCATGCTGCCCATAAATACAAAATATACACAAAGTATTTTACATGGAAAAGGAAAAGGTCTAAAGGCCATATTATCAATAATTGAACAGGGATTTTGGATACATAAATGGATGGTTAAAAAAGAATGGGACACAAGGAATAGAATAGACATGAACTGGGATGAGGGAGTAGAAAATGTTGGGCAAAGGGGCTAAAATGGTGATATATATATATATATATATATATATATATATATATGCACACTTATGTATTTATGTGCATATGGGTGTGTATGTATATAGATGGATAGAAAGATAGAGATAGAGATAGATAGAGATAGAGATAAAGTTAGATAGAGATAGAGATACAGATGATAGAGATAGAGAGAGATATATAAATATACTGATACAAGATGTAAGATATCCAAATTTCAACACCAAACTGAATATATGGTGATGGGTTGGTGGGTAATCTTCTGATAGAGTATGGCTGCATTATTTCTGACTGAATATACTTTAAAAACAAATGAAACAAAACCCTTTTTCTTTACCTATTAGAACCAGAAGCATTGAGTTTAGGAATTATTTTCTTCAGTTATCCTTTCCTTAGAAAGCTAGAGTAATGGCCACTTGCCATATTCACTGAACAAAGTAAGGATAGAATATGGAATGAGGATGGAACAATGAATCAAATTACCTGTCTCCTATTTCTGGCTCTGACACTTGACCTCTATGGAATTTAGCCTCTTGGGAATTCAGTTTTTTATCTTTTAATGGTTCATTGGACTAGATGACCTTTATTCCTTCCAACTTGGATTTTGTGATCCTATGGCTTCCTGCACCCAATTTGACAAGTGATGTCATATTTCTCTAGGAACCAAGTAATGTGTATATATATATATACATATATATATATATATATATATATATATATATATATATATATATATGAAGGGTTTTGAAAATCTTAAATCTTAAAATACTACATAAATGCTAGTTGTTTGTATAGATAGGCATCATAATTAATACCATTGTTAGACATAGAACTTGAGTGGATAACCTCTATCTTTACTTCCAATCCATCACAATGTATTTATTGCTGTGTTATTCATTCAGTCTTTTCTGACTCTCTGTGATGTTGTAAAGAGTTTTCTTGGCAAAAAACCAAGAGTAGTTTCACATTTCCTTCTCCAGTGCATTGAGACACAGAGGTTAAGTGATTTTTCCCAAGGTCACATAACTAGCAAATGGTTAAGGCTAGAATTGAACTCAGGTCTTCCTCAGCCCAAGCCTGATTCTCTATTCCCTGAACCATCTCCCTGACTCCAGTATAATAACTCATGTTTGTACATTAGAGCTCTGCCCTCTTAAAATACATTTGACTATTAAAGTCCAGTTCAAACTTTGCTCAAAGTCATTTGTCTAACTACCCCAATTTTATGGGTGACTAAGCTAGGATTTGAAAAGATCATTTAACATGAACTTGGAGATCTGCAGTTGGGCCCTTCAGTACTCTTTTTGTATAGGTTCCTTCTAATAAACATTGAGTTGAATAGTAATATATGTTTAGAGATGAGAAAAGTGAGGAAGATGGTAAAAATACTACAAGGTCATTCATTTCCATTAGAAGAAACTATTTCCTTAATGCTCTAAGGAAAATTCAAGGCTCAGGGAAATTTCACAATTTCTCTAGTATGCCATTGTCATATTGCTTATATAAGAACAGAAATGCTTTGTCTGACACTAGACCATACAGACTCCAAAGACTCTTCACTTTTCCATTTCCTTCTTTTCAAAGAATGCCTAAGAGGAATGAAATAAGTGGATCCTATCCCCCTCAAAACCCTCTGAAGGACTCTGACACTGAGTCATGCCAACTTCATAAGAGGAGGAATTCTCCATAATTCATTCTGCCTGCTAGAGCTGGACAAGAGATACATAATTTATACAGGCAATTACACATCAATTGGTTATTAAAAGTGCCCTCATTGAGATGTACTGTATTAAGGACACAGAGATAAATCTGGTTCCCCAGGTAACCAACTCCAGCTTACAGATTGAAGGGGGAAAAAATTCTGATTTTAGATCATCACAGCGTCTATTGACCCTGCTGTTCTGACTTCCCTGCAATGTGGGGCTCTGCCTACGCTGAAAAGGATGGAAATGTGATTAGAAAAGAGAGAAAGAGAGAGGGAGGCTAGACTTAAAGCCTAGGCAGGCCTTTCCTCTGGATGTCTTTCTTCTTGGAAATACTAGTGATTTTTGTTTGTTTCTTTTTGTTTTGTTTTTGGATCAATCCTTTCTCATACCTGAGTCAAGTTGCTAAGCAGTACTTAAAGGGGAGGCACATTCCCACTCTATTACAACAAAGAGAGACAGAGAATGACCTAATCTGAATTTTCTCCTCCTGGGTCCAACTTGGTCACCTAGAGAAGAGTCATTGCTCCTGGGTACTTCTAGAGTCTTGCTGCTTAGAGCCTGCATAAGACAGAAGATTTATATGATCCAGACACCCATATTCTCCAGATCTAATTCTCCCACTCATTAGCTAGGTTGTCTTTTGCAAGTCACTTCTTCTCTAGGGTCTAGTTCCCGCATAATAGATTCTAAGGGTCAATATTTTAGCTCTAAGGTGATATGAGGGACTGAGAGTGGAGGAAAACTCTTTCAATAAGGTTTGCTCAGATGCTTCTATGTATAAATCAGTCCCTTTCAACAATCAGGGCTGGTAGAAAGATCCTGTGAGTTAACAACCAATTACAGGGTAGGGAACTGGGGTATAGCCCATCATCTGAGTGTTAGTCAATTACGCAGAACAACTACACCTAACCTTACCATTTACCACTCATCACTCAACCCTTCTTCTAGAATGCCAGCCTCTCACTTTTTCCCATCCTGGGGACATTTTCTCCATTATGAGGGTACTATTGATTTATACATAGTAGCATCCAGGAAAGAGCTATTGGGACTCTATCCCTTCCTGTCGCTCACATCACTTTATAGACTGCAGAGTGAGAACACATCCTAAGTTCCTTTTTTATTCTGAGTCACACGTACTGAATCTCACAGGATGAGCAGGTATGGATGGACTGTGATTGAGATTCCATATTCTACTACATAATTTTTCTTCCCAAATTTATTCTTCTTCTCATGTTCTCATTATTGTCAAAGTCACCACCATTCTTCTAGTCATCCAGTGCATCTTTAACTCCCTACTTTTCCTCATTCACATATTCAGGTCTTAGCATAGTATCTGAATCATAGATTGATGGATTGATTACCCTTTTTACCTCTACATTTCTTAAAACTGTTTTCTCACTATTACATAGCAACCACACTGGTTCAGATTTCATTACTTTTCCCTTGGGTTATGAGACTTATTTCCTACTTAAATTCCCTATTTCAAGTTTCTCATCTCTCTCTCTAATCCATCCTTCACACAGCTGACAATTATTTTTTCTAAAGTACCTCCCTTATACCATAAGCACAAATGGCTCCCTATTGATTCTAGAATCAAATGCTTTCTTCTTCACTTCAAGCATTTTTATTTCTAAAAGTGGAATAAATTTTGTTATATAGGGTATATTTTTCCATATTATAAATTAGTAATTATATATATATATATTAGAGATTCATGTTAATTTTTTTATTATTGAGTTGCATGATCAAAAAAATTGATAAACACTAATTTAAAGGGCAAGGACTTTCACTGAGTGAGACCTACATTGCCTTGTCCCATGGGAATGAAAACCAAAAAATCTAGAAATATCATCCATCCAATCCTTGAATTTAAAATTCAGCAGGGAAAGTGGATCATATTGAGGTGAATAGGACTTAAGAAGGTTCATAGATTATCTACATAATATCTATGTAGTACGAAAATGTGAAATAAAGTAATAGGTAATCCGAGTATACTGATATGACTCAATAAACTTCCCATAGGGAATGACCTGTGAGCTGGGTTTTAGAGTTCTTGATAGGAATTATTGCTCAGGTTATTCCCTTCCAGATTTGTCTCTCTACATAGGCATCTCAGCAGACTCCTTAAGGCCTTATTTAATCATAAACTCCCAGACAGTTTTCTTAATTTCATCCAGTCAATTGTATCCCTGGAAGATGCTAATGTTTTTCCAGTTGTGTTTAATTTTTGGGTAGATGCCCAGATACTCTGACAGTAATTGGCATCAGTTCTCAATATGCTTCTGCAGAAATATGACAGCAATCAATACAAAAACTCCGACATCCTAGGGGTATTGCGAATGGGCATGGGGAGTTTTTTCCCCAATAGGAAAAGAAGCATCTAGCTGTTCCCTTGAGAAAAGCAAAATAGGAGTTCAAACATTAATTTTTTTAAATACACATGGAATGTGATTAAAGGGTTTTTTCCTCTACACAAAGCAAGTAATTCAATTCACCAAGCATATTTCAAGCACTAGGTGCTTAGTAAACAAACACACACATACAGGTGCACATGTATACACATCTTCACATAGTGGGACTGATTGTACATGAAATAGCTAAGATCAATATCATGAAATAAACATTTTTTTTCTTACAGCACAATATACCTAAAAGTGAATGAAAAATAAATGTTCCCTTCACCTATGGAGCTTATGGTCTAAATGGGGAGATAATTAATTCATTCATCCATCTAAACTACAATATTTAAAAAATACATTGTTCTAGGTACTGGGAATATGCAAAATCAAAAATGAAACATGTCTACACTTCATACATCCTAGATTGTTTAGGGTAAGACATTTATACCATCCCTTTTATAGAGTGTACATACCATCGCCTATATATAGAAAAAAATATACAAAAAGCATACAAAGGGTGTGTGTCTGTGTCAAGTGTGTGTGTGTGTGTGTGTGTGTGTGTGTGTGTGTGTGTGTATACTCATGTTTGTGGAGGAAGGCAAGAAAATGAAAGGTAGCATATAGAAGGCAATATGTGAACCAAGCTTTGAAAGAAATTAAGAATCCATACAAAAGCATGGAAACCAGAGATAGGATGTCACATGTAGGGAACAATAAGATGGCCAGGGGGGAAGGGGTCACAAAGAGAGAGGGAAGGGAAGTACTTCACAGCAAAACTGACAATTGAGTTCTGTTTGAAATAGATTAGATTAAGAAGTATTGTTTAAAGTAAAACAGAAGAGTTTATATTTGATGTTACAAGTAATAGGAAGGCATTTGAATTTCCTGAGGGGGTGATATGACATGATCAGATCTGTATTGTACATAGACATGGAAAAAAATAACCATCAAGACTATTCAAAGATTTATAGATTTTTAAAAAGGGGTCGAGACCTTGTAGTCCATTTTTCCCATGTTAAAAATGAAATCCCTGAGGCCTAAAACATAATGGACTCATCCAAGGTAATAAAACTAATGTCAGATCTTTTTCATCAACAACCCAGATTTCCTAAAGCCTCCTTAAGGAATTTTTCTACTTTATCATGTGACTTTTCTTGCCCTGATAATAATGATAATAATATACATATATAATTATAAAACTTTGTAAAACTATAATATACATATGCATATGTTTATGTTTATCTCTGTACAACATATAGCATTATATATATATATATATATATATATATATATATATATACCTTACAGTTTTACAATTTACAGTTTCTGTGACCATACAGCTTTCAAAGGTTTTTTCCCCCCTCAGGAAAACTCTATTATCCTCATGCATTCATCTTCATCATGCATTGTTATCCTCATTTTGCCAATGAGAAAACCAAGACTCAGAAGTGAAGGACCTTTCACACAGTCAAACAACTAGTAAGTAGGAAGACCTGAACCCAAGTCTGCTGAGTAAGAATCTGGGTCTATTTTTCCCATTGTGTGAAAGCTCTGGGACATAGGTTAATGACTTAGTATACAAATATTTTTTTGGTGAAAAGATAATTTTGAAAAAATATTATAGCAAATACTTGACAACATAATGAGAAGCTGTCGGTAACATATAAAGGAAACAACATGCATAGACCAGAAGCCTATCTTCCAAAGACACAATAATTATATCTCCCATTTATTCAGGTGTTTAAAATTTCATAATAAAGCTATGAAGGAGATTTTAGACGTAATCTTATCACCATTTTACAGACAAGGAAGTTGAAGTTTAAAAAATTGTTAATTGTCGAATCACACAACTATTAAAATTCAGGGTCCTGACTACATATAATATAATAAAGTGTGTTTTTGCACCACTTGTATTTAAAGTGTCTCAGCTGGTATTTCCATATTTCTAAATCATGGTACTGACTGTATCTCTCTTTTTCTTAAAAAAAGCTTCTGTGAAAGGGCAGGAAAGGTGGTTAGGTGGGACAGCGGACAGAGAATTAGTACTGGAGTCTGGAGGACCTCAATTAAAATCTGGCATCAAAAACATACTGTGTGACCTTGGGCAAGTCACTTAACCCCAACTACCTCAAAGAAAGAAAGAAAAGAAAAGAAAAACTCCAGGGTTCCTTATTGTCCTTGAGATATAATACAGACTCCTCAGTTTGGCATCTAAAGCATTTAAAATTCTGACTGTGACCTACCTTTTCAGACTTACACAGCATTCCCCTTCATACAGTCTCTTAGACCAGTCAATCAAACCTATTTGCTGCTTCTCAAATAAGATGTTCCAGGTCTCATCTCTAGGTTTTTCCATAGGCCATCCCTCAAAGCTAGAATTCACTCCCATATTGTCTCAATTTCTCAGAATACCTACTTCCCACGAAAAGATCAGTTCAGTAACCACCTATCAGAGGTAGATCTGTCTAAATTCCCAGATAATCAGACTGTTGTGAGGAGCAAATGCTAATCTAAAGAATCTAAAGCATAACAGAAATGAACAAGAGGATGAGGATGATGATTACTATTATCATTTCCACTACTACTGCTACTACTATTTTTACTTACTGCTACTGGTGCTTCTACTGCTGTTATTACTAGTACTGCTACTACTGCTACTGCTACTACTGCTTCTACTACTATTACTACTGCTACTACTTCTGCTTCTACTATTGCTACTATTACTGTTTCTCCTCCTCCTCCTTCTATTAATGTTGCTACTACTACTTCTGCTACTCTATTGCTATTACTACTACTACTACTACTACTACTATTACTACTACTACTTATATTACTATTACTACTACTATTATTCCTACAGTTACTACTTCTACTGTTGCTACTACTATTGCTACTACTACTGGCAATAATAATAATAATAATAATAATAATAATAATAATAATATTAATATTACTACTGCTGCTACTACTACTACTACTACTACTACTACTACTACTATTACTAGAAGGTGGAACTGGAAAATGAGAATCCAGTGCTTAGAAGATACACTGATATGCCCTTCTTGTTAAGCTATGCAGAATATGTGAAGTTATAGTACAATATATGAAAACTTTAAAAGGGTGTTTTTCCTATTCAGAGGTAACCGAAGATTTGGAACTAATCCTATTTTTTTCAAATGGCTTCAGACATGAAAGAACTGATGAATGAGGATATGTGGAAGTGGAAATGATTGTGAATCCAAGAAATGACTCACTGATCTTGATTTTTTTTCCTTCCTGATAATGAGTGAAGATAGCATTGCTCAAAACTTTGAGACTTAGCTATACTTCTTTCATGGGTCACCATAGTACATGGTGACTCTAATTTTGTGTGTGTGCATTTGTTCTTCCCTGATGTTGAATGAACATCAACAAGATGGAATTGTTTTACCAGGTAGCCACCTTGTGATTTAAAAAGGTCCATTCAAAGTTGCCTTAAGAGGTCACAACAATGACAAGAGTCAATGACAGAGTACAACAGTGAGGTTGTGCTTAACAAAAAAGGAATGACTCTCAAAATAATTGTGGAAAGGTAATTACTAAAGTACGGCAATGATCGCAAAGAACATGATTGCTCATGATGAGAAGTAATTCTGACTATGGATTCTAGAACATTACATCTAAGAAGAACCTCATGAGGAATCTATAAAGGAAGAAAATGTTTTTCCTAGTAACTAAAAGCTATGAAGCACACTAATGGTACACGTGTTCTCTACAAATATGTCTGAGCTTACCCTCCCCAGGGACCTAGTGTATATTGGAAAAGAATAAAAACCTGGTTCTGGTTTGCAGAAAACATATTATTTATATTTAACCTGCTTTTCTTACTTAGTCAATCCTATCTATTAAAGCTAATGGAGTGCAATTGTTTGATTGAAAAGGAAGGTACCCTTGTATCCTTAGGAGGTTAGGAGATACTAGAACCAGAAACTCAGTGTTAACCCTAGATCCCTGAGAGAAAAGCAGTGAGCATCCCTATGGGGAGTTAACCTGTAAGTGTAATTTTATTTGGAGGAGTGAGTCCAAAGTGATTATTACATTATTAATAATTCCCCTGTTCACTACAGCCCCCCTCATTGTTTTGTATTTACTTTGTACAGACTTTGTGTTTATATACATGAATGCATATTGCTTTTCCCTTTGAGGACGTGGGTTTTGAGGACATGGAATGTTTATTCTTTATTTCTCCAGGGATTTACAAATGTACCTACACATAGTTGATATATAATAAATGGGTTTTTTTGATTGATAGTGTGATGACTTGTTTTTAACTCAATTCAAATGACTACATTTTGTTTCTTAAACAGTAAAGTGTTAGGCAATTATGAACTATCATTATTAAAATGATCATCATTAAAGTTATCATAAATGAAAGGAAAAATTTACTGTTGAAGGGATCTTAGGAGGACTAATAACTGAAAGGGGTGACTACCATCCAGTGCCTTAACTTAGAGTCAAAGCGCTTCATGGAAGTGACTTGGAATTAATGAAGGTCTATTGTCTAATAGAAAGGATATAACAATCCTGGTTGCTTCTTCCTTAATATATTTTCATTTTATCCTGTTTGCTACACTAGAAGAAAAGAAAGAAATTATTCCTCTTATAACTACAGAACAACAGAAATGTGAGATCTCAGACAATCTTTGCTTGTGAGTCCTCCTCTCCTAGCAGGGTCCTCATCTTGATGTCCCTGCATTAATTAATTGCAGTGCTCATGTGTTTCCATCTCTTCTTAGACATGTTTAGCATATCCAGCCCCATACAGAGAATGATGAAAGAGGTCTAAATCCAAGGGGAGTAATGTCATAGCCCTGTCTTCAAAAACACCATTCGACAAACAGTCCTGAGAGAACTGCCATGGGGAAATGGTAGAGAAAACTAAATTATTCTCATTCACCTTCTCTGGCTAATCAGGTCCCTTTGCACCACAGGAAAACTTTCAAGGGAGAGAAATCAGCTAATTTTCTTCCCTTTATCCCCAGTGTAGTTTCTTGAGATCTTATATTATATTCCTAGAATCCTTAAAAGAATGTTCCAGTGGCAGAAACACCCTTCTGGAGGATTCAGAATTCAGACCCTTGGAGGGACTTGAAGATTAAATTTTTTCCTGACCTCCAAATGAAAAATCCTGGGCTCCCTCTTCCCTTACTCTTTGCAATAATTTTAATCATTATCCAACATACTAAATTGTTCTATTTATAGAATCATAGAATTTTAGAGCTGGAAGAAGCTTCATATATGATCTAGTTCAATTCTTAGGTTCTGTGAATAAGGAAAAGGGAGCCCAAGATGATGAATTATTCAAGGTACAAGCATAATGACACAGTGGAAAGACTCCTATATTTGGGCTATAAGATCCTGGTTTCAAAACTTCTATCACATAATGCAGGTGGGTTCTTGGGCAAGTGCCTATGTTACCTGACTGGTAAAAATAAGGAATTGACTAGATGATGTCTAAGTTTCCTTCCACTCTAAAAATCAAAGATCCAGGACTATCACTCAAGTTTTCCAATATAAAATTACATATTCTTTCTACTAGTTTACATACTTACATGCTTCCTCTTTTTTTCTGTTTCATTTTTTCTTCCCTTCTTTCTGTTTTTTTGTTGTTATTATTTTAAGATATATCCTTATTTCTCTCTGAAAATATCCTGGTAATGCTCTCTGCCCATTCCTGGATGATACTGAAGATGACTTTGTCTTCCACAAAAGTCTATTTTATGAAGTACTAGTCTATGAGAAAAGAGATATTCAACACCTAACTACTGATCTTGTGCAATATCCCAATGACCAAAATAGACAATCTTTCCTAATGTAGGACTTAGAATTCCAGAGGCCTTAATGTTGTGCTAATCCTAGGAAATTAATAGTCCTGATGATGTGACATTGTTTATCCTTGTGATGATATATCTTCACACCAAGGTATATATCTACTATAGTGGGAAGAGATTCTTATTTGGATAAGGAGGCAAAGGATACTTCCTTCTTTCATATAAAGAAAAGCAAAAAAAAAGAAGTGAAGCAACTGATTAATCAGCTGAACACATCTCAGAATAATTTGTTAATTCTTGTTATGCTTGTTAATATTCATTCTTTCCTTTCCCCCTTTACCTTCCCTCCCTGAATCTGATTTTGATGACCTCTTTTAGACTTATTAGAATAAGAGGGAAGATATCAAAGAAGCAATATATACTGTTCATAGACTTGAGGATGAAGGAAGGAGGCAGAAGAGGGAAGAAAGATAAATGTGTCTGATTCGGATTACTCTCATACAAAGGTATTCAGAGCTTTGTCCAGGAAGACTCTGAAAGAGCTCAATTCTGTAATGAAAAAAAAAGGTGGCAACTTCATATAATTCCCATAGGACTTAGATCTAGGAAGGGCTATAGATCTCATTTTACAAATTTAGAAACTGATGCCCCAAACCATACAGTAACTAATAAAAGACAGAATAATAACAAAGACAACAAACAAGTTGCATGCATGTATTACTTTAAAAACTGAAAGACACTTTCCACATTTTATCTCATTTATTTATAACATTATTATTTTATACCTCTTCCATAATCATTTATCTTCTCTTTAAAATTATTTTGCTAAATTAATTATTCACATTAAAATTTTGCTAAATTATAAATAATTCCATTTTTATTCCAATTTCTACTAACCAATATTCCTACTAATAAGTTTTACTCTGAGTTCCCAACCTGACTCAATAACAATGAGTAACAGAAGACTGAAGATATAGGAACAGTGTTTGGTGCTATAATTGAATAAAATGAACAGCAAAATTAATTTGCTGCCTATTAACAAAAATGTATAATAGACATTGTGCATATAGCAGTTAGCTATAAATAGTAAATTTATAATGAATATTACTTTTCCACAGTCAAAACAACATGTACATTTCTTTTTTTCTTGTTCTTTCACATCTAAAAAGGAATACTGAAACAACAATTCTCTCTGTTAGTATGAGTCATTAATCTGAGTGAAAAAATTTGACAATCACTAAGAGACAAAGGTCAAATGATGGTAAATTTAAATCTTAAGGACTCTAGGAATCTGATAGCAGATGAGGAAACTGAGTTGAAGATAGGGTGGTTACAAAGTCACAAATTATCCAGGTTTTCCCCAAGCAAAGAACATTAACCCTATAGATACATCATAGTTGCTCTTCCTCTCTGAATAAGAAATCCAGATATAGGTTTATATATGTGTGTGTGTATGTAGCTATGTGTACCTACATAATTGATCAATGCATGTCTTTACTATCAAAGTTCCCTTTAAAGTGTCATTATATTTTCCAATCTCATGTACCTGACCTGACCATAGGAATCTATGTGAATGCCTTCCCTTCCCATCTCCTTTTTATTACAAGCAGATCTAAAGAGGATTTATACCAGTCATGTGATCATAATCTCCCTTTGTTAAGGAATGGACACAACAGAAGAAAGAATGCTACAGAAAGATAAAAGCTGGAGGAAGCGAAGAGAAATCAGTAATTATGCAATCTCCCTTTGGAAGGGACTTTAAAGATCATCTAGTCCTGTTTGACAGTGCTGCCCAAGGTCAGTTGAGTTTCCCTATGATGTACAAGGATTGGTAAAAGTCACCTGAAGCACCATTTTTTGGTTCTTCATGACTGTGCATAGTTCCTGGGAATGCTGCTAACCACTTTCTTATTTCACCATGCAACATGATTTTAGGCTTTGTCCCTCATCCTTAACTTTAATTAGCACTTTCCTATTTAAGCCCTCATTTCCACTAGATCCCTTGAGAGTCTTATCCTTTACAAGGGAGAGAAAACTTGAAAACTCCAAGTTATAGTTGTGTAATTATCCAAGAATAGTTCTTAATAAATATGGGACCATTCAAATGCCCAAAAGACTCAACTAAAAATTAGTAGGCCTATGTTCTAGTTTGACTCTACCTCTGATAGTGTAAGCATGCAATCCTGAGCCTTTTCTGGGTCTTATTTCTCTGAAATTTGGGAACAAGGGGGGGCAGAAAGATTGGGAAGCTGAAGAGATAATAAATAAGGTCTTCCGACTTTAACTCCTTCCTGGTTCTAATCAATAAGTATCCAACCACTTCTCTAGAAGTTCTATAAATGTGCCACATTTCAAAATTTGTAAAATGGAGCATATGGAAAGACAAAATCTCTCAGTTCCTTTCCTTATTTACTATTCTAAAGTGCTGCATTGTTCTAGGAATGTTGTGTGGATAAACTTCTTGACTTTTCTTTGCTCATCTTTATGTCTACCCTCATCTCTATTTCCCATTCCTTTCCTCTTTAATTTTTTTTTACTTTTTTGGAAAAAGGACAAAAAAACCAACAACAAAATAATAACTACCACCAGAAAACTCCTCTACAACCCTCATGCCATGCAGATGGTTCCCAATATCCAATTCTACTCTATTATCAGCAGACCTCACTCCAGGGATGATAAACTCTGCAATTTGTATGGTGAAGACATATTTTTGAAACCAAACTGGTTATTATTGCAGTTGCCTGCCTCAAGCAACCGTCTGAATGTTTTCTCCCTGAAAGCTCAATGTATTCATCAAACTGTGTCTCTCTCCTGGACTTGCAATTAATCATGGCTTGTTTCAAGCTTTGTTAATTAATACCAGGGCCAGGGACATAGTAGAGGACCCAAATTTAATCTGTGGTACTTTCAAATTATTATAATCTGCTATGGGAAGAGCTGTTGGATTTTAAATAGCTAATTTATTTTTTTAATTTTATTGAAAAAAAATCCTGTTTTGTACTGCCAAGAAATTAAAATAAATAATATAGGCATCCTAGAGAAGGAGCTATCCTGAAATAGCCTTATTTTGTTGTCTTCTTGGCAAGATATGGCCACCAGAGGGAAGTATGAGTGAAACCAAACCCCACTATTCCAGTCATGTGTTATCACATAAAGGTGTCCTTTTAGAAATAAATCTATGCAGCAGGAAGCCTCAGGGTTCAGCAGTTTTCAATAATGTTTGTCCTTTAATTTCAAAGAAGACCACGACATCAGGAAGGTAACGCCACGACAAGCACATGAATTGGATTTGAGTGAGGTGAATGCTGTGCTAAGTTCCCAGCCTCACTCTCTCCTCCAAAATCATCTGGGTTCAATGACCAGATATGATTCAGGATGACTGGAGATGGCCCTGGATGTAAGTCAATCAGGGTTAAGTGACTTTCCTAGGGTCACACAGTTAGTAAGTGTCAGGGGCTGAATTTGAACTCCCACCCTCCAGATTCTAAGGCCATTGCTCTATCCACCACCCCATCTAGCTTCCCTAGGCTACCAAGACAATGTGAGATTATAGTAATAAAGGAGGAAAATTTCACTGCAGGTTGCTCTCCAAGCAAATATCTATGAATCTCAAAAACTCAAATCTGTGAAATGAAGAGACTTCCTGACTTCAAGGCCATAATTTAGTTTTTCACTAGCAGCAACACTTTCAGGACAGGCCATGTCAGGACATCTAGCATTTTTGGGAAAAGGGGTTAGAAGGGAGTAGGAATTAGCCATAACCCCCAAGAGCCTTGGGTTAAAGTTCTAGACTCAAATTTTAATAGTTCTGATTGGGATTAGCTCCTTAACTCTCTAAACTTTAGAGAAATCTAATAGCAAACTAAGGGCAATAATATAATAATGCTTTGTTGGATTATAAGAAGGAAAAATATTTAATGATCCTTAAAATGTCATGGAAAATAGATTATCATCATTATCATTTTTGTTAGAATAATGGTTGCAATGATTATTAAATGATCAATGCAAAGGTAAACTATTTTAGCTTCTGTACAATTCTTGTTTTCTGAAAATTTATACTAACCAACTGTGGTAAAAAGATGAATGAAAAGAAGACAAATATGGATGGAAGGGCTAGATCGAATGGCAAATGGATTTTAGAGTTGCCACTTTAAAGAAAAAAACAGAATTTATACAGTTTAAGAATCAGACAAGTTCCTATTTTCTAACTTGTTCCACCAATTCTACTTTTTCTTTTGTTGACAAAAAAAATTGAAAGGGTACCTTCATAGTTCAAAAGGCCCCAAAGCAGCCTGAAATGCTATTATCACCATTCAACAGCAAGAAGAAGCACTGCATAGAAAATGGGCACAGTCAGAATAAGAAACAATAATTATTCTCAAATTTCTAAGCATTACCTTTTGATGCTATGAGAGTTTGGAGAAAGTCAATGACTAACTGCATATGATGGGCCCTGGATGATGGATTTGTTGACTCTCAAATAGTAATAGCTATCATAGTGTGGCAGAAGAAAATGGAACTCCAGACCTGAGAAGGAAGATGAAACAGAGGGCCCAGTAGCCATCAAGATCAAAACCAGATGTCCTAGAAGAAGAAGAAGCTGAAACATATGAACTAGAAAAATAAAGATATCCAGACACAAAATTCATGTCAAGAGAACTGAGGTGGACATGGGAAGGGGTTGAAAGGAAAAGAATCATGGTCAAAATCCTGGGACAACTCTGGCTGGAGCAGCATAGAGTAGGACCTTAGATAATGAAATATTGTTTCTCTTAGCACATAGTACAACAGAGTGTTTGTGTGTTATTGAACTATTGCATGCTAAGGCAGGCCAAGACATGATTTTTTCACTCTTTTTTGTAGCTTATAGGCATAGGCTTATCAGAGATAATTCAGTCACAAGAGATTTATGTTATTGAAGAATAATAGCAAAGACCAAACATTTAGATTCTACTTAATAATGATTAGTTGAAAAAGAGGTGGGAATCTTATTTTTTAGGACCCTTTAGTTGGAATAGGAAATTCCAAGACTCCTCTCCCATCCTAAAGCAATATTTGACTTAATCCAAGTATCCAGTGCAAACGTCAAGGATTTCAACAAATCACTGCAAAGACCCTAGGTAATGGGTTGGATAGTGGAACAACAGACAACCAGTTCTTAGAAACTAAAACAATCCAAAGCATTTTCACAATGATATCCATATATCTGGGGTCCCTCAGCATGTTTTCAAACTTACTGCAGCAAAAGCAAAAACTCACTCTTCCCTTTGCATTTGCCTTTCACATAGATTAGTTGCCAGGACCATGGGCTTTACCACTCCTAGGGACTGGTTCTGTATCCCCTACCAGACATCTGCACTGTTATTTCCTCAAGAACTACTGCTGTATCCTCTATGCATTCCCCTAATACCCGAAACTCCCAAGTCCCAAACACTGAATTAGAAATAACCACTGAAACGAATCACTGAAGAAAGTTTCCATTGTACTCTTCCCTGAGCTCACAAATAGAGGATTTTTCACAAGTATATTGGTGTTGGAAAGGCAAAAAAGGATATTGACTAAGGAGCTAGGAGAAAAAATATAACACTTGGTGAGCCCAGGCTCAAGAAAAGGAGCTCTGTGGGGACAGATGAGGAAGGTTCTCCTCCCAACTGGCCCCCTTATGAGGCCAAGACATAGCACAAATCCAACTTTTCTACCTGAGCTCCTTTATTTTTGAACCTCCAATAGTGGTAGGAAGAAAAACAAGAGAAATCAACAAGACATAAAGGAAGAGAAAACCAAGTAGGAATGGGCCTGGGAAAATCCATTAAAGTGTTTCTTGAGCAGAGACAAAGTCCAGAACCCCTTCATTTAGACCCCACTACCTTCATTTCACCCCACCAGTAAATGGAGAGCTATTTTATAAAGCACAATGTCAGGGATGTAAATATAAAACCTGAATTCTAGGACAGATTTACTCATAGGTGGAATGGGTATCTGGATTCAGATCTTTTCACTATTACCATTTGTGTGATTTCAGAAAAGTCATTTAGTTTTTCAAGGACTCAATAATAAAAATAATTAAAGTGTATATAAAATTTTAAATGTTATCTCATTTTATCCTCATGAAATCTCTGAGAACTAAGTGCTATTATTACCCCCATTTTATAAATGTGGAAACTGAGACAAGCAAAGGTAAAATGATATGCCCACACTATACAACTAGTAAGTCTCTGAGGCAAAATTTGAACTCAAGACTTTCTGACTGCAGGTCCAGGGCTCTATAGACTTTGCCAGCTAACTACCAATCAGCTTATCACAAAATTATGGGAGCTGAAGGAGATGACCTCTAAGATGACCTTCCAGCTCTAATCTATAATCTCATTATTCCCTTTTCAAATAATAGACATGTCCACTCAGAAAATCTAGGTTTAAAACAAATATCTGTTTTGCAAAATACATTTTCACTTTAAGGAATAATAAATTAAGCCCATAGTTAATCCTTTATTCAAATAGTTATTTATTATATCTGTACTAGAATTTGTTGAATGATTGTACCCAAAGAATATTCCTTAATGAGTTAGCATCATCTTAAAAATGGTTTTGGGGTGGCTAGGTGGCATAGGGGTGGCTAGGTGGCACAGTGGATAGAGCACCAGCCTTGGAGTCAGGAGTACCTGGGTTCCAATCCGACCTCAGACACTTAATAATTACCTAGCCATGTGGCCTTGGGCAAGCCACTTAAGCCCATTGCCTTGAAAAATCTAAAACAAAAAAAGAATGGTTTTTAGTTTTCAACAGAGTGCTACAGTGATCTATCCTTGATCAAATACTGGTTACAATTTTTATCACTGACTTTCAAGAAGTCATTGAATACATGGTTAGCTATTTTACAAATAACATTAACTTGAGAGTGGTGATTGGTGAATTGTACGACACTACTAGTATTCAAAAGTATCTTATAAAGATATTTACTTGATTTAAATAAAGATAAATTTAAAAGTGAAAATGTCCTATGCAAATTAAAACAAAAATCCACCATATCCATCAGATCAGGAAAAGCTAGGAAGAAAAGCAATGTGGAAAAAGTTCAAAATTCCTAGTGCACTGAAAGTCTCAATAGCAAAAAAAAAAAAAAAAAAGCAGTTTATTTGATCTTAGGTTACATTGATCCATGGTATCCAAAATGAGAAAGAGCTAATTCTGCTGTACTTTATTTTGACCTGACCATGTCAAGAATACAATATTTCTTTTGAGGCATATCATTTTAGGAAACACATTGAACAACTGGAACCCATCCAGAGAAGGGAGACCAACATGTTTGGGGAAACCAAAAAAGTGTCATAAGAAAAATCACTTGAAGGAACAAGGGATATTAAGGCTGAGAAAGAGAGCATTTAGGAAGGACTCCATATCTTAAATACCTGGAGGGTTATCATGCAGAAAAATGATGAGACTTATTCCATTTAGTTGGAAGATAGAATAGAAAGACCCTGAACAAGTTGTAGAGAGATTGATTTTATTATATTGTGATAAAAAAATCTTTCAACAATTAGATTTATGCAAAAATGGAGTAGGACTGTGTTGTCTTGGAAGTTACTGGATTCTCTCTCATTATCTTCAAGCAATCTCCTATGATTTTTTGACAACTAACCAGAGGCACAGTTTCTTTTTCAAGTCATTAAAATGTTACCCCCCCACCTTAATTTCTGAAGAATTGGAAGAAGAACCTTGAGAATAGCTCAGAGACCAACAGTCAATAATCCAAAGATTAATTCATAACTAAATTTTGCCCTTTGTGGAGATTAGCAGTGACAGAATGAGCAAGTTTCTCAGTCTTTTGTCAGCAGATTTAAGCAAATGTGACAACATCTCTAAGGACCTAAAAAGTGCCATTGGTACATACTACTCTATCAAAGATTCAGGAATATCTTTCCTTCCTTTCTTGCTTTCTTCCTTCTTTTGTTCTTTGTTTCTCTTTCTTTTTTCTTTTCTTCCTCCAGTTTTTCAAAATCTTCTTTGTTCTGAATTTAAAAAATATGAACAAACAAGAACATTTCCAAATGCAAAGAACATAAAAAGGATTGCATATGAAACTGCAGAAAGTTATGTTCTATTTTATATATATATACATATATGTATATATATGTATATATATATATATATTAATTAAAAAGGCTTTATTTTTTTCTCCCTCACAACTTTCCCTCCTACTGAAGAAAGGGGGGGAGAAGCCTCATAACAAATATACATAATGACATGAAAAAAATCACATAGCCATGTTCAACAAATATATGTCTCATTTCCCTCTTTGTTAGGGGAAATGGCAAAATTTTTCAAAATCTTCTTATAGAATCATGGCTGATTATTTTATTGATCTGAATTTTTAAGTCTTTAATTATATTTTAAAATTGTGGTACATATTATAGAAATTGATATCCTGGATTAGCTCACTTCATTTTATATATGTTTCTACTTAAATATTCCCAGGTTTTTTTCTGAAAAACATTCCATTTAATCTTTTCTTACAACACAATAGTATTGATATTATATACAAATATACACATATGCATGTATATATTATGTGTGTATATTTATATATATACATATATACCCATTAATTGAGGAATGCTTGAATGCTTGAACAAACTATGGCTATATGTATATATATACATATATATATATATATATACACACACACACACAATTATATATATGATACACAAATTTGTCTAAGTCTAAAAAGGACAACATTGTGAAGTCCCCACCTAACTAAAAAAGAATATATCAATTATAGATTTGGAGAGAGTAGTTTTGGTTGCTTGATGATGTCAGCAGCCATAGTCAAAAAGAGAGTAAGAGAAGTGAGAAAGATTAAGGAGAAAATGAGAGTTGATAGCATTTTTTAAGTTGGGCATGATAAATGGTAATCAGCATTAAAGACAACACTTTGGACTCTCTGCATATTCACCTGAAATCATTCTAGCAGTCCCAACAAGAGAATTCCTAATATTGAAGGTCTTTTATGAGGCATATAAATGAGCATGCTGATGTTTCTTTTAGTATTGCTTGATCATTAATTATTCTGATGCTTTTTCTATAGCATTGTTGAGTAGATGTGATGGGGGGATGATGGGGATGGTAGGGGAACACCCCTTATTGACCTTTCCGACTGCCATCTTTGCCAAAAGTTCATTCAGAAGTAAATCCAGCACATCCTTTGCCTGATTTTTAGTAGATTTTTTTCCTTTTATACTGAGCATGGTGAACAGTGACTTAGCATTAAGGTCAACATATCCACAAAGCTATTGAGATTTCATATGATTTTATAGGACTGGTAAACTAAAGGTACAACTATCCTTCAGTTTCTTCTTACTTTCTGACCATGACTCAACTCTTCCAAGGGAAAACAAAATAACTTTGTTGAAATCTTGCAGTTATGCAAGTTCCAGAATTGATTTCCAGAAGCCTTCCTTCTTAGTCATACCCTGCCCCTGCCCCAAGCAGTTCTGGCTTCTGAATTCCCATAACTTATTGTCCAAATATGACACATATTTTGGTAATTATTTGTGGTTCAACTATCTCATCAGAATTTAAGTTTGCTAGAGTAAGGCAGAGGCTGTCCTTCTGTCCTTCTGACTCCAAAGTCAGAGCTCTACTTACTGTGCCTGACTGCCCTTCTCTCTCTCTCTCTCTCTCTCTCTCTCTCTCTCTCTCTCTCTCTGTCTTCTATCTAAAACATATACACATATTTTTGTGTGTATAAATTTTCCCAAGTGCCTTACACAAAATTATTTCCAAATGAGCACTCTAGCACTATTAGTTGAGTAGTGCAGTTTTCCTAATGCCTATTTCCCATTTGTAAAAATAAAGGCTCAGAATTTGTTTAGTTATACCCACTCAAGTTCTGATTCAGATTCTGTGGAATTAAGAAAGGAAACCTGGTTGCATGAGTTGAGCTGTGCCTCAGTCTAGCACAATGATTTCATGATATACTTAAGAAGAAAAGCTAAGCCTTAAATCACATTTCTCTGGCTCTCACTCAGTGTTCTTTTCTTTATATAATGCTACTTCACTCAGTTGTAGTACAAAACAAATATCTGCTTAATCAGGGAAAAAGAACACATATCATATCAGGGACTATGTCTTCTTTTTTTAGGTTTTTTTTTGTAAGGCAAATGGGGTTAAGTGGCTTGCCCAAGGCCACACAGCTAGGTAATTATTAAGTGTCTGAGACCGGATTTGAACCCAGGTACTCCTGACTCCAAGGCCAGTGCTTTATCCACTATGCCACCTAGCTGTCCTGGGACTATGTCTTGTAGGCATTTTTTGATCTACCTAAACAGCTTAAAACAAGAAATTGCTCATGCTATATTCTACAAATAAGTGAGAAAAAGTCAAGTTACTCTTCTTTTGTCAAGTTCTCTTGGCATGAGATCCTCATTTACATGTAGTCTTCAAGGCCCTCAGGACTTCTTACCCTACTCCTGTGTTCAATCATGAAAACAAACCATTGGGTGACCATCAATGCCACGGTTTGATCACTTTCCATACTCTCTAATGACATTAGCTTTGAATGGAGTTTCCAAATCTTGAGGTCTTAGTAGTTCTCATTTAGCCTTCTCATAGCTACAAAATATTTTATTAGCTTATTTCCTTGTCCCTGAAGATGTAGGCAGAAAGGCCTGCCAAAACATTGGTCTGAGAAAAAAAAATTAGGCAAGGTCTTTTGGCTAGAGAGCCAAGTTTCTGAGGCAATGGTATTTACTTGGGTTTCTGTTTAATAGCCCCTTAGACAAGTTGGCATTTTTTAATCTTTTTATTCCCTTACTAACAAAAAGGAAACACTAAAAATGAAGAAAGAAATGCCTCCCTGACAGTAGATCAGCTGCCTAGACTCAGTAGAATAAAAATGAAGCCTGGACTGCCAAAACTGAGGCTGTTCCTCAGTCTTGTGCAGTGCTTTCACAACACATCCTCACTGAAGTTTGACAGCCTATTACATTTGCAGAGATTTGGGCTTTAAGGATGTTGTGTATTATTACATAAGTAATATCCTTATTGCCCAGCAGCTCAGTATTTTGAACAGTCAGTCTAGGCTGATAGACTATTGTGTCAATACTGCATGTTTTTTCTATTGTATTTATTCATTTATTTCATGGGCTATATTTCTTGTGTAACTCGTGCTGTGGCAGCTAGAAGCTGTTACAAAATTTAGGAACCCATACATTATCCATAGCTGCCCACAATGAGGTGCATCAAAACTCCAGTTACTGCTGTACTGATAGGAATCTCTCAGACCAAATTTGTCAAGAGCCCGAGAAGCCACTGAAATCATTTTCTCCTGACTCCTGATTTCCTCAAATATTCCTGCAGTTGAAAAGCTGACCTATCTAGGATGGTCAATAGAATCAATAAGTCATTAATCTTCATAAGGAAAGTGCCATGAACATCAATAGGACATATTTGCTTCTAACATCTATCACAGAATGCAGGAATGGGAAAGTCACATTTTCTGTGACTCTAATTAACTATTCATTCACTTGTCATTGTAATACATTTGTCCCAGTGGGAGAATGCTATTATTCTGTTCTCCATTCAACACCCAATGAAGGTAAGGCCCTAGAAGTTGAGGTGACAGCATTGAGGTCACAAGTTAAGTGAATAGCAGAGCTAGAAAGCAAACCACTAGTCTGGCCAACAACAAGTTCTCCTGAGGGTCACCTTTCAGGAGGACAGAGCTATTCATGAAATCTGAGATCAAACTATTTACTCATGAGTTATGAAAATGTAGCTCCATTCCATTGTTTCATTTTGCAATGTAGTAGTAAGGATTCATCAGCTACATTTTGAAGGTTTGCTGATAATGAAGCAAAGATTGCCTGTTCTTAAACAATAACGTATTCCAAATACCTTTATGCCCATTTTAACAACTTAAAATTATACACATATTTGAGTAAGGACTTGAATACTGTTCTTCTGTATCTACATTAATGATGTTTCTTTCATACAATGCTGTCTTACCCAAAATCAAGGAATTTATACTATAGAGAAAAAGTCATTGTAAGGAAAAAGTTGTAAATATTAATGCAGGATATTTGTGAGTGGTTATTATAATATTTGTTATAATTCTCATACATCTTTTTAAAATTTTTTCCAAACCTACACCCCCCCCCAGAGACCCAGCACCCACACAGTCCCATGGTCCCAGACAGGCCATCCAATCCTACCACATTGAAAAAGGTAAAAAGAAGGCAATGTGTTATATCTGACTGTCCTCTCCGATGAATTACCCTCTCCTCTAACCCCTATACCCCCCCTTCCCTCATCCCCTTTCTCCCATCCCCTTTCTCTCCCTTTTCTTCTAGACTTCCATGATGTATCAAATATATATTGTTTCCTTCCTGAGTCATTTCTGGTGAGAATGAAGGTTCCTTCAATCCCCCTCATCTTCCCCCCTTCCATACTATTGCAAAAGGTATTTCTTGACTCTTTTTCATGAAATATCTTAGTCTATTGTACCTCCCCTTTCCTTTCTCCCAGTATATTTCCTTTTTAATCATTGACTCCATTTTAAAAATATATTAGACCTTCATACTCAGCACCCTCCTGTGACTTATCATATAATCTCCTTCTAACTGCTCTAATAAATGAGAAGGTTCACATGAGTATTATCAGTATCATCTTCCCCTGCAGGAATATACACAGTTTATCATCATTAAATCCCCTCATAATTTACCTTTTCCATCCACCCTCTCTGCTTCACTTGAGTCCTGTACTTGAAGATCAAACTTTCTGCTCATCTCTGGCTGTTTCAACAGGAACATTTGAAATTCCCATTTTCATTGAAACTCTTTTCCCCTGGAAGAGGATGTTCAGTTTTTCTGGGTAGTTGATTCTTGGCTGCATTCCAAGCTCTTTTGTCTTCCAGAATACTGTATTACAAGCCCTATGAGCACTTAATGTGGATGCTGCTAAACCCTGTGTGATCCTGACTGGCACCCCCAAATTTGAATTGTTTTGTTCTGACAAATGATTTGTTCTTGGAATGCTTGTAATATTTTCTCTTTGACTTGGGATTTCTGGAACTTGGCTATAATATTCTTGGGGGTTATTGTTTAGGATATCTTCCAGTAGGAGATTGGTGGATTCTCTCAATTTCTATTTCGCCTTCTGCTTCAAGGATATCAGGAGAATTTTCCTGTAGAAATTCTTTGAAAATGAAGTCAAGGCTCTTTTCCTGAAAATGACTTTCAGGTAGCCTAATAGTTTTAAAATTGTCTCTCTTGGTTCTGTTTCCAGATCTGTTGTTGTTTTTTTGTTTTTTTTTTCAGTGAGACATTTCACTTTTTCTTCTAGTATTTCATTCTTCTGATACTGTTTTGTTGTGTTTTGGTTACTTTCAAAATCTTCCACTTTCTTTAGCTCCATTCTACATTTAATGGCTTTATTTTCTTCAGAGAACTTTCTTATCTCCTTTTCCATCTGGCCAATTCTGCTATTTAATCTATTTTTCTCCTCATTAACTTTTTTGAACTGTTTTTTTTTTTCCATTTGACCTGAACTAATTTTGAATATGTTATTTTCTTCAGCATTTTTTGGATCTCTTTGACTATGCTGCTGACTTGGTTTTCATGTTTTTCCTGTAGCTCCCTCATTTCTCTTCCCAATTTTTCCTCTACCTCCCTTATTTGATTTTCAAAATCTTTTTTTTTTGAGCTCTGATTTAGATGCAGAAGCTGGAACTGTTTCATCTTCAGGGTATGTGTTTTGGTCCTCCATGGGGCCAAAGTAATTGTCTATGGTCAGGTTACTTTTTTTCTGTTTACTCATTTCCCCAGCCTGTACCTGGTTTTAGAGTGCTTCCTGAGCTTTAGAGTGGTATCGGGATACCCTAGCAAAGATCTCAGTTTCTTCAAGGCCTTATGAGAGGCTGTTACTGCTTGCCTGGTCTGTGCTCTGGTCTGTGGATGGCAAGGAGGTCCCAGACTGCAACCAGAGTCTGAATATGAACAAAGCACAAGAGTCCTGTCCCAGGACCACAGGAGAGACTTGGACAGTTTCCCCCTCCCAACCCCTTACCTTCCATGGGCTGAGGACTCTGGAAGCAACTGCCAGGTGGCAGGGGCAGGCCTGCTTCGGTTTCCTGGCATCTAGGCTGAGCTAAGGGCTGCAGTCATGCTGAGGAGAACCATGCTGGCCTGGGCTTTGTGCTCACTCTGGCAGAGGTTTCCTCACTGATCCTCCAAGTTGGACTTGGTGTTTCCTGGGTTAAGGGTCAGGAAACTGCTTCTGCTTCCAGGAGCTGGTACTGCCTGGGATCCAGGCATCCAGGCACCCAGTGGGCTATTCCCTCAACCCCTGTACAACAGAGCTTTACCAAAGATCTTCCAGGTTACCCTGGGCATCTCACTGGATCTTCCTGCGGGTTCTGTCTCTCAAAAATTTAGTTAGAGCCATAATTGTATGGGTTTTTTTGAATATTTTGGAGTGAGATTCTAGGAAAGGTGGTTCTCATGCTTCCATCTTGGTTCCATCCATGTTCTCATACATCTTGATGAGATTTAGAAAGAACAGATATGGAACAAGTGGTTATTTTTCATTTATTCCTTTCTATGCAGTGAAATACAATTTATTGCACAGTTGAATAAAATAGTTGCTTTTTTATAGATAAATACAAATATTAGAATGTAAGGTCAATTTCTGCGAGCTTGCTGAATTTAAATGTGGTACAACTCCATTAACAAAAAAGACTATGTAGTTGACATCTACATCTAATCTAGTCCTCTCCTGATTTTTATTCTTTTTTACCAAGTAACTATCCTTTGAAAGCTTTTCTTTTTCTTATAGCTTAGTACATTGCTAATATTGTATATAGCAACACATTAAAATGTTTAAATCATTGTATGAATCAGTATCATGCTCAGGTGATTTTGGACAACAGTTTCATTTTTTATAGTGGTCTGGTTCCAATAAAGTTTATTAGATACCATGAATTTTTTTCCTCATTTTTCTTTATGGGATTGAGATAGAACAGTCCTGAGACAAATCAATTTCTTGCTTATTATTTAACATTTAATGTCCCAGTAACTAAAGAAAACCATTACTACTGCTACTACTACTATTTCTATCACTACTACTACTACAACTACTACTACAAAAGATATCTTAGGTAGAATATAGAGATCAAGCCTACATTTCATGAGAAAAGCTTTGATTGCAGCAGGTGAAAGAACAAAAAAAAGAAATGACATAAAAGGGGAAATAAAACAAGCAGAAACCTAAGATCAAAGCAATATTCTGAGAGCAAGCAAATCAATTAATTGAGTTACATGAATGAGTTACATGCAATGAATATTTTGGAATTTTTTTTATTTTTTCATCCATATGCATATGTATATTTTTAAGCTACAAAATTTCCTTCCCACCACATTCTCCTCAGTGGTGAACAGTCAGATTAGCATTTTAAATACATATTTTTGTTGAACATGTTTACAAATATGTCATTTTCCATATGAGAAGTTAGGATTAAGGTAAAGTGATTCATAAGAAACAATTTTTATAAAGTGTTCATCAGATTCTGAAAGGTTTTTTGGTTTTGTTTTTCTTCCTATGGATGGGGTTAGCATTTTCCATAGCTGGTCTAACACAGTTTTCCTAGCTCTCTGAACTGCTGAGAGGAGCTGCTTCTTACACGGTTGATCATCTCACAATGCTGCTGTTAGTGTGTACATTGTTCTCTTGGTTCTGCTCCCTTCACTCAGCATCAGATCCCGTAAGTCATTCTATGCTTCTCTAGAGTCCAACTATTTATAATGTCATAAAAATATTAGAATTCATATACCATAACTTATTTAGTCTTTCCCCAATTGAAAGACAACAATGAATATTTTGGTTGACTCATCTTTTCACTAAAGATGACCTGTATTCAGGATGTGAAAGGGAACTAGGGGATCCTACTTTCCTGTTTTCCCTCAGGGCATTACATACATTTTCCTGGCAGGTTTTTCCATTACATAAACCAAATTGAAACTAAGGTTGTAAGTAGTTAATATAAACCAGGGATTCTTCACTTTTTTGCTTTGTCATGTATACCTTTGGACTATTTTTTCAGGAAATATATATATATATATATATATATATATATATATATATATATATATATGTATATATAATGTGTATGTACATATAAAATGGAAGAACTGACCTGTAAATACTGTGTTCCTCTATGAGAATATGAGAAACCTGAGAATGAACACTATCTTACCCTTCTGCACTATTCCTGGCACTTTGTACAGTGATATTAGTAAGAACTTAATAAATATTTTTTTCACTCAATAATTCATTTGCTCATGTATGACATATGAAAATACATGCTGAAATATTGAATAAGATTTTAGCAATGAGGTTACAGCAAGTTATTACTAAGATAATGGACCATGATCAGGTAGAATTTATATCAGATAGTCAGGGATGGTTCAATATTAGAAAAACCTGCAACATAATTGAACATATCAGTAGCAAAACCAACAGAAATCATATGGTTATCTCAATAAAAGCTAAAAAAGGCTTAGATAAAATACAGTATCCATTCCTATTAAAAACACTAGAAAGTTTAGGAATGAATGGAGTTTTCCTCAAAATAATAAATAATACTATCTAAAACCACCAACAAATATTATATATAGTGGGAATAAACTCAGAGCATTTCTAAAAAAGATCAGGGGTGAAACAAGGATGTCCATTATTACCATTACTATTCAATATAGTATTAGAAATGTTAGTTTTAGCAATAAGAGAAGACAAAAACATTGAAGGAATCAGAATTGGCTGGAGGAAGTAAAACTTTCACCCTTTGCAGATGATATGATGGTATACTTAGAGAATCTGGGAAAATCATCTAAAAACTCCTTGAAACAATTAACAAATTCAACAAAATAGCCAGACATAAAATAAACCTACAGTAATCATAAGTATTTCCATAGATGAACAACAAAGTCCAAATTCAGCCTCAGACACTTAATTACCTGGCTGTGTGACCTTGGGCAAGTCACTTAACCCCATTGCCTTGCGAAAACTAAAAGAAATAAAATTTAAAATAACTGTAGACCACATTAAATATTTAGGACTCAGCTTCCCAAGACAAACACAGAACTCTTATGAATACAATTATAAAGTGCTTCTCAACCAAATAAAGTCAGATCTAAATAATTGGAAAATGTCAATTGTTCATGGTTAGATTGAATTAATATAAAAAAATGACAATTCTACCCAAACTAAATTACCTATTCAGTGTTTACTCCAAACTATGAAAATAATTATTTTACCAAGCTAGGAAAAAAAGTAACAAAATTGATCTGGAGCAACAAAATGTCAAGAATAACCAGAGAACTGATTTTAAAAAAAAAGGTAGAGGAAAGTGGCCTAGTTCTACCAGAGATAAAACTTTAAAGTGGCAATCATCAAAACCACCTGGTACACATTAAGAAATAGAGTAATGGATCAGTGGATTAGTATAGGTTCAAATGAAACCACAAGAAATGACTACAGTAATCTACTCTTTGACAAATCCAAAATTATCAGCTTCCCTATTTGAAAAAAAATGTTGGGAAAACTGAAAAATAATATGGAAAAAATCTAAGCATAGATCCACATTTCACACTCTAAAACAAAATAAGGTCAAAATGGATATAGAATTTAGACAGAAATGGCAATTCCATAGATTAACTTAATAGACCAAGAAATACTCTATCAGATCTATGGAAAGGGGGACAGATTTATGTCAAAACAAGAAACAGAGTATATTATAAGCTACAAAATGAATGATTTTGACTACATTAAATTAAGAAGGTTTTGCACCAATAAAATTAATGCTTCCAAAATTAGAAGGTAAGCAGAAAGTTGAGAAACAATCTTCCCTGCTAGGATTTCTGATAAAGGTCTCATTTCTAAAATAATTAGAGAATTGCATCAAATGTCTAAGGTTTACAAGTCATTTTCGAATTGATAAATTGTCAAATGATATGAATAGACATTTTTCAAATGAAGAAATTAAAGCTATATATATATATATATATATATATATATATATATAAAACATATAAAAATGCTCCAAGTCATTATTGAATAGAGAAATGCAAATTAAACCATCTATGAAGTATTACCTCGCACCTATCAGATTGGCTAAGAAGACAAGAAAGGGAAAATGATAATTGCTGGAAAAGTTGTAGGACGATTGGGACATTGACGCATTGCTGATGGAGTTATGAAGTGATCTACCTATTCTGGAGAGCAATACAGAACTAGGCCCAAAGAGCAATAAAACAGTTCATAACCTTTGACCCAGTAATTTCAATTCTAGGCTTATATCCATAAGAAATTACAAAAAAAGGGAAAAGTCCTACATGTTCCAAAATATTCATAGCAGCTCTTTTTGTATTGGCAAAGAACTAGAGATTGAGGGGATGCCCATCAATTGGGGAATGGTTGAACAAACTATTATATTTGACTGTCTGTGAATACTATATAAGAAACTTCAAAGTTTGAACTCTAGAGAAATATGGAAGGAATTACAGGATCTGATGTTGAACAAAGGGAACAGAACCAAGAGAACAACATACCCATTAGCAAGAACATTCTGAGATGATTAATCCTGATGGACTCTAGCTGCTCTCAGCTGTTCAGAGAGCCTAGGACAACCCTATTAGACCAGGGTATGGACAAAATTATTCCCATTCAGGGAAAGAAAAATAAAACAAAACAAAACAAATAACAATCCTTCAGAATCTGATTAACACTATATTCATTTTTTAAAACAAAATATTTGTTTACAATTTTTTTAAATTTTATTTAAGGCAATGAGGTTAAATGACTTGTCCAAGGTCACATGGAAAATTATTAAGTGTCTGGGACTGGATTTGAACTCTGGCCTTCCTGACTCCAGGGCTGGTGCTCTTATCCACTGTGCCATCTAGCTGCCCCTAAGTTACAAAATTTCCTTCCCATGCCCCCTCCCATCAGTAGTTAACAGTCAGATTAGCATTGTACATAATATATTTTTGATAATAATGTTCACAGATTAGTCATTTTTGGGATGAGGAATTAGGATTCAAGGAAAGAAATAGATAAGAGATTTTTTAAAAAGGTGAATGTAGTGAAAAAAACAACCTTTCAGAATCTGGTGAACACTTTATAAAAATATAATCTCCTATGTATCTCTTTCCCTGAATCCTAATTCCTCATCCCAAAAATGGCTAACCTGCAAACAAGATTAACATAAATGTATATGTACAATATTAACCTGACTATTCACTGCTGAGTGGAGGGGGATCAGAAGGGTGGTTGAAAGGAAATTTTGTAACTTAAAATATACCTTTGCATGTGAATGAATGTTGAAAAGCTTTCATAACACATATTTGGAAAATAACATCAATTTAAAAAAAGAAAATACATGCTGAATAATGACTAAGGTGTTAACATGTTTCCTTATGGACATCTTAGAGTTGCTGCTTGAACTGATAAAATTGCGATGCCTAGAGTAATGATGTCAAGTATATTATATAGGGAATATTAATGCTATCCTTAATAGCTCAATATTCAATGAAGTGTGTGTGTGTGTGTGTGTGTGTGTGTGTGTGTGTGTGTGTGAAATTCTCTTAGTGTTAGAAACTGATGTTGGATTTGAATCATTTCCATCTACAGTTAACCCATTTCAGTTAACACAAATATAAGTCAGTTAATGTTGACATGATCCTTTATCTGACTTTAGCTATAATGTCTCAAATATTCTAATTTTCCAATACATCTGAGATTTCATTGCTATATTCTCACTTCAGTGACAAAGATTTCAACCATTTTTTTCCTCCAGATTCTCATAAACTAACCTAAGGAGTTGAGATTGACTCAACAAGATAAAAACCTTCTTCAGAAACTTTTATAACATTTTATAAATACCAAAGGAGAATGCAGAAGGTTTCTCAATAATCTCTTGCTCTTTCTAACTTTCTGGATTAATCTTATTTTTTCCTGATCATGCATGCTGCTACTGATACTATTTAAATAACATTTTTTCTGTGTTATGTTCCATGGTTCATAGCCATACAACATAACATAACAAATCATTATGAATGTTTTTGTTGTTTAATCAGTTCTGTAATTACATCAATATAGAGTTCATGATGAGGAGTAGATTCCACCAGTGAAAGTCAGGATCTTCATTGTTATTTGACATCTCAGAAGTACTTAGAGATTAAGCATTTTGCCCAGGCTCAAACAACTTTGTGTCAAGGAGAAGATTTCAGCCCATCTTTATGACTTTGAAGCCAACTCTCTATTCACGTTACTTCATGCATTAAAAGAATATGAGTATTAGATGATAAACATTTATATGCTTATATAAGAATTATAGGATCATGAAAAAAGTTACAAATGCAATACATTTTATTCTATTTAATTCTTGGCTCATCTAATTGCCCATTTGAATTATCTGTTCATGATTTATGTGTGAATTGACAAATTCCATTGGTTTTTCATCAAACAGTATAACATGACATGGTAACTATACTAACACCATTAATCATTATTAAGTATGTATGTTCAATATAAATGAATGAATGAAAAATCATTTTTAAGGTTTTATTATGTACAAATCACTGTGCTAAGAGCCAGGGCTACAATAGAAAATTAAGACAGTTCTTGCTCTTATCCACCCATTTTTTCCTGTGTGAATTGTTACTTTTAACTCTTTTTAATAGCAACAGTAATTAATGAGAATAACTAGAATTTGTTCTTAAGATTTTCAAATTACTATACCAACTTATCTTATTTTATCCTAAAAACTCTAGCAAGTAGGTGATATTAATATTCTGATTTTATAGATGAGGAAACTGAGCCAGGTGGAGATTATGGTTTGTTCCACATTACATGAGTAGTATATGTCTGAGTTGGGATTTTAGCTAAAGTCTTCATGACTCCACTGCCCCATTCCAAAGTTCTCTCAAATCAGATAGATGGACATTTAATGCATTTAAATGTGAATATTTATGTGTACATACTTGTATATATTTGAGTATCTGTGTGTATCTATATATATGTATATATGTGTATATATATATATATATATATATATATATATATATAATTATACCTGTGTAATCTGTATAATAATACCTCTATAAACAATCACCCATATATAGAAGTATCTGGAGATCTCACCATATGGAAGTAATCTTGTTTCTATATTCCTTTGTTCTATGTTGCTTCCTTTATTCTATGTGTCCTAGTGTAGGGGTGAACACCTCCAATGAGTGTACATCTCCCTATTTGATTCCTTATTTGATCTTAATAATTACATGATTTTCCTTATTTTATGTTTTAAGGAATCTTTTTATTTTGTTATATACAGAGAAGATGCTTTGTAGAAAAACACCTTTAAGATGATCTTTTGCTCTATGAAGTAAAGTGCTTTTTCAAAGCAAAGATTCCTACAAATGACAAGGAAACACCTCAGGAATTAATCTTAGGATTCTGGAATGAATCTCAGATGTCTGATATGGGGAAGTTCAATAATCATTAGGCTTTGGAATTAGGGCTATGTGTTAGAGGGTTATATTGACTTTTATAGACCTTCTGTCTCAACTGTGAGATCTTTTGTTTGTTTTGTAGGATTTCTCTGTAAGAAGATGGAAATGAAGAGGTTTTCTTGCACAAATACACAATATAGGCAAGGTTTCAGGACCTGGAGACTAGAATATAAAATACGGAAGTCTTAAATCTCACCATGATCCCCAGATGTTAATCTATAAAGTGATTACTTCAAAAATCATTTCAGCTCTCTGGTTTCCCATGTGTCAAAGATGGATTAAAAAAAAATTCCCATACCACCTCAGCAAAGCTTTGGCACAAATTAATTACTGTTTGTAAATTAATTTAAAGGGCTAGCTCCATGCAGAGCCCATGACGGAAGAGATATTTACACAATACACATACACCAGTTGGAACAGAAGTAAATGCCACAGGAAATTGAGGACAAACATCACCAGTCAATATATTTACTCTGGGGAGAGGGGAGTTCCATGGAACAGAGTGAGGGAAGCTTCCTACTGAGAATGAGCCATTAGCAGAAAAGGAGAAGGGGAAATGGTGGTAAGTGCAATAAAGTAGGTGATTCTAAGTAGGGAATTCTGGCCTCTTGACTCTTCCATGAGCACAACAGCAAATCTCTGGGCTCTGAGAATTTTCTCTGGCTCTCCCTGATGTATAGAATATTCATTATCCTTTACTCTAGCTGTTGGTATCCCTGGCTCCATTTAAGCCCTAAAGAAAATCCCACCTTTTAGAGGAAGCCTTCCCTAGCCCCTATTAATTACAGTGCTTTCCCTAATTAGTTTCAAATTATCCAGTATGTCAATTGCTTTATGTATATTTCTTTGTATGTTGTCTCCCCTTATTATATTGTGAGTTCCTTGAGGAGAGACTGCCTTTTGCCTTTTTTGTATCCACTATTTAGAGTAGTTTACACAGTACACAGTAGGCATTTAATGAATTCTTATTGATTGTTTTATTGATTATCAGTCTGAAATGGCAAAACTAAATATGGTTCATACAGTTCTATCAGAAGAGTTTTAGTAACTTGAAATAAAGGTTCACCTCCATCAAGGACAGGCATGTCAAGAATTCAACTTTATTTGCCAGAAGAAATTCATAGAAGCCCGCTGACACCTTAGCTTGCCTTTCAGACCACTGAAGTCAAAGGGTCATGAGGTTTGCATTTCTACATTGTGTTCAGGAGAGGAAAACATGTTTATAAGGCAGACAGGGTTCATTTTTATCACTACTTTATTCCTGACCAATGCTCCCTTCTTCTTTTCTGATGTAAATTCTTCCCTGTCTCCATCTCAATTTCCACCAGGTATATAATATTTATGCTATTTGCTTTTTATACAATAGTTTTTCATAATTGCCTCCAAATTATTATTTCTGTATCTTATATGTATATCTCCATTGCTTCAATCAAACAACCATAATGCAAAGACACAAGGAATCCTTGACAGGATGATGGGGTTAAAGGAGAGTGAGTGGCCATGTCAATGCCCTTCAAATATCTTATTGTATGAGGTAACCTATTTCACTTGTTCCTAGGGGCTTCACTTAACTTTTTCTTTAGTATATAGTAGGCCATAACAACTTTGTATTCAATGATTAGTAGACTGATTGATTCTTTGATGCTCCTGAGAAGTTATTATCATTAAGCCAACCCCATCCCTTTTAATGAGACATCTTTTGAGCTACCTTCTCATTGAGGTATGCTTCCCTTTATTATGTAGAACTCCTTGCTAAAGATCTGCATTGGTCAGCAAAAGGTTTTGCTATTCTGAAGTTAGAGCCCCACAACCTTTCCTGTTTGCTATTCCTTATGAGCCCATCCATTGGTACTTTTTACTAAAACTTCATATAAACATATTTGTATAGGTAAGAGAAGAGAGAAAGTTGAAGGGAGACAAGTGAAGAGAGAAAGCAAAGAAATAAAAACATAGAAAAAAGGAGGAGAAGAAAATGCAAAGAAGAAAGGGAAGAATAAGAATTGAGGAATTAATGAGAGAAGGGAAATCAGAATGAAAGAGCTGGTAAAAGTTAAAAAAACCATGAGGAAAAGAGAGACAAGAAAGAGAAAGAAAGGAGAGAGGAGTAGAGGAGGAGGAGGAGGAGGAGAAGAAGAAGAAAGAGAGAAAGACAAAAAAGAAAAAGAAAGCAAGTAAGAAAGAAAGAATTAATGAAACAGTTTTAACGGAACAAGGCTCTATTTCAACAAATAGAATGGGGGTGGGATTATTGGAAAAATGGAGGAGACAGATAAAGAAGGAAGATGAAAGAGAGAGAGAGAGAGAGAGAGAGAGAGAGAGAGAGAGAATATAACTTCCTCCTCCAAATTGCTTTTACTTAACAGTTCAGGTCAGTTTCAACTAGGTCACAAGGATGTGTGTATCTTCAGAATAAAGTCTTTAATCGGCTGATGGATATGAAAGAATAAATTACTGTGGCAAAATGTAATAAACGTTAAAGGGAAAATGATGAGGGTAATATAACTACATTGATTTAACTAGGATGATATAGAGGAATTGTCTGTTTTATAGGTTTCTGGATGTCTATTAGTGGCTCTGTATTAAGGAATAGGGCTGTTCTCTTGATATACTTAAGAGCTGTCAGTAATTCCTATTTCACAGTCCACTGCTTCAATTCAGAAAGTGTGTTCCAGCCCTTGGTGACCCCGTCCCAGAGGCACTGGAGGGTGACTAGCTGCCAAAGGTTTGCGTTCAGGCAGCTATTGGGTAAGCAGCTATATTATTCAAAATTGGGCTGCATTTAAGAGGAACTGATAGCTCCTGATACCTCCCCTTCCCTGTCCACCTTTTGGGGACTGCAGTGTCATTTGTTCTAATCATTTCTGGCACTTGCCTCATTATGCCACTATATTCTTGGGATGACTTGGGAAAGGGCAGTCCACTGTCATCAAGTCCACTTAGAAAAGAGGCACAATGCCAGGAGCCCTTCCTTGAGAATACTGGCACCCCATAGTTGGCATAACACCTCTGGCAACTCATATCCTGGAAGAAGAAAGAGAATACAACAACAGGGTTTCTTAAGTGTTGCCTTTCTGTCCAAAATTGAGGGGATATAAAATCCCTGAATGGAATTTCAACCAAACATCTAGAGAGACTATATCTGCTCATTGAACATTTTGGGTTGAATATCCTAGAGGTTCAAACTCAGCTTATTAAGTTTATCACAAAAATTCATCTCTCTCTATTAAACTACCTTATTTCTATTGAGAGTATCAAAATTTTTCCAATCTTTTAGATTTGCAGAATGAGTCATTTTCAACTCCAACATTAACCAGGCCTCATATATCCAATAAGTTTATACAAATTGAGAAGTCAACATCCACAATATATTTTGCATTCATCCTATTTGTTTATTTCTGTACATTTTATTGATATGCTTTGTTTATATCTTATAGATATTTCCATGTTCTCCCCACTTCAAAAAATGGCTCATAATAAAATGAAATGAGTAAAATTAACAATATGATGACTTCATCTGAAAGTATATGCAACATTCCACATCTAAAATCCCCTCAACCTCTAGAAATAAAAAATATGATTAGAATAAATTTATTTTCTCTGCTACACCCTTCCTTTAAAAAAAGAAAGAGTAAATTCTTTATAATAAATATGCAAAGTCAAGCAAAATAAATTCTCTCATTGACTATATCCAAGAAATATTTACATTTCATTCTACGTTAAATCTATCACCTTTTTGTCAGGAGGTAAATAGTATGTTTCATCATTGATCCTCTGGAATCATAAATGATCATGGTATGTATTATAGTTCTAATAGCTTTATTTCTTTTTTCTTTTTTTTATCCATATGCATATGTATATTTTTAAGTTACAAAATTTCCTTCCACCCTTCTTTCCCATCCACCTCCCCTCAGAAGTGAACAGTCAGGTTAGCATTGTATAAATATATATATATATATATATATATATATATATATATGTGTGTGTGTGTGTGTGTGTGTGTGTGTGTGTGTGTGTGTGTGTATTTTTTTTTGCAAGGCAAATGGGGTTAAGTGGCTTGCCCAAGGCCACACAGCTAGGTAATTATTAAGTGTCTGAGACCGGATTTGGACCCAGGTACTCTTGACTCCAAGGCTGGTGCTTTATCCACTATGCCACCTAGCCACCCCGTATAAATATATTTTTGATAAACATGTTTACAAATTAGTCATTTTAAGTATAAGGAATTAGGATTAAGGGAAGGTGATACATAAAAGATAATTTTTATAAATTATTCATCAGATTCTGAAGGATTGGGTTTTTGTTTTGGTTTTGGGGTTTTGTTTTGTTTTGTTTTGTTTTGTTTTGCTTTGTTTTGTATTTTTACCTCCAGATAGGGATTACATTGTACATAGCCAGTCTAATACTGGTGTCAAATCTCTCTGAACTGCTGAGAGTGGCTGCTTCCATCAAGGTTGATCATCTCAAAATGATGTTTCTAATAGCTTTCAAGGATTTATTTGTTTGGTTATTTTTTCAACAATGTTGCTATTGTATAAACTGCTACCTTGGTTCTACTCATTTCATTCTTTATCAGTTTATTCATTTCAACAACCCCATTATTATCCCCAAATTACAGATAAGGAAACTCAGGCAAAAAGAATTAATGACTTGCCTAGGTAAGTCAGTTAAAAAGTTAGTAAGAGTCTGAGGCTGGCTATGATCTCCTGACTCCAGAGTGATATTCTATCCACTATACTACTTAGTTTATTTTATCCATACCTTTATGTATGATTTTATGCACACCTTATCTATTTCCTCATTTCTCTCAGCACAAGTGTGCTCTATCACATTCTTATGCCATAACTTATTTCATTGTTCTTCGATTTGTGGCCACCTTTTTAATTTCCAAATTTTTCCCTATCCCAAAAAGTGTTGCTATAAATATTTTTATCACTTATAAAGCCTTTTCCTATGATCTCTTTTGGAAATAGATATAGCAGGGGTCTAGCTGGGCCAAAGAATATAAACAATGTTTAGAAATTTTTTGTATGTAATTCCAAATTTGCTTTTCAGAATGTTTGTAAAAATTTACAGGTCCATCAAGAGTGCTTCAATGTGCCTGGAGAGACTCTCCAACATTTATCATTTTCCATTTTTGCCATCTTTGACAATCTGATGGGTGTGAGATGGAATGTCAGAATTACTTTCATTTGCATTTCTCCAATTAGCAATGATTTGGACTAGTTTTTCATGACTAAAGATAGCCTAGATTTTCTTCTCCTGTCTCTTTACTCCCATAGCCTTTATCCCAGTTTAAGCCCTAAATCTGGATTATTGCAATAGATCCTGATTATCTAGTTTTCTCAAGTCTCTCTCCTATCTACTACATCCTTCACATATCTACCAGTTGATTTTCCTAAAATAGATGCTTATGTCATTTCCCTTACTCAAGAAACTCCCATGGCTTCTTGTTACCTCTAGACTAAAATATGAACCACTCTATTTGGCATTTATGTATGTGTGCATGTATATAATATATATATATAATAGATAGATATACATACATATGTGTGTATATATGTAGTCCATACAAAACTGTTGACATGTTGTTTCCCCTTTTAGATTATGAACAAGGAATTCCTTCTCTCTTTTCTGTGTATCTTCAGTCCTTAGCATAGTAACTTAGAACAGTTAAATATTTAAGGATTATTGTTGATTCAATGAATTTAACATGTTTACTTGTTTTCCTTTCTTCTCCACATTCTGCCCTTATTCTAAAGATCTTCAATATTGATGTTGATGTTCCCTCAAACTCCCTCTCGTCTCATCCCATCTCCTGTAATCCCATGACAAATTCCCTCACTCCACCTTGACTCCACCTAAGGATAGTCACACATTTGATATTATTATTATCCAAAAATATTCAACTTCTTCAATTAGAACATGATTCATATGCCACTAAATGACAATAATCTATTTCCTTCCTATTGTCTCTTTTGCCTTCCCTCTCCCTAAATCTTTTCTTCTCCTCATTGGGACCTGCAATCTCTGGACTGGATATTTTCTCACATCGTTAGCTGCAATCTAAAACCTCTTTCCTCCTGCTTTGATTGCTCCTCTCAATTCTGTGCCATCCTCTGCTCTTGAATCCCTTCCTCCTTTGTTACAATGTTATTAATCTATTGATAGATTATTTCTCCATTACTTCTACCAGCTACTTAGCAGGCAGTAGTCTTATTACCAGATTTATGTTACCTGAATGCAACTGGGGTTTCACTGTAGAAAAGAAATCATTTTATTGCATCTTAATTGAGTTTTTTATCTCATTTGCCACCGAAGTTTTTCTAAACCTTCTCTTTTCCCTTAAGCCTTCCTTACCTAGAACTCCCTTCTTCTCAGCTGAGGATCCTAGCCTCTGTCTTTAGTGAAAAAATTTATGTAATTCTAAGTGAGCCCCACCTTTTTTCCTTTCTCTTCATCTCAAAAAGTTCTTGACATAAGCCTAAATGTCTCCTTTCCCCCCAGTCTCTGACAATGAGTTATTTTCTTTACCATATCTAATCTACATCATTAAAAGAAAAATATCCCACTATTTAGCTTGCTTTCCACAACTCTCTCTCCACTTCATTCAACTATCAAAATGATCCACCTAAAGCTCCATTCTAACTATTGCATTTCTCTACATGAATATTAGTCTTATCACCTCCAAGATCAAATATAGATCTCTCTTTGTTCTTATATTTTTCATTTCCTCTCACAAGTATTCTATAATCTATCGACAATGTCCACCTTGATCTTCCATGAACAAAACACTATACCTGACTCTAGGCATTTTCATTACTTGGTCCCCTATCTTAGATGTCTCTCCCTCCTTGGCTCCATCTCCCAATTTCCTGACTTTCTTCAAGTCTAAGCAAAAATCTCACCTTTTAGGTGAATCCTTTCCTGATCTGCCTGAGTCCTAGTGACCCTTGCTTTGTTGATAATCTTCATTTTTATCCCGTGCATATCTTTTTTTGTATATAATTGTTCACATGTTGTTTCTCCTATTAGAATTTAAGTTTCTTGACAGCACTGATTTCTTTTACCTTTCAACAGCATTTAACATACTATCTGGCAAATTGTAGGTACTAAATAAATTTTTATTTAATCACTCAGACTGATTGATCAAACCCTATCCAAAAAAAGCATCCCTAATGTTCCCCTCCTTTTCTCATCCAAATGTCTGGAAAATCTTTCCGTATTTGCTTCTACTCCTTCTTCTCTCACTCACTCTTCACCTTATGTCCAACTCCTCTTTACTAATTCATCATCCACATCACATAACCTAACTGAATGCTTTGCAAGGCTCTATCCTAAGATCCCTAATCTTCCCTTTTGACTCTACTCTCTTGGTGACCTCATTTAATCCTACAAATATCATAGAAGTGTAGATTTAGAGTTATTATAGACTTAAAAGGGATCTTGGAAGGCGTCTATTGCAACTTTCCATTTCATAGATGAGGAAATGATGTCCAAGAAGGCTTATAAGGTCTAATCAGCATCATAGTCAGTTATTGAGATCAGATTTAAACTCAATCCTCATTCAACTTTTTTACTTTGACTTCCTATCACACCACTCATTCCAAAATTGCCAACCATTCATTAATTGTTATATAATAGGATTTTTTCCTCAGTCTTCAAGCTTCTTGATCTATTTGTTGCATTTTTTTTTTACTATTGATCACTTTGCTTCTTTTGTGTGTTTCCCCTTTAGATTTTTTTGGGACACTATTCCCTTCTGGTTCCTCACCTTATACTTAACTAGTCTTATGTTTGCTTGCTGGTTCACCAGCCAGATAATGCAAACTAACTGGATGTTTTCCAAGATTCTATTCCAGGATACCTGTTCTTGACAATGTTTCAGTGACCTCATTAGCTCCTGTACATTTCATAGGAATATATATTTGAAATTAGAAGAGACCATGGAGATCTAATCCAACCCTCTATTTTATAGATGAAGAAACAGAGGCTGAGAGGGGTTTTAAATGGCCTCTCTAGCATTACATAGCTAGCAATTGTCTGAGATAGGTTTTAAACCCTACTTTTACTATCAAATTTCTATGCAAATTAACTCTATGAGCTAAATATCCAGTCCCAGGCTGCTTCAATCACATATCACCAATTTCCTAATGGATATTTCAAATTGGATATCTCAGGAATATTTCAATTCAACATATCCAAAACAAAACTCATTATCTTTTCCCCAAAACTAACCCCTCTTTTAAACTTCAGAATTTTTGTTGTCAGTATTACAGTGGGGTTGCTAGGTGGCACAGTGGATAGAGCACAGACCCTGGAGTCTGTAGTATCTGAGTTCAAATACGGCCTCAGACCCTTAATAATTACCCACCTGTGTGACCTTGGGCAAGCCACTTAACCCAATTGCCCTGAAAAACTAAAAAAAAAAAAGTATCACAGTTCTTCTATTTTCTCAGGTCTGTAACCATTTCTACCTTCACAAGATTTCTCATAACTAACTCTGTCTCTGTATAGCTCTTTTTTGCTTGTATTCTCACCACCTCTTTCTTTTTAGAAAATCACCTTCTCATGAATCTCAATTCCTTAAAGTTTTCCCTCTCAACTCCATCCCTCATGCTACTGTCAAAACAATTTTCCTTAGATATAGATCTGATAAGTGACTCTTTTCACTAAATAAATTCCAGTGGTTCCCTATTGGCTCTATGATCAAATATAGACTCTTTTGCTTAGTTTATAAGTATTGAAAGTCAAAGCCCTTTTTACTCTCCTCCAACCCCCAAACTACCGCCATCAACACAACCCTCATGTACTCTGCATCCCAGTCAAACTGAATTTCTCTTTGCTTCTCTTATATGATATTCTGTCTCCTATATCTGTGTCTTTGTATTGACTAAACCCCAAAATTGGAATGTATTTCTTCCTCATCTCACTTCAAAGAATTCATTTCTTCCTTTAAAAAATTTCAAATACCAACTTGTATTACCTTTCCTGAGGCCCTAAAGTCTAATAATCTTCTTAAACTATATTCAACCTATTTGAATTTATTCTCTTTGAATTTAATATATATATATATATATATTTACTTATATATAAGAATATATATTATATATATATGTTCTTCTCATCTTCTTATTAGATTATAAGTACAAATAGAGAAATGTAATGTTTAGTGCAGAGCATAATGTCTGGGACCATATGGTATATGGTGCCCTATACTTTTATTTTTTTACATTATTTTATTTTATGTTTTCATTTACATGCAAAGATAGCTTTCAATATTCCATTTTTTTAAGCTTTTGAGATCTACATTTTTCTACCTCCTCTTTCCTCTTTCCTCCTTATGACAGACAGTAGTCTATTATAGATTATACATGTACAATGAAATTGTTTGTATTCCACATTAGTTATATTATGAAAGAAGAATCAAAACTAAAGTGGAAAATGGAGGAAAAAAGACACAAATAAAGTTTTAAAAAGTGACAATCATATACTTTGATCTGCATTCAAACTCCACAATATTTTCTCAGGATGTAGATTTGTCTGATGTTTTTAATAATTATTTGCTGATTGATTGATCCTTAAGTGAGGACATTCAGAAGACCAAGTGAGTTGCCCAACTTCCTATGGGCAGAATTTGAATGCAAGATCTCAAACTCCAGAGTCATGAAAAGATAAAGCCAAAGTGTCACACAAATATCTATAAAAATATTAAAGGAATAGATGGAAAGAAGGCCTTTTGTACAATTTGTAGAGACCCTGTGTAACATTGGAGAAGTCAGATGAGAGTTTGAATTGATTTGTTTTGTACTGAGAAAAGCATTGATGCCAATGAAATCTAATATCATAAGAGTTTAAGAGAAAGTTTCAGATCTCATTTTTCAAGGAAAATGATTTCCAGAAATAGGACCACGAGATTAACCATGATTGATTAAAAATTAAAATTCTAGATTACTGAAAAAGTTTTTTGTAAGCCTTCCTAGATAACTGAAAGGACTTCTTTAAACGATAAAAGAGTCAGCATCAGTAATATTTCAGAAATAGTGTAGAAGAATAGTTACAAGAATAGTGGAGTTAAAACTTGAAGATTAAAATCTGAGAATTTGGTAGGCACCAAAACCATAGCCCAATGATTTTAATGTTGAGTCCTAGAAAAATTCTAGATTAGTATTAGATTTATAAAAAGTCATGTCAGTCAATGATTTATTCATTTAATAAATTTTTTTTTGCAAAACTGGGAAGACAATGAAAAATGCTATACAGTACCTTGTCTTCAAAGAGTCTATATTCCACTGAGAAAATAATAAGTTCACACATAAATATATATAAAGTGAAAACAAGGTTATTTGTGGTTATTTGTAGAAAACTCCAGGACCTGAAAGATCAGGAAATAAAGAGAGAAGAGATGGAAATTGAGCTCTGCTTTGAATGACACTAGAAATTCTCAGAGGTAGAAATATTAGGGAATTCATTCTAGGTACAAGGGGCATATAAATAGGAGTTAGAGTGTTATGTGTGAGATACAGGTTAGTTTTCCTGTATTATAGGATGCATGAAAGGGAATGATATTTAATAATAAAGATTGGAAAGGAGAGACAAGGCCTTGCCTGACTCAAAATTTGTATTTTTTTCTTTCAATTACATTGTTTTTTTGATATCCTTAAAGAAAATGGAGAATAGAGTGAATGATAATTTAATTAGGTAAATTTATAGCTATGTGTATTACTTTACCTAAAGAGTAAGAGCTCTTCAGTGATACAATAATAGGTTCTTCCTTTTACTTTGTCCTATTCAGAAACTTTATTAAATATTTGAATGCAGAGACTGAAGGCAGATTCATTCAACTTGCACTGACACAAAGCTAAGTATAATATCCAATATCTTGGATGTCAAAACTCAAGAGAGAACCAGGTCCAAATAGAATCACCTACATTACCTGGCAATTTGACTATAGACAAGTCACTTATTGTCTTTGTACCTCAGTTTATTCATCTCTAAAATAGGGATATTGATACCCATAATGCCTAGTTTTTAGAGTTATTGTGTGAATTTGACAAGATAATAGTAAAAAAGCACTATTACACCTACTTACTAGATATGAAGTATGGTGCTTTTATATATTACTATGAAACAGATCTTGATAGGACAGAAATATGAGCTAAAGGGAGTATAATAACTGATAGATAGGAATTTATGTTCAAATATTCAACTGTACTAACATGAGATGGAAAGCTATGACCAGATAATAGTTTCTACAGAATGAATTAAGTTGATGTTGTGGCTACTTAAATGTGTTCTTAGTTTGCATTTCTAAAGCATGGGGATCAAAACAGAGGAAGAATTAGCTCTTTTGCTAAAAGAGCTACACTCCATAACCCATATCTGAAAACCTGCCTCTAGTCCTGAACACTTTATTTTAAGGGTAACATTGATAAACTGTAGGTAATTCAGAGCAAAGCAACCACGATAGTGAAGGGTCTAATAAACAATGTCTATGGGGAATGTTTGAAGTAACTGTGATGTTTAACTGGACTAGAGTAGTCATTATTGAACCATGATAGCTGTCTTCATGTACTTGAAATACTGTCATATTGAATCTATGTAGCAACAGAGCGGAAAATAACAAAACAAAACTCATGAAACAATGGATAGAATTATTTGGAAGCAGATTTGGACTCAAAATCAAAAGAAAACTCTCTAAAATTACAACAATCCAAAAGGAGAGTGACTTGCACTTCGAAATTCCCATCACATCTTCACTCTTATTGAAAACATTTAGATAGAGACTTGATTTTTATCTATCAGGGAACTTTCAGAGAACATTCATGTAATGATTATTAGGAGAAAGTTCTACTAGATTTCTGAGGTGGCTTTGAACTCCAGGATCCTAACTTCTTCTGAAATCTTCACCCATCATGTGGGTGAAAGATAACTTTCAAAGCATATGCAATAGTACATTTATATCTATATGTATAATGTATATGTGTATATCTATTATATATACATATTCATATAAATTCCTATATATGAATGTATATTATATGTACATATTTATTCATTATATTTATCTATGGGCATGTGTATACACATAAGCATATTCACATTTTATGTGTATATGTCTATGTGTATTTATATAATAGAAATATAATAGGGTAATTACACACATATTTTTCTGCCCTGAAGAATTTATAGATAAACAATTTCATTCCCAAGGCAGACCAGAACAGGAGATTGGTAGCGTTTTGAAATCAAATTAAATTCAGAGTGCAATAAAGAAGGCAAGCTAATCAGGATACAAGTATAATATTGAAAAAAGCTTTTATAGAAAGACTAAAACCTAAGCAAGAACTGATACTTAATGTTGTAGAGTCTGTTTGCATTAACTGTCTATTTAGCACTTACTTAAATTTATTTGAATAACGAGATCTATTTTTATGTGAATAATGTACAAAAACCTCAACTTAAATCTAGGTGAACTCAGGCAAAGAATTGCTTCACTATCTTAATCCCTTTCTTACAATATTGGAGTGAGGAGAGGTCTTTGTAAATCTTAAAACATTATGCAAGTGTGAATTACTGTTGACATGGCCATTATCATTCTATCCAGGCGAATTCATTGTCTTATGAAAAAAGAGACTTACAGCAGCACCTTATAACAAGTGACATGCTTTAGAGCCAGTAAATAGTTTATTAGACTTGGATTTGGGTAGGCATAGGTTCAAATCCTGCGTGTGACTTTCCCTAATGGTATAATTATTCTTTTCTTTCTTTTCCTTTTTCTTCCATTGCTAACAATAACCACCATAATTCTTTTTCCTTCCCCCAAAAATGATACCTCTTATAACAAATAAATAAATGTGTGTCTTAAAAATTCATGTTGTATTCCACATCTCTAGTCCATCAACCTCTCTGCCAAGAGAGGAAAAGGATCTGTCATCATTAGACTTCTGGAGTTCTGACTGGTCACTGCATTCATCACAGTTTTTAATCATTTCAAATTTGGTTTCATTTACATTATTATGTTCAAATTACAGATTGTTCTCCTTGTTCTATTTATGTCTTTCCTAATCAGTTCACACAAGTTTTCCCAGGTCTTTGTGCCTTTCGTAAATTCTTGTGTTGTGATTATATGTATGTATGTATGTATATATACCAAAATTTGTTCTTAATTAATAGAGACTATTTTATTTCCAGTTCTTTGCTACAACAAAAAGGCTGTTATAAATTGATGAAAATAAATTTATAATTATAAATTTTATTATTGGAGACATATACTATGGAAGTGCTCCATTCAAAGACATGAACAATTTAGTAATTTTTGAGAACATAGTTCCAATTTGCTTTCTAGAATTTGAAAATTATATTCTACCAATAATTCATTAGTGTAACTCTCCTCTCAAATCCTCTCCAATAAATGCCATTTTCATTTTTTGCCCATGCAGATAGCTGTATGAGGTAAGCTTAGAATTGTTTTAATTTTCATTTCTCTTATTATTAATACTAGATTTGGAGCAATTTTCACATCCATGTAATGTTATCTTCGATCTTTTTGACAATAAACTATTTTATATTTTATCTGCTGAATAGCTACTTGGCTTTACATATATTTTTAACAATTTCCTCCATATATTGGATATGAAACCTTTAGCTGAGAAATTCCTGCAATGATTTTTCTTACTTAACTGTTCCTTTCTAACTATTGATTTTGTTTTTTTTTTTGTGAAAACATTTCAATTTTACACAATCAGTCCTTTCTTCATTTTATCTTTTATGATAAACTCAATCCCTTGTTTAATCAAGATCTCTCCCTTCATCACTGTTTTGCATACTTTCTAATTCAGCATTCTCATGATTCTTTGATTAATTTATAAATGATACTATAAGGGTGAGGCTCAAATAGTTAAGTACATGGTTGCCAATGGTGATTGAGCTTGAACTCGAATGGTCATTTCTAGAAGTCAAGAGTTTTTTGTATTATGTGGTAATCATAAAAATCCAAGGCACAAGGCTTGTAACATTCCTTTGGTCATTATTGAGTCCATAGAGCTCTGCCAAAGGCAAGCATACCCCAATCCTTGCATTTTATGTATCATTCAGAAATGAGTGACAAAAAATCTTTCTAGATTCAACCATAGTCAATAAGATCCAGCTATTGTGCATCCATGAGACCTTATCATACTGCATACTTTCTCCAGGGACAAATTAAGTCTATATTTCTTTATGGGGCAGAGAAGTTGGCAACTTCAATTCCAAAAGCAAACTAAAGACATCCTTTTCTTATGTCTTTTCTGTTTCTTTAGCAAATTAAAAGTTTAGAGAACTGAAGAAACAGGAATCTATGGTTGCATGATCTGTACAATCTGTACTTCAAGTCTATATCAAGTTTAAGTATAAATGGATTCTCCCCCAAGCATTCATACATGAGGGACTGACTGCAAGTTAAACTGATGGAAAACAAGCAGCACTAACTGCCTAGAAACATTTAAAGGGACAGTGATTGGACTCTAAGAAGTGTCACTTCTGTGGTAGACCCTTTGTCTATCTTTCTTTTCTGTGTCAGTGTTCTAGGGAAAGAAATGGAGAAAAGGTACTGATGACAAGAGAAGGAGGTCTAAAGTTTTTTAGTTTCAAAACTTCTTTGAATCTTTCGATATGATCAATGACGTTGATCATAACTGTCTATGAATTAGAGAACTTAATTGATTACTCTTTTCTTGAAATTAGGTAAGGTGAGTTTAAAACCTAGAAATGTACAAAGTTAGTAAATAACCTTGCCTGGCATGAATTTATTTCCTGTGCCTTTTACTCTTGGTCCCCCATTTTTTGCATGTAAAAGCAAATGAGATTTGGAATTCAGAAAATGTTGCCCTGAATCTTAACAGCCCTTGGAATTTTAACAGAGTACAGTCTAAATTGATGTTGGCTTGAAACAGTTTAGGAAATGAAAATTAAGCAGTAACTTACCTAGATTTTTTTATCTAAAGTCAAACACAGGACCCTGATAGCTACATAGTCCTTAGTGATCAAAATATAAGGTTGTAAAAAAATAAGATTGTCTGAAGGCACTTGTTAACTGGGACAATTCCACTTTCTGTTTCCAATAGTTGAGCAACTTGGATAAAGAGTCTTCTGGATATTTCCTATTTTTGGCCAAGACTTAGAGAAACAGATAACTTCTTTTGATGGGGAAAAACCACCAGAAGTTTGCTTGGTTCCCTCCCCCCCGGAATTTCTTTTCTTCGTCCCTCATTCAGTGATTGAGTATATTGGCCTTTTGCCTTTCTAAAAGAGCTTTAGCAGAAAAATCTTAAGCTAAAATAGCAATAGTAGGAGAAGGTAATACCTTAATTAAGTACTCCAGCTGAAGTTACAGGTGGAAAGTAGGGGGAGGGGGAACTATAAAACCCTATGTCCAGAAGATCTGTGTCTGAAAATAGTCAGTCATAACCATAGCATTAGCAAAGGAATTATGTGGAAACAACTGGGATCAACATCCAGCAAAGACCACATATCTGACAGAGATTATAAGCCTTGAAGGGAATAGAAAACCAAAGGAAGTTGACTCAGTGAAGTAATGCAATGATAACGTTAAAAGACACTAACTATCTGGCAGTGTTGGAAGCATGAGTGGCCTTGGTACTTTAGTACTTTGGTACTTTGGTACTCGGCACTTTGACCACAAATGTACTTTACCAGGTGTTGTGTTCTCTACGTATTCATACATAAATTCCTTATAGTCTTTAGATATTTTTATTCTTCCTAGTGATAGTTTATGCCTTTGTGGAAGGTATGTCACAGGTTTATAGGGAAAATGTTTTATCACTACTTTTCTCACTATGCTATTTTATTAGATTCCTTTACTTTTTCATTATATGTGTTCTTTGTAGCTGTTAAGGTCAAAACTATGTCTTACAAGAATCTATAGATGTGTCTTCTGATGTGGTGTTTTGGGTAACACTTAACTCTTCATGACCCTATTTGGGGTTTTCTTGGTAAAGATACCAGAGGGATTTGTCATTTCCTTTTCTAAGTCATTTTACAGATGAGGAAACTAAGGCAAATAGGTTAAAGTGACTTGCTTAGAGTCACACAGTGTCTAAAGTCAGATTTGAATTCAAGGTTCTTGTCTCCAGACCTGGGGTGGGGTGGACAACTGGAGAGATCCAATGAAGGAAGTGAAGGTGTCCCCAACATATATTATAAAATAAATGTAAGCTCCTTATGGATATGAATGATTTGCTTTTTGCTTTTGTAACCCCTGAACCATGTACTATGACTTGAACAGAGTAAGAACTTAATGTCTATTGATTGATTGTCCCTCTCCATTTGTTACAAAATCCAAAGCCAATAAATTCTATAATTGTACTCACTGAATCATCTAGGAGGACTCTGAACCTTACCCTATTCCCAAAGAGGAGTTGTTTGTTTCTCAAATTATCCTTTAGGAGTTTATGCTTCTAAAATAATAGAAATAATTAGTAGGGTTTGTTCTGAGCAGTTAATCCATCTTTCCACAGTCCTTGAGAGAGGGTAATAACGAGGGAAATACTTTCTTCTCCTTCTGGATGTCTCCAATTCTACCATCTTACTTCAGAACATATGGAAGCTACTTCAGAATATCTTCTCTCAATTCCTTCCTATTACCTCTTTCTACCATCCCCAAAGTAAATTAATTCAACAGATTTGAATATGTGGCCAAGACTGGATGTTTACATATGTGTCCAGTCATTGGAAAATGGGTGAATAACTTATGAGTTATTCACAAAGACTAAAGATTAGGACAGCAACATGTAGAGAGTTGATCTTTCATCCATGAAAAACAAGGATCAAGTTTGGATTTGAATGCATAATAGTTATGTGACTATGAACAAATCATTTAATTTCTCAGGATTTAGGCAACACTCTTAGGTCACAAATTGTAGAGAAGGTGCAATTATGTGTTAGTAAGAAGATCCAGAAGTTTCCTATATCAGGGAAATCATATCAGGGAGATCATGGGAAAATCATTTCTCTCCCTCTTCACATATTAATGTCACAAAAATGAGAAATATGAATATTAGGCAATATAGGAAGATTCTCATACAGTGATGTAAAGCAAGTTAGCTAGACTAGAAGCTTTGACATATTGACTATAACAATATTTAAAAAGTGAAAAAGATAAAGTGATGAGGTCATAAAGAAAATGCAATTTTTGTTGGTTAATTTTCTTTGCTGATTTATTAGCCTAGTCTATGCTTATAGATGAATTTATGAATTAGTCTATTACTTATCTTATGTTTATTTGATTGTTTTGTCGGTGATTAAATTTTTAATAGATATTCTTAAGAAAAAAAGGCTGCATGGTTCTAAGAACATAGCATAGTCAAACATTATTAATAGAGTTAGGAGCAGTCATTTGAGTTAAAAGAAATTCATAAGGATTGGAATCACATGATCAGAATAGAGGATCCATGACTATAGTTGAAGTCTGGTCACAGATAGGATTAGGGGAATGGGCAGATCTGAGAGAACATAGAGGCATTTAGAGACAAGTAGAATTTGGTGTGCTTAGATTAAGGGGCTTTTAGGGGCAACCAGAATGTTTTACTTGTGTCTTCTTGATTCCAAAAGAAAATCTGGGTTTTAGTTTCAACTCTTCCATCATCTCTTTTACATTCAGGAAATTTTTTAAAATCTTCATTTGTCTGGAGTAAGGAAATTATTAGAAGCTTAAGAAAAGAGAATTGAAAAGTTTGGAGTATTTGGTGATGCATGGTGGAGAAGTAGAAGAAGTAGATAAATGTATGATAAAGTTTGGGAGATTAAGGCTGCATGACTAAAAATGAAGGCCATAGTCAAATTGGAGGGACAAGTTCAGTGTTTGGATGTGAACAAGATATGATTAGAGTTTTGAAAGCATGCTTAGATTTAGGAGGTAGGGCAAGAATAGGTAGAGGGGCAAGACCAGAATTAGGAATTCTAACTATGTTAAATTTGGACAAAAACTTTTGATTTTTTTTACAATCAGATTTTTATCATTTTAGATTTATCTCTACTTTGCATTTGATTAAGAATTCTCTCCCCCCCATTCACAATTACCCTACATACATTCTAGAAAAATTCACATCAATTTATTCCCCTTTCTTTCCTTCAAGTCCTCTCAATATATTGCTGTTTTTGCTTTAGAAGGGACAAACTATCTGGGACTGTGATTTCATCAATATAAAGAACTGCCCATATAGAAGCATGTAGTTCAATGACTATCATAAAGAGTGACCTGGGACATAGAGAAGCCAAACTGATTGCTTATGGTCATACAAGTATATCTGCTGGTAGGATCTAAAGCCAACTCTTTCAAAATCAGATCTCTATTCATTCTTCCATATAACCTATCTTTAGATACATACATCAATTTCAACTTGATGCTCTCAAGAACTCAAAAGAGACAGCATTAAAGTGACTTTTTTATAGCTGTGTCTGTTTTATATCCAAATATTAATGGTCATTTTACAAACAAAAAACAGGCCTCTGGGGCTTGTGATGCCAGGTAGCTTTCTCTGTATAGGGAATGACTTGCCCCATATTAGCTCATCTCCCTTCCTCAGCGGGAGGCCTTGCTATTGCAGTGCACACATATAATCATTGCCATCATCATCACCATCTCATATTTACTAAGCATCCACAATTTTCAAGGCATGGTGTGATTGTCCCATCTGGAAGCCTATGACACACAGTGCAAGAAAACAGAATGAACATTTGAGTTTTTTCCCCAGTGTCACTTTTCTGGGTGACAGGAAGTTCCTGAAAAACCATGAGAATGAATCTGAGGTTGCCAGACTATGTCTGAGTGATTTTATTTCCCAAGGTCCACTGAACTAGTCTAAGCTAATGACCCCAACCCTGAACCTTTTTTGAAATGAGCTGCTAAGTAACCTGGATTCTCCAAGCAAGTACAATGGAATGAGTCTTTCTGAACCAAGAAGAGATCATAAATATGTATATTGGATGAATATAAAGGATTCTATAAAGCAGCATCCTATTTTCCACAGAGTATATCCTTGGTACTCTCCCTTCTTTGTTTACTTTGAGATGGCCTACATCTAAGAGGATATGAAGGAATCATGACTCTTTTTCCTTCCATGGGTTTGAATAATTCTGTGACTTTATAGACTCTAGAATGTGAATAAAAGCTAATTAATTATTTTCAATATGCAGAGCAAACAGCTACTTTTACCTACTTTACCTTTTGAGTCAGTATTGATCCTACACCTATCACTAAGTCATCTTTTGGCAGTTCCATGCCAGAGACTAATAATTAAATAACAACAACAATAATAAACAACAATAATTGTGGTGGTGATGATGAAGATGATGGCAGTGTTTATGTAACATTTCAACATTTGCAAAGTGCTATACAAATATTCTCTCATTTGATCCCTTAAGAAACCTGGGAAGTAAGTTCTATTAATTTAAGAATATCTCCAAATTAAACATTTACTAAAATACTATATGAAATATGAGAAGAATATTTGATTTGTCATCAGAATACCTGAGTTATAATAATAATAATGATAATATTAGCTAACAGATTTTAATTGTAAATATTCTTGAACCAGGTCTTGTACTAAGTGTTTGGAATGTTACAACAACCCTGAGAGGTAGATGCTATTATTTTCCCCATTTTACTGATGAGAAAACAAATGCAAACAGAGGTTAAATGACTTGACCAGGGTTATCCACAGTTGCAAGTGTCTGAGGACAGATTAGAAGTCTGGTCTTTCTGACTAAGTGCCCAGCCCTCTAACAACTGAGCTAATCATCTCGGTTTATCTGTTTCTCTCAACCTTAGTTTCCTTCTAGACTCTAAAATGAAGGGTCAACCCTAACATGGACCCTAAATCCTTTTCTGACTTTGAATCCTAGGAAATCATTGATTTCAATGTAAACACCTTGACGGCAGGGACTGACTATTGACTTGATTTGTATCCTTAGCTTTTAGCTCAGAATCTGGTTCACAGAAAATGCTTAATATAGTGTATTGATTGATCGATTGTGTTGACTCTTTCCCCTTGGGATTTTGCTGTGAGGTCCTCAACACCATCTAATAGGTATGTCACATCTTTAGAACCAACAGGTTAGTTCCCTGGAGATAAATGCATCATGTATTGCCATTTGACTTTTCTCTATTTCTCTGCTAGCTGGTGATAAGCAGTGTACTTTAAGGATCTTCTTTGATTCGAATTCATCAAGCGGACTGCATTTCTTTGCTTTCCCATTAAATAAAGCAGGTATAACTCAATGGATGAATAACCCTGCATTCTATTAATCTATTCTTAGTGTTACTCAGTCCTATTAGTTTGATGCTATGCTCCACAAAAGAGAAAGGGGCAAAATAGAGTACAGCAATTCTGCTGTAAGCTTCAAAGACCCCTTTCTCAGTCCTATCCCATCTGGATTCCTTTAGGATGCCAAACAAAATGCATCACAGTCATTTTTTTAGCCTTCACACCACCAGGAGGATGAGGAATTCCCAGGGGGTGAGCAAAAATAAATCTAGTAATTTCAGAGGATACCGAAGGAGAATAGAGAGGGAGATAAATTTCCTTCCTCCACTGACTCCACATTCAATGGGGAGGAAATTTTTTCCTTGTTCCTTCACAAACTTAAAAGAAGATTCAACTTCTAATCTGATCCATTAAAACCACATCATGAAGAACATTGACAGGAATATTGTACCTGAATGCAGAGGACATGGGTTTGAATCCTGCCTCTGATTTTTAAGCCTATGTCACCTTGAAGAACTTCTCTGTGTCTCAGTCAACTCATCTGTAATCTAATGGTACTAAAGTGAATAATCTCTTTCAGTTTTAAATCCTATGACTAGTTGTGTGATTTTACCTAAGAACTCCCTGAAACCTCATTTTTCTCATTTGTAAAATTGGAATGATACTACTTAAAGGATGAACTCCTGAGGATATTTCTTTCAGTCTAGTTAGGGACTATAAAGAGAATTTAATGTCTGGCCAGCCATGGTAAATACTCTTCTCTATTTTTTTCCAGAGGAAATGGGAAAGTAGCATATTAGATTAGCTATGGACAATGTTATCTCCATCCAGAGGAAGAAATACAAAACTAAACAAAAGAAGAATAAAGAAAAACCAAACCTTCAGAATCTAATGAACACTTTATAAAAAATTTCTCTTATGTATCCCTTTACCTTAATCCTAATTCCTCATCCTGAAAAGGAATAGTATGTAAACATGCTCATCCAAAATATACATGTACAATGCTAACCTGTCTGCTGTTGAGGGGAGTAGGATAGGAAGGGAGGGTATAAGGAAATTTTGTAACTTAAAATATACATGTGCATATGTATGAAAATTAAATAATTAATTAATTAAAGAAAATGTGAAAGTATAGAGAGGAAAGTGACTCAATTCAGTTTGGATATATTGGGGTATAGGCAGGGTTCAAGAATAGATCTCACTTTTCCCCCAAGGCATGATCCTAAAGGATTACCTGTCAATAGTTCTAGAGTTTAAATAATTTCCTGGAGGGGCAGAGTCAAAATGTCAGAGTAGAGACAGGAACTCACCTGAACTCTTCCAAATTCCCTTCCAAAGAAAATAGTATCTCAAATTGAATTTTAGATATAAACAGTTTTTACAAAAAAGGGGAGAGGTAATAGAATGATTGAGAATCTTAGAAAATTTAGGAGGATTATGAGAAAGTTCTGTCACACCAGTGCAGTGGAAGACCCCAGAATACAGTACAGAATAAGCTTGGCAATTACAGAAGCAGACCTTGGAAATGGCTATAATAGCATCAACAAAAGTTTCTATATACTGAGATCACAAATGATAAGGAGTCAGCAACTGATCAGAAGGAGGATTCTTTGCTGATATTGTGTTCAGGACTGTATTACATTACTCATATGCAATTTTGAGTCAGATTCCAGGATGAAGCACTAGTTGGGGAAATGAGCAAATGACAACAATAATAAAAAAGTTCCTGAGTATAAAAAAAGTTACTATAGTGACAAAGAAGATCAAGATACAAATTCAGAAAAAAAGACAATGATGTCAAAACAGCTATAAACAAAGCCGCAAAGGAAAAAAAATTGAATTGGACACAAGCCCAACAAGAATTCTGTGAATAACTCAAAAATGGCTTTTCAAAATGAAATAAGAGATGTATAGATAAAACTGGGGGAAAATGAGAGGTATTAAAGAAAACAATACAAAAAAAGAGTTAATAACATGAAGGAAGAGGCACAAAAATACTGTAGGATATAGTTAAAGAAACAACTAAAGAAACTTAAAGAAACCAAATTTGTGGAGGTGGAGCCAAGATGGTACTGAAAAGACAGATAGGCATGATCATAGAGCCTGTACAACATCTTTCAAGAAGTCATCAAGGAGGGTGTGAAAGCAAGAATTCCCAGAAACTAATTCCCCCCAAAACTCCAAAAGCCACAAATTATTATTCTAGCCAAAATGTAGAGGGGGCAGAACCCACAAAAAAGATTGAGTGATACAATTTCCCATTCCAAGACTACTTAGAAGGAATGGTCTGTTTCATTGGTACTGGGGTTGAAAAGAGTCACAGCACAGCCACAGCACAATGCAGCCTGCCTAGAACAAATCAGCTTCAGTCTTCCAGAAACAGCCTGTGAGGTGTCTGGGTTCCTGGGGTGCCTGGGTTCATGGCAGAGGGGTGGGTTTCCAGACTCATTGGCCCAGAGATCACTGGGGATGGCTTGAAGGGGCAGTGAGAGAACTGTGCTGCACCAGAGTGAATATGGAGCACAGGCCTCAGAACAGCCCTGGGGTAAGAACTTGCAATGGGAATCAGGAGAGTCACTTAGCACTTCCAGAACTCCCAGCCCACAGACAGTAAGGGGATGGGGGAAACTGGAAAGGTGTCTCTGCTCTCCCTGGGGCAGGATTCTGCTATTTGCCCACTCAGATCCACATAACAGCCTAGGCACCCATACTAACATAGATGAGCAGGGGCCCTCCTCACACCTCCAGGGCAGAGGGGAGGGCCTAGGGTCATCCACATATCAGAGTACAGGCAAGAGAGCAGTCAGAGTTCTCATAAGACCTTGGAGGAATTAAGGTCCCTGTATGGTGTCCCAAAAAAACTCCCAAAACCTTTAAAGTACAGTAAATTGGTCATAGGTTGAGGAAATCATCAAACAATATATGATCACAGAAAATACTTAGGTCCCATGGAGGATCAAAATACACACTCAGATGATGACAAAATTGAATCTTCTGTATCCAAAGCTTCCAAGTGAAATAAAAAATGGACTCAGGCAATAGAAGAGCTCAAAAATGACTTTGAAAACCAATTAAGGGAGGGAGAAGAAAAAATGGGAGGAAAAATGAGAGTGACACAGATAAATAATGAAAACCAAATAAGCAGCTTGGTAAAGAAATACAAAGAAATACTGAACTAAATAACATGTTAAAACCAGTTTAGGACAAAACGGAAAAGCAGCCCACAAGGAAAATGAGGAGAAGAATGCCTTAAAAAAAGAAGTATTGGCCAACTGGAAAAGGAGATTTAAAAAAAAAAACTCTCTGAAGAAAATAAATCCTTCAAATGTAGTATAGAACTAAGGGAAGCTGATGTCTTTGAAAGATATTAGGAAGCAAAGAAACAGTACCAAAAGAACCAAAACTTAGAAGAAAATGTGAAAAATGTGAAATATCTCATTGGAAAAATACCTGACCTCAAAAACAGATCTAGTAGAGATAATTTAAAAATTATTTGGTTATCTGAAAATCATGATCAGGAAAAGAGCCTAGACTTCGTTTTTCAAGAAGTAATACAACAAGATTGCCCTGGGATCCCAGAAGCAGAGGGTAGAAATTGAGGAAATTCACTGATCACCATTTGAAAAAGATCCCTAAAGAAAAACTGCCAAGAATATTATAGTCAAATTCCAAAATTCCCAAGTCAAAGACTAAATACTAAAAGTTGCCAGAAACAAACAATTCAACTACCATTGTACTATAGTCACAATTACACAGGATTTGACAGAGTCTACATTAAGGGATCGAGGACCTGGAATATGATATTTTGGAACGCAAAAGAACTTAGTTTACAACTGAGAATCAACTTCACAGCAAAACTGAACATCCTCTTTCAGGGGGAAAAAGATGGATTTTCAATGAAATGGAAGTTTCAAGCATTCCTATTGAAACAACCAGAGCTGAACAGAAAATTTGATCTCCAAATACAGGACTAAGGTGAAGCATAGAGAAGGTGAATGAGAAGGACTAATTATGAGGAACTTAGTGATATTGAACTGATTGTATTCTTGTATGGAAAGAAGATACTGATAACCCATAGGAACCTTCTCATTTATAACAGCAGTTAGAAGGAGCATATATAGACAAGACAGAGGAGGGAGTTGAATATAATGGTATATTATGGTATAAAGATGGAGTCAATGAGTGATAGGAAAGTATTGGGAGGAAGGGAAATGAGAGGAAGAATGGGCTGTTATTTTACATAAAAGACTCAAGAAAAAAGCTTTAGTAATGAAGTGAAAGTGGGGAAGGTGAGGGGGGCTGAGTGAGTCTTCATTCTCATCAGAAATGACTCAGAAAGGAAATAAAAGACACACTTAATATAGGGTACAGAAATCTACCTTCCCCTAGAGAAAAATGAGAGGAAAGGGATGGGATAAGGTGGGTGGGAGGGAGCAGCACAGGAGATAAAAGAGAGGGAAGAACATAGGAGTGGATACTCAGATAAACCACACTTTTTAGGAGGGATAGGCTAAAAGGAGGGAGAAAATAGAATAAATGAGAGTGGGGAAGATTAGAGTGGAGGGAAATCTAACTAGTAAAAGTGACTGTGGGAAAAGATATTGACATATTTCCCTGGTGGACTTAGGGTAAAGAATGCAACTCATCCCAGAGACAGAGCCATTGGAATCTGTAAACAGACTGAAGAACACTTTTCCCTCTGTTTCACTATTTTTTATGTTTCTCTATCTTTGGGGGGCGGAGTGTAGCTCATGTTTACTCTTACAACAAGGTTATTGTGATAATATAAAATAAATAAACTGAAAAAAATTAAAAAGAAAAAGAGAAAAGAAATATCAAGGAAAACTGCCATGATATCCTAGAACCAAAGGGTAAAGTAATCATTGAATATATCCATCAAAGACCTCCTGAAGAGATCACCAAATGAAAACTCCAAGAAATATTGTAGACAAAATCCAGATTTATCAACTTAAGGAGAAATACTACAAGCAACTTCAAAGTAAAAATTCAGTACTACATTGAAGTTAATAGCTTCAACATTAAAGGATCAAAAGTTATAAATTATTTTTCAATTTTGTGACCCAAGATATTTATGAAATACTTATTATAAAGAATCTTATATGTCCCAGAGAAAGAGCTGATGATGTCTGAATACAGGTTGAAGCATACTTTTTTAAAACCTTATTTTTCTTGAAGTTTCTTTTGGAGGAGGAGATGGATCTATCTTTCACAATATGACTATTATGGAAATATTTTGCATGACTACACATTTATAAATTATATAAAATTATTTGTTTTTTCAGTGGCAGATAGGCAAAAGGGAGAGAATTTAGAACTCAATTTTGAATATAAATTATAAGCTTCTAGAGATAAATAAATTGGTAAACATGAAAGAAAAACTGTTATTCAATAAGATTAAGCTAATTATGTATTAATATGGGAAGATGATGCCTTTAATTCTTGAGAACTGTATCTCTAAAAGGTAGAGGCTGTGATTATAAGTTGATTATGATGTGATTTTATAAAAATGTTAAGGCAAAAGAAAGAATCATACTGGAGGAATAGAAAAGTAGAGTAAAATACATGATATGAAGAAGAGCAAAGGACCTATTACAGTACAGGGAAAGAAGGGAGGGGATGAGTATTGCTTAAATCTTACTCTCACTGAATATGGCTCAAAAAGGAAAATAACATACACATTAAGTGGGATTAGAAATTTATCTTAGACTATAGAGAGTTAGGACCAGAAAGGAAAAATTAAAGGTGAAGGAAGTATTAATATAAGGGAGAAAGGGCAGGCAGAAAGGAGGTAGAAATGAAATGAGAAAGAAAAGGGAGAGGGTTATTAGAAGGAAATGCTAATTAAATGAGATGGTGGTCAGAAACAAAATACTGGTGAGAAAGAAGAAAAGAAAAAGAACAGTATAAACAGGAAATAAAATAGGATGAAAGGAGCCACAAAGGTAGTAATCAAAATTGTGAATGTAAAAGGGATGAACTCTCCCATAAAATGTAAGTAGGTAACATAATTAATTAAAAATTAGAATCCTATAGCATGCTGTTTACTAGAAATACATTTGAAGTAAAGAGATTCACACAAAGTTAAGATAAAAGAGTGGAATGGAATATATTAAGCTTCAGTTTAAGTAAAAAAATAAATAAAACCAAAAAGAAACAATAAACAAAAACAAAACAGCATAGCAATTATGATCTCAGATAAAGTACAAGCAAAAATAGATGTAATTAAAAGGGATAAAGAAGGTAACTTCATCTTCCTAAAAGATAACATAGACAATGAAGGGATATCAATACTAAACATATATGCACCAAGTGGTATAGCCTTCAAATTCTTAAATGGGTTATAGGAAAACATGAACAGCAAAACTGCTAATGGAGGAACCTCAACTTCCCTCTCTAAGAATTAGTTAAATTTAATTACAAAATAAAGAAAGACTTAGGAAGAAAACAGAATTTTGGAACAGTTAGATATGATAGCCCTCTGAGGAAAAGTTAAGGGCGAAAAAAAGGAATACGCCTTTTTCTCAGAAGTAAATGGTATCAGGGGTGGCTAGGTGGCATAGTGGATAAAGCACTGGCCCTGGAGTCAGGAGTACCTGGGTTCAAATCTGGTCTCAGATGCTTAATAATTATCTAGCTGTGTGGCCTTGGGCAAGCCACTTAACCCTGTTTGCTTTACAAAAAAAAAACACCCCCCCCAAAAGAAGTAAATGGTATCTACACAAAAATTAACTCTATATTAGGGCATAAAGACACAATGAAATGCAAAATATAGAAAAATTAGGTGCATCCTTTTGAGATCATGATAAAAAAAATTGCATGAAATAAAGGGTCATAGAAGAAAAAGTTAAAATTATTGGAAACTAAATAGCCTAATGAATTGATCAAATAACAATTAAAGAGGCAACCAAAATTTCTTCCAAGGTAAAGGCAACAATAAGACAACATTGCAAATCTTGTGGGATGGAATCAAAGCAATACTTAGGAGAAATTTTATATCGCTAAATGCTTAAATGAATAAAATAAAAATACAAGATGAGATCATGGATATGACATAGAATTAGAAAACTTCAAAAAAGAACAAATTAAAAATACTCATATATATATATATATACATGTATATTTGAAAAATTAGAAATTCTGAAAATCAAAGGAGAGATTAATAAAATGGAAAGTAAGAAAACTTTTGAACCCAAAAGTTCAAAAGAAACAGCAATAATTGACAGCAGTAATCTATTGTTTCACAAATGCAAAGACATTAGCTTCTTTCCCAAAAATTGTTGAGAAAACTGGAAAATAGTATGGCAAAAACTAAGTATAGGTCCACAGTTCATACCCTATACAAAAATAGGGTCAAAATGGGTGCAGGATATAGATATATTTAGATCATTTAACAGATCAAGCAATATTCAATCAGTCAGATCTATGGAAAGGGAGAAATTTATGACCAAGCAAGAAATAGAGTACATTAGAAATTGCTAAGTGGATGATTTTGACTAAAATAAATAAAAGCTTTTTGCACTAATAAAACCAACATTGCTAAAAATAGAAGGAATATCAAAATATGGGAAACAATTTTCACAGCTAGGCGTTCTGATAAAGGTCTCATTTCTAAAATATATCGAGAATTGCATCAAATTTATAAGGTTATGAGTCATTGCCCAGTGATAAATGGTCAAAGGATATGAAAAGGTAGTTTTCAAAGGGAGAAACTAAAGCTTTATATTCCATAAGAAAAGGTGCTACAAATCTTTATTGATTAGAGAAGTGAAAATTAAAACAACTGTGTGATATCAACTCGCACCTCTGATTGGCTAAGATGATAAAAAAGGGAAAATGATCAGTGTTGGAGAGGATGTGGGAGGATTGGGACATGAATTCACTGCTGGTGGAGTTGTGAACTGATTCAACCATTCTGGACAGCAATATGGAACTATGCCCAAAGAGCAATAAAACTGATTATACCCTTTGAACCAGGATTTCCATTATTAAAGTCTATATCCAGAAGAAATTATAAAAACTAGAAAAAGTCCCACATGTTTGAAAATATTCATAGTAGCTCTTTTTTTTGTAGTGGCAAAGAATTGAACATTGAGGGGATGCCCAACAACTGGGGAATGGCTAAATTTATGGTATATGAATTTTATGGAATATTATTCTTCTATAAGAAACAATGAATGGTCAGACTCTAGAGAAGCATGGAATGAATTATAGGATCTGATGCTAAGCTAAGAGAACAATGTATACATTAACAACAACATTGTGAGTAGATCAACCTTGATGGATACAGCTCCTATTAGGAGTTCAGACAACTAGGAAAACCCTATTAGATTTAATGTGAACAATGCTATCCCTAGAGGAAGAACAAAAAAACAACAAACAAATAAACAAGAAACACCAAACAACCCAAGAAACTCCTTCAAAATCTGAAGAATATTACATTCACTTTTTAAAAAATTTTCTCTTATGTATTTCTTTCCTATACCATTATTTTCTTTCTTTTCCCTTAATCCTAATTCCTTATGCCAAAAATGACTAATCTGTTAACATGTTTCACAGAAATAAGTAGCTAAAATATACACCTGACTATTTGCTGCTGAGGGGAAGGGGATAGAAAAGCAGCGTGGAAGGAAATTATGTAATTTAAAATATGCATATGCATATGGATAAACATTGAAAAACTTTTATAACACATATCTGGAAAATAAAATATTAATTTAAAAAAGAAAAATATTGAACTGATAAATAAACCTGAGTTGGATTTATGAAAAAAAAAAACAATTACAAACAGAATGTTTGCCAAAGAGGCACAAAAGTTTGACAAAAAAATTTCCTTAAAAAGCAGAATTTGTCAAGTTGAAAATAATGCACAAAAAATTAAAGTTTGGCAAATCAGTCTTACTCTCATTGAATATGACTCAAAAGGGGAATAGCATACACACTCAGGTTTAGAAATTTATCGCACAGTGAATTAGGAGCAGATAAGAAAAAGAAAAAGGAAGGAAGAGCTAATAGAAGATAGGACAGAAAGAAGGGTATAAAGAAAATGGGAAAGAAAATGAAGAGGGCCTAATAGAAGGAAAGTCAGATTGAAGGACTCCATGAGAAATAAAGAATAATAAAACAAGGAGCAGCTAAGTCTCACAGTGGATAGAGCACTTGCCCTGGAATCAGGAGGACATTAGTTTAAATCCAACCTCAGACACTTAATTATTACCTTTGTGACTTTGGGCAAATCACTTGACCCCATTGCCTTGCAAAAAATCCCTCCAAAAACAAACAAAATAAAGCAAAGTCAAAATAAAGAAATAAAGAAAATATAGTGATAAATGTGAAATACCTAATTGAACCATAGATCAAGGACAGTCACTATTGGACTGCCAAAACCATGATTTCAAAAATAAAAGTCTGATATATATATATATATATATATATATATATATATATAGAGAGAGAGAGAGAGAGAGAGAGAGAGAGAGAGAGAGCCTATTTCAAGAAATCATCAAAGAAAACTGATATTCAAGAATCATAGATTTCTAAAACTGGAAAAAATTCACAGCTCACCTTCTGAAAGAAAACTCAAAATAAAAACTAATAAATATTGCTAGCAATCAGAAAGAAAGAATTTAAATGTAGTAGAACCACAGTCAGGATCACACAAAATTTATAGGCTTACCCATTAAAAAGTGGAATATAATGTTTCTGAAGACAAAGGCATTAAAATCACAACTAAAAATAATCTACTAGTAAAACTGAATATAATCTTTCAGAGGAAAAATGAAATAGAGGATTTTCAAGCATTCCTTATGAAAAGTCCAGAGTGAACAGAAAATTTGACTTTCAAATACAAGGCTCAAGAGAAGTATAAAAAGGTTGATAGGAAAGAGAAATCATAAAGGATTCAATAAGAATAAACAATTTACCTTCCTTTATGGGAAAACAATAATTGTAATTCCTAAGAAGTTTATAATTATTGGAGCAATTAGAAGGTGTATTCATTGACGGTGACCAGAAGTGTGAGCTAATTATGAAGGAATCATATATAAAAAAGAAAAATTAAGGAATGTGAAAGATACATTGGGAAAGGGGTAAAGGAAAGGAAGTATAAGGAAAATTATCTCATATAGAAGAGACACAAAAGGAAGAACTTTGTGATAGATGGGGGAAATTATGGAAATGCTTGAATCTTACTCATCAGGATTAGCCCAAATTGGGAAAAGACATGCACACTTTTTTGAACATTGTTTTTTGGTATATTATCCTATAGGTAAGTAGGATGGGCTAGGATAAGAGATATGATGGTGATAGAAGAAAAAGCAGATTATAAGTGGTCAAAAGAAAAATAAAGAGGAGCAATAGGACAAAAAGAGAGAGTAAGATAGAGAAGGAAAAACAAGGAAAAAAAGAATTCAGAACTTCGTAAGCATACTTGTTAACAACAGTTTTACTTTTCAAAACTGAAAGTGAATGAGATAAACTCACTAATAAAAATAGAATGGAATGACAGAATGGCTTAAAAACCGGTTTCAAACAATATGCTGATTAAAAAAACTGAAACTGAGAGACACATGGAATAAAAATAAGGGGCCAGAGTAGAATCTATTATATGTTATCTGGTTAAAAGTAAAAGGCAGGGATAACAGTCATGATAGCAGAAGAATCAAAAGCAAAAATAGAAGTGATTAAAATAGATAAACAGGAAAGCAAGATTTTGCTTAAAAGGTGCCAAAAACAATGAAGTAATAACAATCTCAAACATATATGCAGCATATAAATATATAAGCATCCAAATTCTTAAAGGAAAACTTAAATAAGTTCCAGAAGGATATAGAAAGAAAAATTATACTAGTGGAAGACCTGACCTTTCCCCTCTAAGAACTAAAGAAATCTAACCATAAAATAAATAAGAACATAAGTATTGAATAAATTTTTTTAAGAGTAGCATAGGGAAAATTGAAAGGAAATAAAAGGAAGTACACCTTTTTCTCAGTTAAACATGACATTTTAATAAAATTATAATTAAAATTGACCATATTAATGACAACAAAAACTTCACAAACAAATGCAAATATATATATATATATGTATGTATATATATATATATATATATATATATATAATGCATCCTTTTCAGACCATAATGCAGTAAAAAAGGCCATTCAGTAAATGACCTTAGAAACAGATTAAAAAATAAATGCAAACTGATAATATAATCCTATATTAATATAATAGTAATAATCCTAAATGAATGAGGAGGTCAAAGAATAAATCATGGAAACAGTAAATAATTTATTGAAGAAAATGATAACAATGATTCAACATAATAACCTATGGGATGCAGCAATAAAAAGGGTGAATTTAGAGCAAATGAAAATGAAATAAAAGCAATTATTACAAGTTAATTTTCCCAGGTGTACATTCCAATAAATCTGGCAATCTAAATAAAATAGAATAGTTTCGAAAATATAGATAATCTTCATTAACAGAAGAAGTAATAACCCTATCTAACCCCCAAAAAAATAATTAGCCATCAATGAGGGACCAGTTGAATTCACAAGGGAAATCTCCTCTCATTTAAAGAACAATTGATTCAAAACTACATGAACTATTTGGGAAAAAATAGAAAAAAGAGTCTTACTAAATTCCTTTTACAACACAATATAATGTGGATACCTAAATCAGAAAAAGTAAAAACAGAGAAAGAAACTCTAGGGCAATTTCCCCAATGAATATTGGTGCTAAATTTTTAATTAAAATATTAGCAAGGAGATTATAGCTTTATATCACAAAGATTATACATTATGTCTTGTCTAAGAGAGATTTATACCAAGAATGCACAGCTGATTCAATATTAAGAAAACTATCACCAGAATTTACCATATCAACAAATCAAGGCAATAATATGCAGAAATGCAGAATAAATGCAGAAAAATCACCTTTGACAAAATATACTCATTACTTTTAAAATCATTGGAAAGAATAGAAATAATTTAAGTTTTTATTAAAATGATAGGTAGTATCGTTCTAAAATCAGCAAGCATTATCTGTAATGGAGAAAAGCTAGAACCTTCCCAATATGATTCAGGGTGAAGCAAAGATGCCCGTTATCACAATTTTTATTAATGTTGTTATTACAAAAGCTAGCTATAGCAATAAGAAAAGAAAAAAATAAATTGAAAGAATTAGAATAGGCACCAAAGAAACAAAACAATTATATTTTGCAAATGACATGATAATAGAGAATTCTAGAGAAATAACTCAAATTTAGTTGTAATAATTAACAGCTTCAGCAAAGTTGCAGCATATAAAATAGAACCAAATAAATCATCAACATTTCTATTTAATACCAATAAAGTACAACAGGAAAAGACAGAAAGGAAGTCCAGTTAAAATAACTATAGGGAATATAAAATATTTGGGAGCCTAAGAAAAACCTAGAAACTACATGAATAAAATTATAAAGAATGCTTCACATAAATCTAAATAACTAAACAAATATTAATAGCACTTGGTTAGACCAAGTCAACATAATAAAAATGACAATTCTACCTAAGTTGTTAATTTGTTCAATACCATATGAATCAAACAACCAAGCTACCAGATCTAGAAAAAGATAATAAAATTCAATTAGAATAACTAAAGGTCAATAATATCAAAGAAACTGATGAGAAAATATGAGGAAAGATGACTTACTATTAACAGATCTCAACATATATTATAAAGAAATAATCATCAAAGCAACCCAGTACTTACTAAGAAATAGAAATAGATAGATTATGTACACAAGATATAGTAGCAAAATGTTTGATAAACCCAAAATTCTAAGTTTTGGGGACAAAAATCCACTATTTGGCAAAAAAATTACATCTCACATTGTATAACAAGAATAGGTAAGAATGGGTACATGATTTAGACACAAAGGGTGGATATTATAAAACAAATTAAAGGAGTATAGAAAATCTCAACTATCAGATTCATTAATAAGGAAATAATTTAAAATAAAAAATGATAAAGAGCATTACCATATATTAATGAATAATTTTGATTACATTAAATATAAAAGAAATTGCACAAATAAAATCAGCCAACCAAGATTGAAAGGAAAACACAAAACTAGTAGTGGGGATTGGAAGGTGGGGTCTGGGAGATGATTACAGCAAGTTTCTATGATGTAGGCCTATTTTCTCAAGTATAGAGAGAACCAGGTCAAATTTGGAATAATATAAGTTTTTCCCCTAATTCATAAATCACAAAGGATTTAAACAATTTTCAGAAGAAGAAATCAAAGGTTTAATTTAAGAAAAAATACTCTAAATCACTGTTAGAAAAAGGCATATTAAAACAACTCTGAGATACCACCCAACTATCAGATTGACTAATATGATAGTAAAGGAAAATGACAAACATTGGGAAGAAAGGGGAAAACCAGGACACTAATGCACTTGTGGTGGAGGTATGAACTAAACCAACAGTTCTAGAGAGCAATTTGGAATTATATCCAAAGAGTTTTGAAACTGTGTATATCCTTGACTTAGCAATGTTGCTACTAGGTCTGTAATCTAAAGAAATTTTAAAAAATGAAAAGGACCAAATTGAAAATTGAGTTGATGTCTATTAATTTGTGATTGGCTAAACAGATTGTTGGTATATGATTGTGACAAAATATTATTGTACTGTAAGAAATAACAAGCAGGATTGTATCAGGGGAAAAATAAAACCAACTAGGAATATTCATTTGGACTGATGCAAAGTAAAATGAGCGGAACCAGAACATTTTACACAGTAATACTGTAAGATGACCATTGGTAAATAGTTTATTTATTCTGAGCAATACAATGATTCTAGACAATTCCAAGGGACACATGATGAGTGATAGAGTCTGAATGCAGATTGGAGTATCCTTTTTTTAATTTCCTTTTTTCCTTTTTTTGAATATTTCTGTTTGTAACATGATTATTAATGAAATATTTCACATGATTTTACAAGTATAATCTATATCAAATTACTTGCCTTTTCAAGTGCAGGAAGAGAGGAAAAAACTGGAAACTCAAATTTTAGAAAAAACAAATGGTTATATTTTAATTTTTTTACAATAATTGAGAAAAAAATAAAATTTAAAAAAACAGTAAGAGAAAAAATTGCATATGAGGTATGACAATTATTTTAAAAAGGACAGAAAGAAATTGCATTCCTGCCAGAATTAAGTGGAATCTAATGAAACAGAAATGTGGGTCAGTGTAGTTCACCATCAGACCTATAGTTATGGCTGTGGCTGTTCCTCCAGTGATAATTAAACAGAAAGAGTATACAGGCAGTGAGGAAATCTATTGCTAATCTTGCCTCGTATCAGTCTGTCTTCCTAAATGTCCCTTAATTAAAGTTTCTAAATGCTTCAATCCTGCCTTTGGAGCCAGGGTACCAAAATAAAAACGATTGCTTTAGGGATACCAGTAACCAGAGGCATAAGACTATTCTACATGTATTTCTAATTCAGGACAAAAAAATAACTAAGGACCTAAAGTCATGAAAAAATACAAATGTATGTGAGGTGTCTGCTGGTAAATAGAGACAGGGTGGAGGGGTTGGGGAAAAGGGGTTAAAAAATTCAATATGTTATGTGTATACACACACCAACACACACACACACACACACACACATAAATAACTTCCAGAATATTTCACTTTAAGGATTCTGAAAGCATATCACTGGCTTTATCACGGCTTCTCCAAAACACCAGGGAGTGAATGAAACAGCTGTCACATTTAAACACACACAGCAGTAATCCTCCACTGAGCACAATGCCAGGATAAAACAGAAAATCTATCAACACTTACAATGCGTTCTATTTATTTAGCAACTCGTCCCCCTTACCAAAAGTCCCATCTGCAGGGTTGAAATTGGGGCCACATGGCCACTGGTGGCTTTTCATGGTGTGGTGCATACAGACAGAGAAGGAAAGAGTAGGAATCTATTGGATTCCCTGGATGGTTGTGTGGAGATTTAAACTCTTATGACCAGATGGGCAATCAGAGACATAAATTCTTATGACTGGAATATGAGGCAGGTATAATAACAACCCAGATTTCTAGAATGCTTTAAAGTTTGCAAAATAACTTTTCACACATGTCCAGGGAGAAAAGCATTATTTATGCAGTTAACCCCCCTTTACAGATGAGGAAACTGAGGCTGAGTTGCAATTTAGTTCATATTATCAAGCATTCAATAAGTCCTACACTGTGCAAGTGGTTTGTTCCTTTTCAAGCAGTTATTCAATAAAAGAGTCAAGATTCAAATTCTGGTCTCATGATTCAAAATTTAGTCCTCTAACCACTAAACAAAACTGCCTCTGAGAGCCCCTAGGCAAAGAGGCACTCCCTAGTCATTCTGAAAGCAAATAAAGAAATTAAAACTTTTGTGTATAAATGATCAATGCTCATCCTGCATCCAAATTCCTTTCTACCTGCCAAGATAGTTATAGAGTATATAGACTCAGAGGTCCTACACCTGGTTTTTCTTTTATTTCATTCTCTGAGTCAGGTCTGATTTTAGAAAATATTATTTAACCATACTGTGTCGACCAGGTGATGCAAAGCTAAGGGAAGCTACCAGGAAAATAACAGTTGATGTTCTGGTGAAATATAATTAAATTATCCTCAAAGATTGAGTTAAAAGGGATCATAGAAATAATCTAGGTCTATCATCTCTATTTTCTCTTCCTTTGAACTCCTACATTTTACAAAGAAGCTAAAATATTTTTAACAAAGTTACAGAATTAATGCTTTAAATAGCAGAAACCAAACTTGAGACTACTTGGTTCCAAATCTGATGTTCCTCAAACCAAACCAGCTATGCCTTAGCTGTAGTTTCAGGGTTAAATATCCTCAACTGTTATTAATAGAAGACATCTCTAGGGAACACTTCAAGGATATTTTAACAATGGCATCCAAAAGTATGTATTAATCATTAGTAATACACTGCAAATAGAGAATTAAACGTGGGTTTTCAGTTTGACAAACAAAATATTCTCGATTCGTGGGGGGAAAACACTGTGGTCATTGCTGGGAGATATAAAGAAGAAAAGCATCAGTCATTCAAGACTCAGAGCTGACAGAAAGGGGAAGAGAGATGTAACAGTGAAAAATTTAGAATAAAAAGGGAAATAGAAGAGGATAGATAAAAGCCCAATTCCAGAAGGGAAGCATCACAACTAAGTTGGGGAGGGGGAACTGGAAAGAGACTCAAGGAAGATATTGCCCCTAAATTCTACCTTGAAGTTAAGGAAATATTCTTTTTTTTCTTTTATTAAAGATTTTATTTAAGTTTTACAATTTTCCCCTAACCTTGCTTCCCTCCCCCACTCCCACACAGAAAGCAATTTGTCAGTCTTTACTTTCTTTCCATGATGTACATTGATCCAAGTTGAGTGTGATTAGAGATAAATCATATCCTTAAGGAAGAAAAAAAAAGTGTAAGAGATAACAAGATCAGACAATAAGATATCTGTTTTTTTCTAAATTAAAGGGAATAGTCCTTGAACTTTATTCAAACTCCACGGTTCTTTATCTGGATACAAATGGTGTTCTCCATTGCAGACAACTCAAAATTGTCCCTGATTGTGGCACTGATGGAATTAGCAAGTCCATCAAGGTTGACCATCACCCCCATGGTGCTGTTAGGGTGTACAGTGTTTTTCTGGTTCTGCTCATCTCACTCAGCATCAGTTCATGCACATCCCCCCAGGCTTCCCTAAATTCCCATCCCTCCTGGCTTCTAAAAGAACAATAGTATTCCATGAAATACATACACCACAGTTTGCTAAGCCATTCCACAACTGAAGGACATTTACTTGATTTCCGATTTTTTGCCACCACAAACAGGACTGCTATGGATATTTTTGTACAAGTGAAGTTTTTACCTTTTTTCATCATCTCTTCAAGGTACAGACCCAGTAGTGTTATTGCAGGATCAAAGATTATGCACAATTTTGTTGCCCTTTGGGTGTAGTACCAAATTTCTCTCCAGAAAGTTTGGATAAGTTCACAACTCCACCAACAGTGTAATAGTGTCCCAGATTTCCCACAACCCTTTCAACAATGATCATTATCCTTTCTGGTCATATTGGTCAGTCTGAGATGGGTGAGGTAGTACCTGAGAGAAGATTTAATTTGCATTTCTCTAATAAGTAATGATTTAAAGCAATTTTTCATATGGCTATTGATTGCTTTAATCTCCTCATCGGTAAATTGCCTTTGCATATCCTTTGACCATTTGTCAATTGGGGAACGGCTTTTTGCTTTAAAAATATGACTCAGTTCTCTGCATACTTTAGAAATGAGTCCTTTGTCAGAATCATTAGTTGTAAAGATTGTTTCCCAATTTATTACATTTCTTTTGATCTTGGTTACAGTAGTTTTATCTGTGCAAAAGCTTTTTTACTTTCATGTAATCAAAATCATCTAATTGGTTTTTGGTGATGTTCTCCAACTCTTCCTTAGTCATAAACTGCTCCCCTTTCCATAGATCCGACAGGTAAACTAGTCCTTGATCTTCTACTTTGCTTATAATATTGTCTTTTATGTGTAAATCCTATATCCATTTGGATCCTTTCTTGGTATAGGGTTTGAGGTGTTGGTCTAATCTAAGTTTCTTCCATACTAACTTCCCATTTTCCCAGCAGTTTTTATCAAAGAGAGAGTTTTATCCCAATAGCAAACTCTTTGGGTTTATCAAACAGTAGATTACTATAATTGTTTCTTGATATTGCACCTAGTCTATTCCACTGCTCCACCACTCTATTTCTTAGCCAATACCAGTTTTGATGACTGATGATTTATAATATAATTTTACATCAGGTAGGGCTAAGCTACCTTCTTTTGCCCTTTTTTTCATTAAGCTCCTGGCAATTCTTGACTTTTTATTTCTCTATATGAATTTAATTACAATTTTTTCTAACTCATTAAAGTAATTTTTTGGAATTTTGTTTGGTAGGGCACTAAATAGGTAGTTAATTTTGGTGGAATTGTCATTTTTATTATATTAGCTCTACCTATGCATAAGCACTTGATATTTGCCCAGTTATTTAAATCTTACTTAATTTGTGTGAGAAGTGTTTTATAATTGTTTTCAAAAAGTTTCTGAGTCTGTCTTGGCAAATAGACCACTAGGTATTTTATATTGTCTGAGGTTATTTTCAGTGGGATTTCTCTTTCTAGCACCTCCTGTTGTATCTTGCTAGACATATATAGAAAAGTTGAGGATTTATGAGGGTTTGTTTAATATCCTGCAACTTTGCTAAAATTGCAAATTATTCCCAGTAGGTTTTTGGATGATTTCTTGGGATTCTCTAGGTAGACTATCCTGTCATCTGCAAAGAGTGAGAGTTTTGTCTCTGGCTTCCCAATTCTAATTCCTTCAATTATTTTTTCTTTAATTGCTGATGCTAACATTTCTAATACAATATTGAATAGTAGTGGTGATAATGGGCACTCTTGTTTCACCCCTGATCTTATTGGGAATGCCTCTAGCCTCTCTCCCTTGAATATAATACTTGTTGATCATTTCAGATAGGTACTGCTCATCTAAGGAACAGTCCATTTATTCCTACACTCTCTAGTGTTTTTAATAGGAATGGATGCTGTATTTTGTCAAAAGCTTTTTCAGCATCTCTTGATATAGTCATAAAATTTCTGCTAAGTTTGTTGTTGATATAATTGATTATACTAACAGTTTTCCTAATATTGAACCAACCCTGCACTCCTGGGATAAATCCTCCTTGATCATAAAGTATTATCCAAGTGATAACTTGTTGTAATCATTTTGCTAAGATTTTATTTAAGATTTTTGCCTCTATATTCATCAGGGAGATAGGTCTCGATATTTTTTCTTTTGGATTTTTTTTGCAAGGCAATGGGGTTAAGTGGCTTGCCCAAGGCCACACAGCTAGGCAATTATTAAGTGTCTGAGGCCGGATTTGAACCCAGGTACTCCTGAATTCAGGGCCGGTACTCCAACCACTGCGCCACCTAGCCGCCCCTTCCTTTTGGATTTCAATGATGGCTTGTTGAACTTCTTTTTTCTGAGACAGGGTTTTTTATGTATTTAATCTCCTCTTCCTTTAACCTGGGCAACTTATATTTTTGTAAGTATTCCCCCATTTCACTTAGATTATCAAACTTATTGGCATAGAGTTGGGCAAAATAATATTGAATTATTACTTTAATTTCCTCCTCATTTGTGGTGAGTTAACCTTTTTTTCATTTATGATACTAGCAATTTGGTTTTCTTTTATTTTTTTAAATTAAATTTACCAGAGATTTATCAATTTTACTGGTTTTTTTTCCATAAAACCAACTTTTGGTTTTATTTATTAATTCAATAGCTTTTTTGCTTTTTATTTTATTAATTTTTAGAATTTTAATTTGGTATTTAATTGGGGATTTTTAATTTGTTCTTTCTCTTATTTTTTTAGTTGCATATTTAATGCATTGATTTTCTCTTTCTCTAATTTATTCATGTAAGCATTTAAAGATAAAATATATCCCCTGACAGCCACTTTGAGTGAATCCAATAGGTTTTGGTATGTTGTTTCATAATTGTCATTATCTAGTATAAAATGATTAATTCTTTCTAAAATTTGTTTTTTTGGTCCTCTCATTCTTTAAAATGAGGTTATTCAGTTTCCAATTGGTTCTGGGTCTATAGCTCCCTGGCCCAATATTGCATATGACTTTTATTGTATTGTGATCTGAGAAAGATGTAATCACTATTTCTGCCTTTCTGCAGTTGATCATTAGGTTTTTTTATCCTAGTACATGGTTAGAAAATGGTATATGCCTTTCTATCCCCATTCACTTTCCTCCATATGTCTATCATATCTTGATTTTCTAAAAATCTATTTACCTCCTTAACTTCTTTCTTGTTTATTTTATGGTTTGATTATCTAGATCTGCTAGCAGGAGGTTGAGGTCTACCACTAGTAGAATTTTGCTGTCTATGTCTTCTTGTAATTCATTCAGTATCCCCTCTAAGAATTTGGATGGGGGTGGCTATGTGGTGTAGTGGATAAATCACCTGCCCTGGACTCAGGAGCACCTGGATTCAAATCCAGTCTCAGACACGTAATAATTACCTATCTGTGTGGTCTTTGGCAAGCCACTTAACCCCATTTGCCTTGCAAAAACCTAAAAAAAAAGAATTTGGATGCTATGCCTTTGGGTGCATATATATTCAGTATTGAAATAACTTTATTGTCTGTGGTACCTTATAGGAAGATAAAGTTTCCTTCCTTATCTCTTTTAAAACTATCTATTTTTGCAGCTGCTTTATCGGAGATAAGGATTGCTACCTCTGCTTATTTTACTTCTGCTGAAGCAAAATGTATTTTGCTCCAACCTTTTGCCTTTTACTCTATATGAATCTCTCTGCTTCAAATAAGTTTCTTGTAAGCAGCATATTGTAGGATTCTAGTTTTTAATCCACTCTGCTATTCCCTTACGTTTTTTGGGAGAGTTCATCCCATTCATATTCAAAGTTATGACTACTAATTCTTTATTGCCCTCCATGCTATCTTCCCTGTTTGTATTTTCCCCCTTCCCCCCTTTATCTATATTCTCCAGTATTTTGATTCTGAATACCACTCTCTTCAGTGTGTTTGCCCTCCTATATTCACCCCTCCCCTTTCTTTCCCTTTTCCCTTTCCTTCCTTTTTTTAGTTCCCCCTTTTCCCCTCCCCCTCCCTTTTTCCATCCCCTTCCCCTTTTCCCCTTTTGGTATTTGAAAGATTAGATGTTTTTAAGTTAACTGAGCAAGTATGTAAGTTGATTTTAAGCCAAGTCTGATGACAAGAAGATTCAGGTGTTTCTCATCTCCTCCCTTCTTCCCCTCTATTACCATAGGTATGTTGTGCCTCTTAGTGTAATGAGATTTACTTCATTCAATCCCCTCCCTCCCCCCCACCACCGTATCCTTCCTATCCCTCTTTTTAAGGAGGTAACTTTTTTAAAATCATTCTGAGTCACAGAAAATTCTGAGTATCCATCACTTCTAGTTAAGTATATTCAATCTAAATGAGTTACAGTTCCTGAGAGTTATTAGAGTCTTTCTCCCAAGTGGGGTTATAGCCAGTTTCATCCCATTGTATAGCAGTCTCATGGATAGGTCATGAATGCCCATCACTTCTAGCTAAGTATATTATATTCCCTCTGTTAGAGTTACAATTCTTGAGAGTTATGAGAATTTTTTTCTTCATGCTGGGATATAGCCAGTTTCACCTTATTGGATAGCAGGTTTTTTTCTTTTCCCCCTCCCTTTATTTTTACCTTTTCATGTGTCTCTTAAACCTCCTGTTTGATGTCCAAATTTTCTATTTTGCTCTCGTCTTTTCATCAGGAATTTTTGGAATTCTTCCATTTCATTAAATGTTCATCTTTTCCCCTGAAGAAGAAGGCTCAGCTTTGCAGGAATACTGGATTCTTGGCTGCATTCTAAGCTCCCTTGTTCTTTGGAATATCTTGTTCCAGGCCCTTTGATCCCTCAATGTTGATGCAGCCAGTTCCTGTGTAATCCTTACCTTGGCTACTTGGTATTTAAATTGTTTCCTTCTGGCTGCTTGCAGGATTTTCTCTTTTATCTGACAGTTCTGGAATTTGGCCACAACATTCCTTGGTATTTTTATTTTAGGATCTCTTTCTGGAGTGGATGGATGTATTCTTTCAATAACTACTTTGCCCTCTGGTTCCATGATATCAGGGCAATTTTACATCACTAGGTCCTGTAATATTAAGTCCAGGCCTTTTTTCCCTTCAGTGTTTTCAGGAAGTCCAATAATTCTCAAGTTGCCCCTTCTTGACTTATTCTCTGGGTCAGTGGTTTTGCTGATGACATATTTTACATTTTCTTCTATTCTTTTTAATTTTTGATTTTGTTAAACAGGCTCTTGCTGTCTCATGAAGTCATTAGTTTCTGCAGACTCCATTCTTTTGTTAGGGAGGAGTTTTCTTCATTTACCTTTTGCAACTCCTTTTCTATTTGGTCAATTCTACATTGGAAAGAACTTTCCATTTGACCTATTGAGGTTTTAGGAGAATTATTTTCTTTTTGCATTTGCCCAATTGAAGATCTGAGAGAATTATTCTCATTTTGAATTTTCCAATTGCATTTTTCCAATGACTTTTTTTTCTTGCAAGGTATTAATCTTCTCTTGAGTTTCTTTTTCAAATTTTACAATTGATTTTTAAACTCCTTGCTTATTTCTTCAAGGAAGTCTTTCTGTACTAGAGACCAGATCATATTCTCCTCAGAGGTTCTGAATTAGGATATTTTCCTTCCAAGAATTTTTCTATGGATGTACCTTTCTGCTGACCTTTCTTCATTCTTCTAAGACTTTGATTTGGGGAGGGGCTGGTTCACAGAATTTTGGTGTTGGGATCACTAGAGGATTTACTTACTGAGTGCAATTTCTCCTGCTGGAGGCACTGGTTGCTTTGACTGGAGGGTCTGTGACTTTGATTGAGGCCTACTCCTTTAGCCTGAAGGGAGATATTGAAGCTGTTAAATACATTTGCCTTCAATCAATGTTGGAATTTACCCTGGGGTGAGGTCATCCCTCTCCCTATTGTCAGCTGGGCTGGTTCTTCTCCTCACACACCTTTGCTATGGCAGAAGTAGTCTGTAATTGCGTTTGTTCTGGGAAGAGACCTCAGCTTGCAATGGAGGCATGGACTCAGGATTCCTCAGGGATGGTATTCGCAGCTCTCCTGCACTGGAACTCCCCCCCCCCCCCCAGCCCTGTTGACAAGCTCCAGAGGGTCAGCACCAACACCAGTGCCTCTGCTCCCTAGTAGACCCAAGCCCCGAGGTCTAGCCCCACTGCTGATCAAGCAGGTCAGGCACTCCAGCACTCAGGCACCCAGGGCTCCAATCCAGCCCCTAATCAGGCTGATCCATGGCTGATCCACCCTCTGCTCCCAGACTCACCCATGGCTGCAGAAGACAAATACTGAGGTAGATGTTCTTTCTCCTGACTTTTCTTTTGGGGTTTTCTAGGTCAGAATTCTGTTAAGAGGTTCATTTCATATCACAGATGGGCAAAAATCAGGAGACTTTAGAACTGTGCCTGTCTTCTCTCCACCATCTTGACCCAATAATGTAAGGAACAATTCTTAAGGAAAGTTGGAGATACGGAGGGAATCTGTTTTTGGCACTGGGGGATGTATTGCATAAATTTAAAGGGAAAGCAAAGTATGGAACCATATTGGAGAATGGCAAGTTGTCCAGTAAGGATGAAATGAAGTAAAGTGGATGAAGTAAAGCAGCATGAAATAAAACTAGAAAATTAAATTCAGACTCCTGCTATCAAAGTAAGTTGTCTGAATTTCATCCTAAATGTCCTCAAGAAGTACTGAAGATTTTTCAGCAGAGCCCTATCAGTAGCAGACCCACAAATTAGGAACATGACTTACATAATTGTGTGGATATTTGATTATACAGTGGAGAGACTGGTTAAACTAGTATAGTAGAAGTAGGAGTTAAAAGGAAGAGAAAACACATAAAATGTTGTTCAAGTAAAGAAAATTCTGGTTCTTCCAGAGTCACATACTGAATTAATATAAGAAGGTTGAAAAGAGCACAAGTTTCCTAACTTAGTTCAAGATTTTTGCCTCCTGGAGTCCTGGTTCCTTGCCTTCAAGGTTTTCAACCTCTAAGACAGGGATTTGACCAATAAGGGACATTAAACTAGAAGAGAGACTTAGAGAAGAAACTGGAGCAAAATAAACATACAGAAAAACAAAATTACATATTTCTTATTGAACCTAGATTACAGTACCGAATTGTGGATTCCACAGATGGGTGTGGAAGCTTTGGAGGGAGCTCTGGAAGATGATTAGAGGACTGGTTTATAGAACTGACAGGCTAAAAGTATTTAGATTATTCAGTCTAGAGAAGAATTGACTAAGGAATGATTTCATTAGTAATGGAATTTAAGTATATAATCTATTACAGATAACTTTTCTGATGTGCTGATCTTTAAGTAAAAGGAAGTAGCTTAAATAGGCATATAAGAATCTTTCATTTTTAACTTGGAATTTGGAGAGAGTGAGGAGTGAAATGGGAGAATGTTTTTATTGCTGTAGGGAGCTCCAGTTATGGACATTTTTTTTTCTTTAATACAGGAAATCATCACAATTTATAATGGGGTTATCTGGAAGTATTCAGAAGATTTAGTATCTCAATCATGTATAAAAAGCAGGTTTAAACCTAATTTTCCTGACTCAAAGACTTTATCCACTCTGCTACATTAACACTAATTTATATGCCTTACATTCAGTAGATGCTCAGTAAATATTTATTGAAATGAAATTAGTTTAGGTTAAGTAGAAGATAATATTAACTTAATGTAAGTATAAATAAATATTTGAAGGGATAACAGATAGGGGTCACTAAAAAATTGAGAAAAGGTTCTCATCTGACTGGGGAGTTGAATGTGGATCTGCCTTAAAACGAAGTTGATTTTTAAACCCTGATATGGTTTGACAGACAGATATTCAAGTAGAGAGGGTCAGTCTGAGGAGTTCTAAGAAACACCAAAGGATGAAAATTAGGTTTCAAATAGAACTCAAGTCCCCTTCTTCCCAGTTCCAGACATCCATTGGCTATGCAATACTAAAAGGCAAGAATCATTAATGGCACTATGACTGCTGCATCTCACAAAGGAGCAATATATGAACTGCTGGTCTGGTTGGCAAAGGTGAAGGATCCAAGTCTTGTCTTTCTTGATTTCTTACACTCTTCTCAGCACCACCCCCATTAGCAGTTTTGGAAGTGTGGAACATGCTGTAATCTTTAACTTCACTGTTTTGAAATGTCCCTGCAATGGCTATAATAATCATCTTACAAACAATCGAGAACAAGCTCTAATTGCTTCTAATGTTGTATTACGGCTGGGATATGGGGAGAGCAGAGACATGCTGACTGTCACAGCACTGCTCTGATTATATGGTACCCCAGGGAGCATTTTCAAGTAGTAAAAGGCAGTGTCTATTTTTTAAACTCTTTTTGGTTAAACTCTGCTCACAGGAACCCTCCCAAAAACTATCAGAGAAAGGAAGAACATCTTGCCCTCAAAAATAGGATGTCTACCATGATGTACTTTCATTTTAATTGGCGATAGTGTTTATGACCATAATAATCTCAAAAGATTTATTGGATGGTCCATTGAGTTAGTCTTTCTCTCATCTAACTCTACATCTATATTGTATATCTATACAAATAGCAAGTGAGCCAAGTTCTCAGTTTCAAAGTAGTTGGGAAAACATGTATATTCCTAGGTTTCTGGCTGCCACAAAAGTCCATTGTTTTAAACGCAATATTCTCATGGAATTCTGAGGTAGCTACAAATCATAGGAAGTCACAATCAAAGAAGAATAAACATTATTGGTGAACTGAAGAGTAATGAAAAGATTAGTAGTGGTTATAAGTAAATTCATAGATAGAGCACTTAATTTCTGAATGTTCTATGCTGGGATGGAAAGATTGAAGCAAACTCAGAGGAGAGCAAAGAGAATGGGGTGGAGGATCCAGATACCATTTCTTGTTAAGTTAATTGAAAGAGCTATGTTTCTTTAGCTTGGAAAAGCAAAGTTTATGGGAGAAGTAAACATAATAGTTATTTTCAAGTTTGTGAAGTGTTGTCATACAGGATATAGATTAGACTTGTACTACAGAACAGAGGAACAATAGGAAAGGCAGACTAAACTCTGTATATTTTGTTTTTTGGAAGGAAAGGAGGAGAGTTGAGCAAGTTACTGACCTTTATCTTGAGCAAGTTTTATATAAAGGTGGGGTGCATTCACTAAATTTTATGACTTGAGGAAGGATGCAAAAAAATAAAGTTCAGGGGATAGGATTGACCAGGATGAAACCTTCTATAGAATAAAATTAAAATGTGAAGTTTGAGAAATAAAGTATCAAGAATTGAAAAAATGGAGGGGGGGAAATGTATTGATGTCATTAAAATGAATGTTTTGCCCTGACCATTTATCAGTACTGTGAGATCTGAGTCATTCATGGGAATGAACATACACTGAATTTTCTTGTATAGACAACTATATGACCAAATACAGGGGCCTATATTATCTAAATAGACCCAATCCTATGAATAATTGATAACTAATACTTATTACTATTTGCCACAGCAGCAGGGGCAGATTTGAGACCAAAAACTGTGCTATGACTGTTTTTAAACTTTTTGTTTGAGTCATATGTTTGCAGTTTGACACCACCTGGTATGTGCTTCGGATGGGAATTCTTAATTTGCATAATAATCACCTGAATAATTTTGATATTATTTCTTTTTGTCTCTATGACCGTGAATAAAATATTACATACATTTCAGACGTATATTATGATTGATTCCATTATACTACACTCCTATAATTTGAATCCATTGTAATATACCAATACAGGGAAAAGGTATGAGATTTCTTTCCAGTAAGTGGGGACTGAGTTAAGAGTGTGACAGGCTAAATCTATAAAAATGGTACCTTATGCCTAATGAAATGAACATAACTATACATAATGAAACAGAGCAAGCAGACAGTGTTAGTATGTAGTCAACTAGGAACCATCACCAAACACCCTCTAGGGTTGAATGGAATATATGATTCCCCCCTCTCCCAATCTCCTACCCTGAATTGGGCAAGGCACTCCCAACCTTAACACTCACTGTCAGTTGTGTAGCAAATAGCAGATCCCTATTGGATAAATAAAGGTGAAAAGAAATTTAATCAAACATCCTGGAGTAGACTGGGATGCCTCAGGAGAATTTTTTTTTCACTAAAAACCTTCAAACAAAGCCCAGGTGCTGTTATAGGCAAAGATTCTGTTTGCAGTTCATAGAGCCCAAAGGAGGTTTATATAATATCTCTTAAAATATTCTGAATTTATGGATAAGGAAACTGAGGTTTCCTTGTCTATAGAGAGGTTAGGGCAAACAAGTTCTACTTGACAGTGCTGAAATTCAAACCCAGGCCCATAGACTTTAATTCCTTCACACTTTGCATTTTGCACCATTGCCAGATCAGGATTGGATTAAAAGATATCTGAAGAATCTTCCAACTCTAAGTTGTTATGGTTCTGTGAAATGGCAAACTATATCATCAAGATACATTGTAGAAAAAAGATGAGTCACTCAGATAATGAGATTAGGGGAATAGTACATGAAGCACCAATATTAAGGGAGAAACAACAACAACTGGAGAAAAGAATTTGGTGTGCTAAGATCCTCTGCAGAACATTTAGAGAGAAAAGTAATCACACAGAATGGGAAGACATGACTGGCTGATCATCTGCACTGTACAGATCCAGTGTGGACATGAACCAACTCAAATAGGTGAGTTTGAGATAAAGGTGTGAGATTTTGTTTGTTTTCAACTGAGTCTCTCTTTTCTTTGTCAATATAGACATAAAATGTATGTAAAACTCTAAACCAGAGCTAATCATGTCTCTTCCCAAAGTACTGTAATGGAATTATCATTCTTCCCTTTATTCCCCCTGCAATCCTGTAGGTAATAGCTCCCATTTAGTGGTTCCCCAAACCCTTGGAGGTTTGCAATTATGGTCCAAGTGTTTTGTACTAAAAATTCTTTAATGGTAACTTAAGCAGTAAATAACTGTAAAGAATATTATGAGTAGTATATTAAATTAGCCTGCAGGTTCACAACACTTTTTCTTGTTGTTGCAAAGTATTTGAGGAACAAAACCATATTGGGAAACAGTGAATGCCATAGGGTAGAGTCTAATCACTTGTCTTCTGGGTCTGTGCAGAGAGCAAGACCTTCATTTCATCTCTCCCTTTCATTCTCTACTCCTTGGAGGCGTTTTCTCTTTCTTAGTTATTCAGAGGACAGAGAAAAGTTATAAGAATATCCCTTATATCTATGAAATAGTAGTCAGAGGAGTTGTCCTCTCTCTGACAATATCCTATCTATTTGACCACAAGAACATCACAATCTTATTGCCCTGAAACAGTTCTGTAGATCAGGGAGGGAGTTTCTAAATGAGGAATTCATAATTTTGTGATGAGATAACTGAATCACAGGAAGGGAAAGTGCTAGTGGCTGATCTAGGACTATTGCTCAGGTCTCCTGAATTTCTAGTTCAACATTCTTTTAACTGCACTTGCTCACTACCCAAAACCATCCCCAAATATCCATTATTTCCTCTGATTCTCATCACATTATTCTGTGAAATATCTATGAAAGATACTATCTTCATTTTATAAATTAAGAAGTTAAACAAGAGAGTAATTTTAAGTACTTAGTTGGGGGGGTAGCTAGGCCTTAAAGAAAGACAGAGAGTTTGGTAGTATGCACAGAAGAGGGAGAGCATTCCAAATATTAGTGGACAGGGAAAGAAAATTCCTTAAGAAGAGAAATGGAGTTTATCTTGTTTATGGTATAGAGAGGAGACTACTGTCATTGAATTGAAGAGTACATATCAGAGAGTAATGTTCTAAAAAAGACTTCAAAAGTAGAAGTAGTCTAGGTCATGAGGGGGCTTTGAATGACAAATAGAGCATTTGGTATTTGATCTTAAAGGTGACAGGAAATCATTGAGAAGGGAAGGGTCAGAGTTGGACCTGAACTTTAGGAAAATCATTTTAGTGACTGTAAGGAGGATAAATTGGAATGGAGAGAGACTTGAGGCAGACTTATCCACCACCAGTCTACTACAGTAATTCATGTATGAATGATAAGTATTGGCATCTGAGTAGTGGCAGTGATAGAGGAGAGAAGGGTACATATTTGAGAGATGTTACAGAAGGTATCTTGTTACTGCAGAAAGAGATTTTGTGGGGAGATTACCATGTTTGCCAATAATTAATGTTCCCCTCTTTTGCATTTCTTTTTTTTTCCTCCTCCCCACTTGGATCCAGTTTTCCTGGGGTTAATATAGCTGAAGCTACCTTGGGGCAGGGCTCACTTGTTCAGACGTACCCTTGTCTAGGGTAAAAAAATACTTATGACTCTAGCATATCTTCTCTGTTCTGTCTGGAAAACATCTCATAAAGGTAGAGTCATAATTATTTACTCTGCTATCCACACAGCATTAGCCATTCTCTTCCTGTCTCCAAGCACTCTGCAGGTATTAACTCCTTCACCTCCTAGTGGAAAAGCACAGAGGCAAAGGATGATATCTAGTGAATACAGGTCTTACGTAAGCTGTCATTGCATCTAGTGTTCTATTAAGCTTCACTACCTGTTTTTTTTTTTTTTTAACAGGGAAAACTGAGACAGTCAGTTAAAATATCGCTTAATTGCTAGCTGTCTCTTAGTACAGTGATGGCATGAAGTTAGAAACCCAGCGTGAGAATTTCTGCACCCATTTGTTAGTTTCCTATCCATGACTAGTGGAATCATCCCAAGTTTAATAATCAGCTCAAATTATGTGAGATCATTGAAATCTTGAATATTCACTTTTCAGTCATAGTAAGCCTCCTAGATTCATGAAATCAGATTAATAAAACAAATGCAATTCTTGGAAGACAAATTATGCCTACTTAGAAACATGCAGAATTTGAGCCTTGCTGCAAAAAAAAGCACAAGAACAAACAAAATATTCAACAAGACCATAGCCGTTGACATTTCCCACAATGCAGTGCAAAGTCAATTTTTGTAGACATGCACAGAAGGACTTTTTTTTTTTTCTCGCCGTGGAGTATCACGGCAAATCCGGCATTTCGCTCATGTAATTAAGCCAACATGTCAAAACAATTACCTCTCATAGACAGGGACTGCTGCCTTACCTTTTTCCAATTTATTTCCATTGAGCCTGGTGATCAGATAAGTCACTTGCAGGGTATGTGGGCCTTATTTCAATTCTACTCTCTCCAATAAAGGACATCATGCGGCTCCCCCCACCTGGGGAACCTAAAGCCCACTATTATTACAGGAGGTGAGAAGCAGTGTCACAAATGTGTATGATGCCAGGTGTGTGAGCTACATGAGAGTAATTTGGCAAACAATCCAGGCTAGCATGGGGAACAATACTTTTATAAATGAATACAAGCTGTTGGTGGTTGGGACGAGAAAGCATCTTGTGAGAGCTGCAAATGAAAAAGCTGCCAAGTCAGGTTGAGGAGTTTTGACACTTGAGCTAGGAATGCTACAACAATCTATTACCATAGGAAGCATCCTCCACGCTAGGTGTTTGTTTGTTATAAATCACTCCAGTGCTTTTCTTTTCCTCCTGCAGTTAATATATTTTTCTTTCGGCAAATATCATTTGCTGAGCATTACCAGCTATGTTCTGCTGTTAACATTTGTGCCTGTAGTTAGCATTTTTATTCAGCTAATATTTTCATTCAGTAACATTCACCAAGCATCAGTTTTATTTCACATCAGATTTGCCAAGATATTTTCTTCTCTTAGTGTTTGTTTCCCTAGTTCCGGTTTTTATTTGCTAGGTATTTTTATCTTGCAAGGACTGTCAGCTTCAGCTAGCACTACAAGATATTCTTATTGCTCTTTGCAAGGCACCCTAAACAAGGGAATAGCTGAGCTGAAGCACTGGCTTGAACCTCAATTTCTATCATCTTCAAAATGGAAATGAGAATAACTGCTTCTCCAGAAGCATTATAAAGATGGAGTAATTGACATAAAAGATATTCTTTGGACTGTGATGTAAGATAGTGGTGTTGTTCAAGTATTTTCTGATCATATCCATTTTTTCATGATACCATATTTTTTGGCAGAGATTTCTTGACAGAGAAATTAGAGTAATTTTACATTCCTTTTCTAACTCTTTTACAGATGAGATAACTGAAAAAATGGGGTTAAGTGACTTGTTCACTAGCTAGGAAGTGTCTGAAGCCAGATTTGAACTCAGAAAAATGAATCTTCCTAACTCCAGATCCATCTCTCTATCCACTACACCATCTAGATAAGGGAAAAGTAAAAGAAATTCATTTGAACACCTTGACAAAGATGTGATTCTATCCTAAGCAGTACCTTAAGTTATACAGATAGGGTGGGGATGAAGTAGACAGGGAGAATCAGGATTCCTATAGTTGTTAATGTTTCAGTTCCATTTTCCAACTAGGCACTACTTCATACATCTTCTCCTTGTCCTATATTTTTCTTGATTTCACTTCCTCCTATAGTCTGTGTTTCTTCCCTTTTGTCACTACTTCCTAAAGCCAGAAACATCAGCTATAAAGGGGTGGTTAATATTCAGAGACTTGATTTCATTGGAACTTAGGGAATGGTAAAATTTTGAAGACATGGAAAAGATTGAGAAAAATGATAATAATTGGGAGTATTTGAGTTCTAAGAAATAATCAGGACTGAAGCAATGCTTAGGATTCCTGATAAGGATCTGCTACCAAAGTCAACAGAGATGTGTTATGCTATTTCCATTTTATCCCCAATTAGAACCCAATGGATCCCTTCTACTTATAACTTTGGCAACACAATAGCATTCAGCAACACTCAGTCAGAAATATCCCTTAAGACTTTAAGAGTACCCTTTGCAAGGTTGTTGTAGTAACAGGATCCCAGATAAACCTATATGTCGAACAAAGTAATTGGAACTTCTATATATGGCCAGAGAAGCCTCCAGAGGAGCCATACCATTTGTCTTATGGTTCTGACTTCTTCTGTGCTCCCAGATCTATCCTTGAATTGTATTGTTCTCCAGGTAGATTGGTGAGTTGTTTATTGCAAATACTGACCCTATCACCACTCCCATCATTTCCCCTACCAGCTCTCTATCCACTGAAGCAACTAGGTAAAGGAATTCTTTAGAATATCTTTTTTTAATTTTTTTAATTTTTCTTTAATTTATTTAAACATACCAAAATATTCTTGTTGTAAGAGTAAACAAAATACACCCCCCACACACACAAAAATATAAAATTTAATGAGAAATAAAGTGAAGGAAAGAGAAAAAAATGTGTTTCAGTCTGTGTTCTGATACTATAAGCTCTGTCTCAGGTAGATCACATTCTTTATCATAAGTCCATCATAAAAGTTACTTCCATATTTTTTCACAGTTGATATTGCTGATTTTATCCATTCTTCCCCACTATCATCTATTATATTTTCTCCCTCCTTTCACTCTGTCCCTCTTCTAAAATGTGTTATGGGGCAGTCAAGTGGCACAGTGGACAGAGCATCAGCCCTGGGACCAAGAGGCCCCAAGCCTACCTCCCACCCAAAGACCCAGCAACCACCCAGCCCTGTGGTCCCAGACAGGCCACCCAATCCCACCACCATGCAAAAAGTAAAAAAGAAAATGTGTTATATTTGATTACTCTCCCCTATGATTTACCCTCTCCTCTATCACCCACACCCCTCCCCTCCTCCATCCCCTTTCTCTCTTTTTTTCTTCTAGATTTCTATACCTTATTGAGTGTAGATGCTGTTTCCTCTCTGAGCCATTTCTGATGAAAATGAAGGCTTCCTCATTATGCCTCACCTTCCCCCCTTCCATACTATTGCAAAAGCTATTTCTTTTACATGAAATATCTTAGTCCAGTCTACCTCTTCTTTCTCTTACTCCCAGTACATTTCTCTTTCACCCACTGACTCCATCTTTACAATATATTATACCTTAAAATTTGTCTCTCTCCTGTGCCTTGTCTATACAAGCTCCTTCTAACTGGTTTAATAAATGAGAAGGTTCATATGAGTATTATCCCATGCAGGAATATACTTAGTTCATCATCATTAAATCCCTCATGCATTACCCTTCTCATCCACCCTCTCTATGCTTCACCTGAGTCCTGTACTTGAAGATCAGCCTTTCTGTTCAGCTCTGGTCATTTCAACATTTGAAATTCCCCTGTTTCATTGAAAGTTCATCTTTTCCATTGGAAGAGAATGTACAATAGTTGATGCTCACTTGCATTCTAAGCTCTTTTGTCTTCTAGAATATTATATTACAAGCCCTATGAGCCCTTGATGTAGTTGCTGCTAAGTTCTGTGTAATCCTGGCTGTAGTTCTATGATATTTGAATTGTGTCCTTCTAGCTACTTGTAATATTTTCTCTTTGACTTGGGAGTTCTGGAACTAGGCTATAATATTCCTGGGGGTTGTTTTTTTGGATATCTTTCAGTAGGAGATTGGAGGATTCTCTCAATTTCTATTTTACCCTCTGTTTCTAAGATATCAGGGTAATTTTCCTGTAGAAATTTTTTAAAAATGTGGTCAAGGCTCTTTTCCTGATTCTGACCTTCAGGTAACCCAATAATTTTTAAATTATCTCTTCTGTATCTGTTTTCCAGATCAGTTGTTTATTCAATAACATATTTCACATTTTCTTCTAGTTTTTCATTCTTTTGGTGTTGAATTATTGTGTCTTAATTTCTCACAAAGTCATCAGCTTACTTTAACTCCATTCTATATTTGAAGTATTTGCTTTCCTCAAAGAACTTTCTTATCTCCTTTTCCATCTGGCTAATTCTACTTTCTAAAGCATTCTTCTCCAAATTAATTTTTTTGCACTGTTTTATCTATTTGATCTAAACTGGTTTTTAATATGTTATTTTCTTCAACATTTTTTGATTCAGCTTGACTAAGCTGCTGACTTCTTTTCATGTTTTTCCTGCATCTTTCTCATTTCTCTTCTCAATTATTCTTCTACCTCCCTTACTTGATTTTCAAAGTCTCTTTTGAGCTCTGTCATAGCCTGAGTTCAACTTCTATATTTCTTGGAGTCTTTAGATGCAGAAGCTTGGACTTTCTCATCTTCAGAGGTTTTGTTCCTCCATGGGACCAAAGTAATTTTCTATGGTCAGGTTCCTTTTTATTCTATTTACTCATCTCCCCAGTCTGTGCCTGATTTTGGGGTGCTTCCTGCGCTTTTGAGTATTATTGGGACTGCTCCCCCACAGGGACCTCAGTATGTGAGGCTCTGACTGCTCTCCTGGTCTGTTGAATGAGCACAATCTCATCCCTCTGGGGCTCCAGACTGCGACCAGAGTCTTAATATGGTCAAAGCTCCAAAGTCCTTTCCTGGGGACAGACCTCAGCAGTCTCTCTCTACTCCCTTACCTTCCATGGACTGAGCATTCAGAGAGAAGCTGCCAGGTGGCTTCTACTGGGAAGTTCCACAGGCCTTCTTCTGTTTCCTGGGATCCGGTCTGCAATGAGGGTGGCAACCATGCTGAGGAAGGCCACATTGACCTTGGTTTCGTGCTTGCTGTGGCAGAGGTCTCCCTGCTGATCTTCCAAGTTGTGCTTGGGGATCCTTGGGGTGGAAGGTCAGGAAACTGCTTCTGCTGCCAGGAGCCAGGCCTCCCAGGGATCCAGGTGTCCTAGGGCTGTTCCCAGAAGGTTGTAGTTCCTTTGTTCCAGTATGCTACTTCCCAATTGAACCCTGTGGAAGAGAGTCTTCCTAATATTTTTCTATGTTGCCTTGGTCTGCAGAATTGTCTCACTGGATCTTTCTTTGGGTTCTGACTCTCGAAAATTTAGCTGGAGTCAAAATTTTAAGGTTTTTTGGAATATTTTGGAGAAAGCTCCTAAGAAAGGCTGCTTTCCGGGAGCATCTTAGCTCCGTCTCCTCATTAGAACATCTTAACAGAGGTGTGATTTGATCCTAAACAGCTCCTTTGGCTATATAGACAAGATGGGGACAAAGTAGATGGGGGAAAATCAGTGTTCCTTTAGTTGTTGCAGTTTAAATTCCATTTTCCAAATGTTCTCTGTTTTGTATTAAGTGCTTTCATTTTCTTATCAAAAACTAGAATTATAAGGAAGGCAAAAAATCGTCATTATATGGGCACCACATATAGGAATGTGAAAATGAAATATGATGCTAAATCAGGTAAATTGATTTCTAATCTCATAAATTTGCATGTTCCCTCTTTAAAAATACAGATTATGACAAATTCATGCTTGCTTAGCCTGAGTAGTCCTTAACATTGTCTTCCTATAAATTTATCATAGGGAATACCTCAATGTTATTGAAATATTTCTCACTTTTTCCTAACATAGCAGAAGAACTCTTTGACTGTTTAGTCTTCCATCCCTGGCTCTTACCATGTCCTCAGTCTTTCTTTTCTTTCCATCAAGCAATTCATTCATACCACACCTTATTCCTGTTTTGCATGGTTCCTCATAAGGTTATATGTTGCAGCTTCTTCACATTCGCTATGCATGCCTCCAATGCAAAGTTAGAAATATTTCATAACAGTAGCACAAATTTCCATAGTAATTATCTTGTATGAGTTTGACCTGCATGTATAGCAAAAGAATTATTGTCCTCACTTTGAAGATAAAGAAATTAAGGCCTAAGAGAAATTAAATGACTTGTCAATGGATCCAGGATTCACACCAAGATCTACTGACTCTAAGCTCAATGTTCTTTCCATAATGCCACCCTAAAGCAATACAATAACAGAAAGAACACTAACTTGAATTCAAGACCTGCTTTTAAAACTATTTTGTTAAAATATATTTATTTATTCTTATAACTATATGCAAAGATGTTTTTCAACAATCATTTTTGAGGTTTTTCAATTTCACATTTTTCTCTTTCCTTCCATTCCCTCTACTCCCCCTAACAAAGAGCAATATAGGGTGTATGTTTAACTAGGTTAAATGTATTTCCATATTAATCTTGTTGTGAAAAAAAAGAATCAAAGCAAAAAGAAAAAAGCATGAGAGGAAAAGAATATATACAACATATTTTTAAAATTTAATATAGTAAGTTTTGGTATGCATTTAGACTACATAGTTCCATCTCTGGATGTGAATGGTGTTTTCCATCAGAAGTCCTTTAGAATTGTCTTTGATTATGGAACTACTGAGATGAACCAGTCTGTCATAGATGATCATCACCTAATGTTCCTGTTAGTATGTACAATGTTCTCTGCTTTCTGTTTATTTCATTCAGCTTCAGTTCATGCAAATTTTTCAAGGCTTTTTCTGAAATCCACCTGCTCATGATTTCTGACAGAACAGTAGTACTCCATCACATTTCATATACCACAATGTGTTCAGCAATTCCCTAATTGATAGAGATCCCCTCAATTTCCAGTTCTTTGCCACTATAAAAAGAGTGTTTTTATGCATTGTGGGTTGTTTTCTCCTTTCTTTTGATCTCTTCAGGATAGAGACCTTGTGGTGGTGTTGCTGAATCAAAGGGCATGCACGGTTCTCCAAAAAGGTTGAATCAGTTAACAACTCCACCAAAAAGTGTCCTGGTTTTCCCATATCCCTCCAACATTGGTCATTTTTCTTTTTTCATCGTATTTCAATCTTATAGGTGTGAAGTGGTACCACAGAGGTGTTTTAATTTGTATTTCTCTAATCAATAATGATTTGGAATATTTTATAGTATTATAGTTAGCTTTAATTTCTTCATCTGAGAACTGCTTGTTCAAATCTTTTGATCATTTATCAACTGGAGAATACCTAGTATTCTTATAAATTTGATTCAATTCTCTATACATTTTAGAAATGAGCCCTTTATCAGAAACACAAGTTGTAAAATCTGTTTCCCAACTTACTGCATTCCTTTTAAACTTGGTTATATTGATTTAATTTGGGCAAAACCTTTTTTAATTTAATGTAATCAAAATGATCCATTGGGCATTTTATAGTGTACTTTATCTCTTCTTTGATCATAAACTACTCCCCTTTCCATATATTCAATAGATATATCTAACTGGTTTATGTCTAAATCCTGTACCCTTTTCGACCTTAACTTGTTGTAGGGCTTGAGATGTGAGTCTATGCCTAGTTTTTACCATATTATCTTCTAGTTTTCCAAGATGTTTTTGTGAAAAAGTTAGTTCATATCCCAGAAGCTGGTGTCTTTGGGTTTAACAAACAGTAGATTACTTTAATCATTTACTACTGTTTCTTTTGCATCTAACCTTTTCCACTGATCCACACGCTATTTCGTAGTCAGCACCAAATGGCTTTGATGACTGATAATATATAAAATAATTTTAGATCTGATATGTCTTTGTATTTTTTCATTAATTCCTTTGATATTATTGATCTTTTTTCTTCCATAGAGAATTCTGTTACTATTTTTATTAGTTTAATTTTTTGGTACTTTGGCTGATATGGAACTTAATAAGTCATTTAACAGGAAGAGTTGTCTTTTATTATATTAACTTGGTCTGGTCATGAATAATTGACATGTGTTTAATTATTTAGATCTAATTTTATTTGTGTAAAAACTGTTTTATAATTGTTTTCATATAATTTCTGAGTCTGTCTTCATAGGTAGATTCTCCAGTATAGTGTTCTTTCAGATTCTGTAGAGATTTTCTTTGTTTTAGTATTTTCTTTCTTCATCTGGATGTGGAAAGCATTTCCCATAAAAGGTTTCCCAGGATTATCCTAGCTCTCTGAACTACTCTGAACTACCATCAAAGGTAAAAAACTCACAATGTTGTTAATGTTTACAATGTCTCTGGGTTCTGCTCCTTTCAATTACCATCAGTTCCTAGAATTCTTTCCATGGTTTCTTATAGAACAATAATATTCCATGCATTTAACCACTCTGCCTCAAATGTGTTTCTTGGGGGAAAAAAGCATGTTGTAGGATTGTGGCTTTTTTTTAATCCAATCTTTTATCTGCTTCCATTTTATGAGAAAGTTCATCTCATACAAATTTGCAGTTAATATTAATAAATTCTTATTTCCTTCCATGTTTTGTTACCCCATTTGTAGTTTTCTCTTTTCTTTCATCCTATTCCTCCTCACTAATGTTTTGCTTCCTTTCCTCTTTAACATTCCTTTTTAAATTTTAACTTTGTTTTCTTTCACTTATACCACTGCGTTCCCTTTTATTAATCCCTTTTTCCTTTTTCTTCCCCCCCCCCGCCCCCGCACTTTCCTGTAGGGTAGAATATATTCTAAAATCCAGTTGGGAATGAATGCTGTTCCCTCTCTGGGCCACATCTATTGAATAAGATTTACTCAGTGTTCATACTCTTTCTTCATTCTTTGTCCCTCTTCTCCTGATTTTATTTATCTTCTAATGCCTAATCTTCTTCTAGTATAGTCCTTTAAATAGTTTTATTTTTTTAATTCTGTCTTGTACTTACATCCCCTTTGTACTTACATCGCCCTTTATCTGACCTGATAGAACTACTATCATTCAAAATATTATCAATCAAAGGTTAAAGGATTGATTGATTGATAAGAAGCATTGCTTCATAGTCACTAAATATCCTCTCCTCTTCTATCTTATTAGAAATACACATCTCAAGAGTCATAAATCACACCAAAGTATAATCATTTTATACCTTACCCCTTTTTAAAATACCTTCCATGAACATACAATCCTCATGAGCCAGAGCATCTAGCAAAGTCAACTCATTTCATGAAGCATTTTTTCCTCACCTCCCCAAACAAATTTCCTCCAAATGTAGCCAAAGTTTCAAGCAAAGCATATATTTTCATGTTCTTTTCATATCCAGTCCCTCGAAATATACTCTCTCCCTCCATCTCTATAATATTCCATCCATAGTTCTAAAACCCTCCCCAAACAAAATATCAGATACATTCTCTACTACTGTCCCTTTAACCCCAACTAAGGTACTAAAATCCTGCTTACCTAGTGTATGGATTAAAATATGACCACTTCCTAAACTCTTTTATTTGCAAGCCTTTTAAGTAGGGTCACCACTATTGTACTATAAACCTCTAAATATCTAGTAAAGTAAATTAACTTCTGATTTAATTATGAATAGAGCCTCTAAGTACTCTAAATACCAAGACACCCTAAAGGTCTCTTAGGAATTTTAGCATTGCTTGAAAGATAAGGGAGACACTGGCATGAGACCACCCAGCTTAGGGTGCCTTGATCAGAAAATATGCTGAGCTCTATGGACAAAGCAGAATTAAAGTAGCTCAAAGGAAACATGAGATAACTTATTTTAGAGCAAATGTTCACTGGACTATTTGCACCTTACTTGTGGTAGAGTATAGTAGAACCAAGGTTTATGGATTTAATTTGTTCTGAGATTCTGTTCATCATGCAATTTGTTTGTATTGCAAAGTGAATTTTTCCATAGGAAGCAACATAAAGTTAAATGATCTGTACCATATCCCCAAAAATATTCATATAAAATAATTATTTATAATTTTAAGTAAGGTTTTTGTCCCAAATACAATAGTGATGATTAGTACACAATATAAACTGAAAATAAAACAAATTAATGTGTACCTTACCTTTGAGAAGATTTGTAATTGGCATAAGGAAGACCAGAAGAAGAAGAAGGAAGAAGAGTTACTGCTTGAAAGGAGAATCTCTGTCCATGAGAATATTAGGAATTTCAACTTCAGGAGTATTCTCTCTAATACTGCTTTCACCAAAAGTAAGATTAACACTACTGACTTCACTTATTTTTCATTTTTTAGAATCAATTTTATGTTTTGAGTCACTGATTTTTTTTTCCTTTACATTTACCTCTAAGTAAGTTGGAGAGGAGAATTCCTTGAAACAGGCAGAACAATTATAAATTGGAAGATGGTACTTGAAAGAGGTAGAGCAATCAGTGGGCTCAGCAACAGTTCAGGTAAGTGGAAATGAGGGCATGAGCAAAGGGGATGACTGTGAATAAAAGAAGGGGCCATCCTTGGAGATATTATTGAAATAGAAATGGACAATATATGTTGAGCAGTTCCTTTGTTTGACATAAGAAAGCAAAAAAAGAATGTCCTAGTTGAACATCATCCCTTTGTGAACCATTCAAGTCTAAAAATGATGTTAGTACTATGAATTTTTGTTCATCTTGCAAGACAAAATTTCCAAAATAATTTTCCTCATTCAGCAAAGTATATGCAAACCAAGGTTCTACTGTATTCTAAATTCATATTAGTCTGATTAGTCACAGCTGTATGCATTTAAATTTATCTCAAACATAGTGATGTTTACCTTTGATAATGAGGGACCAGAAATAACCATACCCATAACCTATAAATACAAACTCTTCAAATATTTCCAATACTTTAATTATCCTGAGAAATACATTTCTCAAGAATAACAAGTATTATCTTTTTTTTAGGTTTTTGCAAGGCAAATGGGGTTAAGTGGCTTGCCCAAGGCCACACAGCTAAGTAATTATTAAGTGTCTGAGACCAGATTTTAATCCAGGTACTGCTGATTCCAGGGCCGGTGCTTTATCCACTGTGCCACCGAGCCGCCCCAAGTATTATCTTTTCTTGTAAGTCTGTTTACAATTTAATGTTCTTAACTAACACTATTTTCCTCCTTTCCATACCTTTTTATGCATTTCTTGAGTCTTATAGTTGAAGATCTAATTCTCTGTTCAGTTTTGGTCTTTTTATCAGGAAATTTTTGAAGTCCTCTATTTCATTGAACATTCATCTTTTCCCCTGATAGTATATGCTGAATTTTGCAAGGTAGTAAATACTTGGTTTTAAGCCAAGGTCCTTAGCCATCTGAAATATGATATCCCAGTCTCTCTGATCCTTTGTTGTGGAAGCTAATAAGTCCTGTGTAATTCTTGTTGTGCGTCCTTTGAATTTAAACTCCCTCTTTTTGGCTGTATTTTATCCTAAATTTGAGAATTCTGGAATTTGGCTATAAGTCCTTGGAGGTTTATCCTTGGGTCTCTTTCTGAAGGTGTCTATGTAGTCTTTTAAGAAATATTTTGTCTTCCTGAGCTGGTATATTTAGACAATTTTCCCTGATAATTTCTTGAAAAAAGTATTTTCTAGGTTCTTGTTTTTGATCTAGGCTTTCTGGTAGACCCAAAAGTTGTAAATTGTCTCTCCTGGATCTATTTATCAGGTTGTATGTTTTTATTAAAAAGGCACTTTATAATTGCTTCAATTTTTTTCAGCCTTTTGACTTTGCTTCATGGAATATTGATGTCTCATATATTCATTAGTTTCTATTTGTTGAACTCTTATTTTAGGGGTTTTTCCCTGTTAAGTTTTGTGTTTCCTTTTCCTTAATTTTACTTTTTTCAGAGTTGCATTTCCATTCCAGTTTGTCAAATTGAGTTTTAGATGAGTTGTGGAACTTTTCCAGTTGCTTGATTTTATTTTTTGAAGAATTACATTCCTTTTTCCAGTTGGTTTTCTTTACTTTTAAAGAAGTTAATTTCTTCAGTCAATTTTTCATAATTTTCCTGTATAACTCTCATATCATTTTTCCATTTTTCTTCTCCCTCTCTTCTTTAGTTTTTAAATTCTTTTTTAAGCTCTTCCATGCAATTTTGTATTTGAGTCAAATTTATCGACTCCTTTGAGACTTCCCATGTAGGCAATTTTATACTGCTTTCTTCTTCTTAGGTGGCATTTTAATCATCATCTCTATCTGCATAGTAGCTTTCTATAGGTAGTACTCTTAGTTTTGTTTTTTTTTTATTTTGTTTTGTTTTGTTCTTTGCTAATTTTGATTGTTTGAACTCTGTTCCTGGCAGATATGGAGTATAGACCCAAGTCAGAGGCTTATCCCTGGCTTATTACTGGCCAATATGTTGCCTATGCAGCCCAAGCATTTCCTTTGCAGAGGTTTGTTTCCTCCTTTCTACCTAGGCTCTGTCTATGTAGTGCTTTGATCCCAACACAGTCCTGTCTTTTGCCCCAGTGTTCCCAGGGTTCATATTTTGCCTGGAGTTGGGACCCTCCCTGCTGGTTTACAATCTAGCTGCTGGCACCTGTGTTGCTGTCTAGCTGCCTGGACCTGGACCTAGGAGCCTACTACTGGTTTTCCTTCTTTCTTACCTAGCTGGAATTTACTTCTTTTCCCCTGAAAAGACGGACCTTCTCTGAAGATCCTCCACAGTTTCCACAGTTGAAAACTTGTTTTGATCTTTTTTGGTGGGATGTGTAACTTTAATATCTGTTTACAAGTTCATTTAGTATTATGTAGGCAAAAGTGCCAGGATCAGGCTAGATTTCTGCCACCATCTTGACTTCATCCCCAGAAGTCCTCTACTTGATTTTTAAAGACCTTTTTGAGATTTTCTAAGAAGTCTTGTGAGTTGGAGACCAATTCACATTATTCTTTACAACTTCACATGTAGTACTTCTTCTTCAATCTTCTTCTGAGATGGTGTTTTGCCTGCTTTATCTCCAAGGGAACTTTCTATAGTCCTGGCTTTTCTCCTCTGAATTTTCTTACTCATTCTGAATAAAATGAGTAAGCTATTCCAACTTTCTGGTATTGGGAAAGGGTCTGCACACGTATTTTCTGAGCTGAGAACCCTAGAGACCTGCTCACTAGGTTGAGATCTTCTGGGTTGGGAATGCTGGTGACTTGCTTGCTACAGTGGATTGTGCAGCCCAGTTGACCAATTGAACAAGAACCTGGGGTAACTGTGCTGGAACTCTTTTAGCTGTCCTACTGTGTTGCTGACCTGTTGATCCCAGACTTGAGAGGCCTCTGCTACAGATTTCTGCTATGGCTGAGATTGCCCCACAGGCAAGAGCTACATAAATTTCTGCTGCTTTCTGTTTCCTGTCCTGGCCATGCTGACACTCCACCAGAGATAGACTTTACTAGAAAAATATTCTAGTTGTGTGTTCTGTCACTCCAGAATTTATTTAGAGGCTTGATTATTGTTGTTGTTTCTGAGGGAAACCCAGAGGAGTTCAAAGAAATTCCTGGCTTCTCCCTGTTAACTTGGCTTCAGCCCCTCAAGACCTACTTTTGATATTTCCTCTATGAGCCTAGGTAAATTCACTTAACTTCCCTGTTTCTTTGTCTGTGAAATCAAGGGACTGAATTCTGACCTTTGATATCCCTTTAAGCTTTAAAGCTATGATCCCTCTTTCACCTTTTGAGCTATGCAAATGGCTTCCCCCAACAGCACTTTTGTTCTTCACTTCAATGCCTATGTCACCCACCTCTGCATAGTTAGTGGTCTTCTACTCAGGCATACCATGGGTTTGATCATATTGCACTGCAGAGAAAGCCCCTAAATCAAACCAGTATCATAATCACCTGAAAACTAGGAAAAGAAAGAAGTACTAGGGAGTCAGAGGAGAAAGTCATTTGCATTGAAGATATGTGAGGTCTTTTTTTCTAAAGAAAGATTTAATTTATTTTGTTTTACAACTTTTCCCCTAATAATACTTCCCTCCCACCACCCCCACAAGAAGGCATTCTGTTAGTGTTTACATTGGTTCCACATTATACATTGATCTCAGTTGAATGTGATAACAGAGAAATCATATCCTTAAGGAAGAAAAATAAATTATGAGATAGCAAAAGAACATAATAATATAATGCTTTTTTTCCGATTTGATGTTAATAGTCTTTGGTCTTTGTCTGAAGTCCAAAATTCTTTCTCTGGATACAGATGGTATTCTCTATCTCAGATAGCCCAAAATTATCCCTGGTTGTTGCAATGAAGGGATGAGCAAGTCCATTAGGGTTGATCATCACCCCCATGTAGCTGTTAGGGCGTACAGTGTTCTTCTATTTCTGCTCATCTCTCTCAGAATCAGTACATGCAAATCTTTCCAGGCTTCCCTGAATTTCCATCCCTCCTGGTTTCTAATTGGACAATAGTGTTCCATGACATACATATACCAGAGTTTGATAAACCATTCCCCAGTTGGAAGACATTCACTTAATTTCCATTTTTTTGCCACCACAAACAGGACTGCTATAAATATTTTTGTACAAGTGATGTTTTTGAACTTTTTAATCATCAATTCAGAGTATAAACCCAGTAGTGGTATTGCTAGGTCAAAGGGAATGCACATTTTTGTTGCCCTTTGGGCATAAATCCAAATTGCTCTCCAGAAGGGTTGAATGAGTTCACAGCTCCATCAACAATGTATTGGTATCCCAGATTTCCTGCATCCCTTCCAGCATTGATCATTATCCTTTCTGGTCACATTGACTAGCCTGAGAGGTATGAGATGGTATCTCAGAGATGCTTTAATTTGCATTTCTCTAATACGTAATGATTTGGAGCAATTTTTCATATGACTATGGATTGTTTTCATTTCCTCAACTCTAAATTGTCTTTGCATATCATTTGATCATTTGTCAATTGCGGAATGGCTTGTTTTTTTGAAAATTTGACTCAGTTCTTTAGAAATGAGTCCTTTGTCAGAAATACTAGTTGCAAAAATTGTTTACCAATTTACTACATCACTTTTGATCTTGGTTAGAGTGGTTTTGTATGTGAAAAAGCCTTTTAATTTAATGTAGTCAAAATTATCTAGTTATTTTTGAATGGTGTTCTCTATCTCTTTCTTAGTTACAAACTGTTTCCCTTCCCATAGATCTGAAAGGTAAACTACTCCTTGATCTTCTAGTTTGCTTATAATATTTCTTTTTGAGTCTAAATCCTGTATCCATTTGGAACTTATCTTGGTATAAGGGGTGAGGTGTTGGTCTAAGTTTCTTCCATACTAATTTCCGATTTTCCCACCAGTTTTTGTCAAAGAGACAGTTTTTATTCCAATAGCTGGACTCTGGGTTTATCAAATAGCAGATTACTATTATCATTTCCTGCTATTGCACCTAGTCTATTCCACTGATCCATGACTCTATTTCTTAGCCAATACCAGACAATGCTTTATAATATAATTTTAGATCTGGTAAGGCTAAGCCACCTTCTTTTGCACTTTTTTTCATTGAATCCCTTGAAATTCTTGACTTTTTATTTCTCCATATAAATTTACTTACAACTCTTTCTAATTCATTAAAATATTTTTTTTGAATTTTGATTGGTAGGGTGCTAAACAAGTAGTTTAGTTTTAGTAGAATTGTCATTTTTATTATATTAGCTTGATCTATCCTTGAATAGTTGATGTTTGACCAGGTATTTAAATCTTATTTTGTTTGCGTGAGAAGAGTTTTGTAATTGTTTTCAAAACGCGTCTCCATTGGCAGGTAGACTCCCAGGTATTTTATTTTGTCTGAAGTTACTTTGAATGGGATTTCTCTTTCTAGCTCTTCTACTGTATCTTGCTAGCCATATATAGAAATGTTGGGATTTATGAGGGTTTATTTTATATCTGCTACTTTGTTAAAGTTTCTAATTCTTTCTTTTCTTTTTTTTTTTTTAGGATTTTGCTAGGCAAATGGGGTTAAGTGGCTTGCCCAAGCCCACAGCTAGGTAATTATTAAGTTTCTGAGCCCGGATTTGAACCCAGGTACTCCTGACTCCAGGGCTGGTGCTTTATCCACTGTGCCACCTAGCTGCCCTCAAGTTGCTAATTATTTCTAGTAGTTTTTACATGACTTTTTGGGATTCTCTAGGTATAGCATCATGTCATCTGAAAAGAGTGAGAGTTTTGTCTCCTCCTTTCCTATTCTAATTCCTTCAATTTCTTTATCTTTTCTTATTTCTGAGACTAACATTTCTAATAGGATATTGAACAGTAGTGGTAATAATGGTCATCCTTGTTTTACCCCTGATTTTACTGAAAAAGCCTGAAGCTTATCCCCATTGCATATAATGCTTGTTGATGGTTTCAGAGAGATACTGCTTGTTATTCTAAGGAACAAATCATTTATTCCTACACTGTCTAGTCTTTTATTATCAATGGGTGCTGTATTTTACCAAAAGCTTTTTAGAATCCATTGATATGATCATATGATTTCTAATAGGTATGTTATTGATATAATTAATTATACTAACAGTTTTCCTAATATTGAACCAATCCTGCATTCCTCGGATAAATACTATTTGATCATAATGCATTATCCTAGTGATAAGTTGTTGTAATAGCTTTGCTAAGATTTTATTTAAGATTTTTGCATCTCTATTCATCAGGGAGATAGGTCTATAATTTTCTTTCTCTGTCTCAACTCTTCCTGGTTTAGATATCAGCACCATATTGGTGTCATGGAAAGAGTTAGGCAGAGTTCCATCTTCACCTATTTTTACAAACAGTTGTTATAGAATTGGAAGCAATTTTTCCTTAAATGTTTGATAGAATTCACTTGTGAATCCATTTGGCCCAGGAGATTTTTTCTTAGGGAGTTCAATAATAGCTTATTGAATTTCTTTTTTCTGAGATAGGGTTATATAGGTTTTTAATTTCCTTTTCATTTAATCTGGGCAACTTATATTTTTGTAAATATTCATGCATTTCCTTTAGATTGTCAAATTTATTGGCATAGAGTTGGGCAAAATAATTTCAAACTTTTGCTTTAATTTCTTCCTCATTGTTGGTGAGTTCACCTTTTTCATTTATGATACTAGCAATTTGGTTTTCTTCTTCCTTTTTTGAATCAAATTGACCAGAGGTCTATCAATTTTATTAGGTTTTTATTTTATAAAACCACCTCTTGGTGTTATGTATTAGTTCAACAGTTTTCTTGCTTTCAATTTTATTAATTTCTGCTTTACTTTTTAGAATTCTAATTAGGGGCAGCGGCTGGGTGGTGCAGTGGATAGAGCACCAGCCCTGGAGTCCAAAGTAGCTGAGTTCAAATCCGGCCTCAGACACTTAATAATTACCAAGCTATGTGGCCTTGGGCAAGTTACTTAACCCCATTGCCTTGCAAAAAACATAAAAAAAAGAATTTCTAATTTGGTATATAATTGGGGGTTTTAATTTGCTCTTTCTTTAATTTTTTTGTTGCTTATTTAGTTCATTGATTTCTTCTTTCTCTTATTTATTCATGGAATCATTTAAAGATATAATATATCCCCTGAACTTGTGTGTATCCCATAGGTTTTGGTATGTTGTATCATTATTGTCATTATCTATGGTGAAATAATTCTTTCTATAATTTGTTGCTTGACCCACTCATTCTTTAAAGTAAAGTTATTTAGTTTCCAATGAGTTCTGGGTCTATATCTCCCTGGCCCAGTATTTCATATGACTTTTGTTGCATTATGATCTGAAAAAGATGTATTCACTATTTCTGTCTTTCTGCAACTGATCATTAGGTTTTTATACCCTAGTACATGGTCAACTTTTGTCTAAGTGCCATGTACTGCAGAAGAAAAAAAGTATATTCCTTTCTATTCCCATTCAATTTCCTCCATAGGTCTATCATATCTAGGTTTTCTAACCATCTATTTACCTCCCTAATTCTTCTTGTTTAATTTATGATTCGACTTATCTAAATTTGAAAGAGGGAGGTTTAGGTCTCCCAGTAGTAGAGTTTTCCTGTCTATGTCTTTCTGTAGCTCTTTCCACTTTTCCTCTAAGAATCTGGATGCTATCCCATTGGGTGCGTACATATTTAGTATTGAAATTACTTTATTGTCTATGATACCTTTTAGGAGAATATAGTTTCCTTCCTTATCTCTTTTAACGTTATCTATTTTTGCAACTGATTTGTCTGAGATGAAAATTGCTCCAGCCTTTTACCTTTACTCTATATGTATCTCTCTGTTTCAATGAGTTTCTTGTAAACAGCAGACTGTAAGATTTTGTTTTTTATTCCGTCCGCTATTTGCTTACATTTTAAGGTTCAGTTCATCCCATTCATATACAAAGTTATAATTACTATGTCGTTATTGCACTCCATGCTATCTTCCTTCAGCTTGTATTTTCCCCTTTTTCCTTTTATCCATATTCCCCAGTGTTTTATTTCTGAATAACACCACTTCAGTGTGTTTGCCCTCTTAAATTGACACCCTCTCCCTTTTTTCCCCTTTGGCTTTTCCCATTCTTCCCTTCTTTCTGTTAGTTCCCCTTTTTCTAACCCTCATCCTCCCTTTCCCCCTTTTAATGCTTGAAAGGTAAGATAAGTTTCTTAACTTGATTAAGTGTGTCTAAGTTAACTTAGGCCAAGTCTGATGAGATGAAGATTCAGATGATTCTCACCTCCCCACTTCTTCCCCTCTATTACAATAGGTCTTTTGTACCTCTTGATGCAATGAGATTTACCCCATTCTGTCTCCCTCAAACCTTACTTCTCCTTACTGTCCCCCTTTTTAAGGAGGTATTGTTTTTAAATCACTCTATCTGAGTCATAGAAAAGTTATGAGTGTCCATCACTACTGGCTATGTATATTCTCTCTAATAGAGTTAAAATTCTCAAGAGTTATGACACTCTTTCTCACAAGTGGGTATACAGCCAATTTCATCGTATTGAATAGCAGTTTGTTTATTTTGACCTTTTCATGTGTCTCTTGAGCCTTCTGTGTGATGTCCAAATTTTCTATTTAGCTCTGATATTTTCATCATGTAATCTTAGAAGTCTCCCATTTCATTAAATGTCCATATTTTTGCATGGAAGAGAAGGCTTGACTTTGCCAGGTAGTAGATTCTTGGCTACATTACAAGTTCACTTGCTCTTCGGAATATCTCATTCCAAGTCCTGTGATCCCTTAATGTTGCTGAGGTCAGGTCCTGTGTAATCCATTTTTTTTAGGTTTTTTGCAAGGCAAATGGGGTTGAGTGGCTTGCCCAAGGTCACACTGCTAGGTAATTATTAAGTGTCTGAGACCAGATTTGAACCCAGGTACTCCTGACTCCAAGGCTGGTGCTTTATCCACTGCACCACCTAGGCACCCAAGGTCCTGTATAATCCTTACTGTGGCTCCTTAGTATTTAAATTTTTTCATTCTATCTGTTTGTAGGATTTTTTTCTTTTATCTGATAGTCCTGGAATTTGTCCATAACATTCCTTGGTGTTTTCATTTTAGGATCTCTTTCTGGAGGGGATCAATATATTCCTTTCAATAACTATTTTGCCCTCTGGTTCCATGATATCAAGGCAGTTTTCCATCACTAAATCCTGTAATATTATGTCCAGGCTTTTTCCCCTCTTCAATGTGCTCAGGAAGGCCAATAATTCTCAGATTCTTCCTTCTCAATCCATTCTCAAGTTCAGTGGTTTTGCTGATGAGGTATTTCACATTTTTTTTCTATTTTTTCAATCTTTTAGTTTTGTTTAACACAATCTTATCTCATGAAGTCATTAGTTTCCACTGATTCCATTCTTTTTTTTAGAGAATATTTTTCTTCATTTATCTTTTGCAATTCCTTTTCCACTTGGTTCATTCTATTTTTTTAGGACTTTTCTATTTGCCCAATGTAGTTTTGAGAGAATAATTTCCTTTTTTGCAGTTGCCCAATTGAGGATTTGAGAGAATCATTTGCTTTTTGTATTTGTCCAATTGAAGAGCTGAGAGAGTTATTCTTATTTTGTATTTGTCCAATTATATTTTCCAAGTGTTTGTTTTCTTTTTGTGCGATGTTAATTTTCTCTTTCAATGTGTCTTGAGTTTCTTTTCCCAATCTTTCCAATTGATTTTAAACGCCTTCCTGATTTCTTCAAGGAAGTCTTTCTGGGCTGGAGACTAATTCATATTATCCTCAGAAGTGCTAGCTCTCTCTGGGTTAGCATCTGTCTCTTCTAAGTATTTCTCCAGGGGTTCCCCCCTTTTCTCTGACCTTTTTCATCTTCTGTTGGGGTAGGGGAGCTGGCCCTCAGAGGTTTGCTAATACTGGACAAAATAATAGAAAGTGGACCTTATTTTGCTCAAACATGTTATCTATGGCTCCTTAGGGCTAGATAGAACATTAATAAAGATAATTAGTTTACAAATGGTATGAGAATCAATTCTCCAATTCTCATGACTCAGTGAGACATTTGGAAAATGCTTAAAGAATATAAATCCCTTTGATTAGCTGTACTCATAAAGGTAAATTATTCCTAAGGTAAGAATATCCTAGATTTACAGATCCATAAGATCACAAATTTTGGAACTTTCCTCATTTTGCAGATGAATAAAGAGAGGTGAAAATGCTTAAAGTCCTTGAAGACTGTCTTGGATTATTGCTTTTCTCAGATTAGTTAAATTTTTCACATATTGATCATCATTACATCACTGCTTTTGCTGAGCACAATAACCAATTTCCACCAGTTTATATAGGTATTATCATGTATTTCTGAAACTACTCCCCATGTTATTTCATTTTTTATTCATATAAATATTTAATTTGTTTTCCAATTATATACAACAGTACTTTCTACCTATCAAATTTTGGAAAGGTTTAGAATTTTACACTTTCCTCGCATCCTCTCTTCCCTCCACCATTGCAACCCCCCCACAGAAGGCAATCTGTTAATCTTTACATTGTTTCTATGCTATGCATTGATCAAAATTGAATATGTTGAGAGAAAAGTAATTATATTCTTGAGGAAAAAATAAAATATAAAAATAGCAAAATTATGTAGTACATAAGACAACTTTTTTTTAAAATTGGAGGTAATAAATAGTCTTTGGTTTTGTTTAAACTCTGCAGTTCTTTCTCTAGATACAGAAGATATTCTCCATCACAGATACCCTAAAATCACCCCTGATTACTGAATTATATTGAATGAGCAAGTGCATTAAGTTTGAGTATCACCCCTATGTTACTCTTAGGGTGTATGATGTTCTGATTCTGCTCATCTTGCTCAGCATCAATTCATGCATATCTTTCCAGGTTTCTCTGAAATCCCATCCCTCCTGGTTTTTAATAGAATAATAGTGCTCCATACTGTAAATGTACCACAGTTTGTTCAACCATTCCCCAATTGTCAGATATTCATTCAATTTCCAATTCTTTGCTACCACACACAGACCTGTCATGAATATTTTTGTACTGGTGATGGTTTTACCCTTTTCATGCTCTCTTCATGGTATAGAATTAGTATAAGTATTGATGGATCAAAGTGAATGCACATTTTTATTGCCCATTGGTCATAATTCCATATTGCTCTCCAGAAAATTGGATCAGTTCACAGTTTCACCAAAAATATGTTAGTGTCCTAGATTTCTCACATCTCTTCCAACATATATCATTGTTCTTTCTGGTCATATTAATCAATCTGAGAGGAGTGAGGTGGTACCTCAGAGCTGCTTTAATTTGCATATCATTAATCAGTAATGATTTAGAGCAATTTTTCATACAACAATGGATAGCTTTGATTTCCTCATCTGCGAATTGCCTTTGCATATCCTTTGGTTTTTTTTCAATTTTTTGTCAATTGGAGAATGGCTTGTTTTTTTTAAAATATATATTTGACTCAGTTCTCTATATATTTTAGAAATGAGTCCTTTGTCAGAAACACTACTAAAAATTGCTTCCCAATTTTCTACATTTCTTTTAATCTTGGTTAAAGTGGATTTATTTGTGCAAAGTGTAATGTAATGTAAACAAAATTATCCAGTTTGTTTTTAATGATGTTCTCCACCATTTCCTTGGTCTTCAACTGCTTCCCTTTCCATAGATATGACAGGTAAACTATTCCTTGATCTTCTAATTTGCTTATAATATTGTCTTTTATGTCCAAATACTACACCCATTTTTAATATTATCTTGATATAAGGTGTGAGATGTTGGTTCCATCCAACTTTCCATGATCCAGTTTTCCCAATAACTTTTATCGAAGAGAGAGTTCTTAACCCAGAAGCTGGGATCTTTTCCTTTATCAAACAGCATATTACTATAATCATTTCCTGCTCTCTTTTGGACCTGGTCTATTACACTGATCGCCTACTCTGTTTCTTAACTAGTACCAGCCAGTTTTGATGACTGATGCCTTATAATATAATTTTAGAACTGGTAAGGCTAAGTCACCTTCTTTTGTACTTTTTTCATTAAATCCCTTGATATTCTTGACTTTTTTGGTTCTCCATCTGAACATAGTTACAATTTTTCCTAGCTCATTAATTCTTTTGAAGTTTGTTTGGTAAGGCACTAAATAAGTAGTTTAATTTAGGTAGAATTATCATTTTTGTTATGTTAGCTCAACCTATCCATGAGTAGTTGATATTTACCCAGTTATTTAAATCTGATTTTATTTGTGTTGTTTTCGTAGAGTTTCTCAGCCTTGACAGATAGACTCCCAAGTATTTTATATTGTCTGAAGTTACTTAAAATGGAATTTTTATTTCTAGCTCTTAGTGTATCTTGCTAGTAATATATAGGAATGCTGAGGATTTATGTGGGTCTATTTAATATCCTGCAATTTACAAAAGTTGCTAATTATTTCTAGTAGTTTTTTTGGATGACATTTTAAGGTTCTCTAGGTATACCATAATGATATTTGCAAACAATGAGTTTTGCTATTTCCTTCCTAATTCTAATTCCTCCAATTTCTTTTTCTTTTCTTATTCCTGAAGCTAATATTTCTTTCTTTCTTTCTTTTTTAAATTTATTTTTATTAAAGATATTATTTGAGTTTTACAATTTTCCCCCCAATCCTACTTCCAATACCCCCCCCCCCACAGAAAGCACTATGTCAGTCTTTACTTTGTTTCCATGTTGTACCTTAATCCAAATTGGGTGTGATGAGAGAGAAATCATATCCTTAAAGAAGAGACAAGAAGTCTTTAAGTGTATAAATTCTAACAAGATCAGACAATAAGATACCTGTTTTCTTTCTAAATTAAAGAGAATAGTCCTTGAACTTTGTTCAAACTCTACATCTCATTATCTGGATACAGATGGCACTTTCGTTTGCAGATAGCCCAAAATTGTTCTCCATTTTTGCTCTGATGGAATGAGCGAGTCCTTCAAGGTTGATCATCACTCCCATGTTGCTGTTAGGGTATACAGTGTTTTTCGGGTTCTGCTCATCTCACTCAGCATCAGTTCATGCAAATCCCTCCAGGCTTCCCTGAATTCCCATCCCTCCTGGTTTCTAATAGAACAATAGTGTTCCATGACATACATATACCACAGTGTGCTAAGCTATTCCCAAATTGAAGGACATTTACTTGATTTCCAATTCTTTGCCACCACAAACAGGGCTGCTATAAATATTTTTGTAAAAGTGATGTTTTTACCATTTTTCATCATCTCTTCAGGATATAGAACTGGTAGTGGTATTTCTGGGTCAAAGGGTATCCACATTTTTGTTGCCCTTTGGGCATAGCTCTCCAGAATGGTTGGATGAGTTCACAGCTCCACCAACAGTGTAATAGTGTCCCAGATTTTCCACAACCCTTCCAACAATGATCATTATCCTTTTTGGTCATATTTATTGGCAAATCTGAGAGTTATGAGGTGGTACCTCAGAGAAGCTTTAATTTGCATTTCTCTAATAACCAATGATTTAGAGCATTTTTTTCACATGACTATGGATTGCTTTGATCTCATCTGTAAATTTCCTTTGCATATCCTTTGACCATTTGTCAATTGGGGAGTGGCTTTTTGTGTTAAAAATATGTTTCAGTTCTCTGCATATTTTAGAAATGAGTCCTTTGTTGAAATCATTAGTTGTAAAGATTGTTTCCCAATTTACTACATTTCTTTTGATCTTGGTTACAGTGGATTTTATCTGTGCAGAAGCTTTCTAATTTCATGTAATCAAAATCATCTAATTGGTTTTTGGTGATGTTCTCCAACTCTTCCTTAGTCATAAACTGCTCCCCTTTCCATAGATCCGACAGTTAAACTAGTCCTTGATCTTCTATTTTGCTTATAATATTGTTTTTGTATGTGTAAATCCTATATCCATTTGGATATTATCTTGGTATAGGGTGTGAGTTGTTGCTCTAATCTAAGTTTCTTCCATACTAACTTCCCATTTTCCCAGAAGTTTTTAACAAAGAGAGATTTTTATCCCAATAGCTGGACTCTTTGGGTTTATCAAACAGTAGATTACTATAATTGTTTCTTGCTATTGCACCCAGTCTATTCCACTGCTCTACCACTCTATTTCTTAGCCAATAACAGTTTTGATGACTGAAGATTTATAATATAATTTTACATCAGGTAGGTCTAAGCCACCTTCTTTTGCACTTTTTTTCATTAAGCTCCTGGCAGTTCTTGACTTTTTATTTCTCCATATGAATTTACTTACAATTTTTTCTAATTCATTAAAGTAATTATTTGGAATTTTGAATGGTAGGACACTAAACAGATAGTTTAATTTTGGAAGAATTGTCATTTTTATTATGTTAGGTCTACCTCTCCATGAGCAGGTGATATTTGCCAAGTTATTTAAATCTGATTTAATTGTGTAAGAAGTGTTTTATAATTGTTTTCAAAAAGATTCTGAGTCTGTCTTGGCAAATAGACTCCCAAGTATTTTATATTATCTGAGGTTACTTTGAATGGGAATTCTCTTTCTAGCTCTTCCTGCTATATCTTGCTAGATATATATAGAAAAGTTGAGGATTTATGAGGGCTTATTTTATAACCTGCAACTTGGCTAAAATTGCTATTTTTTCCAGGAGTTTTTTAAATGATTTCTTGGGATTCTCTAGGTAGACCATCATGTTATCTGCAAAGAATGAGAGTTTTCTCTCTTCCTTCCAAATTGTAATTCCTTCAATTTCTTTTTCTTCTCTAATTTCTGAAGCTAACATTTCTAATACAACCTTGAATAGTAGTGGTGATAATGGGCACCCTTTTTTCACCCCTGATCTTATTGGGAATGCCTCTAGCCTCTCTGCATTGAATATAATGCTTTTTGATGGTTTCAGATAGATACTGCTAAATATTTTAAGAAACAGTCCATTTATTCCTACACTAGTGTTTTTAGTAGGAATGGATGCTGTATTTTGTCAAAAGCTTTTTCAGCATTTATTGATATGATCATATGATTTCTGATAGGTTTGTTGTTGAAATAATTGAGTATACTAACAGTTTTTGTAATATTGAACTATTCCAGCAATCCTGGAATAAATACTACTTGATCATAATGTATTATGCTAGTGATAACTTGTTGTAATTGTTTTGCTAAGATTTTATTTAAGGTTTTTGCATCTATATTCATCAGGGAAATAGGTCTATAATTTTCTTTCTCTGTTTTAACTCTTCCTGGTTTAGGTAACAGCACAATATTGGTTTCTTAGAAAGAGTTAGGCAGGGTTCGATCTTTCCTTTTTTTTCCAAAGAGTTTATATAGAATTGGAACCAATTGTTCCTTAAATGTTTGGTAGAATTCGCTTGTGAATCCATCAGGCCCTGGAGATTTTTTCTTAGGGAGTTCAATGATGGCTTTTTGAATTTCTTTTTTTTTGAGATAGGGTTGTTTAGGTATTTAATATCTTCTTCATTTAACCTGGGAAACATATTTTTGTAAATATTCATCCATTTCATTTAGATTATCAAATTTACAGGCATAGAGTTGGACAAAATAATTTTGAATTATTACTTTAATTCCTCCTCATTGCTGGTGAGTTCACCTTTTTCATTTGTGATACTAGCAATTTGGTTTTCTTCTTTCTTTTTTTAATTGAATTGATGAGAGGTTTATCAATTTTATTGTTTTTTCATAATACCAACTTTTGGTTTTATGAATTATTTCAATGGTTTTTTGCTTTCGATTTTATTAATTTCTCCTTTAAATTTTAGAATTTCTAATTTGCTATTTAATTGGGGAATGTTTGATTTGTTCTTTCACTAATTTTTTAGTTGCATGTTTAGTTCATTGATTTCCTCTTTCTTTAATTTATTCATGTAAGTATTTAGAGCTATAATATATCCCCTGAGAGTCACTTTGAAAGAATCCCATAGGTTTTGATATGTTGTTTCATTATTATCATTATTTATGATTAAATGGCTGATTCTTCCTATAGTTTTTTTTCAACTCATTTTTTAAAATGAGGTTATTTAGTTTCCAATTTGTTCTGAATCTATATCTCCTTGACCCAGTATTGCATATGACTTTTATTGCATTGTTATCTGAGAAAGATGCATTCACTATTTCTGCCTTTCTGCAGTTGATCATTAGGTTTTTATGTCCTAGTACATGGTCAATTTTTGTATAAGTTCCATGTACTGCAGAAAAAAAGGTATATTCCTTTCTATCCCCATTCAGTTTCCTCCATAAGTCTACAATATCTAATTTTTCTAGCAATCTATTTACCTCCTTAACTTCTTTCTTGTTTGTTTTATGATTCGATTTATCTAGATCTGATAGCGGGAGGTTGAGGTCTCCCACTAGTAGATTTTTGCTTTCTATAGCTTCTTGTAGTTCTTTCACCTTCTTCTCTAAGAATTTGGGTGCTGTCCCACTGGGTGCATATATATTCAGTAATGAAATAACATTATTGTCTCTGGTACCTTTTAGGAGGATAAAGTTTCCTTCCTTATTATATCTTTTAATGCTATCTATTTTTGCTGCTACTTTGTCTGAGATAAGGATTGCTACCCCTGCTTTTTTTTTACTTCAGCTGAAGGAAAATATATTTTGTTCCAACTTTTTACCTTTACTCTATATGTATCTCTCTTCTTCAAATCAGTTTCTTGTCAGCAACATATTGTAGGATTCTGGTTTTTAATCCACTCTGCTATTTGCTTACATTTTAAGGGACAGTTCATCCCATTCACATTAAAATTATGTTCAGCAATTCTTTATTGTCCTCCATGCTATCTTCCCTCTGTATTTTCCCCCTTCCTCCCTCTTTATCCATATTTCCCAGTATTTTGTTTCTGAATACCACCCCCTTCAGTGTGTTTGCCCTCCTATATCACCCCCTCCCCTTTGTTTCCCCTTTCCCTTTTTCCCTTTTCATTTCCCTTCCTTTTGTTATTTCCCCCTTTTCCCCCACTCACCTTCCATTTCTCCATTCCCCCTCCCATTTTCCCCTTTTAATACTTAAAAGGTTAGATGTTTTATAAGTTAACTGAGCATGTATAGGTTGACTTTAAACCAAGTCTGATAAGAAGTTCAGGTGTATCTCATCTGCTCCCTTCTTCACCTCTATTACCATAGGTTTTTTGTACCTCTTAGTATAATAAGATTTACCCAATTCAGTCCCCTCACTCCACCCATTTCATTCCTGTCCCCCTTTTAAGGAGATAATGTTTTTTAGATCATTCTATCTGAGTAATAGAAAATTTTGAGTGTCTGTAACTTCTAGTTCATTATATTCTAATAGATTTAAAATTCTTGAGAGTTATTATATTCTTTCTCCCAAGTGGGGTTAAAGCCTATTACATCCCTTTAGATGGCAGTCTCATGGTTAGATCATGAATGTCCATCATTTCTGGCTAGGTATATTCTCTCTGTTAGATTTACAATTCTCAAGATTTATGAGAATCTTTTTCCCCATGCTGGGATATAGCCAGTTTCAACTTACTGGATAGCAGTTTTTTCCTTTTACAACCTTTTTTTTTACCTTTTCACGTGTCTCTTGAACCTCCTATTTGATGTCCAAATTTTCTATTTAACTCTGGTCTTTTCATCATGAATTTTTGGAATTCTTCCATCTTGTTAAATGTCCATCTTTTTCCCTGGAAGAGAAGGCTCAGCTTTGTGGGAAAGCAGATTCTTGGCTGCATTCCAAGTTCCCTTGCTCTTCAAAATATCTTGTTCCAGGCCCTTCAGTCCCTTAGTGTTGATGCAGCCAGGTCCTGCTTGATCATTACTGTGGCTCCTTGATATTTAAATTGGTTCATTCTGGCTGCTTGCAGGATTTTCTCTTTTATCTGATAGTTCTGGAATTTGGCCACAACATTCCTTGATGTTATCATTTTAGGATCTTTTTCTGGAGGGGATGTATGTATTCTTTCAATAACTACTTTGCCCTCTGATTCCATGATATCAGGGCAGTTTTCCATCACTAGGTCCTGTAATATTAAGTCCAGGCTTTTTTTTCCTCTTCAATGTTTTCAGGAAGTCCTATAATTCTCTGGTTGCCCCTCCTTGATCTATTCTCAAGTTCAGTGGTTTTGTTGATGAGGTATTTTACATTTTCTTCTATTTTTTTTCTATTTTTTGATTTTGTCTAACTGACTCTTGCTGTCCTATGGAGTCATTAGTTTCTGCAAACTCTATTCTTTTTTTTTTGGGGGGGGGGGAGGAGTTTTCTTCATTAACTTTTTGCAACTCCTTTTCCAATTAGTCAATTCTACTTTTAAAAGAGCTTTCCATTTAACAAATTGAGGTTTAGAGAGAATTATTTTCTTTTTGAATTTGCCCAATTGAGGATCTGAGAGAATTATTCTCCTTTTGTATTTGTCCAGTTGATGATGTGAGAGATTTATTCTCATTTTGTATGTGTCCAATTGAGGATCTGAGAGATTTATTCTCCTTTTGTATTTGTCCAATTGTACTTTCTAAGGATTTGTTTTCTTGTTGCATGGTATTGTCTCTCCAAAATTTTCCAGTTCATTTTTAAGCTCCTTCCTTATTTCTTCAAGGAAGTCTTTATGTGCTGAATACCAGATTGTATTCTCCTCAGCTGTTCTAGGTCTTTCTGAGTTAGGATCTTTCCCTTCCAAGAATTTTTCTATGGAGTCAGAGTCACCTTTCCACTGACCCTTCTTCATCTTGCTAAGACCTTGAGTTGGGGAGGGGCTAGTTCAGAGGGCCTTGGGATCACTAGAGGCTTTACTCACTGAGTGCAATTTCTCTGGCTGGCCAGTAGGAGGTATTGGTTGCTTTCTCTGGAGTGTCTGTGGCCTTGATTGAGGCCTTCTCCCTTTGCTTGAAGGGAAGAGTTGGAGCTATTGAATTCTTTTGCCTTCAATCTATAGTGCTCTTTACCCTGGCCTGAGTTCATTTGTCAGCTGGGCTGGTTCTTCTGCTCACACACCTGGGCCTGAGGCAGAATTAGTCTGCAAATGTTTGTTCTGGGAAGAGGCCTCAGCAGCAATGGAGGTGTGGACTCTGAGTTCCTCTGATCAGAGGAGCCCAGGATTGGTGTCCTGGTGTCTGCAGCTCTCCTGCACTGGAACTCTCCCCATCCCCCCACCCCCCAGGCCTGTCTGCAAGCTCCCAAAGGACAGCACCAACACCAGTGCCTCTGCTCCCTAGTTGACTCAAGCCCCTGCCCTCTAGCCCCACTGCTGATCCAGCAGGTCCGGCTCTCGGGCCCTCAGACTCCTGGCTCCAATTCAGCTGCTAATCTGGTTGATCTGGGACTGATCCTCCCTCTGAGCCCAGACTCACTTGTCCAGTGCTGCTGGGTGAGACAAATCCTGAGGTAGATGTTCTTTCTCCTGGCTTTTCTTTATGGGTTTTGTGGATCAGATTTCTTTTAAGAGGTTTGCTTCATATGATAGATGGGGAAACATCAGGAGAATTTAGAACTGTGCCTGCCTTCTCTCTGCCATCTTGGCCAGAAGTGAAGCTAATATTTCTAATACAATATTGAATAATAGTGGTGATAATTGGAATCATAGTTTCACCCATAATCTTATTGGGAATGCCTCTAGCTTATCCCCAGAACAATATTAATTACTACACTCTAGTGTTGTTTTGTAGGAATGGGTTCTGTATTTTTTCAACATCTATTGAGATAATCAAATGATTTCTATTAGGTTTGTTATTAATATAGTCAATTGTACTGACAGTATTCCTAATATTGAACAACCCTGCATTCCTAGGACAAATCCTGCTTGGTCATAGTTTATTTTCATATTGATAGTTTGCTATAATCATTTTGCTAAGGTATTATTTAAGGTTTTTGCATCCATATTCATTAGAGAAATTGATTTGTAATTTTCTAAGCTTAGATTCTTCCTGGTTTAGGTATCTCAGCATCATATTGGTGTCATAGCAGAAGTTAGGCATATTTCTGTTTTCACGTATTTTCCCAGAGTTTACATACAATTGGAACCAGTTGTTCTTTAAATACTTGATAGAATAAACTTATATATCCATCTGGTGTGAGAGATTTTTTTCATAGGGAGTTCAATAATGGCTTGTTGAATTTCTTTTTTTCTGAGATAGGGTTATTTAGGCATTTAATTTCCTCTTCATTTAACCCAGGACAGTTATACCTTTTTTGTAAATATTCATTCATTTCATTAATCTAAATTTGGTAATCTAACCAAATTTATTGGCATATAGTTGGGCAAAATAGTTCTAAATTATTACTGTAATTTCCTCCTCATTAGTAGGGAGTTCAACTTTTTCATTTATGATACTACTAATTTGAGTTTTTTCTTTCTTTCTTTTACTCAAATTAAACAAAAGTTTATTGTATTTTTACATAAAACCAACTTTTCAATTTTCTTGTTTTTGATTTTATTAATTTCTCCTCTAATTTTTAAAAATTTCTAATTTAGTATTTAATTGGGGGTTTATTTGCTCTTTCTCTACTTTTTAATTTGCATGCTTAGTTCATTGATTTCTTCTTTCTCTATTTTATCATGTAAAATTTAAATATATATATATATATGTATGTATGTATATGTATGTATATTCTGCTCCAACTTTTACCTTTACTCTATTTGTAGCTCTCTGCTTCAAATGAGTTTCTTGTAAGCATCATATTGTGGGATTCTGATTTTTAATCTAGTCTGCTATTTGCTTATGTTTTATAGGAGAGTTCCTTCCATTCACATTCAAAGTTATAATTACTAATTCTGTTTTACCTTTCATGCTCTCTGTCTTCTGTTTGTATTCCCCCCCTTTTTTACCTAAACCATATTACCCAATATTTTGCTTCTGAATACCACCTCCTTTAGTTTGTTTGCCCTTTTTATATCCAATCTCCTTCCTCTTTCCCTTCCTTATGTTTGTTCCTCTTCTTTTCTCCCCCTCCCTCTTTCCCCTCTAAATACTTGAATGGTAAGATAAGTTTCTTAACTGAATCTGTATATGTTAATCCTTCTCTGAGCCAAATATGATGAGAGTAAGGTTCATGCAGCTCTCACCTCTTCCCCCTCTTCCCCTCTATTGCAATAGGTCATGTGTACCTATCATTTAATGTGATTTATCCTATTCAATCTCCTCTATTCTTCCATCTATTTACTGCCCTCCCTTTATAAGAAGATATTGTTTTTGCATCATTCTATCAGTGTCACGGAGAAGTCATGAGTGTCCATTATTACTGGCTAAGTATATTCTCCCTAAGAGAGAGTTACAGTTCTCAAGAATTATGAGAATTTTCCTCCCAGATGGGTATATAACCTGTTTCATCTTATTGGATAAGTTTTTTTTTTTTCTTTTCACTTTTCCATTTTCATATATTTCTTGTTTGAAGTCCAAATTTTCTATTTAGTTCTACTCCTTTCATCAAGGAAACATTTGTAGTCCCCTATTTCATTAAATGTCCATCTTTTCCCCTGGAAGAGAAGGCTCAGTTTTGCCAGATAGTGAAATCTTGGCTGTATTCCAAGTTCCCTTTCTCTTTGGAATATCATTCCAGGCCCTTCAATACTTTAACGTTGATTCAGCCAAGTCTTGTGTAATTCTTACTGTGGCTCCTAGGTTTCTAAATTGTTTCTTTCTGGCTGCTTGCAGGATTTTCTATTTTATCTGATTGCTCTTGAATTTGACCCCAATCTTCTTTGAGGTTTTCATTTTGGGATCCCTTTCAGGAGGGAGATCAGTGCATTCTTTCAAAAACCATTTTGCCCTCTGGTTCCTTGAGATCTAATCCAGGCTTTTTTAATCCTCAATGGAGGGTCTGTGATCTTTATTTATGGCCCCTAGGCCTGAGGTTTGGGGGGCAGTGGGATCTGATTATCCTCAAACAATGTATGTTGAACCCTCAGGCTATATAGTTCATCTCCTTACTCCTCACTTAAAACTGAGGGAGATCTGCTTCCCTGCCTGACACTGGGTGTGCTGGGGGGGGGGGGGGCTGTTACTATGTTTGTTCTGGGGGATCCACTTTCTCCTACAGGTATGGGAGAGAGTAGACTCAACTGGAAACAAGTTGACTCTCCTGAAAACATGGGGGCTCATGGAGCTGACCAGATTGCTCTCTAGCTGCCACACTGGATCTCTCTACCTGCTGCACTGGAACTCTCCCACTGGCTAAGCTGGAACTCTTTTTCCAGCCTGGAACTCTCCTGCCCACTGCTCACACAATCAAAGATTCTGCAGTTGTTATCAAATTAGTCCCTGCGTTCACCCTGCTGCCCCTGCACTGGTTCTCTGCTCTCTGCCCTCAGCTCACCCACACTTGCCTAAGAAAGAACTTGTTGGCAGATGTTGTTCTCCTTTATTCTTCTCTTGGTTTTATGGATCCAAATTCTTTTCATAGGCTTGAATCATATTAGTTCTGAAGGAAAGTTAAAAGAATTTGGTACATTGCCCGGCTTCACTCCTTCATCTTGGCCAGAAGTTTCTCCATGTTATTTCTTACAGCACAATAGTTCTCCATCAAATTCATAATCACAATTTGTTCAGTCAGTCTCCAGTTCAGGAACATCCCCTTAATTTTTAATTCTTTGTGAGCACAAAAATGCTGCAAAAGATATTTTTTTGAATATATAGGTTCTTTCCCTTTTCTCTGTTCTTTTTGGGATGCAGAAATTAGTAGGAATATTGTTGGGTCAAAGAGTATGCACATTTTTATAGTCCTTTAGGACTATATATAGTTAGACCAGTTCATTGATCCATCAACAGGTTATTAATATACCCATTTTTTTCCTCATTCCCCCCTTCATTTGTCATTTATGATAAATGTGAAGTGCTACATAAAATACCTCAGAGGTATTTTAATTTATTTTTATCTAATCAATAGTAATTTTACAACATTTTTTCTTAGGATATAAACACTTTGGTTTCATTCTTCTAAAACCATTCATCAAACCGAAAAACAACTCTCATTTTTATAAATTTGTATCAGTATATAGTTGAGATATAAGACTTTTATCACAGAATATTGTTGTAATTTTTTATATTATTTCATTGTCTATAGTACCTTTTAGCAAAACAAATATGCTTTCTCTGATTGTCTTTTAACTGTGTCTCTTTTTACTTTCGCTTTGTCTGAGATGATTGCTTGAAATTTCTTCTCCAACCTTTTATTTTAACTCTGTGTGTGTTTTTCTGTTTATAATGCCTACTGTAAATGACATATTGTTGGATTTGGCTTTCCTAATCCATTGTGTTAACTGCTTCCATATTGTGGATAAGCTCATCCCCTTCACAATAAAAATTATAATTAATTACTTTTTATTTCATTCTTTACCACTTTCTTCTCTTTCTTTCCCTCTGCCATCTCTCTCTGTCTGTCCCTCTGTGCTCTCTCTCTCTCTCTGTCTCTCTCTCTCTCTGACCCTTCTCTCTCTCTCTCTTCCTTTCCTGTCCCTCCTCAAAAATCTACTTTGCTTTTATCCATTGCTTCCATTAATTCATTGTCCCTTATGTCAT